>NC_035109.1:224155955-224845122 GCF_002204515.2 Aedes aegypti | reverse complement strand
GTACCCATAGTGGAGGGTCCCATAAGAAATCAATGGTTTGCGCCACTAAAGGAACCATCCTTAAAATATACCTCCACTAAAGGAACAGTGTTCCTATTATTGAGGCAAGGCTTTTTGCAGGGAAATTTCAAATGAATCGTGATTTTTATACATTTGAATGATAGAAGGATTTGACAGAGTGGATTTAGATAAGAGTGCCGTCAATGTCAAAATTGGAACAGCGGCGAACTGTCATTTCAATACAAATCCGCGTTCCAATCGAGCAGGAGACCTGTCAAAACTGGAACATGACGTCACTCTTGTTTACAGGCACTCTAGGATTTGAGATCTATCGAATGATACGTTAAAATCATATATTTCATGATCTTAACACCGTGTTTTAGCAGTTTTCCCTTAGGTGCACCACTAATGGTACACTTGCCCTATTTCCAAACGTCTGTTTACACTGATATCGAGAAATTAATGATTCTTTCGGATCGTAACGCACACTCATCCCCTTTTATAGCGTTACGTGCGTATACTGTATACTTATCTCATCTCGGTATTGGATTCGTTAGTATTTCACGCGTATAAAATAACCGGCGAAAGTGAATTTCACATCAGTAACATTTCACACATTTGTATTGTTAGCAACCGTCATAACTACCGCAATCACAATGTCTGGCCGTGGCACCGGAGGCAAAGTCAGAAGGAAAACCAAATCCCGCTCAAATCGCGCCGGATTGCAATTCCCAGTGGGCCGCATTCATCGCCTGCTTCGGAAGGGCAATTATGCCGAACGTGTTGGGGCCGGTTCTTCAGTTTTTCTGGCTGCCGCGATCGAATATCTGGTCGCTGAAGTAATGGAGTTGGCTGGAAATTTCGCCCGTTATGACAAAAGAATCAGAATCACCCCGCGGAATCTGATGTACGCCATTCGTAACGATGAAGAGTTGAACAAACTTCTATCTACAGTGACCATCGCTCAGGGCGGTGTTCTGCCAGAATTAAGGGTCGTTTACTCACAAAAAAAACCCGAAAAGAAAACCTAAAGCGCCTTTTCTAGCCGCTGTTTTTTAAAACCGTCCTTTTTATGACGAACATAATTATTTTGAAAAGAGTTGTAGCAATTCCCATCAACTCTTCGGTGGTGAACTGTAACACCTTCATTGTATTGGTAGTGTAGTGTACTAATGATGGTAGTTGATGACCTAACACCTGAGTGTCAAATTATTTTTTAGTTTGGTTTGAGTACGAATGCATGTAAAAAAAGATCTAACACATTACTTCCGTAAGATGCACACACAATAACAGGTTTTTTTTGCTCATGTTTGGGTAGGTATGTCAAGTTTGTAGTTCTGATGACCAATGAAGGGGTTTCCCGTCGATTTCATGCAATAATGTGTAACGTGTAGGTGTTAGTAAATGTTTGATTCAATTATGATCATGTTTATTCTTGTCATACTTCGGCCAGATAAAAGCAAGTGACAAATTTTTCGACACCGATAGGCCGTACAAATCGATCTCGCGAAATGTGTAATACACATATTTATTACAAATAGATAAAAAATATACTTATGTTTATGAGCGTTTCCAAAACTATAAACGTATGTCTAACAATATTTTACTCCCGGTTTTGGTTGGGAACCCAAAACTATTGGCCGAGAGTGTTCAAATGTCATATGCAACTCTGACTGTATTGGGATATTTCTCTTTCATCTTGTAAATAAAATTTGATTTCCAGAACTGATTTCAATGTACTGTGAATGCCCCATATTCTGCGACCCCAATACTTGTCAAATATCAATCAGCTGTAGGTAATTGAATAAGAGCGGTGCAAAGACTCTGAGCTATGAAGACACATAATTCTGGATCTTATAAATAGAGGAAAACGTCGAAAAAAATGGACGTCATTTTTTAATGTTTCCTTATTTCCAAATTTTCCTACGTTGATTTGATTTGATTTGAAAGTCTCTGTAATAAAGCAAATCAAATAAGGTAAGTAAATAAGGTGAAGTTTATCAACTTTGAGTGTTTTTTTTTTCTATAGTATCTGCAGGGTGTCTACTGCTTGGACAAATTTAGATAACCTGATATTATCAGATAATTTTATTAAACATGAAAAAAATCTGGAATTTTCAGGGAATGTCGATAACAATCAGGAACATTTCAGGCAGTAGTTCATGGTAGAATATGTTGATGACAAAGGATCTTCGCGCCGAAACCCTCCTAAAATTTGAGCTGTTCAGTGAGGATCTTTTGCAGAAAAATTAATCGACATTTCAAGACATGATTGATCTTTTTGAGTACTATTTGATCAGTAATGGATATCTTATACAGGATTTTTTAAATTATTCGAATTTGAAAAACTAATTTTAGTAATCTGGATTTCAAACAGTTTTGAATTTAAAATGTCGAAAACAATAAATTTATCAATTTTAGGGCTGGTCTCTTTTAAGAGACTTGATCTCTATTTTAATGCATGTCTCTAAAAGGTTTCAATTTTTGGTGAAAGGCATCTATAGGGTAGGTGTACCAGTTATGGACATAGTGGTTCCCTATTTCGCCATACGGGATTACTTGAATGTTTTCACATTTTGAAAGATTTTTTGTGTTGTTGTAGTAAGATTTTAGATATATCTTGATGTTTGAACATTCAAAAAGATTTAAAATGTGAAAGCTCTCGAAATTTCCCGTATGGCCAAATAGGGAACCACTATGGCCATAACTGGTACACTTTCCCTACTCTTCATTTATTTTTACCAAATTGGTCTCTACAGTTTTTAACTTCAGTGAATTCCTATGAATAATTTTACAGGTTTGCAGGGAAACCTTTTGAGACTGTTACGAGACTTTGCAACTAATTCTTCATAAAATTCATCTTAGATTTCTCGAGGAAAAGCTTCAGGAATCATCATAGTAGTTTTTCCACAGATTTTATATGGGATACTTTCAGGATTTCTCCAGAAATTCTTCTAGAGATTCCTTTAGCAATTACAATTAATTAGGTATTCTTCCAGCGATTTTCAAATAATATCTTGAGAAATCTCTCTCAGCATCACTATCTCCAGTAATATGATCAGGGATTATTTTGTCAATTTTTACAAACACAATCTTAGGACCTCCCACAGATATTTTTTTACTAATCCTCCAACCAAATTTTCCAATAGTCTTGGAGATCTTCATAAATTTTTTAACATATTTTTTTCCCTTGGAAATCAATAAAGGCTAATTCAAGAGTTTTTGAAAAAAAAAATGTTCAGGCATTTTTTTTCTTCAAGAAACCCGAACAGAATTTCTTTGTCATCCACGGCAACTCCAAAGTATTTCATTAAAAATTCAAAAAAAAACCTCTTAGAAGGTTCCTTCTTCTTTTGTTCATTCACTAAACATAGTTGCAACTACAAAAAAAAAAGGAATGATAAATCTCTGAATTCACAACTTCCTTCCGAAAAAAAAATAAGACTGTCACTGAACGTGGCAACAATGGAAAAAATGGCGTTTCTTCGGAATGCGAATTTTCTTCCAAGGGTGAAACGGATAATGTTGATAATTGCATCGAAATGAGCAATCAGTTCGATGCTCTAGACAAATTTTCCGAACACCAATTCGAAGCAGTCTATAGCCCAGGCTCTTTGATTCAAGTGAGGAAGCAAATAGTGCCGCCTATCGTGGTCAGTTGTTCCGAATTTGGGGGATTTAGGCAGGAGATCTTGGACTCCATTAGGGGAATCAAGGTTTCCTTCCAAATCGCCAAGAAAGGAGACTGTCGCGTTTTGCCGGAAACTCTTAAAGATCACGAACTTCTTCTCAAACATCTTGAATATAAGAAGCACAATTATTCTACTTATGACGACAAAACTAAACGTTTGTTCAAAGTTGTCTTGAAAGGTTTCTCAAGTGACTATAAGTAACCTGTAGAGATCAAAAATGGAATAAATGAATTACTAGGATTTTCATCAGTCCAAGTAATCGTTATGAAAAAGAGAACCCAATTTGGCATTGTTCGGAATGGGCTTTCTCAAGAATATTATTTAGTTCACTTTAACGAAAAAGATCTAAATAATTTTAAAGTTTTAGAAAAAGCAAGACTTATGTTCGATGTCCGTGTGACATGGGAACAATTCCAGAAAATCCTAAAATTGTCAAATAATGTACCTACTTCAAACAATATGTTTCCCTCTGATTTTAATTTTCTAAGTGAACAATTGAATCTAGGGTAATTCGGTGTAATACGCCCCAACGGGGCAATACGCCCCTTTTCATTTTCACGGAATTGAGGCTTCTTTCACACGTAAATATGATTACATATCTTAAATATTAGCGAAAAAATGATGTTGCGCATATATGTTCTTTAAAAAGTATAAACATCCAATAGAAATTCTAAAAATATCGAAAATCAAGTTTTTGATTTAACATTTTGCTTTTGATAAGCAAGCCTCAGGGTGAATGAAGCCCATTCTTTACTATTGTACCTAACACAAAAACTTTTACCGGAAGACGACTGCTAATGGACACTTTTAAGATTAGCAGGTGGTGGAATTCTCCTTTGAAACATTTCTACAACGCTTTGCACCTTTTTTCTATGAGAGGAGCATATTGCCCGGGTTGTTTTGAAACTTAAACATTGGGACCGTTTACAAAAAAACATCTTGTACACATTTTTGAAGCATTCTGGAATGAGAAAGTTGCGTGCAGAACATGACCGACTAAATAAGCAACACATTGACATATAAAACTTAAGAAGTGATGCATTTGCTACTGCGATAGAGCAGTTTTTCCTTAAGGGGGGGCGTATTACACCTTTTTACCTTAATGATTGATGCAATGTTCAAAACCATTTATATGACGGGAGCTGTCCAAGTTTAAAATTTACTTATCAAATTGTTATTGGATTACGTTTTTCTAATGGATCCAAATAATAATTTAAATATTTTAAACTGGAATGCTCGTTCTTTGATCATGATCGACTTGATGGGGCATGTGGGGGAGTTGCAATCATCATTTATAATCGTATAAAATATAAGATATAAATATAAAATATATTTTCGTCATTTTAAACTAGAGTTTTTGAAACTTTATGTGTTCCTGTTGAAACTCAGTCTGGTAAATATACTTTCATAGCTGCCTATTTGCCTTTTCAATGCTCTGGACAGCAAGTTAATTTGCTACAAACTGACTTGCGCAAATTGACTCGCAATAAGTCAAAAGTTTTTGTCATTGGTAACTTTAATGCCAAACATCGGCCATGGAATAATTCTCAAAGTAATTCCAACGGCAGAATTTTATTTGATGAGTGCTCTTCAGGATGTTCCTCAATTCAATACCCTGATAGCCCTACATGTTTTTCCTCTTCTATCTCATGAAGCGATTCTTAATCCTATCAGCTCAGGCATCTGGCACCACAATACTACCCCATGGGAAAAAAACGAGCCACCATCTTCGGTTCCCACTAGGAAGTGGTTCCCCAAGACAGTTCAATGTTAGTAAACAAGTAGTCGTTTCGGGACAAACATTCTAGAATGGCGAAAACAATTGTGTGGGGGAAAATGTGTTTAATACTATATTATGCTGATTTAAACAGACACAAAGTTGCAAACGCTTGAAATATCACATTCTGAACGAAAACGTTTTTTTATGGTGAGCCTCGAAAACAGTATGATAGAAAGGAAAACTATTATTGACACAATTTGGCCAAAGTGGGTAATTACTCTTGAGTTTGATGCTCACTACAAAAACATGGCTACTTAGCAGTGGGCTGTATCAGCTTCACTTTCAATTATTTTCGAGCCGACTGGAATATATATGAAACATATATTGACGCTAATCTTTTTTTTTTCTATCTTTATTAACGAGATTTTTAGCCCTGGGCTAGTTCATCTCGGGACCAACGGTTTTACTTCCCTTCCGAAGGAAGTCGTCACTGACATTTTTAGTGACTATCTCGGGGATGGGATTCGATCCCAGGTTCTCGGCGTGAGAGGCGTGTGTTCTTACCACTACACCAGGTTCGTACCCAATAACGCTAATCTTGATGTTAACATTTCTATACAAACAAAACTTGATATTGACAATGCTTTTGAAACTTTAACAAATTCCATTGTTGAAGCCAGGAGCATTGAAATTCCAAAATACGTATTAAAATTTGAATCCGTGATTATAGACGATGATCTTAAACTCTTGATCCGTCTTTAAAACGTGAGGAGAAGGCAATTGCCTTCTTTCAATGCACTAGCAGGATCTATGAAAATCATATGGCAGAAAGAAATCAAGATACGTTTTTCATAATTAAGAAACAAATATTTTTGGGGGCCCAGATAGCCGTAGCGGTAAACGCACAGCTATTCAGCATGACCATGCTGAGGGTTCGTGGGTTCGAATCCCGCTGGTCGAGGAACTTTTCGTAATGGAAATTTTCTCGATTCCCAGGGCATAGAGTATCTTCGTACCTGCCACACGATATACGCATGCAAAAATGGTCAATCGGCAAAGAAAGCTCTCAGTTAATAACTGTGGAAGTGCTCATAAGAACACTAATCTGAGAAGCAGGCTTTGTCCCAGTTGGGACGTAACGGCAGAAAGAAGAAGAAACAAATATTTTGAAAATAAAATTTCTCAATTGGACCCTAGCTCAAAGCCCTTTTGGAAATTATCTAAAATTTTGGAAAAACCTCAGAAGCCAATACCGGTATTGAAAGAGGAAAACAAATTATTACTAACTTATTGCGAAAAAGCTTAAAAACTTGCTATGCAGTTTGAAAGCATGCACAATTTCAATTTAGGACTTACTAGTCCAATTGAAAACCAAGTTAGTTGTGGGCTGTTTGGGCACGAGTTAATCATCAATGTTAGCTTCCTTTTCCCGATCAGCCTAGATAGCCGTGTAGTGTATGGTTAGGGGGGTCTAAATAAAACCTAACCGCAAATGGAGCCTGTGGAGTACCTAGGCGCCCTCTACAGTATTATGCCCTTCCTGTGCTACCCGGAGCAATGGTGTAGGTGACCTTGTGTTTCTCCGAGATAATCGGCTACCCTTCTTCAGTCTCAAGCCTGAGGCTAAATAAGGGTGGGATTATTAATAAGTTGTAATTTAGTTTAAATTTTTACCTCTATGGTTTCGCATTATGCGTATTATACAGTGTAGTCTGTGATTTTCGCCGTTGGCGACTTTTAAGAGATACCGATCTGGTTTTTTCGATGCTGGTCTTTTTCGTTCTGAGATTGCGAAAAGCTTAATCCTGCCTAGTTTGGGTAGTGGCTACGGTTAGGATAGCTTAGTTAGACCAATCTTCAGCATAAAATATCAGCAACGATCAATCTATGTAGACTCATGCAAATGGTACAGTTCAAATGGCGCAAAACCCATACTTTTGTGTACTTTTATCTAGGTAACCTTGTGGACCCAGTTTTTGTTACTTTCATAAACATAAAATGGCAAACTCGCGTGCTATACCTCGTGCATGCGTCCTCGTAAATAGCGCTATCGTTGCTACACTCAATTCTGAGTTAACAACCAGAGATGTATGTGCTGTCACAATTGATATTTCTGTTGGTGACCTCAATAGGAAATACGTCTTTCGTTGTGTGGTGTATTTACCACATGATGAACCATCCCCAATGGATGATTTCAAACGAGTTGTCGTTCACTGCCTATGAAAAGGCCTTCTGCTGATTTGTGGGTAGTGATGCTGATACTCATCACATCATCTGGATCAGCTCAGATATCAATTTGAGAAGCTCCAGTCTGATGGAATGCTTAAGTAGTTCAAATCTTGGATTACTTATTTTTAGGAATCGCCCAACCTTCATGGTGTCTGCTAGAGAAGAAGTGTTATACATAATGCTCTGCTTGAACAGAATCAGTCACGAGTTGACGAATTGGCATGTATCAGATGATGAATCATTATCTGATCATCGCTACATCTCTATATGAACATATACTCCACAAACTGGGAATTGGTTGTGACCAAATTCTATGAATTCTCTAAGTCCATTGGAAATCCTAGTGATTTGAATGTTTCCACTTCCGGTGAATTGGGACACAATTGTCCTTGCTTCGAGTGAATTCCACAATTGCTTGTTCCTCACAACTCCCTTCGCGGGACGAATTGTCGTCTGGCTATTTGTAAAGGAATATGTCAGATAGTCAAGCTGCTTTTAAAGCTCTTGCTTAGGCCAACTCAAGGTCTAAGCTTGTTATCGAACGTCGAACTCTATTTGAGGAACTGAATTCAGTGAACTCTGTAAAACTTATATGGGTCCTTGCTATTCTTCCATTGCTGGGAATGAATTGGCTTATGAATTAGCTCGCAATGGAGCATCGCATGACTTCATTGGCCCTCATGCAGCTATTCCAACTATCCAATCTTCGCGTAATTGCGATTCCAATTACTTGGTTAACACTTATTAAGTGAAACTGATTTCAGAAACCTGAATCTTCAGGACATTCTGTTATTCTTAAGGTGAAGATGAATCGAAGCCAAACTTCAAATTTTCAAGAGCACGGATCTGGAGAACCAAACATCCGTTTAAGCTGAAAACCTAATCGATTAGTCACCACCAGCTAGTGACCAATCGATTAAGTTTTCAGCTTTAACGGATGTTTGGATCTCCAGATCCGTGCTCTTGAAAATTTGACGTTTGGCTTCGATTCATCTTCACCTTAACCCGCTGTGGTAATGAACTATAGGCTCTCTTTACGCTCATGCGTTTTGCAGTGTCCTTTTTAGGGCGCTGTTCGAACCCATTGTGGTATGGAGCTACATGTTCTCAATTCGCTTATGCGATTTTCCCTCTTCAAGGGACCCCACTCCTATTTCCTCCCATCTTTCCCTTCCCTTTCCTCTCCCATCGGGTAGATGATGAAATAGGCTCAAATATGGCGATGGCACAAATCTCCCAAATGGCGGGGAACGTGCCTCTGGAGCCGGCCTTCTGATACCTGATACCAATTGAAAATCAAGTTACTCAGGACTTCGAAAATATTCTCAATCAAGAGAACGTTTTCGACTGACTGATTTGGAAGAAGTGAGAACTATTATTAAAAAAATCAAAAATATGAAAGCTCCTGGCGATGATGGAATTTTCTACATCCTCATCAAGAAACTTCCAGAAAGTAGTTTATCATTCTTAGTTAATATATTTAACAAATGTTTTCAGTTGGCTAGTTGGCATATTTTCCTGTCAAATGGAAAAATGCTAAGGTTGTACCAATTTCAAAACCAGACAAAAATCCTGCAAAAGCTTCTAGCTATCGTCCAATCAGTTTGCTTTCCCCCATCAGTAAACTTTTGGAAAAAGTCATTTTGAACAGAATGATGGTCCGCATCAACGGAAATTCAATTTTTGCCAATGAACAGTTCGGATTCCGCCATGGACATTCGACCACTCATCAACTTTTACGTGTAACAAATTTGATTTGTTCCAACAAATTTGAAGACTATTCTAATGGTCTTGCTCTTCTAGACATAGAAAAAGCGTTCAAACAGTGTTTGGCATGAAGGCTTGATTGTAAAATTAAAAAAACTTTAATTTTCCAACATACATTGCTAGAATAATTCAAAGTTATCTATCGAATCGTACACTTCTGCTTAATTATCAGAATTCTACGTCTGAAAGACTTCCTGTAAGAGCTGGTGTTCCTCAAGGCAGCATTTGGGGACCAATATTATACAATATTTACACATCTGACTTACCTGAGTTACCTCAGGGATGTCAAAAATCTTTGTTTGCGGATGACACAGGCCTCTTTGCCAAAGGACGAAGTCTGCGTGTCTTGCAAAAATGGAAGATTTCTCCTAATGCTTCCAAAACTCAACTAATAATATTCCCACATAAGCCAAAAGCTCTTTATTTGAAACCTTCAAGTAGACATGTACTCACGATGTTCCAATAAATTGGTCAGATGAAGTTAAGTACCTAGAGTTCATGCTTGATAAGAATTTAACTTTCAAAAATCGCATTGAGCGCAATCATGCCAAATGTAACAAATATGTAAAATGTCTCTATCCCCTTATTAATAGAAAATCAAAACATTGTCTTAAGAACAAACCTATGATATTCAAACTAATTTTCAGACCAGCTATGGAGTAGCTATTGTAATACCAGGAAGAAAGCGCTGCAGAGAATTCAAAATAAAATTTTATTGGTATTTTAAGAGTAACTTCGCATTTTTACCACTAAAAAAAAAAAAAATAATGGTTTTGGTTGAGCGATAAAAATCCTTGAACTTCAATTTCCGCTTGCTACCGTTTGCATTGCTTCCATTACAGCTATTTGCAAAAAGAAAAATCTGATGAAATAATCCAGTCGAATCGGTGAAAAAAACATTTGACGGTTTTCGATTCCTTTTACTTTATCTGCAAGAAGTTAAATAGAAATAAAGTAACATAACGTAAATTATTACAGCTATAAATACCTATAAATATAACTCAGATGGAGGGAATTCAGTTTCCGATATCTATGGTACCACTGTGAAGGAATCACCTAAAATTTACGGAGTTTTTTTCAAAACACCATATGGCTTGCTAGTTGAATAAAAAAAACATATTTATTGAACTTTTCACTGATTACTTATGGAAATTAATTATACCAGATAGAACTTTACTAGATAACGACTGATTCTAAATATGCTCAAGATAGCTGGCGCTTCAGCCCAAATAAATTTAGTATTAATGAAGCGCTGCTGAATGGCGATTTCCAACAACCCAAAGAATAGTTAAAACAATGCATACATTTGTTAGAAACTACAAATATATTTGTTTATAACAACAAAAATCTGATTATAATTAAACATATATTTCAGTTTGAAAATATCTAAGAAAACAATTTGTTTCAACAAAAAACTTAAATTAATTTTAACAAAAAATCAAGTAAAAACGACTAATATTTTAATTTGAATTTCAACCAAAAATTTGGTGGTTTCAAACTACTTGGTTTTCTCTCCGTGTAACCAATGAGTTACATAGAATATCCAATGTTGAAACATTGGAACAAATGTCATATAAAATGATTAATAATTTCAAGCAATAATCGTTACAATCTTCATTGCCACGATTAATGCGTTATATATTTAGGTTAAGTTAGGTTGAGTAAATTGAAAACGTGTTTTTTCTTCTCTTATAAGCAGGTGAAATCAACTCACCTGTAAAAAATCTGAACTGCTACGGCAAATGAAATGTAATATATTGTTTACAAAATCTTAAGAAAATTTTAAATTTGTTTTACCAAATTAGGATGATAGTGTTGTCTAATAACACAGAATACATAGATTTAAGAAATTAATGTAATATTTGAAATGATACTAATAAAGAAATTAACCTTCCAGTCGACGCGCGGTTTACAACCGTTAGAACCACCACGCTGCTGTTGTGAACGAAAAGCGAGGTTTTTTCATCAGCGTTGTGCAAAATACAACAGCGCGACGACTGAAGCGTTAAAAAAAGTAATTTTTCGAAAACTATGACAAGCTGGAAAGCCTATGAAATTTTGTTAAAACATTTTATCATACAGGTAGGTGAAAATCTTACGAAACAATTATTTTTCGTTTAATTAAACATCGTATGCTGCAAATCATAATAATTTGAAGGATTTCACACGTCCAAATATTGCTGTTCGAAGCTTAGTAATGAAGTAATATTATTTTCTGGGGAATGGTCTTTCTGGGGGATGACTTTCTGGAGAATGGTCCATTCTGGCAAATTGATTCTGGCTAACGGTTTTCTGGCAAATGGTTTTCTGGCAAATGTCATACAACCGTGTCAGTTGCGTCGTTCGCGTAGTGCTATGGAATAGTGATAATGTGTTGTTTGCGTAGTGCAGTGAAGTTATATGTTCTTTTAGATACATAAAATATATCTCTAATTAAAACTTTCCTTTCAGTATTGATACTTATGTACTTATTACCATATGTTATTTGTAATGCTTTAAATTGTCGAATTGAGCTCATCCCCCTCTACAACCTACCCACCGTTATGAAAATTTTGTTATCGATGTTATAGTGAAGAAATTTCTGAGTTATGGCTATTTGAATGAGCAAATTGTCCAAATTAAAGGGGTCTTAAAAACTGTTTTCATTTTAACTACAGGAGCTTTCGAATGAGCATAAATTTGAACATTTTGAAAGACCAAGTGTAAATAGTGGGCCGGTCTCAACGAGAAATAATTCAGTTTATAGTAACGCATCTGAATATAAATGCTGAAGACAATAGTAGAAAAAATTAAAATACGTAGCAAACCAGTTGATTTTTTTAGTCAGCAACGGCACCCTGCCTCACTTGAATACGCCCATGACAGAAACCAGCCTTCTGTACTTTTTGTGGAATTCGGATATGTCTTCAAGAAAGAAGCATATTTTTCAAATAAATTAATATTTATGTATGTTGCATTGCAATCAGTAAGTATCACTGTCTGTGTTGTAAAGTACAATTCTAAAGCGAGCACCAGTTTAACTGCGTGTTACTATTCGAGATAAATTATTTCCATACTGAGATAGTGTTGCATTACTTATTTAATAACTGCTTCGCTGATATGCTGTCAGCGCTAGAAATACTTGTTCGAGTGATGTTTGCCCAAGCGCGTAGTCTTCAATAGCGAACTGAATTTTAGCTTGCTCAATCAGCCCAAACATCGATGACCATTTTAGCGACGTCTCCATTATATGGTACGTCAAATAATCTAAATACTGTTCTCTAAAAGTACATACAAGATGTATCAAAACTGACTGTTAATTAAAAATGATTGAACGTATTGTTACCTGAGTTGAGCTCCGTTGAAGTTGCTTTCAATATACCGCATGACTAGATTTGTTTTGTTCTCCAACTGCTCGTTATCACATTTTTTTAGCTTAATTGTCAGGAAATATCCCTCTGTAAACTTATTTTTCAAATGTTGCGCAGATCCTAGGCACTTAAATTCTCCGTTTACCATAATCGCAAGCCTTGTGCTGAGAGCTTCACATTCCTCCATACTGTGTGACGTCAGTACGATCGCCTTTCCCATAGTGCGTATGCGACATATTACGTTCCAGAAGTTTCGTTTCGCACCGGGATCCATCCCTGTAGTCGGTTCGTCCAAGTAGATGATCACAGGATTCCCTATTAGTGCCAAGGCGGTGCTTAACTTTCTTTTGTTGCCACCGCTATAAGTTTTGATTTGTTTGTCAAAATGCTTTGAAAAACCGAGATCATTAGCTAATTTCAAAGCAACTAATTTGATCAAATTGTTTGGTACGCCTCTCAAAAGCCCGAAGATCCATAACGATTCACGCCCGGTCAAGTCTTCAAGGAGCGCGTCAAACTGAGGGCAATATCGATCATTCGGTTGACTTCATTCATTTTCGTGCGCATGCTGATACCTCGAACCCAAGCATCTCCACATGATAAGTTTTCATCGCCTGTTAACATCTTGAAGGTCGAAGTCTTACCAGCGCCGTTAACGCCTAGTAATCCGAAACATTCGAAATCCTGCACTACCAAAGAGATTTCCTTTACCGCGCAAAACGATCCGTAGTATTTTGATACCGCTTTCAGTACCAACGTGTGGTCAATAAGATCATGTTGTTCAAATGAAGCAATTCGTTGTTTTTCATCGGCTACATCGGAATCTTCATTGATGGCTACCGTTTCCTTGGATTCCGTAATGGATGCGATCGGTGCTTTTAAACACGGATTTTTACATGTGATGTTCATGTTCAAATAGCGCAACTCCTTTAACAATAAAATGGTGAATGACACAATTCCAACTGCGAGCATGTACAGCAAATTACGGCTAATTCCATTAGGTTGGAAGGAAAAAATATCTGTATCTGTGAAAAGAAAAGTAAACATCTATATAGTTGGGTGTTAAAAATAAAATACAAAATATGCAAAATTGTTAGTCTATTTAATCGAGTTCTATTGAAAAACAAATTTGATGTTTCATTCTCAAATTCCTTTAATAGACAACAATCCGTCTCGGATACTTGAGATCCAATGGATCCCAAACAAATCAGTAACGTATCGCATCAACCGCGCTTTTTAGAAGGGATGGTTTGAAGCACCAGTTTGAAATATTTTCGAATGGTGGCGTAAGTGAACCTTAAATATTCAGTATACTATTGATTGAGTAGGGGAAGGGGTGGTAAAATGAACACCTTAAGGAAATCATCTTGTTTTTGATAGAAAAACGAGAAATTTGTAAAGTTTTATCTCACAACATCAAAAACAGGGATGTTATCCACAGCTGCGACACGAATTCAGACTAAAAAAGCTGAATTTTCACATATTTTTGTCGCTAGCAAAAAACGATGTACCGTTTTGACTCATATTCCGAACACTTAAGGCCAACAGCGACTTCAAATGCATCTAATTGGCATAAATTGGCTGATATTCGTGTGAACATCAATTTCTTCGAAAAGTTTAACTGTTAGTTGTTGGGTGTATCGATAATAATATTGATTTAAATAGTTTAAGTATTGTTTTTACGTAAGAGTATGGAACAACATTTTGATTCAAATGCCGAACACCGTGTTCATTCTGTCTCATATTCCGAACACCTTGATTCAAATTCCGAACAGCACGAATAAATCGAATTCAAATGAATAATTTCGCAAATAAATTTATTTGAGCTTGTTCTACTGGTTTCAAACTAGAGCATCATCACTACTCCTGCGGTATAAATTATATTTGAGACGTTAAAATTGAATTGCAATTGACTGCCATTTTCTTGTTATGTGATGACATATTTCAGCGAAACATTTCAACCACATCGCCATACAAAAACCGAGTGTTCGGAATATGAGTCTGTTCGGAATTTGAGACAAAACGGTAAATGTTCATTTTACCTGCACTATGTGGGTAAAATGAACAGCTGTTGGTGGTAAAATGAACATCGTGCTAAAAAACGTGAGCAAAACAAATATTTCTGAAAAATTTTATTGCCTTACCGAAAATATATCCATTAATGATTGCAACCCATTCAAAAAGAATTCCAAAAGTATCAGGTTTGACCTCATATCATAACTATATTCACCTCTCTGAAAAACCTCAAGTCTTCCGAGCTAAAAGTTAAGTCAGCTCTGATTTTTTAAACGTGGTTTTCTAAAATCTAAGTTTTCGTTGATATTTTCACTCTAATTGACCTACGTATCAACTCGAACACTGTGATTTATGCTATAAATCGCCCGTGCGTGATATAAATTCATCGAAATTTGATTTTTCTCGATAAAAGGCAAAGTGTTCATTTTACCACCCCTGTTCATTTTACCACCACTTCCCCTATATTAATATTTCAAGAACAGCCTTGTAGAGCAGCTAAAATTATAGATAAATATGTCAAACAGTTTAGATATTGATTATTTATTATTGATTAGATATTGGGGTCTGATAATAATTGGGCTTGGTAATTCGTCTACCTAAAGGAGAGTTGCCCGATAACTCCTGTCCCTACCTCCTCGTAGTATCTTTGGAACTTTGGTCGTATGGTAGGGTAGGGAAAAAGGGGAGGGAGAGTTTATTCCTCTTCGGAGGGTGTAAATCTGAATCCATGTGCCAATATGAGATATTGAATGATACCGGCACGATGGTTCTTCGGCGCCATAGGCTGTTGTTGTAGGCACCACAAGTCAGCCGTTTTGAACATTATATTGCAGTTTTACGCATAATTGACCCATGTTACTTTCATCACTCAAAATTCATCGACTCAAAAACTAAGGTTATTCTGAAAATATCACGGGAAGTACTGAGGTAACCCCACTTCAAGAATCAGTAACCCTTTTAATTTCGAGTTCATGACTTGCAGCGCATCAAACTTCATGATTTAGCAAACCAAGTTTAAAGACAAAGAATAGCTCAAAGGTTTTTTGGATGACATGGCCACATGCTGGGTTGTTTCAAATACCCGGTACTCTGGGGAAAATGACCACTAATTTTCCCAATTAAAGCTAAAGAAGGATAATTCAAAAGTTTTTGAATGACTTGAGAACCCTGACATTCTGTTTTGAATGCTCTGTTCCCCAGAGGAAGTGGCTATCATATTGGCGGTTTTGAGACCTGTCTTGTGACGTATCAGACTTCATGAATCTGCAAATCAAGTTCAAGGAAGAATAGTTCAAGAGGGTTTGGATGACCTGGTCACATACTGGGTTATTCCGGATAGCTTTTCGGCCGGGCAAGTGGCAAATATATTAGCGGCTCTAAAACTTACAATTACAATGTACAGTTACATTGGAATAGTTGTACTTCAATCAATTGATCACACGTTTGTTACAAACTAATTGAAAATGTACATAAATCTTTTAATTTTTATTCGTAAAAAATGTGATTAATTTCAAAAATCTGTATGTAATGTAACTTCCAGATCTGCCATTGTCAACTTCCGAAATGAAATATGATGAACTACGTCCAAATATTAACAGAGGCCATTTCAAGCCATACACACTCTGTTGAGCTCCGAGAATTTTCATATATAATATATAAAAAAATTAAATGATTTGAAGCATAACCTTAAAAATCATTGTATTTGTGAAAATAGTTGCACAGAAACATTTGAATAACCTTTCACCAGCCGTCAATACTTGTAATTTGCCAAAAATTTCGCGTAGAGACACCCAACACAATACCATTTGATTTTTCAATCAAATATGTTAATTACTCATAATTAAATCATTGGTAATTAGTTTTCAAAGAGAACAGTACCTTTTAACTGATTATTGTTAACCTTTTGCTGTAGGAAATTATTGAATGAGCAAAAAAAAAAAAAAACACGATATTAGTTAAGTTTGGATAGTTAATTTTAGGTTGCACCGAGTGTGGCATGTTACCCCACATCAGAGGTAGCATGAATAATGTATATTTTCAGTCTTTCCTGATTCCATGAAACTAAATCATAATAAAATGAATATCGCGGTGTATTCATTACGTGGCGATTAGCATACTAGATTGTTTTTGATTCATCTGAGCCCTTCAGGTTTTCATCCATACAGTTTTGAAGTTGAAAAGTGTTGCAAGTTATCCCGTTTGACGGTATATTGTATTCAATGTGTACCTTGTGTTTTCATTGAATTCTTTATTTTTCTTAAAAACTCTAACTTTGACATACTGTATCAAATAAATTATATAAGATCTTGCCCTGATATTTCAGGAATATCTTAATAGAAGTGTTTACTATGGAAAAACCTATCAGAACAAGTCATTTTTTCGATTATTGGCCACCTGATAGCCCATAGTGCCATCGACTCCCATAGTAATTCAGTCTCATAGAGTGAAAGAAAACTGTCGGTAAACTCGAGCGACAGAGCCAAGTCGAGCGAATTTTTGATCAACAGTGACTCCAGTCGAGACGTTTTCGATCGACTCGACTTATAAAATAGGGCCCTAAATTTGTCAAAAACCTGATCAATACGAGGCATAAATGTGATAAAATCTTTTAACGCGTTTCTCTCGGTTGCATATTTTTAAACATGGGACAATTATGCGTATAAAGGCAGTATAGTCCAGAAAGCATACAATGTTAATACGGAATAATCAGTATAGAGTAAGGCGACACAAAGAAAAACAGATTAAGCCTCTAGGTTTCTCAGAAAGTTCCCGCATTCTTTCCGATATATTGAGGATTCGCAAGTTCAACATCGTAGCGCTGCAGGAGTTTTGCTGTAAATGTTTTTTTTTTTTTTTTCTTCTAAGCAATGGGGGGATAATCTGCTCAACAGACGCCGTGTGGGGTTAGGGACCATTTACTACATGCAAGCAGTAAACAGGACTACACCCCCGACCCACTAAACCATTTCCATTGCCGCCAAACCCTTCGTCTCTCCGGGACCACCAAGAAGGCATTGCTTCGGAGAGGGGCTATTGCACATCGCATCCTCCAGGTTAGCTGCGTAGCCATGCAGCAACGAACATCGATGACACGCTTAGGGGGGTCCACCAAGGTAGCATGCTGGCGCTTTGCCAGCTTCCCAGGTGGTCCTCACCTCCCGTTGTCCGCTGAAAGCGGGCAGGGTCGACCACTACGCCCGCGCCCAGCTGCACCGCAGGTATCAAGAACTGATACTGCGGGCTTCGCAATTTGACCTACTGAAGGCTCAGGCCCTATCAGCTAGCACCAGCTGGGATTGCTGACGAAGGGGCCTCCACCTGCCCCGAACAACCAGAGGCTCGTATCCACCCAGTAGGCCGGCGCCACGACAGCAGCGCTACCAGGATGTTCTCCCCGCGGCCACTTAATCGCTGTAAGGGTCGATTTCGACCGTAGGGCACCGGTATGACCTACGTAGCCGACTGCGAACCCTTGGACCACCTGTTGTTTAGCGTCTGCACTAGCCACTCCTCGAGTCCACTCGCCACCTCCTTTGCAGTTCCGAGACAATGTGGGTGATAGCCGATGAAACGGCATTCCAGCCAAACTCGTCTTCACACATCCTCTGGACCAAATTGTCCGGAGTCGTGTCCCGACCGCATGTGGCTAACATGCGGTCACGCATTGTGCGGAAACGCGGGCACACGAACAAAACGTGTTCCGCCGTTTCCTCTAAACCTGCACAAACTGGACATTCGGGAGAACCCGCATGACCGAAACGGTGTAGATACTGTCTAAAGCAACCATGGCCCGAAAGGACCTGTGTCAGGTGGAATGTTAGTTCCCCATGGCGCCTATTGACCCAGATATCTAACCTCGGAATCAACCTGTGAGTCCACACTCCCTTGGTGGAACTGTCCCACGCACGCTGCCATTTGACCATGGAGGCCAGTCTGGCAGTCCTGCGTATGCCTCTTGTGCCGCGCATTTCGAAGCACTCTATGTCTTCCATGATAAGGATACCAATAGGCACCATACCGGTGATGACGCAGAGTGCATCGTGTGACACGGTACGGTACGCGCTCGCAACCCTCAGGCACATTAGCCTATAAGTACTCTCTAGCTTGCTACGGTAGCTCTTGGTACTTAAGGCCGTGCCCCAAGCCGGGCCACCATACCTCAGTATGGACGAGGCGACACTGGCCAGAAGCTTTCGCTTGCTGGCGTACACCGCAGAGCTATTGGACATCATCCGGGACAGTGCCACAATAGCTGTGGAGGCTCTCTTGCAGGCATAATCGACGTGGCTACCGAAGGTAAGCTTATCGTCGATCATCACCCCCAAGTGTTTGACGGAGCGCTTCGAAGTGATCGTGCAGTCGCCTACACTGATCACCGCTTGCTGCACCGACTTTCGGTTGTTGACAACAACCGCCTCAGTTTTGTGGTGAGCCAATTCCAGTTTCCTGGAGCTCATCCACTGCTCCACAATTGCGATCGAGTGGGCTGCAGTCAATTCCACTTCTTCGATCGATTCACCGTAGACCTCCAGCGTAATATCGTCGGCAAAGCCAACGATGACCACACCCGCCGGGAATTTTAATCTCAACACTTCGTCATACATGACATTCCATAACACCGGGCCCAGGATGGAACCTTGCGGGACTCCTGAGGTTATGTGAAAGCACTTCCGACCCACCTCTGTGTCATAGACTAATACCCGATTCTGGAAGTAACTTCCGAGAATCTTGTACAGGTACTCGGGTATCCCCAGACGCAGGAGCGCATCGGCAATAGCCGCCCAACTGGCACTATTAAATGCGTTCCTTACATCCAGAGTCACTACTGCGCAGTAGCGAATCCCCCTCCTCTTACGCTGGAGTGCTATCTCAGCGGTTTTCTTAACCGTCAGAATAGCGTCTACGGTGGACTTCCCTTTCCGGAAGCCGAACTGGTTGCTTGAGAGACCATTTACACTCTCAGTGTACCTCAACAGTCTGTTGAGGATGATCTTCTCGAGCACCTTCCCCGCCGTGTCAATCAAGCATATTGGTCTATACGCCGACGGGTCACCAGGTGGTTTCCCCGCCTTTGGCAATAGTACCAGGCTCTGCCTCTTCCACGCATCTAGAAATACTCCTTCGTCCAGGCATATCTGCATAGCAGATCTGAACATACCGGGAGCCTCCAAGATTGCGACTTTGAGGGCCAGGTTTGGAACTCCGTCCGGACCTGGTGCCTTCCCCATGCTTAGGGATTTTGCAATCCCTACAAGTTCCTCATCGGTTACTCTATCCTCATCGCCAGCCCCAATCCCCGGCTGTCCTACAAAAGGAGGCCATGGGGCTAGGGTTGTGGCGCGGAAAGAGCCCCTCGATGATCCCCTCCAGCATCTGTGGAGATTGCTCCGTAGGAGCAATTGCACCTCTTGTCTTTGCCATAACGATCCTGTAGGCATCACCCCCACGGGTTCACGTTGGCACTTTGACAGAGTCTCTCAAAGCAGGCCTTTTTGCTTGCCCTTATCTCGGACTTCAGCGCGACTTTGGCAGCGGTGAACACCGCCCGTCGTTCTTCACGCTCCTGCTCGGTACGTGCTCGCTGCATCCGCCTCCTGGCCCGTAGGCAGGCACGGCGCAGGTTCGCAATTGCTTGAGTCCACCAGTACGTCGGTGGTCTCCCATTTCTAGGGTGGACTTTCCTAGGCATGGTCGCATCGCACGCTTGCTGTAAATGTTCATCAGTCCATATGTACACTACCAGTCATAAATACGGACTCACTAAAAAAGCGTATTGCAACACTCATTTGAATCTTGAATCATCTCCAAAAAAGTTTAACATCACCTCAAAACAGGTATGCTATATCTTGAGATCCTTATATTCAGCGGATTAAGGTGAAGATGAATCGAAGCCAAAGTTCAAATTTTCAAGAGCACGGATCTGGAGAACCAAACATCCGTTTAAGCTGAAAACTTAATAGATTGGTCACTAGCTGGTGGTGACCAATTCTAGTACTGCATTTGGTCCCTCGGTAGTGCAAAAGGTACCCAAGTTTGACAGATCGCAGTACACTTTGAACGGAATTCTAGATTACCTTATGAGCCATAAAATTTTGGGCAACTGCAAGGGACATGGGGGTCTTTAATTTGTCTTTGGTAAAATTATGACGTGTTTTTAGCAAAGGTTTCGGCTAAAAAATCAAAATTTTACTACACATGAAGATAGAAGATCAAATTCTGAAGCGATTGGTGCGCCAAGTATTAAGATCGGTCCAGAAACAACCAAGATATGGCCATTCACCCGGAATCGGTGCCGGTAGTGGATCCGAATTGGGATCAAAACAATTTATTCACTCAAAATATGTCGCGCAATATTGTTTTCTCCCTAGCTTATCATAAAATACCCTATTATTAATTGAAAATGAGTCTTGTACAGATTAGGCCACTCATGGCGCCGCCAAGTGCCCCGGGGGAACCTTGCATAGGGGTCATTCCGATTTTGACACCAAAACATATGATGCGACGGCTCATTCTTCATATCTTGTCGTAAATATGGCAACTGTAGACTCAAAATGGATAGTTGACTACAGTGACTACTTCCGGGACCACCGGATGTCCCCGAGGGAACCTGTAATTAGGGACAATTGAAATTGAACTCCAATACATATCGTGCGACGGTTCATTTTTCATGTCTCGTGCTAAATAGGGCTTTTGTAGTCCCCAACATGGATAATTGACTACAGTGGCCACTTTTGGGACCACCGAAATTTCCCGGAGGAACCTGTCGTTGGGGACATTTCTGTTTTTACACCAAAACATATCATGCGACGGCTCTTTCTTCATGCCTTGTCGTAAATAAAGTAACTGTAGACTCAAAATGGGAATTTAATTGAAGTGGCCAATTTTAGGACCACCGGGTGTCCTCTAGGGAACCTATGATTGGGGACAATTGGAATTGAGCTCCAATATTCATTGTGCAACGGCTCATTCTTCATGTCTAGTCATGAATAGGTCATTTTTAGACCGAAAATGGATATTTAACTAGAATGGCTACTTTGGGGATCTCTTATAGTTCCCTCAGGAACCTATCATTGGGGACATTTCGATTTTTACACCAAAACATATCATGCGACAGTTTGTTCTTCATTCTTGTCGTAAATAGGGCAACTGTTGAGTCAATGTGTATATTTAAATATTGTGGCCACATTTCAAGAAAGATAAATTTGAAATTGAATGCGGTCGACGCATCAAGATTCATTGGAAATCTTCCGTAATATGGCAATAAAATAATTCCAATAAACTGGTTACTTAAAATGTTGTCAGTCAAGTTTGTTTATCATGTATATATTATCGAAAACCACATCAAACTTCAAGATGATGCTTCCTGGAGCATCTTAGTGATCAGCGCATCTCCATGCTGAAAGAAGAACATCCTAACGTAAGCAAACTATTCACTTCTCTACTAGCGGCAATAGCTGCCAGTAGAGATTTTTCGCATTGCGTTTTGTTGTCAACTTTTGACAGTGACTAAACGGTTTACAACTTATACGTCCTTCTGCAGGATTGATTTGCTTCGATCCCTTAAGAATCGTACTTACTAAACCATTTCATAGTTCTAACAATTACAATAACATGCAGCTTTTGCTAATACGAAATAACAGTTTATTCTTTTCTCAACGGAGAAACAGTGAGCTTCTTTGACGTGAGAGTACACCGAGTCGTTCAGTATAACCACAAAAAACTGCCGATGATTTAAAGAAGGTAAAATTATCAATGAAAATATAAGCGAAACTATTGCCAATAAGTATGAGGAATACTTTTCTCTCGAAAGAACAGCCTTCTGTTAACAGAATGAAAAATCTTCTATGAAAACATAAGCAAGTGATTTAAAGAAGGTTAAATTTACGAAATCACATTTACGCGAAATTATTAGTAATAGTAGAACTCGAAAGAATAGCCTAGATCGGAAAAAAATAATTCAAAATCACTTTAAACTTCAGCACACCGTTGGTAACCCAAAGACGAATCAATCATCAGCACAAAGTCTTGACACGATGCGTGGAGTTTCCAACTATTTCCTGAATTAACAAGTCGATTTTATCATTCTTAACCAACAGTACCTGTGATAGTTATTTGGCCGTTCTTCTGAATCCTACTCATCAGCGTTGTAGCAATTAGATATTTTGTGCTCGTAATTTGGCCAAACGGCAGTCAGCCCAAACAGTAGTCAGCCAAACGGTAGTCGACCAAGCGGCATTCGGCCAAACGACCCGTTCGGCCAGATGGCATTCAGCCAAATGGTGTTCGGCCAATCGCCGGACGCTATTTCGGAAGATTTACAAACGAATTTTCAATCTTCAATTCGGATCTAGCTTTTTTGGAAAATTGTAAATATCTCTACAACTTCACACCGCACAAAAATACAAGCGACATAAAAACGTATTTTGGACATGACCTCGGATAATTCGGAACAGCTCAGGTGTCCGCAGGTCAATATGCATGACCAAGCAAAGCACTGAAGAAACTAGACCAAATTTAATGCTTCTGGATGCATCTTTTTGATGCATCCATTTTTTGAAAAAGTTACAAAGCCTTTGAATTGAGGCAAAAATTTTCCTTTCTCATTCACTATGCCTATCCCCTGTAGCTATTTTGGTACGGTGGACGAGAGTAACATGACCACTCCAACGTTAAGTGAAGTTGAAGTATGCTATCGGATAGGTTAAGAACAAGTACAGGCTTTTGGACCAACTTTGGTGTTCTGCAGCCGGAGCTTCATAAAAGATCGGGTACAGATATGTCGGATAGATGTCCGGCACCCGACTAAATAGTTAGCGATTTGCGATACAGAAGAGTTACCGGAGGACTAGAAAGAAAGTGTAATATGCTCAATAAAATCCATAGGAAAAGTGATAAGCTGAAATGTGACAACTATATCGCTATTCTGAATGCGACCAGAAAGTGTTTTTCACAAATCATTTCACGGCACTAGCAAGCAGATTAGATAGAAGTTATCGAGTCAGTTTCGTGGGCGAACCATCAACAGACCAAATCTTTACGTTGCGACAGATCCTCCAAAAGTGGATAAATAGTTCCTACGCACCACCTGTTCATTGATTTCGATGCGTTCTTTGATACTAACGAAACGACCGCGAAGAGCTATGGGAAATTATCGACGTGGTATAATTTTCCCGGGAACTGGTCTAGTAACGATGGATGCTGTGTGAAAATATCGGGTGAGTTATTGGCCTCGTTCGAAACACCCAAAGTACTTAAACAAGGTGATGATCTTACCTGCCACTTGCTTGATATTGCGCTAGATTGTGATATGAAACGGGCGGGCATCACGATTTTCAATAAAAACCAGCCAGTTCATCTGTTTCGCTGACGAAGTGGACAGGGACAGGACAATGTTGAAAGAGCGTTCCTGGTGGTTGCTGATTTATACCAGGACCTCAAGCAGAAAAGACTAGTGTTGTTCTTACGTTAGCACAAACCACACAAATTAATAGAGAAAAGGGTAGGTTGAAGAAAAATACGTTGAAGACTAAGTATCTGTTGGCTGAAGAAACTGAACGCCCATTACTGAGCCAGTATAATACCGGGTCGAAACGTGAAGCAGAAAGGGTTAGGTTGAAGAAAATACGTGAAGACTAAGTATCTGATGGCTGGAAGAACTAAGCGCGCATTGCCAGAAGTGTGATGAACGACGATGAATGCCGAAGATGAGTTCAGGAGGTCGTGGATGAATTCACAATGCTTCGATCATTGGTATCGTCGGATCGAGAGATTCGAAGACGTATTATTTTCGAAAGTAGTGCTTACTACGGGACTTTACCAAGACCTTGTGGTCTGGGTAAAGTTCAACCCAGTACTAAGTGTACAATGTACAATGCGTTGATAAAACCGGTAGTCCTTTACGGAATTGGGACGTGGATTAATGCTCGTAGAGGACTTGCAAGCGACAGGAGTTTTTGAACACCGTGTGCGGATGAATCTATAGTGGAGTATGTGAAAGCGGCGTATCGGGAGAGAAGAAAGAACCACGAACGTGTGCACTCTAACGGGAAGCGTACCAGAAAGTCGTCAATGTTGTATGGGGAAAAATGAGAAAAAAAGGTCTGAGGTCAAGTATAAGCAACCTAGAGACGAATTAGTCCAAAACCCACTTTAGTGAATGAGAATCATCCATCGATGTAGCGAATTGTAGCAGTTCAAGTAGTAAGTAAAAAGTATTGAATATAAAAAAGTTACTCACCACAACCCACCGTTTATCGAAGCTGCACAACAAATTGTCCGTACAGAGAACGGCATGGCGTCACATTGGGCCTTCGCCATATTTGCCTGTATCGTCAAGGCGAGGTTTATTAGGTTGTTCAAACTATGCGGTCAACGCAAAATGCCGGGAATATCATGTAAACCATTCCAGAGGTTTCGGCCACATCCGTTCAGATTGAACTCCACTGTACTTGAGAAGGAAAATTCCTGTAAATATGACTGTTCCCGTAAATATGTTTGAAATATCAGGCATTTTGATGAATCCAGTTGACGGCACTTGGAAAAAGTACGACCATAGATACGTGAACGGAATAACGGCGATTCCGAAGCACAGCATAACAATTACAACACGGGACAGTTCTGCTGGTGTTGACCATCCTTCCTCTTGGAAAGCAGCCAAAGTCAAGATGTACAGGATCATTGCCACGATGAACACTAGGTAATCCCACAGGAACGACACAGTCCAGAAAGTTACTGCGTTTACTCCACTGACGAATTGCAGCAGTTTTGCACCCGAAGCCCTTTCCTTTATGTAGAACATGATGTACATTGCGCCTACGAAGGCCATCGCGAAGCCTGTATTGAATGCCAGTTGAAATCCCATGTTACTGCCGGCCTGTAGTCTTAGGAATCTTATTCGCGAACTGTACGGCAACGGTTTGTTGATGACTTCTAGCGAACAGTTGGAACAGAATGTCCTTAAGATTGCATTGTAGATGAGATTCAGTGACAGTGGAGCCGTATGGTAAGCCTTATTGTTGAACCAAGCTGTGAAGTTATTTTCAGTTTCGTCGACAGTGGCTCCGACCATATAAGTGTTGTCCACTGCTTTGATATTTTCTATCGACTGCGGAGAAAAACATATTTGAAGCATGACATGACTTTAACTAATTTTTAACACACATACCTTATTTAAAATATATTCAGAGAAAGAACTGGATATTGTTACAAGCTTATTGCTTGGAGCAAGCTCCGTAAATAATTCTATATAGCTGTTTGCCACAGAAGCTTCAGTATTGTTTGTCTCGAGAACTGTGATAGTTTTGTCGTATGATCCGAAAGAAATATTCAGTGGAGGTAGAACGACGTTGTTTGGAAAAGAACGGACTATTATAACAATGACAATGATGTAGAACATAGATAGCGTAGTTTGTAGTAATGAGATCTTCCACGCTCTGATGTAACTTAGGTATTTCTTCAAGAACATCGCTTTTATCTGATTAATAACCAACAACTTTCCGGAAACCGAAGTGTGAGTATCGTTAGCAGATTCAAAGATATGGTTGAAATAAAAACCATCTAAAGGCAGCCGTATGATATCATTTGGAATGATCCAAGATCTTCGCATCAATGTTGTGTCGCTCCAAGACTCGTTGTTTTTATTTAAAGCATTTGAAATATATAATGTATAGTTACATTTAGAAAGATGAACGAGTTACTAACCTTCATTGAAAAACCCTCGTCTAGAACCGTAGATTAAGGGTGATGCATTAGCTGGATTATTGCATATTTATGGTGTATTTTCTTCCAGTTTTCCCGCCAAAGATGATTTTTGGAAACGTGTGATGGGTTACTCCTGTTCAGGACATAGCCTAAGCTCTGTGGTACCAATATTCTGTTTCTGACTTCTATACTGGGGATATATACTGTTTTAAAGCAGATTTGTGAGATGTGTATGGATTGCTAAATTGGACTTTTTTAACACATTTAATCACCTGATAACCACCGCCCAAAGTCTCTTCTTGCATGGAAAAATGGGGATCTAAGGGCTTTTAGATTTCCCGTCAACCAATTATCGCCGAATTCTCGATCTCCAAGGATGGTCCGCTTCATCCATAAAGTGTGTTGACAGCAGAATGGTTCTGCCGATCTTTTCCCGCTGTAACAAATTCCAGAGTACTCTACGAGCTGCGGGATCCATCCCAGAAGTGGGTTCGTCGCAGAGCACGACTTTCGAACCGCCACACAAAGCGATCGCGATAGAAAGTTTACGTTTCATACCACCAGATAATGTGTGTGACTGAGCATTTCGTTTGTCCTCTAACTCTAAAAGTTTCAAATACTTGTCAATTTCTTCAGCTATTTTACTTTCATCAAGACCCTTTAACTTGGAGAAGAAGCGTATATGCTCCGATACTGTTAGTTCATCGAATAAAACATTATGCTGCGGACAAAGCCCTAACGAATTCCTCAAGTTTTCAACATCGTACCGGATGTCGAAACCGTTTACGATTGCTGTTCCACTAGACGGAGGAAACATACCGGTCAACATCGACATCGTAGTCGTTTTTCCGGCACCATTATGGCCCAGAAGGATGGAAATTTGATCCTCATATAAATTCAACGATAGATCGTTGACCGCGATTTTAGACCCAGAAAACTTTTTGGTCAATCCCAAGATCTTGATACCTGCGTGTTTCTCCGTTGGTTCTTCCTCTTCATTATTCTTCCTATCCTTCGTAAGATATTCTCTGTCCAAGGTGTTCACCTGTCGATCGTAAACTCCACTCCAGAATTCTCGTGTGAGCAAAAAATTCCACTTCTTCGGGATTCCAAACTTTCCGGGAGCCACCTGTTCTATGTAGAGTGCCACCAGTAGGTACAAGCAGGCATCAATCAGCAGCATCATTATAATGTGTGCAATCGTAAGGTCGTCGTCCACCGTGACCGGTGAAAACAGATTAGCCCACTGCAAACCGATTGATGTACCTTCGTGCTTCATCAGGAGCATGAATCCGTATCCCATGGCTGTATTGCACCATAAACTGGAGGCCAGTTTTGCTCCCAGGGACATCCGATCGTAATTGCCGAATGTGATATTGTAGGGAGTCAGTGAGTAGAACCAAATTATTCCCGCCATACCAGATGCAATGTTTGCTGGAAAAGATGAAAAATGTCTTTGATTAAGAAGTCACTCATTTAAGCTTTTTAGATACACCAGTTTAAATTACGAAATAAATCATAAAATTTTAATGTCGAGGAAAATTTAGTGCTATATTCAATCAGTGGTCTAGAAGCTTCGATTATAACACAGCGTAATAAAAATAGCAGTTTTTCGTGTCTCAAGGATCAGATCATTTTCCAGTAAATTTGATTTATTTATTTATTTTTCCTAGCCGACTTGAACAGTGTTACAAGGGACCAGCCTCGGCAGAGCTAATCCTCAGCAGCTAACAGCCAGCGCGCCATAGGCGCTGCAATTCTAATACAATGTAAGTGACAGCCGTAGGTGCTGCATTCCAGCACTCGGCACCCGCACGCATTCTCTCTATTATATTGTCGATGGACGTGTTCTTTCCGCATATAGCGAGTATGCGATCTTTCACAACAATGAAGTGGGGACAATCAAACACGACATGGTCCGCTGTTTCCGCCACACCAGCTCTGGCACCTGGGCATTTTTTTTAAATTATTGGACAGGTTTGAGCCGGAGGTCACCGATTTGTATGAAATTTTCACCAGAGGTAGAGCTTGTGGATACATGACCAAAAGTAAAATTCAAAAAATTATAGTGGCCTACTTTCCCGGAAAACTCTAGATGAATTTCACTATGTATCGTAGAACAAAAGTCTTCTAGTGAAATCGAAAGGAAATTCTATTAAAAATATAATCTACTAAAAATATAAAAAGAAAAACATTCAATATGGAGAAAATTGTCGGAAAAACTATCGTCTGTATCATGGAAAATTTTCGAAAAAATAGTTTTTGTTTCATCAATCCATACTCTAACTTTCGAGGTGCGTTACGGGTTAAGATCTACCAAATTGTACTCTTGCTGTATCTGTTCTTGTGAATACTTATTAGTTACGGTCGGAAGAGTATAAGAGAGTAACAAGCTACTAAGACCACCTATTTGTCCTAGATGATGAGGAGGTCGAAGTGGAAAAGTGGCTCAATCAGCATCTGAGGTTGGTTTCAACGCATGAGACAATTTCTTTCCAAGTTCAAGAGTTTATCTTTCGATATCTAGGAGGGAAACGATTCCGAATCAGTGGAGTAGCAGACCTCTTAACTTCTAAAATAAGCTTTTTGTTTCAAGGAATCTAAATGTCTCATGCGATGAAACCTGTTCACAGTTTCAAAAAACGACCTTATAAGTAGAAGCAATAATTTGATACGCTAGAGTACCGATGCATGGTCAAAATCAGTATAATTCAACCAGCTTAGTGGCCGAACCTGATTAAGGGGCGCGCTTTTAAGAGTTTAATAGCGACAAACTGTTTTCTCCAAAAGGTATAAATAGCGGTATCTTTTTGTAAAGAGGCTCTATGCAAAATGGTAAAGAATGATATTTGTATATAAAACGACTACTTCATTATCTATATATAAATAAAAATGGAGTGGTGTTTGTATGTCACGATATGGCTTCCGAACGGGTCAACCGATTTGAATGATTATTTTTCCGTTTTGTCGTCAAGTGTTCTGACGTGTTTGTGTGTATAAAGATCCCAGGATATTCACCGGGAAAGTCGGAAAAACGAGCGTGAACGGAACTGTCATTTTGTATGGGACGATCCATAGCGTTTTTCAACAGCCTACTTGATGGCAAGACGAAGTTTGCCGGGCCCACTAGTTTCTCAATAGTAATGGAGTAGAACGACATGCACTAAACAAAGGACACGGGTATACCACAAAGATCAAAGAAAACTGGTCGCAGTGGTTCATCCCGAACAGAACAAAAAAAAAAAAACTTTCGTCCATGGACGCCAAAGTGGTGGTATCTTTTTCCGTTTAGGTGACAGAACTGAAAAACCGATGACCACCCGCACGCTTTCCATAGGACAATGTGTTCTATTGTGGGCCTCATAACCATGCCTTAACGGCGGCAGTAATTTACACGCATTGTTAGTGTAACGCAGTAAACCATTCTTCCCTTTCCAGTCAGAAGAAGCTTTTCGTCAATCGGAGCACTCTCCATTGGCGTCTATGGGAGCCGCAAGGAAGTTCTTGTAACATCAATCATTATGCTAACGTTTGAAGGATCAAATTTTTAGATCCACTTCCTTGAAAACGTATCCAATATATTCTAAATGTGTTGTTTCGAACAGGACGTCTTTCCTACATTGAGTCTTTACGATTCAACGGACGACAAATCAAACGAACGACTTTCACTTTTAACTGATTTATTATCACTGAGAGACAGCATGCCTACTCGTGGGGAAACGAGAGAAACTACATTCTTACAAGCCTTATATATGCGCACAATACGGACAGACAAAACATACAATAATTATTCATTACGCACGTTCGCTTCTCAAGCTAGGCGTTAAGCACACCCGTCTGCTCGGGAGAACATGCCAAAACAAAAGAGCAATAAGTTCCGGAAAGTTACTCGCGAGTAACCGAGCAAGATGTGATTTATCATGGGTTTGCAAGCAAATTAAATGTATAACCATTTAATCGACAGTAAAGTACCAGCTTCTAGTGAAAAACCCTTAAAAACCATAAATCTCGGAGGGGAAGCAGTTTTTCCCCAAAAGCATAATTGGCTCTGAACAGCTCCAAACACGTTCACGAATCACTTGGAGCATTGCTCGGGAGCACGAGAGATGCGAATAATTCAGCGCTCTGACGCTCGGGAGCATTTGATTTTGTTTTTATTCCAGTTCAGCGAAATGTTCGACACTGAATATTTTGAGTAAAATGTAGAAATCTTTTAGGAGTTATTGTATGGTTTGAATATTTTATAGATTGATGAAAATACGTTTAAAAAATTACCTTTTGAGAAGAATGTGCTCAGCATAAAGCAAAAAGTGATCGTCGTAATGCTGTAGACAACAGGAACAACCATATTAGCAGCCAATTGGAAAATTCGAATATAGCAATGTCCGTATTGGTGTGAGACTCGCACACAGCAAAATAGTAATGAGGGAATCGATATCGACAGCAATATGAGGGTCTCACGAACAAGCCGCCAGTGTAGCCATCCGTTGAGACCCATAACCTCATGTTTCTTTGAGTTGTCGCTCTTTTTCCAACGTTATGAACTAACAGTGTTGATGCAGGAGTAGAAAAACGCAATCATTATAATAGCTGGAAAGATTCTCCAGGCCCCCTCAGTAACGGGTCATTGTAGAAGGGTGGGTATGGAAACCGCTGCAAGTTAACATAATCAAACCAATATTGTTGATACTTGAGTCATCGTTCATATTTACCTGCAGGGAGACGGTCGGCAGTTGAGAAGTATCGTTTTTCACAGCCAGCAAGGATCGTGTGATCGCACTTTGCACTGAGGCGAATCCTCAGCGTAATAATTTGCAGGGTACCCACCATCGGTGTAGTTCACTGCCCGGGCACCATAAGTTTGAATGGAGGAAATACGAGAAAGGTACGCCAATTTGCCCAGAACTCGGCTCCCGGTAGCATAGTTGTACGCATTTCGCTTGGATAGCGCAAGGCGATTGTCCAGATTATCAGGTAATTCCGTAATGTTCTGAAATATTTAGATTTGCAATATATCAATACAATTCAAACTCATGTTTCAGTATACCTTGAGATCATCTCAAATCAACTCCAGCCAAATAGTTGTTGGTTATTAATACGTTATACATACTCTTCGGTCGTTGAAACCTTTTATTCTCACATCTGTCCTAGAGATCGTGCAGCTTTCTTCATAACTTGTTCTAATATAACATTTTTTGGAGTAAACGCCAGCGTCAACTCAATAGGATGATTCGTTATCATAGTTCTGGGAAATAGTACAGTTAATATTAACTGTTTCATCATAATGCTTCTCCGCTACTCACCGTATGCTTGCAATGCTGCTCACATTAAGGCTACTGAATGTGGTGGGTTTGCTGTAGGTGGAAGGATTCACGAGTCCTCGAACTAGAATCAGCAATGCACAAGCCAATACTGGAATAGTGATTCAAACACTGTTTGCACATAGTGCCTTCTGGATGATCCAATTTTTCCAGAGGAGCAGCTTGAACTTTTCCCAATCGCTTCTCTCATTTTGCTTTTAACACTTGAACAGGAATGACTTGCAAGTGATCTTTAGATGTCTTGCAACTATCACACTATCGACGAGAGCACAACAGCATAAGGAAAATTCCAAGATAATTACTTTTTACAGATAATTACGTTTCCCTTGCAGTACTCGATGTCATGCAATTTTCACTGCATGCAATGCGCCAATACTGAACAGTTTTATCTACAGAACGAAAGCAAAGACTATTAAGATTTTTGGGGCTTCCGAAATTGTATTAGGAACATCTGACTCACCCGCCGATGGTTGTCATTTTTGGTAGCCTACACTTTACAGCACCCGCACCAACTTCAATCATGCCTAGATGGATACTCGTGAATCACAAACAAACCACCAGCGGCAGATTTGTGCGGCATCAGTACTGATGGCACAGAGAGGGAATATATAAGGAAAATGACATACTTACTGACAGAGGCATTCCACACTACCATGAACCCAGATGACGCTAGAACTGCTGCACGCGTTTGGATGCTTATGTTTGCGCCACACACAAACTCATTGCGAAGCACGTGCTGCTTTGCGTAGTGTCTGTGAGGCGCAAGCATGTACATAGAGCTCCGGTGTCAATGAAGCGAACGATGCTAGGCGTTACTGTTTTGAGCAGGGGAGAGACGGACATAACGCCCTATCTATACAAGTTTCGTTGCAATTTAATAGGGAACTTATGTGTTATTTCGGCGGCTTTGTCCTCTTCGACTAGGTATTTTTACCAGCCAAATCTTTTGTAATTTGGCCCCCGTATCGAAAATAATGCAGAATTTAAAAGCTTTGTTTAGTTGAGAATTTTATACTTCATTTCACTTATTTAGTAAACATCTACAGAGCACTGAATACAAAATTTCATGCCACAATTTCGCATAACTTATGATCTCGCCCTAAAAGCCATTGGTAACTATGTGTGTAGCTCGTTGTTTCTGAGCATTTGAATGGATTTACACGTTATTTAACAACTCTAGGATGAAGAAAGGATCATTCGCTATCTGCCAGTGGCGTTGGTTTGGATGCTTATTCATTCATTTGCTCAGAAACAACGAGCTACACACATGGTTACCACGCTCGCTAGATCGCTGCGCTTCACGTCTTCTTGTATTAACCGGATCGAAGGCGTAAAAAACTTTTGTAGGTTTGCTGTCCGATAATCTAGCAACAATACCCGCCCATCGTATCCTTCCAGCTTTGGTCACCTTCTGGATACTGTGTTCATTGCAGAATGGACCAATGCATGAGTTCACTATCTGACGTTTGAGCGGTGCCGTTTGATTTACGTGACCATGGCAAAGAGTGAATTCGGCACCGCAATAATGTCAAATTAGTGAACTCGTGCATCTATCCATTGGTCCATGCAAGAGTTCACTTGTTTGACGTTTGAGCGGTGCCGAATTCACTAGTTTCCATGGTCACGTAAATAACACGGCACCGCTAAAACGTCAAATAGTGAACGCGTGCATTGGTCCATGGACCAGTGCACGAGTTCACTATTTTTACGTTTGAGCGGTGCCGAGTTCACTCGTTCCCATGGTTACGTAAATAGCACGGCACCGCCCAAAGGCAAAGAGTGAACGCGTGCATTGGTCCATTGGGCAACCTCGTGGTTCATCCTTCTTTTGTAGCCCATAGTAGGCACGACTTCCACAGATGATGCGCCTCCGTATTCCACAGCTATCATGGTTACCAGCCATCAGCAACGAACCTAGGCGAGTCTGACTTTTGCTGCCTCACTTTCAGGTGGGTGTACACTGTACAGGTCTTCCACATTTTCAAATGTTCGGCCGACAATGTCCATATTATCCGCGAAGCATACAAATTGACTGGGTCTGTTGAAATTCGTACTCCGGCTTTTCAGCCCTGCTCTCCGCATAACACCTTCAAGGAAAATATTGAACAACAGGCACGAAGACCCATAACCAGGGTTGGGAAATTCACCCTACAGTAACCGAACAAAGCCAATCACAGTCAGCGAAGCCAGTTAAACTCACGCCCATCGCTGCTGTAGGCAAAAAGCCTTGAGAATTGCAAACACCCGTTGCTGAGGGCAACCCAAAATTACTGTAGAAAAATGTTCTATTTCCCGCAGCAGTATGCGGCGCCGCCATCTTTTCGAATCCAACATGTTCTAAGCAACCGTTGGATACTCAAATGCATTTTAATTCGGATACTCAAATGATCTTGGCTGCTGTCAAAGGTGGGATTGGGGTTGCCATATACGTGATTTCCCGCTGCATTTCCTGCATTTAGAGCCTTCAATGACATTAGGGGTATTCACTTAACGGCGTAAAATTTCGCGTATATTGCGGTAAACCGATTATTTGAAATCTTTCACAAAAATAGGTAAACGACGAAGGGAACATTTCAAATTGGGAGAATCTAACAATCCAAGAATGCGTTTGTCACTGTAGCAACTGTCATCAAAGTATCAAAAACAATGTTTTCCGATTAAAAAAAAAAACGCGAACCAAGAAAAGGTTTAAAAGAAAATCTCTGATCAAGAACCTTGCAATATTGTCTGGCGAGGAACGAAAACCGACTTCAGAGATCATGGAAGTTGATTTGGACAATTTTATCAGAAGGCGACAATTTAATCAGAAGCAATTTGGTGTTAACAGATGACAACGGGTAGCTCCAACCAGGAACAGCCAGCGAGAATTCTCATCTGTTGTTCCAAAACAGACAAAAACGCCGTTAATTTGGGAAAACTTTCCAAATAACTATCTGGTACCAAATTTGCTGTTCATATTCATGTATGCATTATAATAAAGTCTATGAATAAATTTATCATTAAATTTTAAGCATCGTTTATCAATCAATCCATATTATTTGCTACTCTCAATAGTGCGGTATAAACCATATTTGAATGCAACTGAACAATCCCTTGGTAAATCTTAATCATACGAAGCTTTTGATTTCGTCTCAGTTTCCGAATATAAAATGCATAAATAATTTCACCTTAGTCAGTTACTGAAAAAACGCAATTCAAACACAAGCACATTCTTTGGTTCTATATCTCGATGTCGGAGCTTCTATAAGCAAGTTAATTAGACATAGTCTTCGAATTTCGGTTTGGAATGATGGAACCCGTTAAAGGGTCGTCAATTAAGCTAAAAATCAAAAACATATTTTGAGCTCCTACAATAACACTCTGGAATGTCTGTCATTTGTGGTGGATGACTAGATTATTAATTTCTCATTTGTCATTGCACTGACACAGAACAGGAATATTTCATTTCAAATAATTCATCCATCATATTACGCGTAATCTCATTTTACGCAACTTTAAGTGAATACCCCTATTAACTATGGACCAATGCACGAGTTCATCATTTAACGTTTGAGCGGTGCCGTGTTATTTACGTGACCATGGCAACTAGTGAATTTGGCACCGCTCAAACGTCAGATTAGTGAACTCGTGCATCGGTCCATTAAGAGAATTCATTCACCCATCACAGGCTACTTGATGAGATTCACGTTTTTAAACTACTGTACTGGGAAGAGCCACGTGATTTTCGCGAAATTCAAGCCTACTACTATTACTATTCCCAGCTCTGCCCATAACATTGTCGCAGTCCCCGGTGAGATTCAAACGAACTGGAATGATCTGGTCCGTTGTCGATCGGCCGTCAACGAAGCCGGCACGAACTCGTTTACTACAGGTGACAGACGACGGTAGACGATCTCTTTGAAGCCCTTACAATCTAACTTGTTGCCTTTTTTGTAGATGAGGCATATTACCACTTTTTTCCTCTCCTCCGTTAGCGGTCCTGTTTCCCAGATTGTGCCTATCAGCCTTTCCGGGCCCATCTTTATGAGTTCAGTATCGATACAAACCTTGCCAACAGTCTTATTGTTCTTGATTTGGTGAATGGCATCCTTGACCTCCCTCAAAGTAGGGCTGGTTGGTTTCTATTGTCCGCAGGACGTAAAACGGGGTACAGTATGGCCCATAAAAAAATGCGAAAATCATAATATCATGTTTTATGGTAGTTTTTATATAGAAAATATAGATGAAACATAAATATCATTCATTACTTGTATTGTTTAATCTATTCAGACTCAGTTTATCGCTTTGGACATAATTTGTATGTGTTACTTTTACCTTGCCAGAGAGGAATTGGAAGCATACCTTCAAATTTTATCATGCGAACGTCGAGTTCCAATATCTGTGTGATGAAAGCTGCTAAACACCAACGATGGCGTGAGATTCTAAACAGGTCTTGTTTCCAGCATACGCCCATATCAAATGATAGAATTGGTTCATACCTGGGTCATTGGAGACTTAAACATATTTTCGAAAAAAATGGCTCATTTTGGAGAGCTTTGAATGAACCTTCATATAAGTGTGATAAGCGGCTCCGTTTTGCTCAAAACCTATGAGCTAGTATTGATATAAGTTGTCTCTAACCGAAGGAACCAATTTCATCTTCAAAAATCTGTTATAAGCTTCTGTATTTATGTTTTATTCAACTTTAACAAAAAATAAGGGCATGTCAAACCTATAAGACGCAAATGCCTCAAAACTATGACCCTGGCAAAATATTTTATTGTGATAATGAAAAACACGTTCTCTAAGAACTCCTCTATCCTCTAATACCAAATAAACTAAAATTTTCAACAATAAAGTGTGGTTTTTGAAGGTGGAAAGTTAATCACCAGAATATACGACAATCAGATGCTGTTTCTAGCTTTGGACGAACAAAACCTTTGAACTTCTTTGCTTTATTACATTATTTAGGACAGTGAGAAAAATATGACATAAGATGTCCTGAATAGCGAAGTTATGTCAGAATATACTACAATAATCAAAAATTACATTCACTAGCAAAAACAATTAAAATAACGCTTGTGGATCACGATCAAACAATTTTCGCATTTTTTATGGGCCATACTGTATCTTTGATAATGCGGGTAGCTTTGGTAGTGCGGGACGCACAGCATACTAAACGAAATAACATAACTTCTTTTAAACTGTTAAGCAAAATGAATGCAAAACTGAAGCGTATTCGTATTGCACTTCAAGCAAAAGCTTTTTTTTTTGAATCGATAGCATTTGATTCATTATATATTCATTATAATATTACAAATTCAAAATATTTTAGTATTTTTGAAACGCTTACATTTTTTTATTTATTTAGCCCAGGAAGGGAGAAACCAATACAAAATTTCTCTACGTCACAGTGAGCCGAGATTTTGCTGTCACGAACTGTCACTGTGAGCCCGGGTCTTGAACAATGGACAAACATTAAAAAAGGGCGTAATTAGACAAAACATATTTTTGCATTTCATCAAAAGTAGCAAAAATCGATTTAGAATCAATTCATGCACATTCAAAAGTAACGTCACGAGAGCACCGTTTATTCTAATTGAAAATAACGTATTGGAATAAGGCTCTTTTGAATGTTTTCATTAAAACTGAAAACTAAACGCATAGAAAACTGTGGACCTTTTTCAATGTTAGTCCAGAAAGATCGAAGGTACACAACAATTGAAAACTAGCGATTTTCACTAAGCCTGCTTTGATTGTCGTTGGCAAGCTGGAGTTATCTTGCAATTTGAAAAACAAATTGTATCCAATTTCGTGTGTAGTATCTGTGCCTCCCTCCCAGATTTAGCCCAATTATATTAGAACTTGAAATCGGTCCCAAATCGCATAGAAAAATCCAGCTATCGACATGTAGCCATTGCGGGATACGTTGAGCTTTTGATAGAACTTCAGCGGTGTTTTTGAGACCTACACAGCTCACAGTGGGCGCCCTCCATGCAAATGTTGGCCTAAAGTACAATTTTCACTCAAAACGTTTACAAATACCAATTTAATGGAAATGGTGGCTGAAATAAAAAATCGATATTTCTGGTACACTTGACAGAATTGGTTTAAAACAGCACATTTCTCTAATTTAATAAATAGAACTGTATGCAGATCAAAATTTATTACCAGTTTATAGTTGAATATCGTGTGAAAACTTTTTGTGGTTTCTGAATCTATGCGGGAACTGATAATGGTAAAAAAGTTGATATTTATAACAAGTTTCACAGAGCAACCAAAAAATAAATTGTCTTATCTTGGCGCAAATGAAGCCATTATCCAGCTTTTTACGCTAGCTAAAAAACTGATGGGGGTGGTTCGACTTTGACGTTCCTTGGCCACAGATTTTTTAGTATAATCCAAGCAAGCTGTAATTTGAAATTGAAAATAGTTGAAATTGTTGTCAAAAATTGTTCACTCTCCTGTTTTGCATGTCCAAATTCCAAAATCATTAATTGCATTCTAAATTCAATTCTAAAATAATTATTGCTTTCTCTTAGTAATCTTATTTCTTCTATACTATTTTAGGCAACGAAAGAACTAGTCAAGCTTGTAGAAAGTACTATGGATATCCAATAACCTAGCCATAGAGCTAAGTAATAAAACGTTCATCAAATTGCCAATGGAAGTCCATGGAATAAAGACGACAGAAGTATATTGATTCCATCAAACGACAAGTTTGAAAATTAGCTTGTTTGGTTTTTAAACAGCACCATACATTGCATTGCTATGTGATTTGCACATCTATATATAACTTGTCAGCTTGTTCGAACACTTCTTCCATGTTCAAAAAGTGTATATTTTGTGGTTGGGGGGATATTAAATATGCGTAGGCGTAGTGGGAGGGTGGTGTGGATTAGATTTGATACCCATTTGAAGCATGAACTTAACATTCTTACCGGCATTAAAAACACAAGCTACGTTTTAAAGTCAAAGCCAACAAAAACAGTGGTATGGCCACGATCAGAGTAATATCTTGTTTGGGATTAGTAGGTCCTCCAAAGTGTTCCGTGGTTCTCTCGGAAAAATCTTCTAGTTGACGGATCAATATGCCCGCTGCCGTTGACTGTTTTTCGTTAATCTAGAAAGAAGAATACAATAGAAAATAGTTGAAATAAAATAGAAAACTTGAAAATATTTTTGGTTTCCATATCCTAGTAACGACATTGAAAATTTTTGACGATCCATGTCAATAAAAAATATTGTCTTTACCCAAGGCATACTTTGACCTAGCCATAAAGATTATAGCATATGCAAGAAGCGTCAATGAGCCTCTGTACGTGCCATAAATTCTTTTGTTCTTTTAACTTTTACTGTGCGCCGTGTGTTGGTGCTGTCTCGCTCTCTCTCACGGGCAACTTGAAAACAGCGCGCACAGTAAAAAGTCCAAACGTTTTATAGCATGCATAGGCTCATAAGGGGTAATTCAAAAATTTGCCATGGATGGATAAATGATCATTTTAGGGTGCTTCCTAGATATCTCACACAAGACTTTGTTAATTTTGTAGGAGCTCTATGTTATACACTTCTTGACATTCTGAAATTGTTAATATGTCAAATACGATTAGGAACTTCTTCAAAACAAAGCATAAGCATTTAAAATGAAAACATTCAGGAATTAGAAAAATTCAAAAGGATAACTTTCAGCTGACATATGGTGTGATTAATCGTAATAGGTATATACCGATCGATCCGAAACTTTGTGGAATTGTTATTCAATCCTGAAGCTTTCACTAACATTTGTTCCAGTCATTTATTTGAACACTAGTAAAGTTTTTTTTAGCACACATAGAGTATCTAATAAATTTGATCAATCGATTTGGGCTACTTTTGAGGTTCTGGCCTACCTCTGTATGAAAGTGAGCCACTGTAAGTATCCAGCCATTTGACCGAACGCCATTTGGCCGAATGGGTAATTTCTCCGAGTGTCATTCGACCGAATTATGAAATAAAGTCTGGATCTCTATGTTGCAAATGAGTTGGGTTCAGGAGTGCGCTCCAAAAGTGCATTAAGGTATCCCGTCCCTGGGTAAGTGTGACCTAAAAAATGCAGTTCAGACAGATTGTTGAATTTGTTGTATATAATTTCCAAACAAAAACATTATTCAAATCCAATTGCTCAGTCACATTACGGCAGTAGGGAGTCGATGCCGGTTGTGGACCCTTTGCGTATTATGGACCCCCTACAGAAAAACATAAAATTAACACTCAAAGCAATCTTATTCGTATGAAAATCCACCGGGGGAACTTCGATTGCTTTGTTAGTCAGCAGTTTCAGGCAAAATATTTGGCTTGAGGCGCATAAATACAGATATTTGAACAGTTTTTGTAAATGACTCCACAAAATGTATATGCGTCTAAGATATCATTGCGGAAAAGCGCCGAGAACAAATTTCAGCTACTAAGGGGTCCATTACTAGCATTGAAACCCTTTGTTCGCTGCTGTTTGCACGAACGCTGTTAGCTCTCAGTTATTAACTGTGGAAGTGCTCATAAGAACACTAAGCTGAGAAGCAGCCTCTGTTCTAGTGAGGACGTTAATGCCAAGAAGAAGAAGATGGGATTAAAGCCCTGCAAACATCTACAAAAATCCCAAACAAAATTAGCTCAAAAAGGATTTGTTTCTTCAACAACATCCTTCATTAAGGTGTAATGAATGGGTCACCTTTGAATCACCACCTCTGAAGCTGAAGAACACCATTTTTATGGCAAGGATGGTAAGGAAGATATGGGAGATTGAATTTTCAAATATTTTTAAATTTTGAATCGCCCTAATGACGTACATATCGGACACATTAAATGCAATTCGTTAATCAACCTCAAAATATTGACCGTTACTATGAATACTCAACCATAATATTTCCTGTTGCACACATGTTCGATGTATTGGAAGGTATCAATCTTTAACGCTTTTTAAAACGACGTTATTGAAATTTGTTTGCTTCTTTGATGATTGTTGCTAGCTCATCTCATGTTTTCGAGTTAATGAAAATTAGTTGATTTTGCACAGACGTATCAGAAAAAGTAAGGGGGTCCCGTAGCCTCGAGGTTACGCTTTCGCTTCGTAAGCGAAAGGTCATGGGTTCGATTCCCAATCCTCCCTCACAAAAAACTCCGTCCAGTCACCAGAAGACGCCGCACGAAGGACCGTGTGTTGGGGAAACGCATCCATCCTTCCGTCAGTATCAGATGGTGACTGAGACAAACTGACCCTCTTTGTAGGCTGTTGCCTCACACGACACGGAAACATGGCAAAATGAACTACCGCACACCAATGGACTACGGCTAGATGGATATGGATTGGACCAACGGCAGCTCTCTCCTCTACCTGGTGGATATGAGAGAAATAGCAATAAGGATATAAATAGATATGATAATCGGCATAGCAGTGCCGTAAATTCGGGTGTAATTGAGTGAAGCTTTTTGAGTTACAGAATGTTTGTTTATTTCTATGAAAATAATGTTAAATTCTAGAATCAAGTTTGGTGTGAAATTGATAGACATCCATAAACTTCTAGTTCTAAACAAGGTTTGGACATGGTGTAAACCTGAAAGTTTGTATGGATGCTAAAAATAGATCTCCAAAACAGATTTTACTATCAAAACTCTTTCCATTCTTGAAATTTAATGATTGATTATTTCCATAAATATTGTCTCGTTAAGAATTTGGCAAGCAAATTTGAATTCAGGAGGCCCAAATTATGTATGTAAAGTTAATTTCAGAACTAACAATAATCACATTGACAAGTGATCAATTTCACCCCGAAATGGGATTCCCCGATTTTTATATTAGAGCTGATTTTTTGGCATTAACATCACATTTGTTAGAAAATTTCGGTGCGTTGGCCTTTGAGGTTCACCGTCGTACTTGTTTTCCTGCATTGATAAAAATTTAGGAAGCATACCAAGAAAACAGTGAAAAATGATCAATTTCACCCGAAATTACGGTATCAGCATACTTTATGCATGTAAGCGCATATATTGATGCTTTTTCGAATCACTACCAACTATGAGGCATGAGTTTTATAACTTTAAAATTGCGAGCTAGAAATACAACAAGGCTGCCAAAACAAATGACGGACTATTTAGCCTCAAAAGAATATCTTTTTTGAATGCAATATTACATCATACTTAAAATTTCATGAAAATTCTTGATTAAAACCGTTAAGGCAACTGTGAGATAATTGAAATGTTGCCTTAAAAAAGTTGCTTATTGTAGATAACATTGAAAACTTTTAATTACTGCCGCAATTGAAAAAAATGTCCAGGTAGTATTGAAATGTTTGACAGAACACCGCCCTGATTACTAAAATTGACAAAAAATGAGTGTAGAGTTTGAAATAGGGCGAAGTGTAGAGTAACGAGACAGGAAACCACTATGTCCATAACTGGTACACTTACCCTATCTAATGAAATTCTGGATAATTTAGACCAATTAAATTTTGATATGAGATGAAATCAGTACGTATTTCAACGTAAGCAAAAAATTCATACTGAAATGTTTAACACAATTATTTCATTTCGATACATTGCAAGACGTTAATCGTAACGCATTTTTACATGCAAGTTGAAAATGGCGCTAAAATTACAACTTATACTGTATTGTGTTAGTAAAAACAACTACATATTTTGTATTTCAAACATCCCTTGTCAACTTTTCAACTTTCAAGAAGAATGTCCTCTTGAAAAACTTACCACAAATGAGCTATGCCTGAAGGTTCCACTTACCCTGGATTCTCACTTGCCCCGGAGTACCTTATGTATATAGTTCGTTTAGAGTTCGTATGTTGTCACGGACACTTCCAATGGTCACCACTAGTCAACTGTTGCTCCAAATGCAATTTTCTGATTTTATCTCGAATAGTAAAATCGATAAATTGCAAAGTAATGCATTAAACATATAATTCAATCACAGACAAACAAACACAACACTTAGAACAATTTCCTTTAGAGAAATGATGGACGATTTGGAAAATTGCGTATTGATTTGGGATTAATAAAACAACACACTAGGTTTAAAAGCTACATTAGCTCTACCAGGCAACAAAAAAAAAAAAGATTCATAAAATTTATATATTTTATTTGTTTTGATTTATGGTTTTATTTGGATTGTTTCTTTGGCAAAAGTATCTAGAAAGTTAGAAAATAATTTAACAAGACAGGATGTGAGACAATTGGTTTTATTATCTTTCTCATTTTTGAAGAACATACTTGCAAAAATATGTGTGTATAATGCATAAGTATTGTGAACAGCATAATAAATTAATATTTGTACTTGATATGTAACCTGGGCTTATGCATCACTGACGTTAACCGGATGTCAATCGGCAACCACTCGTTGATATTTCGTAAATGACAAAAATACCTGCTCGAGCGTGGTTTGCCCGAGCACGTAGTCTTCAATGTCGAGAATTTGCTTGGCTTGTTCCATCAGTCCAAACATTGCTGACCAGCGAACTTCGGATTTTGGGATTTGGTAGGTGATTGATTCAAGGTATTCCTCTCTGCAAATTAAATTATGTTAAATATTGAACTGTTTTACCAATCCATCACTTACTTGAGTTCTGCATCTTGGAAATGTTCACTTATGTACGCTTTAATTTCTGATACCTTTTCAGTGGCGTCTTCGGTAGCTTTCTTCTTTAGTTTTATGGTCAGGAAATAGCCGTTAGAAAATTTGTTCTTCAAATGTTGCGTTGATCCTATACATTTGAATTCTCCGTTGACCATGATGGCCAACTTTGTGCATAAAGCTTCACATTCTTCCATACTATGGGATGTCAGTACAATCGACTTGCCTGCACTTCGTTCTTTACAAATCACGTCCCATAGCTGTCGTTTGGCACCAGGATCCATACCAGTGGTAGGCTCATCTAGATAGACGACTGTTGGATTACCTAACAAAGCCAGAGCAGTACTAAGCTTCCTTTTGTTTCCACCACTGTATTGTTTCGTGCGTTTGTCGATGTGCTTTTTGAAATTCAAATCCTCAGCAAGTTTCATGGAAACCGCGGATATTTCATTTTTTGGCACACCTCTGAGCAGCGCAAATATTTTCATTGTTTCTCTGCCTGTAAGGTCATCTATAAGTGCATCAAATTGTGGGCAGTATCCAATCTGCTGATGAACTGTGGTCATGGCGGTCTTTAAATTAATCCCACTAACCCATGCATCTCCAGCGGAAATGTTCTCATCACCGGTCATCATCTTGAAGGTTGAAGTTTTACCGGCTCCGTTAACGCCTAGTAATCCAAAGCATTGGGAATGTTCAACTGATACAGATATTTGATTCACTGCCAGAAAAGATTTGTAATATTTGGTTACGTCTCGAAGCACCAGATTAGTGGCGCTTATTTCGCTCATGGTCATTTGACGAACACGTTCTTTTTCAGCCAAAACATCACTATCTGTAGATGTAGTTGGAGTCAAAGTTGATGGGGATTTCTTTGAAGTTATGATGTCAGACAATTTGCTAAACACTCGATACTCAACGAACATGAGCAAAGCAAAACACCCTAATCCTAGTCCAGCCATGAACAACAAGTTTCGATTGATTCCCGTTGGATCGAATGAGAATATTTCAACACCTGAAAAATGTACAAATGTTATATGAACTCCAGAAGCACTAGTTTATGATCAATCTTACCACAACAATTCGGAAACAGTTCGCAGATGAGTTTTTCATTACATCCCGGTATAATGCTACACTGAGCATCGCAAATTTGGAGAGTTGTCGATGCAATGTTTACATTACTCAAAGCGTGACTTAATGCAAACAAGGGGAAAATCATGAAACCCCACTCTAAACCGCGTCCAACATGCTCCAGGTCAAAGCCATCGAACAGGAGAAGGAACACAGCCATGAAAAATATTATACCCGTGAAGATATTTAGCAGCATCAATTTGACGAATCCACTAGCTGGAACTTCAAATCGGAACGACAGCAGATACGTGAGCGGCAAGAATGCGAATCCAAAGACCATCAATATCAGGAATACACGTCCAAGTTCTTCTCCCGTTGACCAGCCATCCTCCTGGAATGCAGCGAGTGTTGCTACGTAGAACAGAACGGTAACGATATAGGTCATGTAATCCCACAAAAAGGACACCATCCAAAAGGCAAACACGTTTACCCCGCTCACAAACTGTAGCAGCTTGGCTCGGGAAACTCGTTCTCGGATGTAGAATAACACATAGAGCGCTGCCACGAACGCCATAGCGAATCCAGTGTTGAAGGCCAGCTGGAAACCCATGTTATTGCCAGCCTGAAGCTGCGTGAACTGGAAAAGAAAATATTTCAATGGTTAAGCTTTGCGTATAGTTTTTTTTTGCATTGTTACTCTTTTTCAAATATGTAATTATCGATTGCCGTTTTGATCGTTTGTAAGGACGTGGCCAGCGCAACCCGCGATAGCTAGACACATCCCAAGCAATCAATAGTTCGGATTACACTTAAGCAGAGAACTCCTAAGTTCACTTTTGGTATAAAATAACACTACGGATACTGACGGAACTTGACTCTCGAAAGAGTAACTCGTGAACTTATCTAGAATTAAAATAGTTCAGAGCAAGTTAAATTGAACTTCTTTTGTACTTGAACGTAAATATGATTCTCTATATGCAACTTAAACAAACTTTATGTGAACTGAAGTTCGGTTAGTTACTTACAAAGCAAGCTGCTTAAGCCAAAACATGCCCTTTTATCTGAAGTTTTGGTTACTTGGGTTGTGTTACCCACATAAACTTTTATACACGTCTAGGTCGTCAGGTGGGAGCTTGGGATTCGTGCCTTTCCCAAGCGAAACTCATCCGTATGGAATACCACCTTCCTCCGCTTCCTCCGAGAGGTGACCGAGCTTCTAGTCCATCTGACCAAGAGCTTAAGCATGGTCTACCTAGAATGTAGCGGGGGTTCATCAGTGGGCTCTGTTGAATCCCTAAAAAATCACATATCTGCAAGTAACCCTAAACAAGCCACCTGATAACACTTTCAAAGTGCCTAAGCCAACCGCCACATCAGAATGAAAGTCAGTAAAATCCTGATTATGGTATACCGGTCACAGCGCAGAACAACGGGCAGGACACGGATCACGGATTGGATACGTCGATTAACAGTCGTGGGCTGACAGTGTTCCCTGAGTAAGGAAGGGTGGCACCAACTTGGAGACTGCCTTCATCCTGGTACTACCTTGGCAGGCCTTCGTGTACGTTCGAAACGAAGCTATGAACACAACCCTCATGAAGAATTGTGTCAACCCTAGTAAGGGCTCCATGCTTGCATAGAAAACCATGGAATCACGAGAGCCAACTTCATACAATGGAAATAGCGGGAATCCAGTGGGATGCATGCTTCCTAATCAAGTGTTCTAACCAAAGTAGCTGGTCACGAACATCAAGTCCGCCGTTACAGTCGCAGAACGCGAACATAAGGAATTACAGATTAGAGCGGAAAACGCCGAAAAGGCATTGATCCCGGTAAATGCAACAGCCCGTTCACAGGAGGAGCCTAGGAACAATCCGACAGAAAAAGAAAGAGGGATACACCAGGAGAACAGGATGACTTTTTTAAAAGACACCTACACGTTAATGCTTCCAGAGGACGATTTGCCCTTTGAAGAAAGCATCACACTAGACAACGGACTAGCATGCAACGCCTAGTGGCACAATCGAAAAACGTTCTTAATGAAAAGTTTTCCGGACTGAATATGCCTGAAAAGGTATGGTACGGTAGAAGCTGACGTTCCCAGATATATTCAGAATAGCGTTGCAGAAGTGTCTAGGGGAAGGCTGTTCCCAGACAGATGAAAAATGAAGAAACTAATGTTGCTGCCAAAACCGGGAAAACCGCCAGGAGATCTTGCTTCATATAGACCAATATGCTTGCTGGGTACCGTAATCCGGGGTATCATTGATCAGCGGGGTAACATTGATCGGAATGACTCATCTCGTAAAAAGTTCGTATCATCATTTATTGATGGAACATTTCCAAATCATGAATGATGATTCTCTTTCCCATGTTCATTAGCTAATGAAAGTGAATATTTTTGTGAAAATTGCGTTTAATTGATGCGTAAATTTGTCAACTTTTCGAAACAATGATTTCAATGGGTAAGGATAATACTACCGAAGATTCATGTCTCACACAAGTTCTGCAAACGATATGAGCAAGGAAAATGCAATTCTTACTAAAAATGACATCGCTGAAAACGATTCCGTTGTCAAAACTTTCATAAGTATGCTCAATTAGGCAACATTAACGAGTTACTGTAAAGAATATAGAATTTCCTTAGGAAATTGCTTACCTTTAGGCGTATTCCGCTTTTCGAGGTGTTCTTAATTTTCAAATAATTCAAAAACTAAATTACTTGTAAGCGTTTGGTCTTCATATTCGGCTTCGGGGGTCATGATTTAAGTAAGTAACGACATTTTCAACATTACCGAACGTTGTTTACATAGGTGATCAATGTTGCCCCATATCAGCTAAATAAAAAAATCACTTAAAACATTTATTTAAACATGCTTAAATCTTTCAAAAAATAAAAAGCAGTATATAGGCATGAGCTGTGGGTGGCAGTACTTGTTTTAAAAATATAAAATTTGCAACATTTGCATTTTCAAACGAAATATTTAAGAAATATTCAAAAAAATGATCAATGTTACCCCGGATTACGGTACTGGGTTCCGGCTTGGGTCGTTCGAAAAAAAAAGTCGAAAGGTGCGTTCTGGCTCCTCACCACACTATATCGTCGGAGGCGGTGTGCCTTAGCGCCGGAATGATTCCCATTTGCATCACTCTGTCTGAGGCCATAGTATGCTACCAGCGATGGGACACAAGAAATGTGAGGCATGTCATAAGATTTCATACAATGGTTAAGAGGCAGAAGGAGTTGCATAATTTGGAGATAGGCTGGTGGACCCACAGGCTCATTCCCAACGTGTCGGTGTGGATTACCAGAAAACATGGAAAAGTTAACTTCTACCTGACACAGTTCTTGTCAGGCCACGGATGCTTCCAAAAATACCTGCACGGACTCGGACATACAGATTCTCCACATTGTTCGGCCTGTCTACACATCAAAGAAACACCGGAGCATGTTATATTCTATTGTCCTCGATTCAAGGATCTACGAAGCGAGATGATGCCAGAAATCGCAAGCGTTCTTAATCCGGATAACATCGTGCAGAATATGTGCCAGCATGAAAGCACTTGGCATGCGGTAAACAGAGAGATAACGCAGGTTATGTCGTCGCAGAAAAGGAGCGGGCGTAGCGTAGTATCGGTAATAAGTCGTTGGTCCGCTTGCGAACCGGAATTCATCTTCCAACCGGCATTGTAGGATCGGCCCTGGCACTTGGCCGACCAACGTCGTGTCGGAGTAAGCTCAATTCACCTTCGGGGTCTAGCTGAGTATATAGCGAAACAGCACCGGAAAATGGTCGTCGGGGTGCCTGTGAACCGGAAGTTTCACTCCATCGGAATCGCAGAACCGACCGCGGCATTTGCAGGATAGCATCGGTTCGAGAAGTCTCCCGCCGCAGGGGAAATCTTCGTCGAAGTAGGATAGATCCATTGTCCCCGGCTATTCTGAGTAGTACGTAACGTATTACCGGCTTGGAGCGCCAGTGATATGGAAGCCATCCTCCACCTGGACTCGCTGCACTGATTTTGGCACTCTACCGCCCAATCTTAGAGCAAGGAAAAACGCGTAGCGCAAACGTCGGTTCGAGAAATATTCCTATGTCGGTGAACTCTCCACCGGAGTAGACTAGCTTCACCTTCGGGGACTAGGCCGAGTAGTATCGATCTTGACAAACCACCAGTTTCGGGTCGTCGGGAACCAGTGAACCGGAAGTTATCCTCCAATCGGAATCGCTGGACCAACCTCGTCATCCAACTGGTTAACCAAAAGACCTCGAAATGTTACAATTTTACGCAGTGCAACGAAACTTAGTCAGCAAGCGTAGAGGATACCAGTAGAAGTTGTGCAGGGCCCAGTCGATCTAAAACGGAGCGAAGCATAGTGAACGAGCACATGAGCATTCAGTACAAGTTGTGCAGGGCTCCGAGTACAACCCCAGACAACCAGAAATCGCATGAAAGTTCGCGTTATAACTCGTTTATTCATACTAATTACATCAAATTCGCAAAACACCGTGGATAAACTCGTCAGATTGATGAGTTTCCTCGCTTAAAACACTTTTTTTTTCTGAGTTCATTTGTACATTTTGCTTCGTCCCATACACTCGTACAAAGTAAGTCGAATCAATCCGTAACAGCTGTCAAATCAACATTCATTATCATATGTTAAGTTACATAACATCACAGGTTAGTTCGGTAGAATATGTATACACTCGCAATGTATGTTATTATTCATCACATAATAAATGCACGCATATCGCCTCCACTTTTGTACGTAGAAGGCCTTTTCGCGACATCCTATAAGTGAAATTTTGCACATACAAAGCCTCCAGGTGATTTCGTTATACGTACATTTTGGTTGTCTGGGACCTCCTTCAATGTTGTTACTAGATGTATTTCCGGGAGAGATCAAGGAATAGAAGCAAAAGGGGGTGTTTTGTAGTGGTAAAGCACGCTTCTCGTGAGTCTCAGATGCAGCAATCTAAATCTAACGCAGCAGACAAGAATCACGGTCGAAGATTGCGTTAAATTAAGCACCTAAGGATTATGATTGTTGATTGGCTGAGTTTCAGCAGACATGTCGATTACGCCTGTGGAAGCGGGGAAAAGGTGCTTTTCGGCACTATCCAAGATCATGGTGTTATTTCCGGTTTGGACCTTAGGGCTCCAACTATTACATGTGTCCCTAAAACACCACACTCACTCGTCCACCTTTGGTGGGATCACTTGGGCAAATGGCCGATTTCAGTCTTTGGACTGTTGAGGATCCACTCATAATCCATGGCCTCCATTTGCTACCAATGTATGCTACCAATATTGTATGCCGCACACGCCACCTGGTTGTCAATGGTGGAAGATATTTGGCTGGCTGCGTGGTTATCGGGTGACCAAACAAGAAGTAGAAACACACAACACAAACGCTTTCCTGAATTACTTACAATCAGGGATGGGAAAAGTACTGTAGCAAACATTTACCGCCTCTACATTTACATGTTTCTACAGGACCATCAAAATCCAAAGCAAACCATGACCGTTCAAAACAAAAAAATGTCACGGCTCTTCGAAACTGTAATCTTCTTCTTCCCAACGTTTTTCAAACCCGAATGCGAAACGACTCGAGCGACACGATTTTTGCGGTTTTCGGGGTTTTGCATTTTTGCTCGATAAAGGCAGCATGAAATTGAACTTGTTTATATGTATCGCAACGGAATGATTGTGCTCTTGCTGTTAGAGCTTATAGATTTCAATTAGTTGAAAACACAAGCGAAATATTAGCGATTGAATTATTTAACATTTTTTTCAATCATTCACCTCGGAATGGCTACCCAAAAACGGTCATAGTGGAGAGACAAAAACATTCAAGCAGTGTGTGAACCGTTGGCAGCGCAACGCCTGATGGTATTGATGCTGCTGCTGCTTTGTGTTTTGGTTGACTGGCAGAATCGATGAACTGTGGTAAATTGTGGTCACAGTTCCCAAGCCTGCTTACAATTATCTGACACGAAAACTACACTAACCGCGACAAAACCTCGATAACCTGCTGAGGGATTACTACGAACCGTTACAGCAGTCTGTGTGACAATGGAACAATGTCAACATCAACAACATTATCCATCGAATATGTAACAACGTGGACAAGTGGAATACGGTAAATCGAGGAAGCTGGCCGTTTCTGACCACAGTCGAATATACATAAGTGGTGTGATGTAGTGTGGATAAGAACTACATATCCTGATCGCAATCGACTCGCAGATAGCTGGGAAAAGTGAAAGTTTTGATAGAAATGCGAGAAATCAATGAAAAAAAACGTTTCCACCCATACTGCCGTATGGCATATTACCTTTGGAACTTTCTTCGGGAGATGGCCGAGTTTCAGTCTTCCAGACAAATTAAGCGAAAATTGTCTAGAGGCGCGAAATCGGATGGATCAAATTATCGATTTGAAGTGAGAATCAAGCGGAAAAAAATGAAGAAGCGATGGCACGGTAAATGGCTGAAGAAGCGGTAGCACGGTAAATGGCTGGGCATGGCATACCATTGGTACCTCGCGTACCTACAGGAATAAAATAGACCCCATTGGGTGGTCCTTAGCCTCTTGCCCAGCAACTCCTATCCCTACCTCCTCGTGGTACTGGCCGGGGTACGAGTAACCTTGGGGAAGATCGGGTAACCAACCCCCGGTGGGAACTTTGGTCGTGTGCTGACAGGGAAGGGGGGGTTTGCTTCTGCAAACCTTGAGCGTCTGTACTCCATGTTAGGAGCGGCTCACAACAGCGTCTGTTCCCCATGTCAGGGGCGGCTGATCATCGTCCGAGTGCCAGAGAAGGACTCTAAGCTAAACTGCGCACTATGGCCCGCCGAACATTTAGGGGGAATGGTCCTCCGGAAATCTAGGGGGTTGGTGTCAGGCCCTGCAAGCCAGCCGTAAAAATACACCAGCACAGGAACGTCAACGAGAGAATACGGACCGGAACAATCGGCAAAGACCATAGCGACGAAAATGGACTAGCGATTGGAAACTCGGTACGTGGAACTGCAAATCTCTCAACTTCATCGGAAGCACACGCATACTCTCCGATGTACTGAAGATCCGCGGTTTCGACATCGTAGCGCTGCAGGAGGTGTGCTGGACAGGTTCGATGGTGCGAACGTTTAGAGGTAATCATACCATCTACCAGAGCTGCGGCAACACACGTGAGCTGGGAACAGCTTTTATAGTGATGGGTGATATGCAGAGGCGCGTGATCGGGTGGTGGCCGATCAACGAAAGAATGTGCAAGTTGAGGCCGGTTCTTCAGCATCATAAACGTGCATAGCCCACACTCCGGAAGCACTGATGATGACAAGGACGCATTTTACGCGCAGCTCGAACGCGAGTACGACCGCTGCCCAAGCCACGACGTCAAGATCATCATAGGAGACTCAAACGCTCAGGTTGGCCAGGAGGAGAAGTTCAGACCGACGAATGGAAAGTTCAGCGCCCACCGGCTGACGAATGAGAATGGCCTACGACTGATAGATTTTGCCGCCTTCAAGAACATGGCTATTCCCCGCTCCTACTTCCAGCACAGCCTCCCGTATCGATACACCTGAAGATCACCACTGCAGACGGAATCACAAATAGACCACGTTTTGATCGATGGACGGCACTTCTCCGATATTACCGACGTCAGAACCTATCGTGGCGCTAACATTGACTCCGACCACTACCTGGTGATGGTGAAACTGTGCCAAAAACTATCCGTCATTAACAATGTACGGTATCGACGCCCGCCTCGGTATAACCTAGCGCGACTGGCCCAATCGAACGTCGCTGCCGCATACGCGCAGCATCTCGAGGTAGCGTTGCCGGAAGAGGGCGAGCTTGACGAAGCCCCTCTTGAGGACTGCTGGAGCAACATAAAAGCAGCCATCAACAACGCAGCCTAGAGCATCATCGGGTACGTGGAAAGGAGGACATGCGACGATTGGTTCGACGAAGAATGCAGGCAGGTTTTGGAGGAGAAGGATGTAACGCGGGCTGCAATGTTGCAGCAAGGGACGCGACAAAACGTGGAGCGATATAAAAGAAAACGAAAGCAGCAAACCTGCCTATTCCGAGACAAAAAGCGCCGCCTGGAAGAAGCAGAATGTGAAGAAATGGAACAGCTGCATCGTTCACAAGAAACGCGAAAGTTCTACGAGAAGCTTAACGCATCCCGAAAAGGCTTCGTGCCGCGAGCCGAAATGTGTAGGGATAAGGACGGAAGCATCTTGACGGACGGATGTGAGGTGATTGAAAGATGGAAGCAACACTACGATGAACACCTGAATGGCACGGAGAACACAGACGCCGAGGGTCACGATAGCGGAGGAAGTGGCTACGTCAGCACGACGGATGAAGGAAACCAACCTGCCTCCACATTGAGGGAAGTTAAGGATGCCATCAACCAGCTCAAGAATAACAAGGCCGCTGGTAAGGATGGTATTGAAGCTGAACTCATCAAAATGGGCCCGGAGAGGTTGGCAGCCTGTCTGCACCGGCTGATTGTCAGAATCTGGGAAACGGAACAGCTGCCGGAGGAGTGGAAGCAAGGGGTCATATGCCCCATCTACAAGAAGGGCGACAAATTGGAATGTGAAAACTATCGTGCGATCACTATCCTGAATGCCGCCTACAAAGTGCTATCCCAGATTATCTTCCGTCGTCTATCACCAATAACAAATGAGTTTGTGGGAAGTTTTCAAGCTGGTTTCATTAACGGCCGCTCGACAACGGACCAAATCTTCACTGTACGGCAAATCCTCCAGAAATGCAGTGAATACCAACTCCCAACGCATCACTTGTTCATCGATTTCAAAGCGGCTTATGATAGCATTGGCGGCGAAGAGCTATGGAAAAGCATGGGCGAGTACAGCTTTCCCGGGAAGCTCACAAGACTAATAAGAGCAACGATGGACGGTGTGCAGAATAGCGTGAAGATTTCGGGTGAACATTCCAGTTCGTTCGAATCCCGCCGGGGACTTCGACAGGGTGATGGACTTTCGTGCCTGCTGTTCTATTCTTATTGTGAATAAGAATATGAAAAAGTGGCGATAAACAGGCAACTTTATCGAAGTTCTGCGACCCGGATCGTTTTTTGGATTCTACGCCCTTGTTAAGACCAGAACGGGCAAAATTCTGTATGTTGACTTATGCTGCCTATGCTGTTGGCAAGTTAACGAGAAAACGGAACACAGTTAACTCCTTGAAAAAGGCACAATAAATGTGTCCGAAATGTCGGATGAAAACATAAAATCCGTTTTTGAGCATAATAGACTGAAGGCCATAACCTACAACACGAAGGTGATATCTTTAGCCCTTTACTGATGAACAACATGAACTGTTCAGTGAAGAGTATGCTTATATGTACTATCAGGCCATCCACTAAAGCATCAACCAGGGTAGTTGTAGAACGTGGCGTATGAGAAAATGGAAACGAATGTGGAAGATGAAGAACTTCAATATAGACCTTTACGTCGAGGCGCCCGACCAAAAAGCGACGCTGAAATATAGATGCAAGCAAGATAACACAAGCATTAGCAAGCGCGTGTAACGCAACTCAGCCGATAAAACTGGTGTAACGCAAAAGCCGTGCATCCTATGCCAGGACTGCGTTCAAATGGGAGATAGCAAGCACTAACTCTAACTGCTATACTAGTAGTTATGTAGGAAGGCTGTTGCTAATTCCAGTCAAGGGTTCAGTAACACCAGCTGAAATGTGCCCCAAAATGCTGAACGTTATCGTTAGTAACTGTAAAACAATTCATTTGTTCGAAGATCCTGACGGCTAGAAACAATGGTAGTAGAGAAATACGAAGGCGTATTATCTGTCGTGCCTATTATGGACTCCAGCAGAAATTGCGGTCGAGCAAGATTCCACTTCAAACCAAATGCACCATGTATGTATAAAATGCTCATAATACAGGTAGTCTAAGGACGATCATCAGTATGTAGCGGCCAAGTATGAACCACGAGCTCGCCTAACTATATGGTGAACACAGTATCCTGAAGGTGTCTAACGTTGGAAGGATACGCTGAGCAGGGCATGTTGGAGGAATGCCTAAAAACAACTTTGCAAAGATTTTGTTCGCTACGGATCTAGTCGGAACAAGAAAGCGTGGGGTGCAGGGAGCTAGATGGATTGACCAGGTGCACCAGGATCTGGAAAGCGTGGATCGCAACCGAGGCTGGAGAGAAGCGGCCATGGATCGAATACATTGGCCAAATATTGTTGGCGAGGTTTTATCAAGATAATTGATGTAAAACAAAATAAATCAATGTGTAATAATGGTTTGAGGACACCATCGAATGACACGCAATATCATTGACGCATTTTATGAAGCACATTGGCGTGATGGTCGAGTACCGGTTAATCGTCAACATGTACGTCGACTGCGCTTGCGAGGTGGAGCCAAGGGCAGCTAACACATAAGGGGACATAGAAGCAGCACGAGGCGTCTTCTCGCAACCTTATCATCGTTCATTTCAAAATAATCTGTCAAGTGCGGCATACCATACGTCATGATTTTACTAAGAGGCGTCCAACTAAAGTTTTCTATGTTTATAGAAAAGTTGCAAACAAAGCAGTTTTTGGGATATGAGATCAATTAAAATTTGACGAAATGCAATATTCATAAATCAAGGTCTCTAGAAATCATTAATTCATGACTTTTTCCATCAAATTAGCCTTCCTTAAAAAGGATTACTCTATCTCAATACTTACTCGAGTTTCCGGCCTAAATGGCAACGGATGGTTGGTAACTTCTATCGAACAGCTGGGGCACGTCGATCGCAGCAGTGCGTTATAAAACAAATTGATTGTCAACGGTACAGTGTGGAAACCTTGGGGGTTGAACCACACGGTGACATTATCGGAACTGATGGTTGCGCCAACCAGAAATTGATTCATCACCAACGGAGTGTTTTCTATTGTCTGTAAAAAATAATGAATGTAATGATGTGTTTCAAGTATATGCACATATTTTACCCTTCGCAATATGTAGTCAGTCATCGGTTCTGTGATTGTCAATAGTTGAGTCTCTTTTCCATATTGGCCAAACAGTTTTTGATAGGAGTGTACGACGTCCAGCTCATCAGTTGCTGCCTCAAGAACAGTTGTAGTTCGTAGATAATCATTCAGAGTAATTCTCAATGTTGGTAGCTGAACGCTGTCCGGAAAAGATCTTACAATTATTACGGTCATGATTACGAAGAATATAGGAATGAAAATTTGAACCAGCATCGCAATCCATCCTCTGCAGGTTGCTATAAACTTTTTCAAAAACATCGCTTGTATTTGGTTAAGTTTCAGTGCTGCACCGGTAAGAAGTTTTTCGTTTTCGTCAAAGTTAATAGTAACCGTGGAACCAGCGGCTCCATTTTCATATAAAAATCCGTTACTTTGATTCTCTGGTTTCTCCTGAGGTAAGGAATCGCTTCCAACTTTGAGAAAAACTTCTTCCAATGTGGTAAGTGATATTCCGTAGCTATCAATGCTAAGTTGTTCTGAGTTCTCTTCCAGATCTTCTAGTAGAGCTTGAAATACATTAGTATAGTTCTCTTCTAGGACATAAGAGAGCTCTGTTCCTATGTCGGTATCGACATGACAACTTGGAATGTATCGTTGTATTAATGCAGTAACATTCTGAGGATTACATCCATCTCCTTTGACGCAAATCAGACGGTATCCTACACCGAATTTCTTTTTCAGGAAAAATGAAGAACCAACTGCTTTCAATTCACCATCCGCCATTATAGCTATTCGATCGCCAAGAATGTCTGCTTCGTCCATAAAATGTGTAGACAACAGAATTGTTCTTCCTTTCTTTTCCATGATCAACAAGTCCCACAAAGCGCGCCTTGCAGCTGGATCCATGCCAGACGTCGGTTCATCACATAGAACAACTTTTGATCCTCCACACAGTGCAATTCCAACTGCCAATTTTCGTTTCATTCCACCTGATAGGGTATGTGATTGCGAACTGATCTTGTCCTCCAACTCCAATATCTTAACATAATGACGAATCTCACTGGCAATATTCTTCCTCTCGACACCTTTTAATCGAGCAAAGAATTCAATGTGCTCGGCAACTGTCATCTCGTTGAACAAAACGTTATGCTGCGGACAAAGGCCTAGAGATTGACGAGCGCCGTCTATATTTGTGCGTATATCACAGTCGTTTATAAGAGCCGTTCCAGATGTGGGCGAGAACACTCCTGTTAACATCGACATAGTTGTTGTTTTACCTGCGCCATTGTGTCCAAGCAAAACCGTTATCTGGTCGTCAAACATGTTCAGATGAAGACCTTTGACGGCCACCTTTTCTTTATCAAAAGCTTTCCGTAGTCCCTTGATTTTGATACCCGCATGTTTTCCTGCTGGATCTGGTTCTCTAGATTCTGACGCTTCTACGAACCCATCCGCATCATCTACAATGTCAACTTTATTTGTCCAAAAGCTGACAGTAAATGGAAAATACCAAGGTTGAGCTATGCCGAATTCTCCCGGAAGTACCTTTTCGACATAGAGCGCTATCACGAGGTAGATCACAGAATCCGCTAGTAACATCATCATGGTAGCTCCTACGCTTAGGTCATCATCAACAGTTATCGGATCAAATAAGTTATGCCACTGTACGCCTGTCGTAGTTCCTTCGTGACGCATCATCAACATAAACCCAAAAGACATTCCAGAGTTGTGGAATAAGCAAAGAGCCAACTTCGCTGACAAGGACATTGTGTCATAGTTGGAAAATGCAATGTTGTACGGCATGACGAATATGAACCACATTAGTCCAGCGATTCCAGCAGCGGTGTTAGCTAAAGCATAATTAAAATCGTCAAATGGATTACGAATTAAAGATCCTTACAAAAATTACCTTTAGAGAAAAATGTACTCATCATAAAGCAAAATGTGATGGTTGCCGTACTGTAGACCAACAGGTAAACCCAAACTACTGACCATTCTGCATAAGTAAACACGGCCAGATCGGTGTTGCTGGTCATGCTAATCTAAAGTGTTTGATGAGAAAATAATAATTTAGCTTTCTTATATTACACCTATAAAACTTACGCAAAGTAGAATGGTGATCAAGGAAATCGAAACCAGAAGCAGAATCATGGTCTTCACAAACCATGCAGTCCAGTGTAGCCAACTCCGAAGACCCATGATTTTCATTGCCTCCTTCAGCTGCTTTTCTTTCTCCACGGCAATGTATTTAACGGTGTTGATACATGTGTAGAAGAACGCCACGACAATGATCAGTGGGAGCAAATTTTCCAACCCCAGAAGCAACGGATCGCTGTAGAACGGTGGGTGGGGATAACGCTTGAAAGAGAGATGACGTGGATGTTGTTTATTTTAAGAAAAAATAGTTCAAGCAATTAATCCAAATCAGTCCAAGTAATTAAAATGAAAAAGAGATCCAAATCTGGCAATTATCAAAAAGTTCTTTCTCGCGAATTTAGTTTAGTTCACATTCACAATCTTTTTAAAAGTAAGAACTTTAACTTTAAATTTAACAATAAGGTCCACGCATATCTACAAGAAGGTTGTTCCGTCAAAAAATCGGAGTTTTTGGTCTTCGTGGTATATAGACGGTCCCAAATATTTCTGGTGGTAGAACTTCTAGTGATTCTCAATAGACTAGACTGTCTAAAATTTTAAGGTCGGCTATATTGTAAGCCGTACCAATATTTTACAAATTGTGTATTGAATCCTCTGTAGATTTTTGTTTCTGCTATTTCAACAGTTAGTCCGTGTTGGTACGTTTTTTTTCCTTTTATTTTAGTGTGTTTTAACTTATGTATAGCTATAGCCCAGATAGCCGTAGCGGTAAACGCACAGCTATTCAGCAACACCAAGCTGAGGGTCGTGGGTTCGAATCCCACCGGTCGAGGATCTTTTCGGGTTGGAAACTTTCTCGACTTCCCAGGGCATAGAGTATCTTCGTACCTGACACACGATATACACATGCAAAAATGGTCATTGGCATAGTGTAAGCTCTCAGTTAATAACTGTGGAAGTGCTCATAAGAACACTGAGAAGCAGGCTCTGTCCCAGTGAGGACGTTACGCCAGGAAGAAGAAGAAGATAGCTATAGCTAGTTCAACACCCAATATTGAGTGTTGAACTAGCTTTAAGTTAAAAACACACTAATATAAAGGAAAAAAATGCACCAATATGGACTAACTATTGAAATAGCAGAAAGAATGATCTACAGCGGATTCAAAATACAATTTAGAAGATAATTCTCACGTTTCCTCCATGGTATATTACAAATGAATTACATAGGAAATCTAATGTTGAAACATTGGAGTAAATGTCGAAAAAATTATCAAACTATTTTAGACGAAAATTGCTGCAGTCTTCTTTTGCTACGATAACTGCTAAATACATATTGGTTAAGTTTATTCGAAAGCTCGTTTTTTCTTCTTTAAACAGGTGAATGAGGTTGTAAACGATAGATGGTAGTATAGCTTGAGCTGTAAAATTTACACATGATGAAAAACTGAATACAAAATTTTATATGTTGCAAATGGAGAAATGAGAAAAGTTTCCTAGGGTTTTCTATGACACGCCTCTCTGCTCTCATTCAGAAAAGCTACGAATTTTTTGGTATATATTGTACCGCTTATAACAACCGAAGTCCTTGCTATTCAATAAATTGTTTTCTGACCTGATTTGATAATCAAATCTCACCCGCAAAAACACATCCGGAATCACCAGTTCCGGGTTCCGTTCCACTACGATGGACTGGGAAATGGCACTTTGCACCTGGGCAAACGTTTCGCGATAGTAGTTGGCTGGATAGCCGCCATCGTCTCGCACGGGATTTCTCGGGCCAGGAGTTTCGAACGCTGGAAAAAGTCTGTTGGTTTGCCAGTTGTTCCAGAACTCCGTTCCCACCTGAACAAATGTGCGCATCTCGGCTGGAAATCGTATGGCGAACTCCATATGCTCCGGTAGAGTTTGTATGTTCTGTAATTGATGTAATATGAATAAAAAAACAAATAAACTGATTAAAAATAAATCTTTGAACTGTTTAGTGGAATACCTATAAATAGATGAAAATCCAAATTTAGGAATATATCATTTAATTTAAGTCTAGTACACGGCACTGAAGACGTCAGGCCGTTGAGGTCGAAATACGCGTATCTGTCAAAGGAAGTCTAGTGGAATTAAATGGAATAGTACTAAATTCGATTTTTCATTTACTTAAATTGATTAATCCACAGGTCTTTTATACGCGAATTTATTTTACGTTCCAACAAAAAAAAAACATAGTGATGATTTATGGACCTATCATAGGTGATAAGTAATAGTGAGTGCGAAAAAATAATTAGAGTGTGGGTGCCAATAGTGAATTACCTAAGCAAAAAACAATAATAATAACATAAAAATGAAGAATCATAAAAAAGATCTTTTTGCGTCAATTGAAAGATTTCAACCTCTACTATAAGGAAAAGTAAGATAAAAGGAGTAATAAAATTATGTTTAGGGTATAAAATCGATTGAGCCACTATTTGTGCCAGTAGTTGCGCTAACGCTCTAATATCTAAGTGGTTAGGCTACTGTAATGTGGTATTAAAGCACATTAAGGCTACTGAGTTATCCTCTTTAGCGCCGCCTGGTGGCAAAATCTGGAATTTATTGGCTCAAATAATGCTAGCGTTACTAAACAACTTTTCCGAAGACGCCAGCTACTGAGCTATCCCCGCAAAACAAAAATTCCCTGCTCACCAGCGCCACCTGGTGGCGTGATTCCATATCAGAATGACCAATGCATGTCAGCCCTTGAGCTACTGAACAACTCTTCCGAAGACACCAACCTTTGAAAACATCAAGGTCTAGGGATATTATATGTTACAAAGTTTTCATTCTCATTGTTCAATGCTCATATAGTGCAAGTCAGAAAAAGCGTCTCTAACGGTCAATTGCTCAACTAAAAGGATGATCCTCAAGTCTCGAAGTTAGATCGCACTGAGTGCTGAAACTTCGCCGAAGACAGTACCGGAAAACGAAGTAACTTTGATAGTTTATTTTGAAGAAAATATTTATTTCAATATTTATGCATGCTGTTTCAAAGAATTACAATTTATATTTTTAAAACAAGTACTGACATCCTAGCTATCGATTGTACTTGATAGATTGCCAAAAGGTTTATTCTGAATGGATATATTATTTTTCATATAATCGAAAGTCGGTTTTTTGTTTTGGGGTAACTTTGATAATGGAGTATGAATAGAACAACATTGAATGAATTACGGAACATTTATGGGGCGTTGCATACCTCTGGCGTTTAACGCTATATCGAAATTTCTGACTTAGATTACAAAAATGGTACTAGTTTGTAACAATGGTTTTCGCTAAGAGATTTGAGACCGAATTCATGTTCTACTATAACTAGGCTGTCAAGGATAAGTGAAGAACTCATTATGACTTCATCAAACAGTGATCGTAGAACAAATTGTTTGTAAGCGTTGCAAAATGATAAAATCTTGTATTTTTTTAATATTTGCATATAAATCCTCAAATGCACTTGATTCCATCGAAAACAGCTTTGACATGAAGTGTCATACTAATATTCTTTACTTTTGCATTCGTTTTTCTTAACTGATTAACAGAAACTTCGTTATTTCGTTTAATATGTGATGGGTCTCGCGCTATCAAAGTTACCCCGTTTTACGGTACTGTGCTATCTCTCAACGTATACGAGATATTCAACAACACTCCCAAGTAGTTCATTTTACGAGACGTTTTTGAACAGCTGATCACATTTTTTATGAATTAGTCAAAAAACTGTATGATTCTAAATCTACACTCATTCAAACACAAACACTTTGATTTACTTGTTTTTAATAATGAATCGTGGTTTACGGCTAACCAGCCGAGTGGAAGTTTAACAACTACCGAAAAGCTGAATGTAGTAAATAGACATTACATATAATTTGCAATTGGATTAGATGGACAAACTGATGTGAAGATTTGCGAAAAAGTTACACGTCTTCTCAGTGAGAATCGAACTCACGACTCCCTGATCTCTAGTTAGGGCGCGTTACCCCTACGCCATGAGAGGACTCATAAACTTGTCATAAATGAACAATTCTGTAATCAGAACCATACCGAGATATTCCGGGTTGTACTGGGGTCACGAGGGTGCTAAATTCGGGAAATGTGATTATTTTTTTATTTATTTCAGCTACAACACAACAGTTTTTATGTAAAATGTGAGATCATGGTCGAATATCATCATTCCAACATAATTTGAATAAGTGGACCGTTCCGAAACATGATAGCCGGTTCCGCCAGGGCCAGTTTGGGGACATTTCTGTTTCATGTCCAAAACATACCGTGCGACGTCTCAATCTTCGTGAATTCGAGAGAACTTGTCAATAAAAGAAGAAAAGGCTCGGTACGAACAGATGTGGCCACTCCAGATCTCCAGGCACAGGTTCCACCAGACCCTCCTTCGAGATATTTCTGTTTTATATCCATAACAAACCGTGTGATGTGCCAATCTTCGTGAATTCGAAAGAACATGTCAATTAATGAAGTATGAACTAGGTATGAACTAATTAGGTCACTCCTAAGCACCTGGTACTGATTCCGCCAAGGCATCTTAGGGGACATTTCAGTTTCATGACCAAAACCTATTGTTCAACATTTAAATCTTCATGAATTCGACAGAACATATCAATTACCCTGTGTTTCCACTTCTGAGCATCACGTACAGGTTCCAGAAAGGCCTATTTTATGACATTACCGTTATTTGAAGGAGAAAATATGTCAATAAATGAAGAATGACCTCACTACCAACAGATCTGGCTACTCCAGACACAAGGAATAGGTTTCGCTGAAAACCTTTTTTGAACATTTTCCGTTATTTGAACAAAACATGATGTGCCACGGGTAAAGCATAATGAAAATTCTGAAAAGTATTCAAATAAATCTAGGATAAAATACATACAAACTGATGTGGCTTCTCTTCACTGATGCAGTCTTAGGCAGGATCTCTTTGAACAGATGTTTTCCAAGATTTTTGGAAAATCTGTTATCTGTCTCAGCAGAAAGCTGAGAAGAAAACTAACAAGGAATCTACCAGAACTTTGTTTCGAACATCATCAGAAATCCAACAAGAATCCTAAAAAGGTTTTGGCTAGAATGTTACCAAGAATCTATTTTAAATTTCCAAGAAATTTTTTTATTAATTACTCAGGGTTCTCAATAAATTTGTTGATAAAAACTTAAAAGGAATTCGCTTTGGAACTCCTCATGAATACACCATAAAACCAGTCTTATGATTTATGAACTCCCTTTGGCATATTTACTGCCAATAATTGTTTTAACAGTATAAAAAAGAACAACCTATTGCCCGTTAAAAGAAGAGTAAATTCGACCAAACATCGGTTCCGTCAATTGTACCGCTTATTCATGAATGGAGGAATTCCCCGTGCAACAGAATAAAAATTTTGCTTAGAATATGGTAAGGATTTCATTAGAAATTAAACAATAATTACCCGCAAAGGGTTTTCCTACAGATTAGTGTTCGGTCCCTATGGGAGTGAGCGATGTAATAGAAATCAGACGTGTCCAGTTCGCGCAGTGCGAAGAAAAAGTGGTGTAATCCAGTCATAAATGTTTGGTCCATCGATTGTATTGCTTGTTCCAGCTGGAGCGAGCGATGGGACCGGAAACACACCTACCTACCGAAACAATTGTGGAGATGCAGAGGTATATTCAGTCTTTGAACTCTCGATTCGTGCTCTTTGAGAAAGGTTCGCTAATCCCAAGCCCCATTCATTAAATCTCCGTGCATCTTCGACTGCTCCGGTCAATCATGGAGTGCAACTACGAAGCGGTCATCTATTCTTGAGTTCATGCTCATTATCCGCAAAGGATTTACTTACAAATTCTTTATGCATGTTTTCTTTTTTTATTTTTGAAGCTTGAAACTCAATAAGCCAGTTCATTCGCCCCAATTCAAATTGTATTGCTCTGGAGTGGCCAAATCTTCGTTTATTGACAAGTTCCCTCGAATTCATAAAGATTGAGACGTCGCACGGCATGTATCCGACAAGAAACGGAAATGTCCCCAAAGAGGCCCTCGTGGAACCTGTGCCAGGAGATCTAGAGTGGCCACATCTGTTTCTTCTTTATGACGTTACGTCCCCACTGGGACAGAGCCTGCTTCTCAGCTTAGTGTTCTTATGAGCCACAGTTATTAACTGAGAGCTTACTATGCCAATGACCATTTTTGCATGTGTATATCGTGTGGCAGGTACGAAGATACTCTATGCCCTGGGAAGTCGAGAAAATTTCCAACCCGAAAAGATCCTCGACCGGTGGGATTCGAACCCACAACCCTCAGCTTGGTCTTGCTGAATAGCTGCGCGTTTACCGCTACGGCTATCTGGGCCCCTCATCTGTTTGTACCGGGATTTTTCTTCTTTTATAGACATGTTCTCCCGAATTCAAGAAGATTGAGCCGTCGCGTGGTATGTTTAACAAAAGACCATTATCTTATAATTTACATAAAAACTTCAGTGTAGTAACTGCAATAAATAAAAAATAATCACATTTCCCAAATTTGGCACCCTCTTGACTCCAGTACAATCCGGAATATCTCCGGCATGTTTCCGAATTCAGCATTCTCCATTTATGACAAATAACTGAAATCTTTTTAAAGTAAACTGACGGTGGTTTCATGCGAATTGACGAAATGGCAGCTATTTGAAAATGCCTTGTCGGAGGCCGGTAACGTAAAGGTTAACCGCTGTTAAATGATATTTCATTGCATCTTTAACAAGTAAAGAATATATACTCACCACATATGCATCCGGAAATTCAATCCCAGCTAGAAGATTATTGTTCTGAAGAAAAGCCTGCATTATGCTAGAGTTGCTGAATGCAATCGTGTTCACCATAGGATCATCGAAAATTCCCACGGAACGTGCGACTATTCGTTCCAACAGTTCATTTTCCGGTGAATATGCAATTGTGTGCTGCAGAGGGGGATTCATGGGAATCGTCCTGTAAGTTAATTAGTCTTAGTTTGTGTATAGTTTTGGGACCACGGTGCTATTATACCTTAGATGGATGATCGACGTCAAGTCAAGCGGTAGAAATATTAAATTAAACTTGAAATGATCAGCGTCCACAAGACCGCGTACTAATATGAGCAACGTGGAAGCAAGCACGGGTATTGCAATTTCAAAAAATGTCTGAAAGTAATGCCGCTTTGCAATGATCCAGTTCTTCCACAGCAGTAGAATAAACTTTGCGAAGTTGGTAGTCGTCATTGCTGTTTTCTGCTAAATCGCCTAGTAATGTTTGGACGCGGGGTGTTGATAAATCACTGACTAATCCTAAGCGGGGTTATAACTCTGATAAGAATGATTCGTCGCTGTTTTGAAAACTTTTCGCTTCCTCGCGTTTCAACGGTTCTTGAACATCACATGAATTTTGAATATACTGTCAGTTCATTGCACTTTAACTTTGGTTTGTTTTCCGTTCACCTTCAATTACTGTATATCAATTATTAAGTGGATAGTAATCATCACGCGTTTGTTCTCCAAGAGTGCGTTGATTCCCACATACAATAACTATCTTACACAAGCTTCTCAGGTTTTGCCCCTCAATAGAAACATGATTGAGCCAAAATTATCCTTCAAAAGACTTTATAATAACTAGGATACTCTAACGAATGGTGGTTTCTCCGAACACGCAACAGGTTGTCGGCCAGGTCTAGAACGGATGTTAACTGTTATTATCGATTGAATTTCCCGACCGATTTTATCGGTGGCTACTACTGGACTGAAGCGACGAATGTATGAAATCACCTTTTGAAGCCCATTTATCGGATTAGATAGCACTTATATCGTGGATAGAGATTGGTATATGACGTAGTCATAGCTTTTTATCGTTTATTTACAAATTCATGAGGATTAACGCATCGATAGGATGTTCAGAAACATGCGAATTTGGATCGATGAATGAATGCATATATGAATGAATGAATCATTTGAGGATATTGAGGGAACTTTTCTTTTTAATCTTAAACTGCCATTCATCCTATTACCACGTTTTTGGTTTATTCGGCCTTTTTTGTTATCCTACGTGCTCAAGTCGTCTAATTAAGAATTAGAATAATGAGCAACACTGTAATTGTACTTTAGCAGAACTGATATGGGAACGAGTGTATTAATAGCGGTTATATTATTCGCTCTGGTTCGACTCTCTGGAAGTTGATTGACCTTAGTTATCGTCTGTTAATCGTTGGTACTTTGTGAAAAACAGGAACACTTGCTCCAACGACGTTTGTCCAAGAGCGTAGTCTTCGATTTCCAGCATTTGTTTTGCAGTTTCCATCAGCCCAAACATTGTTGACCATTTCATGCTGGATTGGGCAATGTGGAAAGTGAGCGAATCCTGATGCTCTTCTCTGAAATAGAAAAAAAATGTATTTTTTTTAATCAAAACTGGAACAGTGTGCTTAACACTTGTACAACCAACCCTCCTGAGAGAGTCGGAAGTGCAACTTTGACCAAGCATATCTTTGTAGGGATCGAAGCAATTTTGTAAAAAAAAAAATCAGCGATGGAACCGGACATTATTTAAGATTGATTTTATTTTTGTGTTTTTGATATAGATGCGTATACCCAAAGTTATTAAGTAAAAGGCACTTCCCAGTTTTTTGAAAAACAATGTTTTTTTTTCAAAAATTCAACAATAAAACAAAATTCAAAACAATGACATGTATTTTTTCAACATTAAATTGCTTGATTGAGTGTAGTGAATATGTTTGAGCAGAAATTGAAACTTTTGATTACACTCAAAATTTATTTTACCTAAAATATTACGAAAAACCCTATATTTTGGATCCGTTTGCCTGTAACTCAAAATTCAAAGCGATGACATACAGTTTTTTCAACATAAAACCGATTGTGAAAGTCAAGTGAACATAAGTAGATGAAAAAACCGAATTTAGTACTATACCATTTAATTCCACTAGAGTTTCTATCCTTTGACAGATGCGCGTATTTCGACCTCAACTGTAAGGCCGTCTTCAGTGTCGTGTACTAGACTCGACTAGTACACGACACTGAAGACGGCCTTACAGTTGAGGTCGAAATACGCGTATCTGTCAAAGGATAGAAACTCTAGTGGAATTAAATGGTATAGTACTGAATTCGGTTTTTTCATCTACTTATAGGTATTCTACTAAACAGCTCGAAGATTTATTATCAAGTGAACATGTTTGAGTAAAAAAAAATGAATTTTCGATAACACTCAAACTTTATTTTACCTAGAAAACCATCAGTCAAAATTGAAGGCTATGACATGTAGTTTTTTCGACATGACTTATATAAACAACTTATTTCCCGAGTTTGTTCGTCTATGAATAAAAACTCAAAGTTATGACTGTTACTTATTTGATAGGTCAAAATTTCGTATTTGCTCTTTTTTGTATTTTGTTTCTTTTCGCTTTGTTATATATTTTTTTCCATTTTTCTGTAAATAATTATGCTTAATATTAGTTTAAATGTATATATGTAAATATGTAAATAGTATCCCTGTATTCCTTTTCCTAAGATATCAGTTACCGTAAATTTGGGTGAAATTGATCAGTAGGGTGAAATTGATCACTGTGTCACTCGATTTTATTTAATTCTAATGGAGCACAAATATCAATGTAACCCACAGTGAATAAACGTTGTTTGTCGTAAGTATGTCCAAATTGTGTGTTGTGAAGTTTTTTGCGTTCAAAAATGTTCATTTCTATGAAAATAATGTTAAATTTCAAAATCTTGTACGGTGCAGTATTGACAAACATCAATAAACTTCTAGTTCTTGACAAGGATTTGGACATGGTATAATCCTAAAAGCTTGTTATGATACTTAAGATATATCCCTAAACTAGATTTCATAACCAAAACTCGTACCAATTTATTGATTTGGTTAAAATAATTGAATTTCTGTTAGATATCAGGAAATTTCTTAGGAAATTGCATACACTTAGGCGTTTTCTGCGTTATTCTTGAAATTTAAACATGCATTATTTCTATAAATATTGTATTGTTAAGAATTTGGCAAGCATATTCGGATTCAGGGAGTTCAAATTCATTTGTAGAGTTATTTTGAAAACTAACAATAATCGCATTGATAAGTGATCAATTTCACCCCGAAATGAGATCTCCCGATTTTTTATTTTAGACATATTTTTTAGCACTAAAATTACATTTGTTAGAAAATGTTGGTACTTGGGTCAATGAGGCTCACCTTCATACTTGTTTTTCTGCATTCAGTTGTTTGGCGTTGTCAACATTATAGAAATCAGACAAGAAAAACCGTGAAAAGAGCTCAATTTCACCCGAAATTACGGTACCCTTAATATAAAAAAAAAAATTAAAAAAGATGTAGGGGAACATGGTCCAATTCGGACCTAGTAACAGTTTTTTGGCCATATCTTTTCAGCACGATGAATGGCATGGAAAGTTTTATGTTTTCGAGAAAGCGCAATTCAGCGCGCCCATTTTTCTCTCAGAGAGTTTTGTGATAGCTCCTACCAGGACATGGCTAGACATGTTTGAACCAACTTCTCCAAAAGGTCCGAATTGGACCAACCCTGTTCCAATTCGGACCCCCCATGTTCTAATTCGGACCACCCTATATTTCATCGTTATTTGCAATGTTAGTAACAAAATATTACTCAGATTTGTTTGGTATCAAAGCTTATTGAACTTTTTCTGCAAGCGCAAGCATAAAAAATGAACTCAATGTATGAGAAATTTCAAACTAATTCGAGTCAGAACAAGCTCAAGTGAAATATGAATTTCATTAAAAAATATGTCGGAAACTTGTTCAAAATTGGGTACGGTCAACTATTTCTGACTCGATTTTGAACAGACTATCGTGTATGGGAGCTATCGAGATAAAGTACACATATTTTCAAATTTTAGAGCTTTTTTTTTATTTATTTTGACAAAATACATTCGAAAAAGTAATTTTGAAGTTGAATATTGTAAAATTGTCCACACTTTGAAACTTTGCTATGAAATATCGGGTTGAAAAGGTGAACTTGTATGGGAAACTGAAACAGACAACAAACAGACTCGAAGTCTCAGAAATTCAAGTTTGAGAAGTACCTACTTATATTTATGGATTGAAGTACACTATATTGAAGGGACTGCGTTTTCCTTCGAGCTTGTGATCAAAAACACAGTAAATCGGATAAGGGATAGTTGACTGTATTGTTCTTATATACTACTCGTAAACGTTTTTTATAGCGTATTGCCAAACTATTTTGGATAAAGCTTGGCTGTGGTATTGATGAAGATGCTTTTCAAGTTGCTGATTTATTGATTCCTTTAGTTTTTGGTAATCTACCTCATTTCTTAGATTTTTTGCGAAGCCATTTTCTTGACCGCAACAGAAACAAAGGCACTATTAATCAATATTACAACTTCTGTGATTTTCGATTGAGTCGGGAAGATTTTCACGGGGTGGAGCTCTTAGAATAGACTGAGTACACGTTGAAAAACAAGAGGTCCGTATTGAACCATATCAAAAGGTCCGGATTGGACCAACACACATTTTGAGATTTTCAAACTCGTTGAGCACAAACGGTGCATAGACATATCAAAACCATATGGTCAGATGAAAGCTTAGGCTAGGGTGATTCGATTATAAAATAACACAGAGAGATTGAATAATTATTGTCGCTTATAGAAGCTTGGAAATAACGCCAACCGACAGTACACCTGAGCACTTCAAAACAATAAACTAATATAAAAATCAAACGTAATAACTGAAAGGCGTCAAATTTATTGTGTTAGATCTAAGCCAAACGGTGAGCAGAAAAACGGTACCCACGATCTTTACAGTAGCGCCAGTATTGAGAAATGCTTGATGGTCCGAATTAGAACAGGGTCCGAATGGGACCAGGTTCCCCTAATGAATTTGAAAACAGAAATAATTTAAATTGAATTTGAATTTGGATGGGTATATCTAAACTCCTTGGTATCACACCATCAAACCCTTTCCAACCATATACAGTACCCCCACGCAGTTGAATCACCCACAATTTATGAATCAGGATATTTCCTTGGTTCAAACTCCTGAATTTACAAAACATTCATAAGTATATGCTTAGCTAATGTTGCGTAGCCTCACATGCATACAAAATCTTTTTTCGTAGTAAATTTTGTATAAATAAATAAAAGTGATAGGAAGACTTATGGCTTCGGCACCATTCGACTATCAACCAAATTTCAAATGCAACAAAATACACCTATGAAAGCATTCAGTTGATTCTTTGTTCTGTCAGCTTCTCGCTGACGAGATCGCCGAGGCTGAACAAACAATTCGTCAGAGATGTCATCAATTCAAATGAACATGCCTCAAATTCGACTGATTTAAGGCTGCCGAACAGATTAGCCTGTAGTTCTTATGGGATAGCTGCCGAAGTTCTTTGTCTGTAAGGAAAGCGTGTAAGGCATCAGCTCTGTGCTTCTAGTTGTGGTCAAACTCGGACCACAGACAAACAGACGTAACACTTAGGACAAATCGCGATCGAAATCATAGTCGCGAGAACATGTGCGCCCAATGCTAAAATCATCGTGTTCGGTTGACGCGCTATCAGGTGGCGGTAGTGTGTAAACGTCAAATACGAACAATAACGATGCAAGCGCCGCGGTTGGTGGATTGGCCACTTAACATATATTTGAAACGATCGTTAAAAAGGTGGTCGATGGACATCGATGAGAGTGTGACGTCTGTTTGTCTGTGCTCGGACAGCCGAAAGCATAAATTAATGTTTTTTACTAACTAATTTATTTTAAGTGATTTTTATTACTCACCTCAGCATTGCTCCTTCAAAATGATCCATAATATATGTTTTCACTGCTTGCCGTCCGTGAGTATTATTCACCTGTAGTGCGCTCTTCTTAATTTTGACGGTAAGGAAGTATCCTTTTGAGAATTTGTTTTTCAAGTGCTGCGTTGATCCAATGCATTTGAATTCTCCATTCACCATGATTGCCAGGCGTGTGCATAGTGCTTCACATTCTTCCATACTGTGAGACGTTAAGACTATAGATTTCCCCGACTTTTTCACATTCAGTATAACATTCCACAGCTGACGTTTTGCGCCTGGATCCATGCCGGTCGTAGGCTCGTCCAGATAAACGACTGTGGGATTGGCAAGCAATGCTAGCGCCGTGCTTAACTTTCGCTTGTTTCCACCGCTGTATTCTTTGATCCGCTTATCTATGTGCTGCATGAAGTTTAACTCCATTGCTAATTTTTCTGATGCATATTTTATACTTTCATCGGGAATTCCCCTGATCAATGCAAATATCTTCATCGTTTCGCGACCTGTCAAGTCCTCCAAAACTGCGTCAAACTGAGGACAGTATCCGATGTGCTTATGGACCTCATTCATATTGCTTTTCAAATTGATTCCTTTGACCCATGCTTGACCAGAAGATATGCTCTCATCGCCTGTCAGCATCTTGAAGGTGGACGTCTTTCCTGCACCATTTACACCCAAAAGTCCAAAACAATCTGAAGTATCTACTGATACGCTTAGCTGGTTGACAGCCAAGAATCGTTTATAGTACTTTGTTAAGTCTTGTACCACCAAGTTAGTGTCTAGTATTTCTCTTTTTGACATCCTAGATACTCTTTGCTTCTCGTTGTAAACATCATTATCCATTTCTGTAATTTCAGCATTAGGCAGTATTTTCCTATCTTTATGGTATCTTCGGTTCCAAATTCTTTGGAACACACGAAGCTCAACCGCAATCAACGCAACGAATGCAATAAAGCCAACAGCTATCATGTAGGCAAGTTGTCTGTTAACGCCCTTTGTATTCCACGTGAATATATCCGTGTCACAACAGGTTGGAAACTGTTGGCAAATTAAACTTTCTGTACAGAAAGGAATTGCTGCACATTGCTGATTGCATATTAGTTTTGTTGTGACCTGCATATTAACGTTGCTCAAGCCCTGACTTAGCGAAAATAGGGGAAATATCATGAAAATCCATTCCAAGATATTCGCGACATCTTCCAAATCAAATGTTTCAAACTTGAGCAAAAATACTGCGGTGAAGAAAATTGATCCGCTAAATAAATTCATCAACATCATTTTCACGAAACCAGTCGACGGTACCTCAAACCAAAAAGAGAACAGGTACGTTATGGGCAAGAAAGCGAGTCCAAATACGCAAACGATCAGAAGTACACGCCCAAGTTCTTCTCCAGTAGACCAGCCTTCTTCCTGGAAGGCCGCCAGCGTGGCAATATAAATCAGAGCCGTTATCATAAACGTGAAGTAGTCCCAAACGAAGGACACAATCCAGAATGTGAGTACGTTAACGCCACTAACGAATTGAAGCAACTTCGCCCGTGACGTTCGTTCCTTGATGTAGAACATAATGTACAGGGCAGCTATGAAGGACATGGCGAATCCTGTGTTGAACGAAAGCTGAAATCCGAGATTGTTACCAGCTTGCAGCATAGTGAACTGAAATGAAAACAAAATGGTTATTAATATAAATATCAAATTAATTCCAGATATGTTTTATTGAGTTGAGAATAATATATTCACTAGAGTGGTTCAAAAAATCGTTTTTGCTCCACACCGTTCATTCGATTCTAGATCAAATTCTGAGTGTCCTCCCAAAATTTGAGCTCATTCGGATGAAAACTGAGACTGCACAAGCCATTTATAGTTTATATGGGAATAGCTATGGGAAAAGCAAGCAATTCATTCAATTGGTCATAGTGTTTGCCCATGTGCTCTTGGAGATTAGAACTACGTTGATACTGTGAGATACATTTATCAGCTACAACTTTGCCGAAGACCGTTTTTGAATTGGACACCCCAGTATATAGTTAGTGATTTTTGAATGAGTTGTAAAACTTTGGCTATAATTATTGGACTGTTCTGCAGGCATCACTGGATATATGCAGTAAAACATAGTAGCCATGATTTGTGCGTGCTATCTTTCGCGCCAGGTGCAGCAATGTTGCCTGCTAAGAAGTTAAATGAGCACTGCTGAAGAATTTGCGACTGGATATAAATCAATAACTAATTACTGAGGCGTCCGATTTGAAAACGGTCTTCGGCAAAGTTGTAGCTGATGAATGTATCTCACAGTATCAACGTAGCTTTAATCACCAAGAGCACATGGGCAAACACTATGACCAATTGAATGAATTGCTTGCTTTTCCCATAGTAATTCCCATACAAACTTTGAAGGGCTTGTGCAGTCTCAGTTTTCGTTCGAATGAGCTCAAATTTTGGGAGGATACCCAGAATTTGATATAGAATCGAATGAGCGGTGTGGAGCAAAAACGATTTTTTGAACCACTCTAATATTCACTTTTATAATACTATCAACGAAATAATCTGAGGTCATCGAAAGTATGTACACAAGACTGATGCAAATTTTAAAGTTTTTGCTTCCCTATCCCCAAACGGTGTCAATTATGATGAAAATCATTCTCCCAAAATTTGAAGTAATTTAGAAGAAATTTGGTTGTGCACACGCAATTTGAAGTTTATATGGAAATTACTATGGGAAAGGCAAACCTTTTGTGTTCAGCCCTCTAACTGCTTGTCATAGTAATTTCTGGAAAAGTGAACAAACTCTTCTCATGTAAAATCGTCCCAGCTACAACTTTGCCGAAGACCACATTTTGATAGGACGTAAGAATAATTTGTTATATTTGATAACAAAGTCTGAATCATGCTCAGATGATCATTCAATTACTTTCAGAGCAACACTGTTTTTTTGCTGTAGAACATAGTAGCCTGGATTACTTTGATCTATTCTTCCCGCCTCGAGTTCCACTGTTGCCTGCCGAACAGTTGGTGAAGCATGCAACATGCAAACCCACTTTATGATGATGAATAACAATTTATCCTGACGTTCAATCAAAATGTGGTCTTCGGCAAAGTTGTAGCTGGGTAGATTTTACTTGAGAAGAATTTGTTCACTTTTTCATAAAATATCATGACGAAGAGATAGAGGGCTGAATACAAAAGGTTGTCGTTTTCCATAGTAATCTCCATATAAACTTTATATGGCGTGTGCATAGTCAAATTTCGTTCGAATCACTCCAAATTTTGGGAGGATGCTATTTATCATAGAAAAAATCGTTTAAGCAGAGGGGAGCTAATATTTTAAAACTTGCATCACTCTAATGTACACGCATTGCAACCCATTAGGTGCTCGAAAGTTTTCATAGAACTTCAATGACGAAGGGAAGTGTTAGGGATCCCATCCCATCCATGTAAAAAAATCTTCTTCAATATATCAACAAATTATGCTTTTCTAAAACGAATAATTATGTTCAGCATAATATTGATGTGTGTTGATCTTAACCCATCAGACGACAAATTTATATATTTTGTCAAGAAAAATATTTCAACGTTTTTTGTTTTTAGATATTGTCGCTCCATTCCTTATAAAACTCTTCTAGTTTAAGTTCTCATAAAGCTCTTCTTTTTTAATACAGTTCTTCCTTCGGGACTGACATTTTTCATATGAAATATGTTTGATGGATATTTTCTCTAAGACAATTTATTGCAAAAATCAAATAAGGACTTTACAATGATATATACAAAAAAAGCTTTTCTAAAATTTTATGGAAATCAGTCGAAAATTACGAAATGATGGAATATTCAAAATCATTATGCGGTTCAAATGATACCAGAAACATCAAGGATATTAGACTACCATATTCCAACATTAGGGTGATCCGATATTTGGATGACTAGACTTTAAGGTAATCACTGTTGATGCCGTCTAACATTAATGTGGCTAATTTTAAGGCTATCAAGTAGGCTAAAAATATTGGGGTGAACTAAGATAAGAGCTAGTTATCATTAGGGTGACCATACGTTAAGGTGGGAGTGCTACAATAATGACAAAATGCAATATTTGGAAGACCCAACATGATGGCGCCTTATATTGGGACAATTACAATTACATACAATATCACTGTTCGACAAAAAAAAAGTCGATCTGAATGCACAGAGACCGGACACCCCGGGCTTGAAAGTATAAAAATAAACAAAAATAATGGCGTTTTCAGAATGTTCGTGTCTGCCCCAGGTCATTTTTAAAATATACTTGAACTTTTTGCATTTTTTATTTAAATATCTAATCTAATCAATGACAGTGTTTTATTTTCAGGACAGCAGAATTCATATGCCATATAATGTTTTCAACTTTAAATACAATATGAAGAGTTGTAATAAGATTTGCAGGGAGCCCTTCCCCCCTTTTTTTGTACCCTCCCCATTTTTAAAGTATCGCAAATGATGGAATATTTGATATATAGGGGGTTGTCAAAATAACTGGGACAGGCAAAAATTGGGCCAACTTTGGAATGCTGTAACTTTGACAAAAATTGACCGATTTCAATTCTTTAAGAAGTAATGGACGGGTCAACTAATCTAGTTTTGAGGTGCATCTACGGATGATACCGGTGATAATCCGGATTTTCGGAAGCATGTCTTATGCAGTAAAATTATGACGTGTTTTCAGCAAAGATCTCGGCTAAAAAATCGAAATTTTACTACACATGAAGATAGAAGATAAAATTCTGAAGCGATTGGTGCGCCAAGTATTAAGATCGGTCCAGAAACAACCAAGATATGACCATTTCCCCGGAATCGGTGCCGGTAGTGGATCCGAATTGGGATCAAACAATTTATTCACTCAAAATATGTCGCGCAATATTGTTTTCTCTCTAGCTTATCATAAAATAGCCTATTATAAATTGAAAAAGAGTCTTGTACAGATTTGGCCACTCATGGCGCCGCCAAGTGCCCCGGGGGAACCTTGCATAGGGGACATTTCGATTTTGACACCTAAGCATATCATGCGACGGTTCATTTTTCATGTCTCGTGCTAAATAGGGCTATTGTAGACCTAAAATGGATAATTGGCTACAGTGGCCACTTTTGGGACCGCCGGAATTTCCCGGAGGAACCTGTCATTGGGGACATTTCTGTTTTTACATCAAAACTTATCGTGCGACGGCTCTTTCTTCATTCCTTGTCGTAAATAAAGTAACTGTAGACTCAAAATGGGAATTGAATTGGCCACTTTTGGGACCACCGGGTGTCCCCTAGGGAACCTATGATTGGAGACAATTGGAATTGAGCTCCAATACTCATCGTGCAACGGCTCATTCTTCATGTCTAGTCATAAATAGGTCAACTTTAGACCGAAAATGGATATTTAACTAGAATGGCCACTTTGGGGACCTCCTATAGTTCCCTAAGGAACCTATCATTGGGGACATTTCGATTTTTACACCAAAACATATCATGCGACAGTTCGTTCTTCATGTCTTGTCGTAAATAGGGCAAATGTAGACTCAATGTGTATATTTAAATATTGTCGCCACATTTGAGACCACTGGATGTTCCAGAGGGAACCTGTAATTAGGGACAATTGAAATTGAACTCCAATACATATCGTGCAACGGTTCATTTTTTTATGTCTCGTGCTAAATAGGGCTATTGTAGACCTTATGTGGATATTTGACTACAGTGGCCACTTTTGAGACCACCGGAATTTCCCAGAGGAATCTGTCATTGGGGACATCACAGCCTACCTCAGGGTTATCCGGTGGTCACAAAAGTGGCCACTGTAGTCAAATATCCACTTAAGGTCTACAATAGCCCTATTTTGCACGAGACATGAAAAATGAACCGTCGCACGATATGTATTGGAGTTCAATTTCAATTAACACTAATTACAGGTTCCCTCTGGGACATCCGGTGATCCCGGAAGTAGTCACTGTAATCAACTATCCATTTTGAGTCTACAGTTGCCCTATTTACGACAAGACATGAATAATGAGCCGTCGCATGATATGTTTTGGTGTCAAAATCGAAATGTCCCCTATGCAAGGTTCCCCGGGGCACTTGGCGGCGCCATGAGTGGCCAAATCTGTACAAGACTCATTTTCAACTTATAATAGGGTATTTTATGCTAAGCTAGGGAGAAAACAATATTGCGCGACATATTTCGAGTGAATAAATTGTTTGATCCCAATTCGGATCCACTACCGGCACCGATTCCGGGGAAATGGTCATATCTTGGTTGTTTCTGGACCGATCTTAATACTTGGCACACCAATCGCTTCAGAATTTGATCTTCTATCTTCATGTGTAGTAAAATTTTGATTTTTTAGCCGAGACCTTTGCTAAAAACACGTCATAATTTTACTGCATAAGACATGCTTCCGAAAATCCGGATAATCACCGGTATCCGGAGGTCATAGTTCATCTCCGTGGATGCACCTCAAAACTAGATTAGTTGACCCGTCCATTACTTCTTAAAGAATTGAAATCGGTCAATTTTTGTCAAAGTTACAGCATTCCGAAGTTGGCCCAATTTTTGCCTGTCCCAGTTATTTTGACAATTCCCTGCATATCAAATATTCCATCATTTGCGATACTTTAAAAATGGGGAGGGTACAAAAAAAGGGGGGGAGGGCTCCCTGCAAATCTTATTACAACTCTTCATATTGTATTTAAAGTTGAAAACATTATATGGCACATGAATTCCGCTGTCCTGAATATAAAACACTGTGTCGGTTTATTGATCAGATTAGATTTTTAAATAAAAAACGCAAAAAGTTCAAGTATATTTTAAAAATGACCTGGGGCAGACACGAACATTCTGAAAACGCCATTATTTTTGTTTATTTTTATACTTTCAAGCCAGGGGTGTCCGGTCTCTGTGCATTCAGATCGACTTTTTTTGTCAAACAGTGTATTAGGGTGGCCTTACATAAGGATAAATTGATATTAGGTGACGCCAACATACTGTAACGTATCAGAAATCGCCTTGGTTATCCCCCGAAGCAATGTTTAGCAAGTCGAGTCAAGTACACGACACTAAAGACGGGCTTGCAGTTGAGGTCGAAATACGCGTATCTGTCAAAGGATAAAAACTCTAGTGGAATTAAACGGTATAGTACTAAAATCGGTTTTTCATTTACTTTTAGGTATTCCACTAAACAGCTTGAAAATTTATTATCAATTATTAAATGCGTGATCTATGGGGATTTGAGTTCGAAACTTGTAACCATCGAAGTTATTGGGTCACCAAGTGGCTCGGTAGCTTAGTTAGTAAAGCGCTCGTCTAGCATACAAAGTCCTGGGTTCGAATCGAAGCCGATCACGTGATTTTTTTTCATTAGTTCACCCATAATTTATCCACCTTTACTACGCGTAATGAGTTAATTAATTTAATGTTTAGCCGGGTTCAAAAGAAAATTGTGAAAAATGATTAAATAAGTCAATAGGACCTATATGAAAAAACTGCAAATATGTGCAGCTGAATTGTTCACCATTATTTAGTTTATATTTAAATCTACAATGTAATTTCAGCAAACGTTTATCACCTGAATGCAAATCGCTCGAATAACCCTTTTCCTCGAATGACCCATTTCAATCATCTGATTTGGTGGACAGTTCTTTCGAGATCCACCGATCACGGCATTTTGGCAATATGTGTTTAATCGAAAATTGTAACCCGGCAGCCTTGCGAGTTTCCCGGGAATAAGTAAAATGGCTTATGCGCCACTCCCGAGCGAGACCACTTACCGAGATTGAAAGGCTGCCCGACCTAATTGAGACCTTCAGGGGAGGGGTTATGGTTTTCCCAAAAGAATGAGCGGGAAACTACCCAGACAACCAAAATGTACGTATAACGAAATCACCTGGAGGCTTTATACGTGCAAAATTTCACTTATAAGATGTCGCGAAAAGGCCTTCTACGTACAAAAGTGGAGGCGATATGCGTGCATATATTATGTGATGAATAATAACATACAATGCGAGTGTATAAATATTCTACCGAATCAACCTGTGATCTTATGCGACTTAACTTATGATAACAAATGTTGATTTGACAGCTGCTACGGATTGATGCGACTTACTTTGTACGAGTGTACGAGACGAAACAAAATGTATAAATGAACTCACAAAAGAAGTGTTTTATGCGAGGAAACTCATCAAACTGACGAGTTTATCCACGGTGTTTTGTGGGTTTGATGTAATTAGTATGAATAAACGAGTTGTAACGTGAACTTTCATGCGATTTCTGGCTGTCTGGGTAGCTGGCTGATCAGAAAAACGAAATGACTCACGACAAAAGTCGTGCAAATAGAAAATTAGAGTGCGTAAAGGTGATTTATTCGACGAAGAAGTAGTGCTTGCGATGGTTATCATCACGGGAAAACACGACTCAAATACCTCGAACGAATCTTCGTTCGATTAAAAAGCTGTCTGGTTGATGTCGGAGTCAACCTCTCCAGTAGGGTGATGTGTTAGTATCCATCGTATTAAGCATTGATCAGTGAGAACTGCAATTTTACCAGTATTGCAGTGAATGATGCTGATACAAACCGATGTCAAACTTTCTCAAAACGGCTTTAGCATTGTACAATAACATTTTGATAAATCTTGATCTCTTTTTGGAAATAATGCAAAGAAAATGCATCTTACCGTATTCTCAGTCCGTCGTATCGTTTTCAACTCCGTCGCAATCAGTTTCCAGATTCGTCTCACAACTTACGGCTCACTGTGTGTATTGAATGGTTAAAACACAACATATCAATGCTATAATAAAATGTTTTACTAGAATATATAGATCTACGGGCATCTCCCTCCATTCCTTCAGCATGATGGAATATACTAATTTCCTTTAAAATTAATTGTTCGTCATCAAAATTCAGCCCAAACATATGAACACAATTCCTTTTGACCGTACAATTATGGCATTTGCTCACAGTACAGCGAAAACAACACAATCAAAGGAACCGTATTTTTACGTCGAGCGTCGCGCACACATTGATGAGCACAAGCTTTTTTTTCTCAGTACGACGGATTGAACTTTGTTTACATTCTCAATTATTCGCGGCGGTTGAGGAAATTTCGTAAAATTTGGTGATTTATTGGAGTTTTACGGCGTGTGATTGGAATGAAATCCTTCAGTGAAGAAGTACGAAGGTTTTCCATAGTGAAAATAAGTGCCCGGCGAAGTAAGTCACCCACGGGGCGGTAAGAAACTTGTGTTGGAAAGTGGTGTGTGGCTCAGTCGATCGCTAAGCATTTCTCTCAAATCGTGTTCGTCCATGCGATTTCGGTAAAAAAGTGCAAAGTGAATAATTGAACTGAAGTTATTTACCGAAATACAGTAGTTTTATTGCATTTTTGGTGTACAAGAGTACAAACCATAACAGCTTTCACAAAATTACACTTGGAAAATGAATCTATGTTGCAGGTAAGTTTGAATATCCGCCGTAGTGGAACATTTAAAGTTTAATACGACGAATAGTTACGCTTACGACGAAGTAGAACAAAACCCTAAATGATCAAAAACACCAAAAAAAAAAACGACACGAAACATGAAAATCTCTTTACAATTACAGTCAGTGACATAAGTTAGTAGAATGCTGTTTTTCCATACAAAATGCCCAAGTTTGGGGTGCTGTATCTCAGCTTCTGGTAGTCCGAATTGGCAGAAATTAACTAACTTATATCACTGACTGTACCTCTCTAGATTTCTCCAATGGAAAAGCTGTTCAAATACTTTTAAACTGCGTTGTACTCATTTATTCAAACGCATACACTTTGGGTTCAAACTTTGTCCTCTCTATTTCACGCTTTATGAAATCCATATTAAATTTCTTAACTTCTACTTTATCGACAATTCATATTTACAATGGACGAATGCACGAGTTTACTAATTTGACACATAAGCGGTGTCAAATTCATTCGTTTCCATGCTCACGTAAATAACATGGCATCGCTCAAACGTCAACCAGTGAGTTCGTGCATAGGTCCATCATAAACTCTAGGCCTAGCTCTACTAGTTCATTCGCTCTTCGCTCTAGCTACACTCTTTTTGTTTTCTTGTGTGCGGTAAATTCATTTGTGTACTGTGCGACGGGTGGTGTTCATCGGGGGTTGCAAATGGACCGATGCACGAGTTCACTCGTTGATGTTTGAGCGGGGCCGTGTTATGTTATGGAAACAAGTGAATTCGATACCGCTCAAACGTCAAATTAGTGAACACGTGCATTTATCCATTATGTTGCCGACGCATAAACGAGACGAACGGTAGGGCCGAAATGAACGGTGTGGCCACGCTAGGTGAAATTCACCATGCACATGGAAAAAATAAACAAGTAAGGACTGTTCATTTTACAAAGTGGACACCTTGTACATGCAATATCTTTTTAATTTATCAATAAAATTGCAATCGGTTATCTTTACATCGTTCGACTAGTATTGTACAATTTTGTGATAATAAAAAAGTTACCGAAATAATTAAATCTCACACTTATAAGGTACCGTAAAATCGGGTGTAATTGATCAGAAGGGTGAAATTGATCATCGTATCACACGATTTGATTTATGCGTAATGGAGCACAATTATCAATGTAAACTTCAGTAAATGAACGTTGTTTGTCGTAACTATTGTCGCATTGTGTGTTGTGAAGTTTTTTGCGTTAAAGAATGTTTATAACTATGAAAATAATGTAAAATTTCAAAATCATGCACGTTGCATTATTGACAAGCACCTATGAACTTCTATTTCTAAGCAAGTTTGAAAGAATGCTTGAGATATATCCCCAAACCAGATTTCATCACCAAAACTCGTACCAATTAGCTCATATGTTTGAAATAATTGAATTTCTGTTAGATATCAATGAATTCCTTAGGAAATTGCATACATATAGGCGTTTTCCGCGTAATTCTTGAAATTTGACTATACGTTATTTATATAAATATTGCTTTGTTAAGAATTTTACAAGCATATTCGGATTCAGGGAGCTCAAATTTATCATGTAGAGTTGTTTTGAAAACTAACAATAATGGCATTGACAAGTGATCAATTTCACCCCGAAATGAGATCCCCTGATTTTTTATTTTAGAGATATTTGTTAACACTAAAATGACATTTGTTAGAAAATTCCGGTATATGAGTCGATGAGGTTCACTTTCGTACTTGTTTTCCTGCATTTAGTTTTTTGGCATTGTTAACATTATAGAAAACAGACTAGAAAAACCGTGAAAATGATCAATTTCACCCGAAATTACGGTATTACATTTAGAACGGTCGATATTTTGTGGTTATCAAAATCAATGATTATTAGAAATTGGCTGGAAATTTCAACATTCTATATTTTTATTTTTTAAAAAGACTTGTTCTTCTAAAGCATCATCAATCAGACGCCTGCTAAAAAATATCCAGTGATATTTGAAATAACCATTTTCCAGATATCATAAAATCATATTTCATCAATATTTTTAGAGGAAAAATATTTTAAATTTAAATGGAACTTATACGAGTAGAATTTTAAGGTTAAAAGTACATCCTGGCGGAAGTTCTAATATAGTAATAATATGGAAAGTAACCTAATTCTTCATAGCCTCCACGTTATATTTTAAGCACAATAGAAAAACAAATGCTTTGTTTTCAGAAGACCTCTCAAAACACAATGACAATCATCAAAATTGGGAACACTGCTTCACTGAAAGGTAATCCGGAATAACACACTTTGAAAATAATACATGAAAATAAATTCAATTTTCCATGTATTATTTTCAAAGTGTGTTATTCCGGATTACCTATCGAAATTTTTGCAGAAAAACGCTTACAATTTGTTCTGGATCGATAAATATGCGAAGATGGTTTCAAAAGTATGGGATTTTTAATAAAAACGACCATAAAGAGTAAAATTTGTACCTTAGAATGCGGGAAAAACTCAAGATATGACCCTCTTTCATACAAATATAGTTTCTTCAGTAATTCAAACCAATTTTTAGCACGCTTTTTACTTTACTTTTTTTGCTGGGAGTAAAAGGATTGTATATCAGCAAATTTGGCCATAAGGAAAAAACCACTAAAATGACCTAATGCCAGAAAATAGTGGAATATTATTGATGTTTTTAGAGCTCTACCTCTAGTAGAATAGTAAAGGATACCAACATACAAGTTGTTCATAAAAATTAGGTCATTTTTCATGTGAAAAATAATGCTTAACTTTGACGAACAGTTTTTCTTTGCAGTTTTTTTTTGAAAAACTGTTTCGTTCTTCAACCAAAATCATTTTGTATGTTTTTATATACCAGTGGAATACCAGTTGAACGATGCACACCAAACCGATTGTGATTTCATCAAAAAATGAGAAAGATATAGCATAAACAAGGTGTCCAGTTAATAAAATGAATAGTCCTTATTTACGTTTTGACGGTTACTTGCGTGGAGGCCTCACGTGGCCAACAGCAGATACTCCTCCGAACTTCGTTTCTACTTCTAACCTGAAATAATAATATACCTTCAACAAACATTATGCTGATACGGTTTCAGCGGCCAAGTGTCTAAACTTTTAAGACCTCATGCCTGAAAAGCGAAACTGAAAATAGACTGAATCGTGGTTCCTGTTTTCAATAAGGATTTCTCAGAGAATCCGACAAAACATCTCTCAAACCGTCTTTATAAAAGTTTCTGTGTGAATTCTTCGTGACGTAAAAAATCGGTATTTGCTGCTTCGTTTTGCTGTTAATTCTCCCCCCCCCCTTGAAGAATAGGGTTTTATAGTGATAAAAAATTCACAGTTTTTGTACCTTGATCGAAAGCGCACATTTTTCTAAGTATAACACGATTTTATTGTACTTCAATATCTTAATGCAGATAAATATTACAAATACAAAAAGATTTCAATCCGTCCAACGTATTTTGACAGCTGCTAAAGGTACGCTGCATTTTTGTTTATCTTACACGGAAATACTCACACTTATAAAATAGTTATGAAAATCAGTCAGATTTGTACTGAAATCGGAATATAAATTAAATTTATTCAATTGGCTTGTTTAGAGGTATCCAGTTTTTACATGTCATGATTCTACGGTAAACACTGAGCCAGAATCCAAAGTTTCATAATATTCCGTGCCCTCAGGGACTGCCCTGGAACTATTTTTAAAACACATTTGAAGTTAGTATGGAAATGGCTTTTGAATCATTGCTCGGCAAATGTTACTACGGGACGAGCTATCAATATGTAAATTGAAATGTCATTGAGGCTATAAATTTAAATCTCCATTAATCATTTAAAACGTCAAAATTAAGATATTGAAGTGCTATCTAATTGCATTAAACTTAGAAAAATGTACTCTTTCGATCAAGCTACGAAAACCTGTAACTGTGCTTGAATTTCACCATCAAAATGTCGAATTGTCATGTTCCGACAAGCAGGAGCAAATTATATTCGAAGAAATCCTAAAACAGAACCATGTGAACCGATTTTGTTCCATAGATTTCTAACGATCAATGTGCAGAGAAACCGATGGCTAACATTTTTGAGCTAAAACTTGAATACAAATACCACGTCTGTTCCAAACACTTCCGAGAATCAAATAGCAGGACCATAGCAAAAGAAAAAAATCTCGATGTAAGTTCGATGTAATTATCGAAAGTTAAATTATACTGAACAATAAACAACAAGCAAATGTACCTTTTACCCTATATTTTATTATACCTATCTAAAATATCGAAAGTGTTGATCGAAAATCTTCCAAAAACACTGTTGTAAAGCTTGAAACTTTTCAGTATACTTAACTCAAAACCGACCTAAATGTCACTCTCACTCCTTGGTATTTGGGTAGGCATTCGATCAAATTTCCCAAATTATATCAGATTCAATTTCGGCATTCCGTACAATAAGGCCTTCTATAGTAAATATATTCATGTAGATAAATTCGACTGGGATGTTTGAGTTCTCAGTCATGGGAACTCAATTTTTTTTTCAAAAAATGGAAAAGCAAAACATACCGTTTTGATTTTTTCCCATGACTGAGAAAGCCAAATAAACGTAGTTTATATTCATGTATATGAAATAAAAAAACAACATGCACAGCTAGTTATTTCTGAGGGAGGTAATGGGTTGTGATGAGAAATATGATGAATACTCCTCACAAATAGAATACTCCTCACAAATGACCTCACTGTCGGATACGTAACAAATCATTCTGCTAAGCTATAGATATTTTGCTATCCTAAATCAGTGTTGTGAAAAACTCAATTTCTCACAACTCACGCTTGAGATTTTTCATGCGTGAGTTGTCAATCATGCAACTCAGCAGTCAAAAAATCATGGGTGAGTTGGCTCACCTTTTTGACTCATTGTCTCGTATTTCCACAGTTTACTCACACACGGCAATAATTTCTTGTTAGTCTGGTAAAATATAGTAATCCCTTCTAACGTAAACAACAACATTCGGGTTTCACGAGATTTTGCCGGGTTTTGCGACTGAATCATTTTTTACGGTTTGAGTTGATTGAGTTGATTTTGCATCAAAATCTCATGCGTGAGATTTGCGAAGCAGATCTCAAATGAGTTTGCTCTCACGGGAGAGCATATTGATTGAGATTTTGAGTGTGAGTCTATCAACACTGTCCTAAATACCTAAATTTACTTAAATTGCATTAAAATATAACAAATGTCATACAAATCCGGAAAAAGTTCATAACTATCTACTAATACTAATGCACAGTGGTGAATAGCATACCTTCTATAACTGTCAATATACTTAGCAATCCGTCGACTTAATGACATTTCAATTTACATAATGACAGCCCACCCAGAAATAAAATTTGCCGAGGGGTGATTTAAAAGTGATTTTCATACGAATTTCAAACGTGTTTTAAAAATAGTTCCAGGTCACGGAAAATTGTGAAACTTTATTGATACTAGTTCAATTTATAACGTAGATTCAGAATATCTACGAAACTAGATACCCCTAAACAATCCAATTTGACCAGATTATCATTTCCAAAGATACCTTAAAGAATTGTTACACGATTTCTCTAGAAGTTTTTACAAGGATACGCTAAGGATTTTTTTTCAGAAATAAAAGGATTTTTTAACCTATATAGGCCTGAGTGAAATCAAAAATACTTAAGGTAAAGATGCATCGAAGCCAAACCTCGAATTTTCAAGAGCACAAATCAAAGAGCCTGGCAACCGTTCGTGCTGAAAATCTAATCGATTGGTTACCACCAGCGAGTGACTTGTGAGTAGCATTTTCAGCACAAACGGTTGTCTGGTTCTCTAGATTTGTGCTCTTGAAAAATCAAGGTTTGGCTTCGATGCATCTTCACGTTAAACCCTCACTGCTCAGCGAATTCTTAGCGGATTCAAATGATTTTTTGTCGGTTCACTGGCCCACATATCCAGTTTCTAGAAGTGACCACAGGAACTCGGAAATATTCCTGTGGCCGGAGTTATTACGGTGGGTTACTGGGTCAAGTCCATTAAAAAAAGGCTATTTTTTGGAAAATGCCAAGTTACCTTTAATTATTTGCAATGACATTCATTTTAATTTGCATAAATCATTGAGATCTGATATTCAACATTATAAATGAAGTATTTGTTTTAATTAATTATGAATCGTGGTTTACGGCTAACCAGCCGAGTGGAAGTTTAACAACTATCGAAAAGCTAAACATTTCATATACTTTGCAATTGAATTAAATAGACAAATTGATGTGAAGTTATGCGAAAAAGTTACACGTCTTCTAGGCGAGAATCGAACTCACCCCCTGATCAATTTGTCCATTAAATTCAATTGCAAAGTATATGTAATGTTTAGCTTTTCGGTATTTGATAAATGAAGTGTTTTGCACCGTTTAAAATATATCGGATGTTGCCATTCGGGCGTAATGCCTGGAAGAACCGGCTATAGATTTGTTGAATACTGAACCGTTTCAATTCTCGAAAAGTAGAAATCAAACTTAATTGTGCACTAAAATGCGTTCCCATGAGCTTGGCATAGATGTTCAGATACAAATTGGCCACTTTATCGTAAGTTTGAGGTGTCCCGGAACCCGAAAATGGTCATTTGTAGGGTCAATCAAAGGCAATAGTCATAGTAATCCAATTCAATCGTTTCTCAAAAGGTTAACACTGATGCAATTTTCTTAAAATTCCGTCATATAGTAGCCACATTATAGCCGATTCCGGAAATTATATGTGACATGAAATTTGTCTACCTCCAGGGGTACAAACGCACAGTACCCTTTTCACCTGACCTGACCTAGTGACCCACCGAAATAACTCTGGCTACAGGAATATTTCCGCGTTTCTCTGTCCACTTCTAGAAGCTAGATAGGTATGTGTGCCAGTATACTGACAAAATACCATTTGAATCCATCAAGAATTCGATGAGCGGTGGGGGTTTTAGATATTTTGCTTTCACTCACCCGCAGTGCTGCAAAACGGTGAACAGAGTCTGCTCATGCACAATAGAAAAATGCTACCGCATCGGTGGTTCCTTTTATGCGATTGCGTTTTTGCTTTCTTTGCTCACGATCGCCCGAACACATATACTGTAGAGTAGACCTGTTCATATTTGAAAAAAATGTCTATGTCTATGCTTCAAGTTAAAAATGTGTATTTAGGCTTATTTTAAGGTTTTAAAAATCATAACTCAATCATCATAAATCAAAATCACTTGTTATTACCACCTTTTGAAAGCTAATTCTATTCCGTTAAAGTTTGTCGAACAAGCCAATAAGATTAAATTAAGTTTAAACATTGTTTGATCGAGATTTGTTCTCCACAATACCCAGAAATCACGGTTTTCTGAATATATATACATAAAAACCCCGGGCCTGCACCGCACCCTCCGCACTCCCCTTGCTACGCTACTGAACCTACATTTTACATTTTATGCATTGTTTTTACGATTTGTAACTCAGTCTGTTGTGACCGAGAGCACTCGCGAGGGTATTTTACGGAACCGGGAAACAGTAAAACACTCCGGAATACTTTCCGATAGTTTTATAATGTATTCACGTGTACTTTTCTTCTAATTACAATGGCGAATGAACAAGGTTGTTATAGTTGGGGGGAGCAAGGCAAGTTAACTTCAAGGTTATTGTAATAGAGTAGTAATTAAGGTAATGGTTTGATATGGACACGGAAAATATATAACAGCTCTTCCCCCCTTATGGTTTACAACGTTACAAATCCAATCTCTTAGGAGCTTTCACCATACGGGTTGATCTTCTTGGCGTTTGCTGATACGACCCTTCGCTTGGTTCACGCTCCGTTGTAGGCTTACTCGCAGATGGAACCGTGGACGGAACGCTCAATGTCGGACGTGGTCCAGAAACCGACACCGAGGCTGGTTCAACTCTTGAACTTGCTGGAATAGCAACTGGTTCCGTAGATGTAGAGGCTTCTTGATAAATCGGCACAGCATTGCCTCTTGTAGCGTTCGAAGTAGCTGCGGGTTGTTGTGGAAGGTTCGGTAATACTGGCATCTCTCGTAGGTTTCGACTAGCTGGTAAGTGCGGTCCCACTTCTCGTAGTTGGTCGATATGACGCTTCCATACACGATTGTCGTCCAACTGGACCATGTAGTGCAACTTTCCAAGCTTCTCTATCACACGACCATATTTCCATTTTTCCTGATCCAAGAAATCTCGCGCAGCGACTCTTCCTCCCTCGGGAATAGTTCGGACTTTTGGATCAACCTTCTCCGAGAATGTCGGACCAGGCAGCATCAAATCAAGTCGGGATCGGATTTGTCGATTAAAGAGCATCATGGAAGGAGACTTTCCGGTTGTCGGGTGGATTGTCTTCCGGTAAGTCAAGAGAATGTTGCAAAGTTCCACGTGCATTCTTGATTTGTCACATTTCATGGCCTTCATTTTGTTTTTGAAGGTCTGAATGAACCTTTCGACCTGCCCGTTGGTCGCCGGATGGTACGGCGCACCCATTTTGTGGAAAATTCCATTCAACTGCAGAAATCGCTGAAACTCACCGGAGGTGAACTGCACCCCACGATCGCTGACCAGAACGCAAGGTATTCCGTAAGTCGCAAAGAACTCTCTACATGCATTGATAGTCGTAGCAGTAGTTATGTCCCGTAGAATCTTCACCTCTGGCCATTTTGTGTAGGCGTCGACAAAAACGATAAAATATTTGCCCATGAACGGCCCAGCGAAATCAACATGTACTCGTTCAAACGGTTGAGTAGCAGGTTCCCAGCAGTGCAATGGCGCTTTTGCAGGATTCGGACGTGTAACCTGACAGGAAGCACAATTCTTCACCAGATCTTCAATATCCCTGTCAATCCGTTCCCACCAAACGTACCCTCTGGCAAGTGTCTTTAGGCGGGTACTGCCAAAGTGAGTGGAATGCAATTCGTTGAGTACCTTCATCCGTAAATCTGGAGGAATGTAAACCCGAATACCGCGCATAATGCACCCTTGCTGCAATGAGAATTCGTTCTGATCGATACCGAATCGATCCTTCGCCTCCACTGTCTTTCCGTTTCGCAGACCCTGAAGCAGCACTTTGACCGAACCATCTGCCGCGGTTCTCTTGGCCAAGTCATCAACGGTGACAGGCATCGTCTCGATAATACTCGTTTCCAACATATCGACTTCTTCTACGACGTTATCCGGCCGCTTCGTAGCAATCGGCAACCGTGAGAACGCGTCCGCATTGTAATGTTGCTTAGTGGGGCGAAATTTGATGGTATAGTCGAAAGATTGGAGGAAAGTAGCGTAGTGCTGCATTCTCAAGGCTGACATAGTCGGTAATCCCTTCGTCTCGGAGAAAATTTGCTTAACCGGCTCGTTGTCCGTGTAGAGAAGGAATTTGCGTCCATACAAATACTGATGGAACCGTCGAATGCCGAAAACAATCGCATAGGCTTCACGATCAACTTGTTTGTACTTACGTTGTGTCTCGTTCAAGGTTTGCGACGCATACTGTATCGGACGCTCCGATCCGTCCGGCAAGATGTGACTTAACACCGCACCGACTCCGTACGGTGACGCATCAGTCGCCAACACCAGTGGCAACTCGGGGTTGTAGTGCACCAGAAAACTGTCTGACTGCATCTCCTGTTTCACCTTCCTAAAAGCTTCTTCGCACGACTTCGACCATTCGAACGGCACGTCGTTCCGCAACAGCCGATTCAGCGGATAGATCATCGTGCTCAGATTAGGAAGAAAACGTCCATAGTAGTTCACTAAACCGACGAACGAACGAACCTGTTCTTTGTTTTCGGGAGTGGGCATATTCTGCACCGCTTCGATCTTCTTTCGCACTTTGTGTATACCGTGACGGTCGACAACGTAACCACAATACTCTATTTTGTCCGCAAAGAACACGCACTTGTCCAAGTTTATACGCATTCCGTAGTTGCTCAAACGATTAAGCACTTCTTCAAGTCGTTGCAAATGTACTTCGTCATTCGGACCCGTCACACGTATATCGTCCAAAAACACTGTCACTCCCGGTATTCCGTTTAGCACTTCTTCCATTAATCGTTGCCATATTGCAGGTGCGGAGCTCACGCCGTACATAAGCCGCGTCGGCCGGTACAGCCCAAGGTGTGTGCTCAGCGTCAGAATTTCACGCTGATCCGGATCCACCTCAAGTTGCAAATACGCCTGGGACAGATCTATCTTCGAGAATTTCTCTCCACCGGCGACATTCGCGAACAGCTCCTCGATTGTGGGGAGAGGATGCTCATCCACTACTAGATTAGGGTTAACCGTTATTTTGTAATCCCCACACAATCGCACTTTGTTGTTCAGTTTCATCACGGGGACCATAGGAGTCGCCCAATCACTATGGTTCACTTTTTCGAGCACTCCTTCTTTCACGAGCTTCTCAATTTCTTGCTCGACAGCACTTCTCAAAGAAAACGGCACTGGCCTAGCTTTAATGTACGCCGGATGGGCGTTCGGCTTCAACCGCAACTTTGCCGTAAGCCCTTTTATCTTCCCCATCGAATCAGCACAAACACTACCGTACCGCGCAATCAACTTTTTCACCGATTCATCGGCGGTGCACTTTACACCATTGTACGCAACCGAATGTACTTCTTCGTAAAACTTGTTCACGTCAAGTCGCAAAACTTTCATCCAGCTTCTTCCTAGTAACGGATGCTTTCGGTTGTCCGCCACGTACAACAACAATCGATGAACTTTGCCTGCATACTGCACCGAGACCGTACACATACCGCGCAATTTGATCGAATTTCCACAGTAGCTCACAAGTGATAAATCCGGTGGATCCAATTTCACAGCCGGCAGCAGCTTTTCGTAGTCCGTCACGCTCATAATCGCGACGGGAGCACCACTGTCCACCTCGAATCGCACTTTGGAATCATTCACCGAGATAGCGACCCAAAATTTGTCCACTCGGCTCTCCGCGTCGTACAAGCCACAAATTTCATCCATGTAAACGTCTTCTTTCTTCTTCTGTTTACATTCTGCAACACTTTCTTCCACTTGATGGAAATCACTTTTGCTCTTCGTGCTGCAAGCACTCTTTTCTTCATACACACTTTCTCAATGTGGCCCGTCATGCGGCAGAAATTGCAAACAGTTTTCACATGAACGCACTTGTTCGCAAAATGATTCGTACTGCCACAGCGGTAGCATGCACCCTTTTTCGAACCTTGCTTCGAATCACTGTGGTGCGACTGACTAGCAGCAGCGTTCCCCGGCTTCTTACCCTTCGGTTTACCACTCTTGTTTACCGGATGCTCGACCAAATTCACATCAGCTTTCGCACGAGATTGAATCTCTTGGCCCCCTTTTGCGGACATCTCCATCGATACCGCAAGATCGCGAGCCCTATCTAACGTGAGGTCGTGCACTTCCAAGAGCCTTGCCTGAATTCCGCGATCCTTCAGGCCGAAGACGAACTGGTTTCTCAGAGCGGTGTTGAGGTAATTGCCGAAATTACACGTTATCGCCAATTTCCGCAGTGCAATCAAGTAGTCGTCGATTGACTCATCGACTTTTTCGTCGCCTTGCCTCCTACACTTGAAGCGAAAATTCTCCAGAATTTCGAGCGGGCGAGGGTTGAAATGAGTTTCCAGCAGCTGTACGATCTCATCGTACGTTTTCTCCTGCGGTTTGTCAGGAGCCATCTTGTCCGAAACGATGTCGTAGTTCTCTCCACCCATGTAATGGAGCAGCATCGGACGCTTCAAATCGTCTGGAACTCGAAACAGCAACAATGCTCCCTCCAAACGCTCGACCCACCGAGACCACTTCATCCGATGACGATCGTATGGCTCGATGGTGAAGTTCGATTGCATTGCTAGCGGAGCGCCAGCAGCAACCCCAGCAGCAGCACCGGCGACAGCAGCAGCACCGATCGGAGGAGGATTTTCTCGAACTTGTTCCTGATTCCTCCGGCCGTTTTCGTTCCCGTTTTCTGCCATCCTCGTCGACAGATTAATTGTTGTGACCGAGAGCACTCGCGAGGGTATTTTACGGAACCGGGAAACAGTAAAACACTCCGGAATACTTTCCGATAGTTTTATAATGTATTCACGTGTACTTTTCTTCTAATTACAATGGCGAATGAACAAGGTTGTTATAGTTGGGGGGAGCAAGGCAAGTTAACTTCAAGGTTATTGTAATAGAGTAGTAATTAAGGTAATGGTTTGATATGGACACGGAAAATATATAACACAGTCCAATTTAAATAAATTGTTTCAACATAATTTTAAAAACAGATCTACCAATAAAAACTTTCATCAATATTCCTACAAACTGTATTCATGAGAGAAACAATAATTTAAACCAATTATCAAACTTGTTGAATTCAATCTATCAGGTATACCGAAAATTGAACAAAATATGGAAAATCTCTTTGGAAGAAGCTTTCGCGGAAACAGTACATTCGGGGAAATAATCCATTTGATGAAATAGTTTTCGGGCGAAAATCCTTCGGTAAAAAATCATTCATGGAAATGGTTTTCCGGAAAATGTCAGACAAACATTTTGAGTACCAACGACTTTTCAAGGTAATAGACTATTAGGAGGAACGGGGTATTCGAGTAACTGGCATTTAGGGAACTGGCGTTCGGGAAAACGACGGGAAGCACAGCCACTCAGGATTGCGCTACTTTTCCCCGAATATATTTTATATGAATGCCATTTCCCCGAATGTCCGACCGACCCGCTTTCCCGTGATGCAGTTCAACAATGTAGCAGAATGTCAAAGATGATCAATCAAAAGAAGAAGATATTAAATCATTCTCGAAAGTCGCCTAAGATGGTGAAACTCGAAAGAACTGCACTCTGCCAGAATAGTGCATATCAGATTACCGGTTTATTGACCACCCTGATCCATTTCAGAGTTATGACAGTAAAGAATGCTAATGGGAAATGGGCTATTTGTGGAAACAGGGTATTCAGGGAACTGACGTTTTGGCAAATTACATTCGGGGAAAAGGAGTACAGCCTTATGGTATATTTTTGATTTTATGAAAATCATTTTGCTTAAGACTCGAATCTTCTTCTTCTTCTTCTTCTTGCATTACGTCTACACTGGAACAGAGTCTGCTTCTCAGCTAAGTATCGAAAAAGCAATTCCACATTTATTAACTGAGAGCTTTCTTAGCCGATGTTGCCATTTTCGCATTCGTATATCGTGTAGCAGAAAATTTCCATTACGAAAAGATCCTGGATCAACCAGGAATCGAACCCAGACACTTCCAGCATGGCTTTGCTTTGTAGCCGCAGACTTTTAACCACTCTGCTAAAGAAGGTCCCTTGGGACTCGAAACATTCAAATATTGTTTAATCAAATATTTTTTAATACTTACCCTTGTGTTTGGTCGATACGGAAGAGGTTTGTTCACAGTTGTTATGTCACATGTAGTGCATATTGTTTTCAGCAAAGCGTTGTAAAGCAAATCTATTCCAAGCGGAGCCGTGTGGAATCCCCGTGGGTTAAACCATACTGTATGATTAGAACCACCTAAAGTCGCTGCTGTCATGTACTCTCGATTCACTAGTCCAATGTTGGCATTCGATAAGCTCAGTATACGATCTACCATATCTTCATCGGTTTTCTGCAACTGATGGTTTGAAGGATAACCCTGGAACAGTTTTTCGTATCCTTCAACGACATCGTCAATCTCGCCTTTGATTCCCAGCACAGTCGTGGTCGATGAATAGTTGTACACAGAAATTGGCAACGGAGGAAGATTGTTGAGTCCTGGGAAGGCTCGTACGATCACAACGGTAACAACCATGAAATAAATTGGAATCAGCGCCTGAACCAGCTGTTGCACCCAACTTCGCTTTGTGGAGATCATTTTCTTCAAAAACATTGAACGAACTTGGTTGATCATGAGCCTGCTTCCATTCAAAAGAGATTTATTCTCCTCGTGTACTGCAATTTTGAGTAATTATTAAATTTTAATCATGGGTCATTGTATAAAAAGTCATAATTACTGCTTACGTCTTACTGTTGATGCCATATTTGGCTCAGGAGCGGTCTCGTATCGTCCGTTAGTGATTTGTTTTTTATCTAGTGCGTACGAATCACTACCCACTCTGTAATAGAAAAAAAAAACAGATTTTGTATTAAAATCATGCGGTTATTTAAAAGTTCTGGTTGTTGTACGAAATTATGAATATACCCATCCATAGGGATTTGCATAAAAATATAGTTAAAACTAACACCGCTAGCGCTTGACGGCTCACCATAGTAGCATGTCTGCAAGAACTTGAAACTTTTTAGAACCAGAGCTACAGGTCCTTAGCCCTGATAAGGTGGGTGGTTGTGATGGCTATGACCGTGGTCATCATGTAAACGGACAATGCTGTATCTTTTCAGCACCGAGGAGGCAGCCCCTCTATCATGATGTAGGTAGCGCAACCCTGGTTAGGTGGCCCATCGAAGACTCTTCACCAACCAAGAAAGACAAAAGTAGAGCAAACGGATTGATTTTACGGCAACAGACCCGGCAACGAATAAAGGACAACGATCGGAAAGTTGGATCTTGGAACGTGAGAACTTTGAATGAACCCGCGCGTGTTGGGCTCCTGGCTCATGGACTGCGGAATGTCGGCGTGAACGTGGCAGCTATCCAGAAAATACGCTGGCCGAGAACCGGAGAACGTGAATCGACTAGTCGATTGACCACATCGCCAACATTTCATTCAAGTACCACATCTACTACATACCACATCTACTACATACGCGGTGGCGACAGAGCAGAACGTGGAGTTGGCTTCATAGTGATTGGAAGAATTCATTACGAATTTTAGGACCCAATTGGTCGGTCTTCAGACAAACCGGACTAGATGATATTTTGGCGTTCATCATGAACTTCATCACTTACTTAAGGTTTTATTTAGAATCGTGCATTTGCAGAAACGAAAAAGGCAGTTTTCTTCCAAATAGAATTTAAATCTTGAAAAAAGGCCGTTTTTTCATTTTTTTCAATTACGATGAATGGACGTTCTCGTTTTTCGTGGTTTGTTGACCTATCAAAAGAAAATTTGTTTTGAAAATTTTGATATATGCTCCATTCTTACGAGCACGTTAAGAATGTTCTGAGGATGAAAATTCAATTTATGTACCCCCGACTCATAACGTAAACGGATATTTTAGTGTATTGGTAAAATTTTAACTATGGACAGTAATATATGCATTCTAATACTTACTTTAAGAATACTTCTTCCAACGTTGTAAGTGATATACCGTAGTTTTTAACATCTAGCCTCTCTGCATTATCCTCAAGATCTCGTAGCATATGTTGGAAAATCGAAGTATAATTTTCATTTAGCACAAATGACAACTCCGTTCCTATATCAGTGTCACATTCAATGTCTGGAATGTACTTCTTTAGCAGCGTCTCCAAATTTCCAACGTTACATACTTCATCTTTAACGCACACCAACCTATATCCTACTCCAAAACGCTTTTTGAGGAAAAAAGACGATCCCACTGCTTTCAGTTCGCCCACAGCCATAATTGCTATTCGATCGCCTAGAATATCTGCTTCGTCCATAAAATGTGTTGAAAGCAAAATCGTACGACCTTTCTTCTCTGCAATGAGTAAATCCCACAAAGCTCGCCGGGCGGAAGGATCCATACCGGAAGTAGGCTCATCACATAGCACTACTTTGGACCCACCACATAGGGCAATTCCGACAGACACTTTACGCTTCATGCCACCAGAGAGCGTGTGAGACTGGGAGTTTATTTTGTCATCCAATTCCAGGATCTTCACGTAATGGTCGATCTCGGTCTTAATTCTTTCCTTTGGGACACCTTTTAATCGAGCAAAAAACTCAATGTGTTCCGAAACGGTTAATTCATCGAAAAGTACATTATGTTGCGGACACAATCCAAGGGATCCTCTAACAGAATCCAGATCAGTTGTAATATCGTATCCATTGATAATGGCCGTACCAGAGGTAGGAGCGAATATTCCTGTCAGCATAGACATGGTCGTTGTTTTTCCAGCTCCGTTGTGTCCCAGCAATACCGTTATTTGATCTTCGAACATGTTTAAACTCAGTCCACTGACAGCGATTTTTTTCTTATCATACTCTTTGCGAAGATTCCGTATCTGTATTCCTGCTATTTTATCCACCGGTTCCGGTTCCAATGCGTCATCATCGGTTACGCAAGAAGTACTGATAGGATGTGAAGATATCGCCTTTCCCGCCCAAAACTTCTTCGTGAAAAGGAAATACCACGGTTCTCCGACACCAAACTCACCAGGAAACACCTTTTCGATGTACAATGCTACCAATAGATATAGCAAAGCATCTACCAGCAGCATAACCATAGTGTAACCAACACTAAGATCATCGTCGACGGTCACTGGCTCAAATAGGTTCGACCACTGTAGACCGCTAGAAGTGCCCTCATGTCTCATCATCAGCATAAAGCCGAACGACATGGCTGAGTTTGAGAACAGGCATAGTGCCAGCTTGGCGGGTAATGCGATGGAATCGTAGTTGGCAAACACTATGTTATAAGGCACAATCATAATGAACCAGATCAGTCCGGAAAGGCCAGCCGCGATATTTGCTAAAAAAAAGAGAAAATTATAATTCATGGTTTAGAATAATACATTTTGATAAAAAAGCAATAACAAGTTGTACCTAATTGTTATAAATACTGTGTTTTAGTAGTGTAGTTTGAACGAAACAATTGTTCAGTTAGAAACATAAAATCAGTGGGAGACATTTCACTTGAAGTGGGTACATTATCTGATGATTTCCCGTTAGAATTTTATGTAGACGAAGAGGTGGTGTAGAAGTTGCCTGTGGCGGCAGGGTTTTTTTTTCATTCGATTTGAAACAATTAGAATGGGTACTCGTAGTATGAAAAGGAGTTCAATACAAATTTTCTCGTACGATATCGGCAAATGCTTTTCCTTGGGTAGATACAGTTTTTGAATGAGCATGATTTTAGTCTTCCTGTTGGGTATGATTCCTAATCAAGCGATCGTTAACTGAAAAATGAGCATTGTTCGATACTCTACCAGGGAAATTCCGGAAACGACCGTTGTCGTAACGGACATTACCGTTCATCTGCCTGACACGAGACTCGACGACTCACATACGCGAAGGGCAAGCCCAAAAATTGACTTATGATTGCCCCCACAATTTGCGCACATAAACTTATCGGTATCTTCCTTCACTGGACAAACATCCTTAGCGTGAGAAGAACCTCCGCACATGCGGCAATGTTTTGTACCATGACCACACTTTTGGCACCGACGGCACTGAGTGGGGTAATTTGAGTCTGTTAATTTCCTCCAGGCTTCTGGATATGTTCCCATGTCACACGGACTAGCTTTTTCTAAAGCTTTAATATTATTTAGATCTTTTTTATTAAAGTGAACTAAATAATATTCTTGAGAAAGCCCTTTCCGAACAATGCCAGATTGGGTTCTCTTTTTCATAATGAATACTTGGACTGTGGAAAATCCAAGTAAATTATTTATTCCTATTTTGATCTCTTCAGGTGACTCAAAGTCACTTGAGAGACCTTTCAATACACAAACGTTCAGTTTTGTCCTCAATATTTGTGGTTTAGAACTTTGGCACCTATGAGTTTGTAAAATTTGTCCTTTTAGCTAAGCTCAATGAATATTCCATTATAAACTTACCTTTTGAAAACATGGTACTCATCATGAAACAATAGCAAATGGACGTTATGCTAAATACAAACAAGTATATCCAAACAGCACTCCAGTCGGAATATTCGAACACTGCAAGCTCGCTGTTTGTAGTCAGATTTGCGCAAAGTAACGCAGTGATCAAGGAAATAGAAACCATAAGCAATAGGATGCATTTCACAAACCATGCACTCCAGTGCAGCCAACTCGATAATCCCATGATCTTCATCGTTTCCTTGAGCTGTCGTTCTTTTTCGACTGTAATATATTTCACTGTGTTGATGGCAGTGTAGAAAAATGCAATTACAATTATCAATGGCAGTAAGTTTTCCAAGCCCGCTAGTAGAGCATCCTGATAATATGGCGGATAGGGGAATCTCTGAAATGAAACAAAATGGTAAATATGCATGAATAGATGGGAAAATAAGAAAATCACCCGCAAGAAAACTGTGGTAAATTCAATGCTAGGATCTCGTTCCAGTAAAATGGCTCGATCTACAGCACTTTGAACAGCAATGAATGATTCGTTGAAATAATTTGCTGGATAGCCTCCGTCATCTCTGTCAGGATCTTTTGCTCCGGCAATTTGAAACTGTGGAAACATCAGCTCTGTGTACCAATTAGCCCAGAGTGCTGAGAATTGATCCTGGAATGTTCGCATTTCTGCCGGGAATCGCAGTGAATAGGACACCTTTTCGGGAAGAACGTTGAGCGTCCGATAATTGTCCGGAAATTCTATTCCCACCAACGTGTTGTTGTTGCGCAGGAAGTTTTCCATTTGAAATGCATTCTCGAAAGGTTCGATATCCAGTGGCTCTCGTATCTGCTGCGCCGCATTGGCAACCAATCTTGTTACCAATGGGCATTCAGGTGAATACGCTAAAACATAGCTTATAGGTGGGTCTATTCCAGGGTTATATTCGGGGCTGAAAAAATAAAACAATTTTAACGTAAAATTAGAATGATAAAAGTAGAAGTGTAAGGTAATGAAAATGCAGCCCTTGCTCTTCTATCATGTTTTACAATGTACATATGTTATGTGCTTTGGTGTTAATAGTAGTACCTCAATAAACTCGAAGAAACCGTCATTAAAATCATGTCCATTTTGAGACACACTTTGGTTCAAAGCACGAAGCTTTCACGGTGTGCCTTAACGCGTTAAAGCCCAGCGTCCTATTTTGAGGACAGATCTGATATTAATAATTATTTTATTTGACATTTGTTCCAATGTTTCAACATTGGATATTCTATGTAACTCAATGGTACTATACCAGGGAGGAAGCTTCAGAATCATTTTCAAAATTTTATTCTGAATTCTCTGCAGAGCTTTCTTCCTGGTATTACAACAGCTAGTCCATATTGGTTTCAAATAAAGAGCTTTTTGTTTATGTGGGAATATAATTAGTTGAGTTTTGGAAGCATTAGGAGAAATCTTCCATTTTTTCAAGTATGAAGAAAAAATATCTAAACTGTTTTGCAATCGACTACAGATGACACGTAGACTTCGTCCGGAGGCGGAGAGACCTGTGTCATCCGCAAACAAGGATCTTTTACATCCCTGAGGTAACTCAGGTAAGTCAGATGTGAAAATATTGTATAACATTAGTCCCAAAATGCTGCCTTGAGGAACACCAGCTCTTACAGGAAGTCTCTCAGACCTGGAGTTCTGATAATTAACCTGAAGTGTATGATTTGACAGATAACTTACGAACAAGCCTTCATGCCAAACACTTTTTCTATGTCTAGAAGAGCAAGACCAGTAGAATAGCCTTCAGATTTGTTAGAACGGATCAAATTTGTTACACGTAAAAGTTGATGAGTGGTCGAATGTCCATGGCGGAATCCGAACTGTTCATTGGCAAAAATTAAATTTTCATTGATGTGGACCATCATTCTGTTCAAAATGACCTTATCAAACAGTTTACTGATGGAGGAAAGCAAACTGATTGGACGATAGCTAGAAGCTTCTGCAGGATTTTTGTCTGGTTTTAAAATTGCTACAACCTTAGATGCTAATTGAAAACATTTGTTAAATATATCAACTAAAAATAATGATGAAGTTTCTTGATGAGGATGTAGAAAATTCTTTCATCGCCAAGAGCTTTAATTTTTTTGAATTTTTTTAATAATAGTTCTCACTTCTTCCAAATCAGTCTCCCAGGAATTTTCGAGAACGTTCTCTTGATTGAGAATATTTTCGAAGTCCTGAGTAACTTGATTTTCAATTGGACTAGTAAATCCTAAATTAAAATTGTGCGCACTTCCAAACTGCATAGCAAGTTTTTGAGCTTTTTCGCAATTAGTTAGTTATAATTTGTTTTCCTCTTTCAATGCCGGTATTGGCTTCTGAGGTTTTTTTCAAAATTTTAGATAATTTCCAAAAGGGCTTAGAGCCAGGGTCCAATTGAGAAATCTTAATTTCAATTTTTTTGTTTCTTAACCCCTCTACCGGCAGCTTCTTTTTTTACCGCAAGAAAAAAATTCAAATCGCGATAACTTTTTTGTTTCTCGGTATTTTTGCACCATTTTTTCACAAGTTCTCAAAAAACTCTTCTAGTTTGAGGATCCGTGTCGATATTGATGATTGGTGATCTGGTTTTAAAGATATTCCAATGTTCCTTGGGGGACCGATATTTTCCATACAAAATGTCTTAGGCGGCCATTTTGTTTTTCGTCAACTTATCGAAAAATTAAAATGTGGGCTATACAATGCTATGTAATAAGGAGCTACTCTGAAAAAATCATACAAATTGGTTAAGAATTCTTAGAGATATCTGAAAATTACGATATTATTTGGTCAGCTTGGTACCAGCAACATAAATGTTCATTACTCAAAGACGGCTGCTCCAAATTGCTTCATATTTTCACAACATACTCTCATTGATGTATTGTTCGAAAGAGTGAACATCTGAATACGTTAAAAAATCTGTAGCCTAAGATATATACGTGGGTTATGATTAAGCGTCGGTCCCCCAAGAAATTTCGGAATATCTCTGGATCCAGATGACTAATGATCAATATCGACACGGATCTTCAAACTAGAAGAGTTTTTTGAGAACTTGTGAAAAAATGGTGCAAAAATACTGAGAAACAAAAAAGTTAGCGCGATTTGATTTTTTTTCCTGCGGTAAAAAATGAAGCTGCCGGTAGAGGGGTTAATTATACAAAACGATTGATTTCTTTCTGCAAATCCTGCCATATAATTTCCATAGCAGGATCGCGTGTGCATTGAAATTGCCTTCTCCTCACGTTTTTAAGACGGATCAAGAGTTTAAGATCATCGTCTATAATCACGGATTCAAAGTTTACTTCACATTTTGGAATTGCAATGCTCCTGGCTTCAACAATAAGATTTGTTAAAGTTTCAAGAGCATTGTCAATATCAAGTTTTGTTTGTAATGAAATGTTAACATCAAGATTGGAGTCAATATACGTTTCATATTCCTGTCGGCTCGAAAATAATTGAAAGTGGAGCTGATAGGATTGAGAATCGTTGCATGGGATATTTGAAATGTAACAGGGACATGATCAGAATCAAAATCAGCATGAGTAACTAATTGGCTACAAAGATGACTAGAGTCGGTTAAGACCAAATCAATCGTAGATCGATTTCTAGAAGAGGAAAAACATGTAGGGCTATCAGGGTATTGAATTGAGAAATATCCTGAAGAGCACTCATCAAATAAAATTCTGAAGTTTGAATTACTTTGAGAACTATTCCATGACCGATGTTTGGCATTAAAGTCACCAATGACAAAAATATTTGACTTATTGCGAGTCAATTTTCGCAAGTCAGTTTGGAGCAAATTAACTTGCTGTCCAGAGCATTGAAAAGGCAAATAGGCAGCTATGAAAGTATATTTACCCATGGGCGTAAATAGCCATCAGATTTGAGGGGGGCCACGGCCCCTTATCATGAGAAATAATAGTTTTACATTAGATTTAGGATTTAGATAACTTGACAAAGCTTGTTTCGATAATATTTGTGAACCGATTATAGTGGAGCACTTTCATACAAAGGTCGGTATATTAAAACTTGAATATGGTTCAACATCGATTGATCAACTTTGTTACCAAAAGTCATTTTAATGGAAAAATAGTATATAGTATAACGTTGCGACGTTTTATATTGCCAAGATGACGTATTCAACCCAATCATATATATCTAGAATGAAATACAAAGATTTAAAATTCTACTTTTCATCAGGATCAATCAGAAAACAAATTTACCTTTCCAATCCGATTTGAAAAGTTTAGCAGAGTTATAAAACAAGATACAGTTTCAAATGTTTAAGGTTGAAAATCAATGTGAAATTCTAACCTCTCGAAACCGAAAAGGCAAAACAAAACCCAAACCTTCAAAGAAAAAAACGCTTGTTAGTTTGAAAATATGGATTACTTGCTCAGTATTTCTGCAGCGAGGGATTCATTTATCTTAACCTCTCGAAACCAAATTTTTAACATAGGATTGAATAATATCTTTTTTGTTCGAGTTGAAGACTTTACATTCTAAAGCTGCTTTGCTATCGTCATATTGAAGGATTAAAAATTTCTTTTCAAATAAATCTGTCGTCATCAAATTCAAGGTAGGGAAAAGGTTCGGCCTTTGTGGTATAATCAAAATTTTCATAAAAATAATAGCAGTTGAATAGAAATAAAAACAACACAGTGAACCTCATTTGCTATAGTTTTGCTAAACAAACTTTTGTTAAAATATTTACCAATTTTTAGTTATGATAGTTTTAAAATTGATTGTCTTCGCTGACCGAAACACAAAATATCGACACTTTTACGACACAAATACTTTATACCAGGAATAAACTTATGTTTACAGAAAAATACACACTAAATTTTCATCAAAAAATTGCCCAAAACAAGGTTATTTGTAATATATAAAAAAAAAAACAATTTTTCGCAAAACTAAGTGGAAATGTGAAAAATGTTGGTCACTTTTTTCGCACAATCAGGCAAATTTCGCTAAACTTGATGATAAAATGTGGGTTCCTGCTTATTTGTAAATTTTTCCGCCCCACTATGGGCCAAAAATTACACTTTGGAGCATTCTTATGATAGGCCTAGAAACGCCTTTGGCATAAAGCAGTTTCTTACAAGAGCAGGTAGCATTTTATAGAGAGCATATAATTCTCATTATGCCAAAAGTCCATTATGTCAAACGTCCATAGGCCAGGATAAGTGGATGAACTTGTCATTCATTTTTCTGTCAATTCTCATACAAAATCTACCTTTTCTCTGACATAAATTCACTCCAGGTGAACCACTTCTCCTGGCCTATATGCGAAACGTCTTTATGTGAAATGTCCCACCACCCCGAAAAATTCATGAGCTCATTCTTAAAAACAAAAACAATCAGTTTTTATACAGGCGATTGACATAGATGTAAGTAAAGGTCGCCTAACAAACGGATGTTTCATTGGACTTGGTAAAATAAAGAATCTGAGCTAAGAAAAATTCAAGAATATTTTGTGATTTTACATGCAAAAAAATCTAATAAGAGTGTGACTTACAGAAAATCGTTTGCAGTTTCTAGATTTGTTCAAACTTTAACTTCTAGGTTTGTTCTAAAGAAACAAATAGTAACATGGTCTTATTACCTTATCAATATAAGAACTTCAGAAAATTGGTGTCTATTTAACATTAAAAAAATCGTTGCGACATCCACGACTTTACTCGGTTCGATGTTGTTTTTGTACGAATCCGTCGGTATCTTACTATACATAAGGAAATTTCAATGTTAACAGTTTTGTTGTCACATTTGAATGCAACTGCTTCGCTGTCGTTCACTTTCCAGCAGTTCATATCTGTTCCAGACGTCTCAGAGACATTTATCGAATGGCTCATAAATTTGAATATAAAGTATTTAAAATTTCGAGAAAAAAAAAAAATATAAAATAAAATTTGCTTGCTGCATCATTGTTTACTTTTGAAAAACATTTTTTTGTAAAACTTTACCATTACTCATATAGGGGAAAAGCACTAATTTTCGACCCACAAGAATTCTGTGCCAATTTTTGGATTTTCATACAAAGTAGGCCAAAATCGTATGGATGGGTCGAAAATTAGTGATGGGTCGAAAATTGGTGCTCTTCACAAACTTTTTACAGTAACAACGATTCGTTCTAGATAATGAATCATAGCTGCGATATGCTTGTTTTAAAATTTGAAGAAACTATGGTTTTCTAATTAACATAGGAGTATTGTTAATGAATCAAATCAGTCCTGCTAAATCTTAAACGTGTTTCAATGAATTTCAATATCGGGAAAGGCCAAAAAGTAAACAATATGGCAACATGTGACGTTTTAAAACTATATTTTTCTATTGCCTGTCATTAAACGCGTTTAGTATCACAAGGGCATGTTTGATACTGAACACTAATTTCAACTATATTGTCATTTCTTTTCCATTTTTTTTCGGGGGGGCCAAGTCCATGATTCAGGGGGGCCAGGCCCCCCCTGGCCCCTCCCTATTTACGCCAATGTATTTACCAAGCTGTGTTTCAACTGAAACACCAAAAGTTTCAAAAACTTTAGTTTCAAATGACGAAAACAGTTGATGTTTTAAACGCCTATGAATGATGATTGCAACTCCCCCACATGCCCCATCAAGTCGATCATTACGATAAGGGGTCATGCACAAATTATGTCACGCTTCAAGGGGGGGGGTCAAGCCAAGCGTGACAAGCCTAACAAAATTTTCGAAGCACTCATACCAAAAACGTGATGAAGGGGGGGGGGAGGGGGTCGAAAAAGTCGAAATTGAGCGTGACATAATTTGTGTACCATCCCTAAACAAAAAAGTTAGGATATTTTCTCAGTTTGGATTCAGGTTTTAAATATGTTTCAGTAATAACTGCTATATGCACATTATTAGCAGTAAGAAAATTAAGCAGCTCGTCCTCTTTACCATTCAGAGAACGAGCAGTCCAATTTAAAATATTTAAATTATTATTTGGATCCATTATAAAAACGTAATCCAATAACAGTTTGATTAGTAAATTTTACACCTACTTGGACTGCTTCAGTCATAGTGGTAGCTTTGCATCAATCATTAGATTCAATTGTTCAGTTAGAAAATTTAAATCAGTTCGGTTGACGAAGAGGCGGAGTAGATGTTACCTGTGGCGGCAGGGTTTTTTTTTCATTCGATTTGAAACAAGTAGAATGGGTACTCATAGTACGAATAGGGGAGGAGTTCAAATTACCTTCTACGATATCGGCAAAGGATTTTCCGTGGGTAAATACATTCGAAATTAAAAGATTCGAACGGCTACCCGACGGATTAAAATTAGTTTGTGAATGAGCATGATTATGATCTTCCTGAAGGGTATGATTCTTAATCAAGCGATCGTTAACTGAAAAATGAGCTTTGTTCGATACTCTACCAGGCAAATTCCGGAAACGACCGTTATCGTAACGGACATTGCCGTTCATCTGCCTGGCATGAGTCTCAACGACTCTCTTGCGCGAAGGGCAAGCCCAAAAAATTGACTTTTGATTGCCCTTGCAATTGGCGCATAAGAACTTATCGGTATCTTCCTTCACTGGACAGACGTCCTTGGCGTGATAACAACCTCCGCAAATCATGCATTTATCATCAATGCGACAATTTTTTGTACCATGTCCCCACTTTTGGCACCGACGGCACTGAGTGGGGTTCTGGTAATTTCCTCCAGGTTTCTGGAAATGTTCCCATGTCACACGGACATCGAACAGTTTTAAATCCCACTTTTTTGGAAGAAAGTTGTGAATTCAGAGATTCACCCTTCCTTTTGTTTGTTGTTGATACCATGTTCAATTAATAAACGAAAGAAGATGTGACCTTCGAGAAGTTTTTTTTCCCAAGACGGTGTCCAAGAAGGATTACCACCGCTAGCTTTCGCCAACGGGTCCAACGAAAAATCGAAAGCACGGGTCCAAACAAGGATCGTAAAGGGATCAATAGTAGAAAAAATAGTACTGAAAAGTGTGAGAGTGCATGTATCAGGTATTGAAATTAGTTGTGAGAGAAATTCCGATACCTGATGGACGTCATATTTTAATCTTTCCTTAGAAAACTTTTAGAATCGGTGGTTGCGATCATTCATAAACAATTCAGTTTTCCGATCAAATCCAATATTGCGACCAAATTTAATATGGCCGCCATATGATTTTATTTTTGCAGATGAAGCTCCTATGTTTTTTTTCTTTCCAAATGGGTTTATGAGTTATGTTAGTTTGAGTGAGCCAAGAATTGTCAAAAATCGAGGGGTCTTAAAACCGGTTTCAATTATAGCTACCGAGGGGTCCATCAATTTGACCTACCAAATGCAACATTTTGAAAGACCATTCGGTTTTGTTCTTATGCTTCTTTATTTTTCAAATATGTTCGATTTATGTTGAATTCAATGGTGAAACGTGAATATCAATCGATATATTTTCAGAAATATTAGTTTATACCAATTTGAACTTAAACACTTTTGTAAATTTCTATTATATTTTATGAAGTACTATTATTTTATAAAGAATATCTAATCTACGTTCTCCATTACCATTATACAATCAAGTTCCTACTACAATGATGTCAAACAGTAGTTTGGTTTGCGATTTTCATGTGTTTACACACCCATTATCAAAGTTACCCCCAAACCGAAAATAGACTTTCAACTAGATGAAAAATTATTTATCCATTCAAAATTAATCGTTATTCAATCTTTCAACTGCAATCGATAACTGAGATACCAGTACATGTTTAAAAAATATGAAATAAGGATCTTCCATATTGAATGCATAAATATTCAGATATTCTTCTAAAAAACTATCAAAGTTAACCCCTTCTTACGATACCAAAATATCCAAAATGGTTTGTTCAGGAATATTCTCGCTCTGTCGTTTCTACTTGTGTATTTGTCCTTGAAGATTCTGTCTATAATCTTGATGTCAGTGGCGCGGGAAGTGGGTAGGACAGGTAGGACATGTACTACGCACAAAAACACCTGGGTAGGACACTCAAAGGATTGTCCTACCCACGATTTGGCAAAAAAAATTAAGATCAGCAGAAAGTTTGTAAAATAAATTAAACTATGCTTCAGAGAAATTTCAGAGACTATAAAGGGTCCAACAGGCTCTTCATGAATTCTATCTCAGATTCCCCTAAGAAAAGCTTCAGGAATTATCATAGTGTTTTTATTTAGATTTTCCAGGGTCTTTTAAAGGGAGCTCTTTTAAAATTGTTCTAGAGATTTATCTACTAATTTTCCTAGAAATTCTATTTTACAAAGGATGCTTAGAAGAATTTCTTCAGAATATGATCCAGGTTTCCTTGCGACTACCTCCAGTAATTTCCTATCATTTAGTTTTCACCAGATATTTTTTTCACTATCTCTTCAATTGAGTTCTCTAGTTGTATTTCTAGGAGATCTTTCTAAGATTTCCACAGGTTTCTACAGAATTGAGGAAATCCTCAAAGGTTTATTTTCGAATTTTTTGTTTATTTTTTTTCAAGAAAGCCTGCAAGAATTTCTTCTGTTCGTGTGGATTTCTTCAAGAATACATCCACAATTTATCCCAGAAATCCAAAATTCGTTCTTAAAAAAAAAAAAAAAACAATTATTTACCTAGAAATTTTTCCTGCAGTTTTTCCAAACATTTAAAAAAAAGTTTTCCCAAAAATTCTCATGCAACTTTTGAAAGTTTATTTAAGTTTTCACACCAGCTAATACTATACCAATTTTTCCAATAATTCCTCCGATCATTCCTACACAAGCTTCTATAGAGATTGTTTCCAATGTTTTTCGAGGAATTCCTTTAGAAAATCCTGCAAAGTGCTATCCCGAGATTCGGTTGATTTTGTTTTTAAGTTTATCTTAGCAAAATATCTAGGAAATCCTCTGCAACTTACTCAAGAGTTCAGGCGTTATTTCAGAGATCATTAATGATTAATAGTGATTTTAATACTTCCACTAGTTTTATATGAGATAACTTCAGAATTTTCTTTAGAAGTTCACGGATTCAGTTTTAGTTCACGGATTTATTCTTCCAAAATAATTCATTGGCATTTTCTTGGAGAAAATATAAGTATGACAGGAGAAATTTCTGAAGAAACCTTAGAAGAAATCTCTGAGGGAATTGCTGAAGGTATCTTTAGAGAAATCTAGTTGAAATCTTAATCATTGGATAAAATCTTAGAGGAATTGAGACTTTCTTGAAAAAATCACAAAGAATTTCAGGAGGAATTCTGATGAGTCTCTGGAGAAATTCTGTTTCTGTGGTTTTCTTTGGGTAAATCTAGGTTGAATTCTTGAGGCATCCAAAACAAAATTCCCTAGTCAAAGTCTTTAGGAAATTTTCGGAGTAACATCTTAACATTTTATCTTAATAAATTGCAGATGAAATTCCAGGGGAAAATCGCGTAATTCCAAAAAGATCTTGGATCTTGAAATGCCTGCTCTGATGCTTTGAAGAATCAAACTCTTCAAGAAGTAACTGCCTGAACTCCTGGCTTCTAATAGGTTTCGTTTTCTTGGTTCCTGTTACGACTCTTCACAGCCTCTTTCTGAATCTTTTAAAGTTTTTTTTTCAGGTCTCTAGTTTACTATTTTAAGCCACTTGCGTAGTCTGGCGTGAAAATGAGGGGGTTAGAAGCAAAGGGGTGTCAGTGAAAAAAAAACTCAGTTTTGAGAAAATCTACTTTGAACTTTAACTGACATTTTTCATTCCATACAAATTGAATGAGAGCCAAAAAATAAAAACAAGCCAGTTTTCTAACAATTATGTTGTTTCGTCTATTGAGTGGATAAGTCACTTGAAAACATATTTAGAACGCTTGGAAACAGAAGAATTTCCTCAACTCAAAACCGACCAAAATGTCACTTACACCCCTTTGCGTTTGAGCCCTTTGAATACGGTAACTTGAAATTTCTAGTCTAGTATTCCACAGGGTTAAAATTTTTCTTAGCTTCAATGTGTACAATATATTTTCCTACGTTTGTCCTACCCATGGTTTCGAACGTGGACGCGCCTCTGCTTGATGTAGTACCTAGTACAGTACTGCAGTCCAAATCTATGATACGATAACTTTTGTTTTATATGTATAAACATGATCCTTGTATAACAATCAGTTTTTTTGAACTATACTATCACTGACAAAGATTACACAAATGTATAGCGGAATTTGGAGCAAGTGTGCCACCTTAAGGTGAAGATAAATCGAAGCCAAAGTTCAAATTTTCAAGAGCACGGATCTAGAGAACCAAACATCCGTTTGAGCTGAAAACCTAATCGATTGGTCACCACCAGCTAGTGACCAATCGATTAAGTTTTCAGCTTAAACGGATGTTTGGTTCTCCAGATCCGTGCTCTTGAAAATTTGAACTTTGGCTTCGATTTATCTTCACCTTAAGCAAATTGTTCTCTAACTTTGTCTAAAACTTACAAAACCTAGCAATTTAACCTTATTGTGTTAGTTTCGCATCTTTTCTTAAGCACTGTGCCATTTTAAGAGAAAATAACTTCAAAAAGTTTAAGTTTTAGAGCTTCTCAAATATCATCTAAAATAACCAATTTTTCAACACTATGGGGCAAGTGTGCCACCTATATGAGGCAAGACGGCCACCGAATGAACATCGCATGTAATTCTACTTCTAATGAAATTTTCTTTATTTCCTATAAATACTACTTACAAAGCAGAGGATAATAGATAATTTAAGAAATATTTTTAAGTTTACCGTCATAAGGGGCTGCTTTATAACAAGGTTCATAACATGTGGAACTCTCTACTAGTCAATACAAATTACAAAAATGGTTATTTTTGTCTTTATTCAATACGATATATGTATTACCCTTATATTACGACGGATATGTAAAATATTACACTAGATCACCACTAAATAATGGTAAGATCGTTATGCAGATAAGTAAAACGGTACTTAACACGCCAAAAAACATGTTATTATTGAATGTATTGAGAAAAAATCACTTTGGGGGCAAAAATATCAGCTATTCCCCTGCTATACTTCAGAAACCACTACTAGAGCCTCATTTTGGTTTATTATTATGATTTTGTTGATGATGTTCAAATTTTCATAAATTTCACTCCAACAATCTTCGTTTACCATATAGGTGGCACACTTACCTCAACTGGATTTCGTATGTAAAACTATATACTTTTTTCATTCAAATGCCACAATAACTTACGCATTTGAATAGTTTCACGATGTACAGTACGTTAGAAAAATCTGTTAATAATTTACCTTTCATCATGCTATTTAAAAACAACGAAATTTTATAAGAATCTATTAAAATTTGGTTGTTTTTACAAAAGTCGATTTGAATACGTGAAAAATAGAGCAATTTTAATCCTATTTTGATCATTGTATTGTGAACTATGTGGGAACATATTGTTAAGCTCAAAGATAAAATATATTTTGTAGTTTTTATAAAAAGCTGGGGTGGCACACTTGCCCCAAAGTCCGCTACACCAGAATCACTCCATCTCCTCGTTTCAATAGTTCTAAATCTGTTATCATGAAGTCAGGTCATGCATCGCCGTCAGTCGCATACTTACAGTATATGTTCTATGCTATCGGTTGGCAGAGCATTCCACACGGTTGGTTCTCGGTACACCACCGGATCGACCAGACCACGGATTAGGATTAGTACCGCGCACGACAATGCCGGTATGAGTATTTCGAAAATAGTTTGAACATAGTGTCGCTTCTGAATAGTCCAGTTCTTCCAAAATAGAAGCAGGAGCTTATTCCAATTGGAAGTCCCCATCGGTGCAAACGACCGCGCTGAAGTGCTGAAGGTATACAAATAAAACGGTGTAATCAGTACAATTCAACTTGAACTCGATTAGGTGCAAAACGTATGATGAATTGCGCTTTTATCAGGGTCTTCAAGTATTGAGCTGATGTTGTGATTACCTACGCACGGATTATCTGTAATTCGAACGATTTGCACATCATCCCACTTTTTCAATTTAGAAGCACATTTTTTAATTTTATGTTGATTTAATTAATACCTTAACTTCAAAAAACGAAGCTTTAGCGTAGTAATATACCAAATAAGTATGTAAAGCTCAATGCACAAAAACTTACGTTCGAATGTAATAAGTAGATAAAAAATGCGTCTCTGATTTGAATTTAATTATCACATTTTTGTATACTAAGAAAACTTGATAACTTACCAATTATAAAATGAGTGATTGGTACAAGTTTCTTTATATTATAATTAAAAGCACTCAATACCACCTCACAATATTTCTCGCTCTAATTTATTTGCTTTGCTTGCTGGGCTAGGCATGTTGCTGCCTCTGAAGTACAACGAGTACTACGGTCCCATTGGATTATCCATTATCGTTTTAAGGTTCTCAAGTAATTACCGAACTCGCATATCAATCACCTACTACACTGCATATCAATCGACACGCGTATCAATCGGCTAACACACTGAAAATATTTTTTTTTTCTATTGTGAAATTGTTTGTTTCTATAACCATTGTTTAACACTAATTGCTATTTTCCTATAATCATTGTTTAACACTACTCATTTTTTATGGATACTCGTTTATTTAGTATTGATGAGAACGAACCTTAAAACACAACGTGCAAATTTGTGTTTTTCTTTTTTCTTCATTTTCTTTTATTAACATTTGGCTACCAGCATTACATTTCATTTGCCGTAGCAGTTCAGAATTTTTACAGATGAGTTGGTTTCACCTGCATATAAGAGAAAAAAGTTAACGTGCAAAGTTGTCGTGTTTTTTTACAAACAAGTCTGCAATATTATGAACAGCTCGTGCATATTATAAACAAATTAACTTTTTGAATAATTGCCTGGAAAAACAAAATTATCTACGAAACAAGTCTACGGAATTATTTCATTGCAAAAAATAACGAATGATTTCGTTGAGAAAACGGTATGTTGTGTGTTAAGTAAAACTCTTTTTTTTCAGTGCTGGTAGTTTTCTCGCACTTTGGTCGATAATTGAGTAGTATAACTTGGAACTAGATTTACGATGGGAAGATACATTCAGATAGTGCGAAAACTCTTTACTATGAATAAAAGGTTTCGTAGTTTAATCCTGGAAACTGTGTTCTTATGTATGAATGATAAACCTGTATTTCACGAATATTTCATAAAGTTGTTGAATGACGAGATTGTGTAAATATCAATTATGATCAATCAATCGTATGATAATAATCTGTACAAAATATAGTTTCACAAAAAGGATATTATAAAAAAAAACGAAAAATAATTTTCATCAATGTGTAAGCCACAATGATAAGCCCCGAATGCTATCATCGTCACCATATGTTGGAGAGTCTCACGAAGAATGGAATCTTCATATGTTGAGGATGGTCAGTTATGGAATCATTGATTGCCCAGATCAGCTGAGTGTCATGATAGGACAAACAGGACGTAAAATTTTGGGTGGTTATAATAAATTTATTTCATTTGCACCCTTCTCCCTATTCCCTAGTTTAAGACCACTCGATACGATGGTTTGTCGGGTAGATGGATTATGAGCTGACAAAGATTTAAGAGGATATAACTAAGGCGGCGTCCATTTATTACGCAACGCTAAAATTTAAAATTTTCGAACACCTCCCCCCCCCCTCCGTAACGCTTTTTGTATGAAAAATTTCAAATTTTTGTATGAGCCGTAACGCTTGAGTCTACTCCCCCCCTCCCCCTAGAGCGTTACGTAATTTATAGATGCCGCCTAATATGCTTCTTATATATGGTCGGTGTTCAGACAGGCTGGATCAAGTTTTTTTTAATGTTTTCTGGAAAACTTCTCCCAGGCATTAGGAATACCAAAATATTTGCTACAATTTGTTAAAAATGTAACTTACCTATTTGATGATGCATCTGTATAAAAATAGCATCGAAAAATTATAATTTTTGGACAACTTAACGAATTTTTAGAACGCCAAAATATCATCTAGTCCGGTCTGTCTGAACACCGACCATATGTTCATAGAGGATTAAGTTCAACATGAATTGACTAACATCTTGAACATTAATTCAAAATGTATTTGTGTTGTAACCAAACAATAGTGGAGTGTCTAAGGTCAAAAAATCATGACAAAATAAGGAATATTCTCGCCAAGGAACTAGTGTAACGATAGATGAGAATACTTTCAAGATGGGGGATGAGTTCGTTTACCTTGGATATTTGATAGCGGATTGCAGTTAATTCAATCAGGTTTTATACTTTAATGCTTATGAGAACGATTGTCCTCTATACACGTGAAGCACGCTGGAAGAGGAGGGGCATACAATTGGAGTGTTCGAACGACGAACATGGAACAGGACAAATTTAACCATCCGGGTGTCACCTTCATACCAAACATTGCAATTCTTTTGCAATACTTTTTCTATGACTAAGTAGAAGAGCAAGACCAGTCCAGCAAGAATAGTTTTCACATTTATTGAAATCAATGAATTTAGTTACAAGTGAAAAGTATGTCGGGATCCAAATTGTTCATTTGCAAACATTGAATTTTTGTTGGTGCGAACCATCTGTAGTGTCCGGAGGAAGGAACCGGCAAATGCAAAGTTAATGGCTCGGTCAGCCGAATTGCAACAGGAGCAACTCCAGCGCAACTTCATCGCTCGAAACACTTTACAAGACTGACGTGTCATTCATCTCTTCTCGTTTGCTTAGTTTTTCATTGTTACTAAAACTACAGTCAAGCCTCCATGAGTCGATATTGAAAGGACCATCGACTAAAGGAAATATCGATTCATGGAACAGATTTTCTTTGGAAAGCTGTTTGAAGGGAACATCATAGTAACCATGATTTTATGTTTTTATTATGGTTCCATTAGTCGATATCGAGTAATGGAACATGACTGTATATGCCCATCTGCTTAGTTTGTATCTGCTATACAGCCCATAACTGCATATTTGTAGCATTCGACTAAAGTAGGCAATGAGTAAATAGAGCACCAAGTGTGCATTTTATGGCAGTATGGGAAAAAACTAAAATTTCTAAATATTACCAGGAACTTAAAAGTGCTTATTTGAGGTGAAAATTTGTACAGCTCATATCGTATATTGGGAGAATAGTCAGATAAAAAAAAATCTGTTAGAAATTTCTTTGCTAGTACATTACGGGGCTTATGCATAATCTCAATGTGACTGTTATGCGGTTACAATTACGAATGTGACAAAAAAACTTGGTATTTTTTCGAATTTTCGAGAACAAAATCACAGATTTTAGTACCGTTTTGATTCATATTACGGACAGCTTCAAATTGCGGACACTCTTCTTTGTATGGGAAACATTTCATCCGAAATGTTTCAATTTTTGTAGTTCAAAAGTTCACACTTTCAAGGCACGTTTTAATAAGCTTTTTCCATAAATATCTATGCCAATTTATAATGTTCAACTGCCTTAGACGTCTCTTTAGTGGTTAACCGATTCAAAATGATAATTTGACTTTTCTATTAATGATTTTCATGAGCTGTCCGGAATTCGAATCAATGTGCCCGGAATATGAGGCAAAAGTGAGGAAGCGTCCGGAGTAAGAATCATGAAAAGGCCATACATTTCGATTCATTTAAAATTATTCAAGTTGCGGAAGGGTATTCTTCGTCCACTATTCAAAAGTTGAGGGTTTCCGACGATCGATAACGCTGACGAATCAACAGAATGATTTAATTTGTATGAATGTTAGTAACAAAATGTTAATTAAATCTTTAATTTGTTTTACCAAATTAGGATGATAGTGTTGTCTAATAACACAGAACACCTAGATATAAGAAATGAATGTAATGTTTGGAATGATACTAATAAAGAAATAAAAAAAAAAAAAAATTAATTTGTATGCTCTATGCTGTGTTATACTTCCCAGAGGCCTTTAGTGTCCGTAATATGAATCAAAACGGTAAGTTGATCGAAAGTATATATCATTTGATGACTCTCCACGGTATTAACTATAAATTGGCAAAAATGTCCAATGTGACTGATATGTAGTAATGGGCAGTCTAGTACCCCTCTCAATTCCTATATTCTCCTCCTGTTCTACTCTAATAATATTAAAATCGTTTCTTCTATTCAATAAAAAAAATATCTTTCATTCATCTCTTGCTTTCCTTGAGTTCTTTCGTACTAAAGATAACATACCTACATATTTTCCAAAAATGTTAGAACATTTCGTTTGAACATCATCATCATCATCTTCCACATCATCATTCCTCATTCCTCGCTTCTCACTCCTTATTCCTCATTCCTTATTCCTCATTCCTCTCTCTTTACACCTCACTCCTCATTCCTTATCCCTCATCTCTCGTTCCTCATTTATTACTCCTCATTACTCATTTCTTACTCCTCACTCCTCACTTCTCATTCCTCTTTCTTAACTCCTCATTTCTCACCTCACACGCTTCATACCTCATGCCTCGTTCTTCACTTCTCCTTCCTCATTCCTCATTCCTCATTCCTCATAACTTACTCCTCACTCCTCCTTTCTTATAACTTACTCCTCACTCCTCATTCCTCATTCCTCACTCTTCATTCTTCACTCCCCCTTCCTCACTCTAGAGACATCACTCCTCATTCCTCATTCCTCACTTCCCATCCTTCATCCCTCATTCCTCGTTCTTCTCTTCTCACTCCACATTTTTAATTCATCATTCTTACTCTTCACTCCTCTTTCTTGACTCCTCACTCTTTGATACTAACACATCACTCCTCATTCTTCACTCTCCATTCCTCACTCCTCACTCCACAGACATCATTCCTCATTCCTCACTCTTCATTCTGTATGATGCGATGAATGATTTATAGTTTTTGAGAGACATGATCGCAGCAAACTATGCGCGCTGGCGGCTGCGTTTTGAATTTTGTGTCACTTTTACCTCGTTAGCGTTTTTTCCGCTGGTGAAAATTGGATTCGGCGGTGCTACGCCAAGTGCAAATGTTCTGTGGAAATATGTTTTTCGAAGTGATAGGGTCAGTGTTCCCTTAGTGGACAGTCACACAGAACTTTTTTTACATCAAACGAAAGCTTTTGATCCACACTTTGAAGGAAAAATATAGAAGCTTTGTAAAAACACGGTTTTGATTAGTATATTGCCAACGCCGTGATGCTAGTGCTACTATAGGAACATAAATTAGAAATAGTGCTATTATAGGCACATGTATTCCTATAGTGGCACAAGCGATAATAAATAGAAACATATGAGTTTTCGTAGTTTTCATATTTTCCCCACAAAACCAAGATAAAATAGGGGGGTCTGAAGCCTTGAGGTTACGCTTTCGCTTCATAATCGGAAGGTCATGGGTTCGATTCCCAGCCCCTCCACAAAAAAAAGTCCAGCCACCAGAAGACGCCTCACGGAGGACCGTGCTTTGGGAAGCACATCCATCCTCCGTCAGTATCAGATGGTGACTGAGACAAACTGACCCTCTTCGCAGGCAGCTAGCCTCACTAACAACAGAGCTCTCTCCTACCTGCTCGGTGTGAGAGTAAAAGAGTAGGAGAGAGTGAAAATAAGATGTAAATATAGATAAGTTGAAAATAGATCTGTATCGGTAAAGAAGAAGCTACAGATCAACTGATTCCGGCACAGTAGTGGCCACAAGCACAGAGTGCCTAAAAAAAAAAAACAAGATAAAAAGCTTTCAGATGATGTAAAAATAATGACGCTAGCGTTATTTTTCGATTTTATACGAATATTTGTTCTTAACTATGCGGCTATTGGTACATCGACCCTAGATGTGTTTTTATCGGAGATTATATCTGAAGATGTTTTGTGAAGTTTTGTTTTTTATTTTTATTCGATTTGCTTGCGTTTTGCTCGAGAGTGCTCTGTAATGGCACCGTAAATTAAATTCGTTTCGTGTGACTTGTTTTTTTTTATCTCCCGTGCGTGTTGATTCAAAAATTGAATGTGATTCGTGGATGCTCGATTCGGGATGGATTAAGAACTGCAGTGCGTACATTTTGATGGGCGGTGCTAAGTACGGCTTGTAGCAAAGTGATAACACATCTTCCGTCTTCAGAGTGATGAATTACAATGTTTTATTCTGAACCTTCCTGTCACAATGCTCAAGAATAGCCTACTCTAATCTAATCCAATAGCATAATACTACATCTCTCCTGTTTTCCATAAAAGTGAATCAATAGTTTATTCTAGCTTAAAAACTACTGAACAGTCAAGACTGATTTTCTTTCAATAATGCATACATCACGACATCCTCGAGTTTTTCCTCCTTGTACTGATGAGTTTAAGACTGTGCGTATCTCGTCACACCACCAATGGTCCCTAAACGCAAATGGAATTAATTATTAAACATATAGTATCAATAAGTCAAAACTGAAAGTATACTTAGCTGCATTGAGTTACTTCTTTCTTTTCTTTTATTGCTAAATTATTTATTTTACATTACCGTTTCAATTTCTGCAAAGCATGCTTGATCTTGTCCATTATCCGTTCTTGGTTGTTGTAAAAGAGGTTCGCTTAAAATGCTTTAAACAATCCATGCCGCACTACCCTTTTGAAACTACGAAAAATGTTAACAAAAATAAGTAAATGAACACATTTTATTTGAATTAGTAATGCTAGATATACAACATAAATAAACTTCATTTGTCTAGTACCAAACTGTACTACTAGTAGTACTTTTATTTTCATTGCATGTCCCTTTATCATAGATGTACTGAAAAAAATATTTCCTACATCTCATAATAGACCGGACTGCCAAAAGGACTGAGATGGATCTCCTACATCTGGTCTTTTCAATTACAGGCTGAAATCTTTCGTTTACTTGGTGTTTAACATACTTTTATATTATTTTAAAAAATTTTGTTTCCTTTATAAATGATGATACGTTTCATTTTTACTGTTCTTTTTCGAACAGGGCCAAATTTTCACGACCTCCCTGCGTTCTTTTACCGGAAATGGACCAGGATTATTTCATCCTCTTCATTTCTTATGGAGAAATAGACCAGAATCATTCAAAATGTTCTCTTTACTCTCTTCTTTTTCTTTAAGAGCGGACCGGACGATTTGTTTTATTCCTTCATTTCTTGTCAGAAATGGGCCGAATTTCAACAAACTCCCTACGTTCTTGTTACAGAAATGGAGCAGGATTTTTTTCATCCTCTTCATTTCTTATGGAGAAGTAGACCAGAATCATTCAAAATGTTCTCTTTACTCTCTTCTTTTTCTCTCAGAACGCTATTGTTCATTATTAGAGGAGCGACAGATTGCAGAGGATTTTCGACAAAGGAATTTGGTGAGTTTGTTCTGATCAGCAGCGCATGATCACAATGCGTAAATGCTAACCATATGTTGCCAGAACGTCTACCGAACGTATTCTATGGCACTACCCTTTCCATCAACATTCCACAACATCCCGTAATACCTATGAGAGGTCGTAAAGTTCTCTGCATCTTTCTTAAGTAGGTGTTCAATCAATCATCCTTTCCCATTCCCCAGCTTTCGCAGCGACAAAGCCGAGAGATTTTAGTTTCATCACCTGTATCACCCGTGAAATAAATTTCAGAATTAAACTACGAATTCACATATTATACTGCCGTCCTATCCATAATTTGAAAGTTCCATATTTTCTCTCATCAAAAAATCAAGAAAAATGACGGTAAAAAACCTGGAGATTGTTGTTAAGAAAAATAAAATTATGAAAAATGTTATAGTTTAATGTTATGGAAAATTAAAAAAATTGGCATGATTATTGTTCACAACATTTTGATTATTTAAATGGTTCTTCTTCTTCTTGGCTTTAACGTCAAATCCTCCCCAGCTATTTATATGCTTATTCGGGTTCATAATAATCAGTCAGCGTAACCTATTCAAGGGCCAAAAATCGCATGCATAAATATATTTCGTCAAATACCATCTAAATGAGTGGAGATATCGCGATTTTGAGGTGATTTTTTGCCCTTAATGGTCTTAAAATCACCAAAACAAGCTAAAAAGCATACCAATTTTCTCAGAGTTCACTAAATTGGGAAAACTGCACTTACGCCCTTTGCGCTACCTCTAAACCTTCACTAAAAATTCTCATTTTTTCACAGGATGTTATTTTGAGACCGATGATCATTTTCCACTTTATAAATCCTGACTACGGAAGATTTTTGGAAATAAGCCCCACCCAAGGGTGCACGGTATTGCGTTAGAAGGTGTTATGCGGAGAGTCGGGCTCAACAGCCGGGGTACGATTTCTACGAGATCCAGTCAATTTGTTTGCTTCGCGGATGATATGGACATTGTCGGCCGAACATTTGAAAATGTTGCAGACCTGTACACCTGCCTGGAACGCGAGGCAGCAAAAGTTGGACTGGTGGTGAATGCTTGGTCATGCTACCTGGTGGGGCCGAGCGCTACCGGGCTCGCTCAAGTACCAGTGTTACAATAGACGGCGATACGTTCGAGGTGGTCGACGAGTTCGTCTACATGGATCCTTGCTGACGGCTGACAATAACGTTAGCCGTAAAATACGAAAGCGCATCATCAGTGGAAGTCGGGCCTACTATGGCCTCCACAAGACGCTGCGGTCAAAAAAGATTCACACCCTCACCAAATGTATCATGTACAAAATGCTCATAAGGCCGGTAGTCCTCTACGGGCATGAAACGTGGACGATGCTCGAGGAGGGCTTGCAAGCACTTGGAGTCTTCAAACGTCGGGTGCTTAGGACGAACTTTGGCGGCGTGCAGAAAACCGGTGTGTGGTGTGTGGCCGAGCTCGCCCAACTCTACGACGAACCTAGTATTCAGAAGGTGGCCAAATCTGGAAGGATACGATGGGCAGGGCATGTTGCGAGAATGCTGGACAGCAGCCCTGCAAAGATGGTGTTCGCTTTGGATCCGGTTGGTACAAGAAGGCGAGGTGCCCAGCGAGCTAGATGGGCGGATCAAGTGCGTATTGATTTGACGAGCGTGGGACAGATCCGAGGATAGAGAGATGTGCCCTCGAAACGAGCATTGTGGCGTGAAATTGTTGATTCAGTGTTATCTGTTTAGATGTTAACTAAATAAATGAAAGTGAGAAAATGCTATTTATGCTTTGGTGTAATGCAAACGCCATATATATATTTTTGCTGAGATGTTCATGTGAGGATTTGAGCGGATAGCGCATGATTGATGTGAACACAGAGTTGAATAAGAAAATAACCCAGAAAAAAAAGACCGACTTCGCGAGTCTCGTCTCAGGTACTGAGCAATGAAACTTCGCCCAAGACAGTACTGTGTTATGTCTTTACGCATACGAGATGTTCAACAACACCTCCAAATTGATGAAATTTTTTAAACCCTAGGTCTCCTGTAACGCTTGGTTAATAGGGGACCCGACTGTAATATATTTTAGGATTCACGTCTTATGTAAAATAGGGGGCCTTTCCTAGCCAAGTGGTTAGAGTCCACGGCTATGAAGCAAAGCCATGCTAAAGGTGTCTGGGTTCGATTCCCGGTCGGTCTAGGATCTTTTCGTAATGGAAATGGAAATGGCCACACGATATACGAATGCGAATATGGCAACTTTGGCAAAGAAAGCTCTCAGTTAATAACTGCGGAAGTGCTCATCGAACACTAAGCTGAGCAGCAGGCTCTATCCCAGTGAGGACGTAATGCCAAGAAGAAGAAGAAGAAGTACAATAGTCACGTTTTAACAGAAATAGCAGAAGTTTCTTAAGGAGCGCCTGCAGAGATACTGTAAGTTAAAACATCATTCATTGCAGGTATATGAGAACTGTGTGTATATGTTGCCTAAAGTTATTAAAGTAAGCTTTTAGGCTCTGGTAATAAACTTCAAGTATCAAGTTTAGGGCATTTCAGACTGTGCATACAAATTTTGAATATTTAGCCACATTTTCTATTGTTATCAGGCAAGAAGACGATCGGGAACTGATGCATATGAAGACGCTATTATTATTATATGCACTTTTTATTGCCCGAGAGGTAAGCAGTATCCACAATATTTTCGGTTTGGGGATTTACCGGAGACAAGCAACCTGGCCATATATCTCAGACAAGACTGCTTCGAGCTGTAAAAATAACTCATTAATGCATTTTCTACTTGATCAGTTGATTGATGTATGATATACGTGAAAAAACAATTGAATGTGACTCTCAACTGCAAATGAATTCCTACAATAGGCAAAGCTGATATAACTACCGTATATATATTTTTGCAATTTCTCATCGTAATAGGCTGTTTTTCATCACGCCTATTTGTCATGGAACGGCCTACTTTCCTGCACTGAAGTATGCAGTGCGGGAATAGTCATAACGCAACTGAAACCCGTGCTGTAATGATTTATTACGCAACGCTCTCTCATTGCGCAACTGATTTGAGCTGCGTAATGAATCATAACACAATAATGTTTCAGAAATTGTAAAATGATGGTGAATTCATCCCGATATAATTTCTGATACCCTCAAGTGGTCTTCTACGAAATTGCAAAAAATGTCGTACGTAACTCGTTGCAGAACTCGATTTCTACAGCAGCTCGGCAACCCTCGTAGGATAAATTAACGACTCGTGCTGTAAAAATCATCATTCTGCAACTTGTTCCGTAAACAACTATTACAGTTTCGTTATCCCACATGTGAAAATCCTGGAAAACTTCCATATTATAAAATAGAAATATTCATCCTTTGACATGCCCATGTATTCAACTGGCATTGATAGATTTTTTTCAATTCAAGGTTCATTCATCGAATAATATACCTTCATCAGTGTCTTCATACACTTGGCAACTAACACGCAGTTTAACATATTTTTTTTCATTTACAAATTTTCATATAGAAATTTATAGTCTATTGAAAGACTTCAGCATAGACATTGAGTCAAACAAAATCCCATATTTTCGAATTCTTGTTCTATCAGTTAAACTTTGCTCTAAACTCTTTTTATTCTTACTGGCATTACGGCTCAACGGGAACAGAGTTCTTATGATCACTATTAACTGATAGCTTTCGTTGCCAATTGTCCATGTTTGTATACGTATATATTGTGGCAAATACGGAGATACTTATCTCATAGACAAACTAACAAACAACGCGAGAATCCAAATTTCGATGGATTGGAAATGGATTTAGATGAGCAGATGTAGTTGATTGCTGTGGTACAAAATAGTTAAATTTACATGAAATTTTGAAAAATTGTGAAAAATAAAAACATGTTTGTCACGAACTGCACGACGTGAGGCGAAATATCCATCAAATCGGTTGCAAATGGCCATAGTGCGTGAAGAAGTTTTGATTTTGTCGCCTAGTGTTATTTTGTCGACAATATTCTGTTGCATATGTTACTTCTGTTAGAACTAGTTCGCACCTATTCGCAGTATCTTCACAGGAGAAAATTTGCATACTGTTATACACAAAGCTACAATGTTATCGAACATTGATCAGCATAACCTACAAAAATATCACACAACATGGTGATTGTTCGTTAATAGCTCGTGCACGCATAATTGTGTAATAATAATTAAATACCCACATGAGCTTCACATCGCGCGCAATGGTTCGCTGGGTGGTTGTGGCTACATTGGGATTCAACCCGTTTATCATCGCATCGGAGAGTGTTGATGCATCAAATCTGTAATATTACTTATTGATCCATAGGAGGATACAGTTGCTGACAAGCACACAGCGCTCGTCAGCTGATGTCGGTTGGCAGTTGCTGGTGCAGTGCATCTCTGGCGGCGTCTGAAACTACAATGCTGACGAATTGCAAGAGCCCAAATAGTTGAGCAATAAGCCACAAAGTTCGTCCACAAACGAATACCTACTGTTTGTTCGTTGCAGGCGGCTCGGGATATTGTTCAAACAATTATATTTCCGAAGCAAAAGCTGCTGGTGGTTGATTAAACTTGTGCATGACTTTCTTCGCATCGCTTTTTTTATGCAGTAGTGTTCTGTTTTTATAAAGGCGTTCTCCATATTAATTTAGTTAGTAAACTGTTATAGATTTCCAATTTTACCAATCGACAGATCTTAATTATTAGCGTAGCTATGTTTTTTTTTCTGGAGGGGGCGTAGTGGGGCCTAGAATATTCATGGTTATCCTTAGTCATAATAATCATGATTTTTACAAAATTCGTAGTTTGCATAGACTTTTAGCGATTTTATTTGTTTGTGATTTTGTCTCATAAGGCTGTATATCAGTAATAATTGTAAAATTCAATTTTGACTACGGAAAGTATTCATTCTTTATCTAATCCAGTAAGAAATTCCTAGACAAATTCTTCCAAAGAACTCACGAGGAATATCCCTTTGTAATTCTTCCACGGGCATATAAGGTATTCAACGGTCTCTTTTCAAGAGATTTCTCTGAGAATTCCCACGGCGATTTCTACATGACCCTTATTTCTGTGCTTTTCCAGTCCATTTTCCAAGAACTTCTTTTTAAGTATTCACTGAGTTCCTCCTGTGATTCCCGCCGCAAATCATTACCTAAATTAGTAGCTATTTATTCAACATTTTTTCCTTCTGATTCTTTTCTGGCTTTCTGATCTTATCAAAAATTTCTTGAAAAATCTCTATCAAATTTCTTAAAAAGTCTCATAAAGAGTTCTGCTAGACAGTGTTTTTGAAATGCTTTCAAACGGGTGAGTTCGTTTCATGCTTTTATTTCAAATCTGTAAATATGTAATCGTTAATGGGGTGGGACGTAAATGTAATTTTTAAACAAACTATGAATGGTTCATCACTGTGAGTGTCGGCAGAAACTCTTATTCATATTTTTTATATTCTATGCATTTAAAAAAAAAACACTCTCTTTACCTTTTATTTTGCAAAAATAAAAAACTTTAAATGGTTCGCCACTGTAAGTGTTGGCATAAGAGTATTATGTGATGGTCCAGCCAATCGATTTTTTTTTCTTTTCACACGAGTAAAATATGGTAACGCATGCTTTCGTCCTGACAGCTGTAAGAATGATGTGTTCAGCTTTTTGTTCAACAAACTTTGAATGGTTCGTCACTTCAAGTGACCCACCTGACTGCAAGGACGTGGCCGGCGCCGTTATTGACCGTATATAAATAGAGGCACAGAATTATGCATACTGAAGAAAATTATGATCAATCCCAAATTCCTTGTTGATTCTTTGTGCATCTTCACTGACTTCGGTCAATCACGGAATAGCAACCATTGATAAATGTAGTCCTTCTAAGCTGAGCTAAGCTGAGCTAAAATATCATCCAGTTAAGTAGAAGAATAAAAATAAATTAAGTACTATACCATTTAATTCCACTATAGTGGATGATCCCACTAGAGTGAAATTAAATGGTATAGTACTAAATTCGCGTTTTCATCTACTTATAGGTATTCTACTAAACAGCTCGAAGATTTATTATCATCCAGTTGATTATTAACAATTTGTTCAGGAATTTCAAATCTTCGAGGATTTCTCCAAGAAAAAGATTCTTCCATGTTACTCTGAGGATTCCTCCTAATATTCAGCAAGATTTTCATAAACAGGATTTAATTGGGAAACTGTGTTTTGCAATTTCGTAGATAAGTTGTCCACAGATCTATCTGCATATTTTTAACAGAAAATTCTCTAAGTGTTTCTTTAGATTTACCTTATAATCATTTCGCGCTCCCCGCATTCGTTCAAAATTTTCTCTCGAATATCATATTTTGAAATTTCTTTGAAATAATGACTACCTAAGAAAATTTAAAAAATGTAAGCATTTCTTTGAATTTTCTAGCAGAACACGATCAACTGTTCTTTCCAAAACTCTTCCACAAAAACACTTAAAAATTTCCCGAACAATTTGTTCGGGGATGTTTTTTGAAGAATTATAATATTGTTTAACCTCGTAATAGGGTTCCTCAGAAAAAAATACCAGAGATTCAGCCAAGTATTTTCCAGAGATTTTTTACGTTAAACAGCGTTTTTCCTTCTTCGTCTTATATAATGGACAACAAAAAAACAGATTGAATTTTAACTAAAATTGTTTGTATCTAATATCTTAGAAAATTTTTGCAGGAATTCCGAAGTTTCATGATACTGTGATACCAATTAAACAGCTCGAAGATTTATTATCATTACTTTCCTACTTGCAGAAATACAAAACAAACTTTTTTGGAGGGACTTTTTTAACTATTGTGGTAGAACTTTAGGAGTTTAACGTGCAAATATTGGCGGTAATTGTTGAGAAAATTGTCAAAGATGTCTTGTGACACAATTCGTAATGAAAGATTTTCTTGTATTCAAATTTACTTTGAAAATTTGTTGAGGTATTCCTTATGAACTTACAGAAAGCGAAATGAAACTCCTCGAAAAACCTTTTTTTTTCTTCAGAGTGTTACTTTTTCAAGTATGTCATGATTTTTGTACGAAGTTCCTCAAGAAAGGGTCATGTGAAGGAAAGAGAAACAACAAAATGTTAACGCAAATTAAAACAACAGATGGATAACGGAACAACGAAAGATAAGTGATTATTCATAATCTTTTCTCCAAATGTAAATGACTACAGAATAATCAAAAACCTTTCTAATGATTAAAAAAAATCTGGGGAAATTCCATCATAATAAGGATTATTAGAAATTGACCGTCAAATCTAGCACAATTCCTGATTGTACGACATTTCCCAGAAATCCGTTCCCCAGAATGACATTCCCCAGAACGTCATTCCCCAGAATAGGACATTTCCCAGAAAACCATTCCCCAGAAAAAAATAAGAGATTTTTGGGCCGCTAAAATCCATTTGTTTGGTGAATAGTACATAGTGAACACATTTATTTTAGGTATCATTAGTAAAACGTTGTTTTTTTTACGACAGAACTTTTTGTTTGTTAAAATCTTTTATTTATTAAATAGTTCTAGGTTTTCTATTCAATCAAGAAATTCATCAAATACAGCGCCACCCATAGTTGGAAATGTAATCAGAATCGTTTGGACATTTTTTTATACATTTGTGTGGCTTTCTCCTTACAAACTTCAAGCTCGTTCAACCCTTCCTTAGAGATGATTGATGCTGCTCAAATTTTCACAGTAGTAGTTTGCTGTAAATAGAAATTATCAAAGACAAGGGTAATGTTCTAGTATATTTATGTTTAATTATTCTTCATAATTACGAAGACATTAAGGTGATTATAAAACGAAGAAAAGCTTTGAAATTTCAAGTGCAAAAGACTGGATAATCTGACAACAGTTCGCGTTGAAAATCAATCAAATAACTTGCTTGCTGGGATGGGATAAATTTTCATAAATTTTCAACGCGTAGCGTTGTTTGGTTCTCAAGTCTTGTGCTTTTGAAAATTTAAAGAATGGCTTCGTTATATAATCACCTTAAATCTAGAAAGAACAGCCAATTGTGAAAAGAAGGGAGAATATGCTATGAAGGCAAAAAAAACAAATTCCATCAAATTATTATGTGAATACAAAGAATACAGTTGGGTCTCCTATTAAACGCATTCCTATAACGTGCACTCCTATTACGCTCACTCCTATTAAACACACCAGAACGTTATAGGAGACCCAGGGCTTATGGGATTTCATCACTTTGGGGGTGTCGTTGAATATCTCGTCTGCCAAAAGAGATAGCACAGTACTGTCTTCGGCGAAGTTTTAGTGCTAAGAACGATCTACCTTTAGGAGTTGAGGATCATCCTTTTAGTTGAGAACTTGGCCGGTAGAGGCGCTTTTTCTGATTTGCAACATATGAACCATGAGGGATAAGAATGCAAAATTTTGTAACATATGATATCTGTAGATCCTGATGTTTTGGAAAGTTGGTGTCTTCGGAAGAGTTGTTCAGTAGCTCAAGGGCTTACATGCGGTGGTCATTCTGATACTAGTGGGTGCTAGTGGGCATGTAATTTTTGTTTTGCGCATAGCTCAGTAGCCTTACCACTTAGAAAGATGGCGTCTTCGGCAAAGTTGCTCAGTATCACAAGAGCTAACATTGTTTGAGCCGAAAGTTTCGACATTTTGCCACTAGGAGGCGCTAGTGAGCAAAGAATTTTTGTTTTGCGCATAGCTCAGTAGCCTTACCACTTAGAAAGATGGCGTCTTCGGCAAAGTTGCTCAGTTTCACAAAGGCTAACATTATTTGAGCCGAAAGTTTCGACATTTTGCCACTAGGTGGCGCTAGTGAGCAAAGAATTTTTGTTTTGCGCATAGCTCAGTAGCCTTACCACTTAGAAAGATGACGTCTTCGGCAAAGTTGCTCAGTATCAGAAGGACTAACATTATTTGAGCCGAAAGTTTCGACATTTTGCCACTAGGCGGCGCCTGACATGGGGAACAGACGCTGTTGTGAGCCGCTCCTAACATGGAATACAGACGCTCCAGGTTTGCAGTATCCACCCTTCCCTGTCAGCATACGACCAGAGTTCCCACCGGGGTTGGTTACCCGATCTTCCCTAAGGTTACCCGTACCCCGGCCAGTACTACGAGGAGGTAGAGATAGGGGTTGCTGGGCAAGAGGCTATGGACCGCACAACGGGGTCTGTTAGGTACGCCATGCCCAGCCGTTTACCGTACCATAAAAAGTTAGCGATATCTCCGCATCAATATTAATATTCAGTATGATCTCAAGCTTTCTTTGCTCCACTGTGCACACAATATTTGTCAACGTTTGTTCTAATCATGGTTGTGAAAGTGGACGCGCCTCTGATCAAAATACATTTTACTTGAAAATCTTGGAAGCTTCCTATCATTTACCCATGTTATACCTTGAATCAAAAGCATGACATGTTGTTTTTCCGACAAAAAATTTGTTTGCATAAGATGTTTAGACAGAGATAAACAAATTCATAAGTCATCGCATTGAATTTTGTTTTAACAACAAAAATTTATTAAAAAATATGTTTGTAATTCTAGTAACAAAAATTTTGAGTACTATAAAAACTTGATATTTCTATCCAGAAATTTTCGCTGGACTTTTATAACCTGATTGATGTTGAAAAAACATTATTACAAACATGTTCATCAGACTTCTATAATAAAATCCAAACATGTTCATTAGACTTCTATAATAAAATGTATGGCGACGAAACAAAATATCATCGCATAAAATTTTCATTTATCGACAAACAGTTTAAAACATATAGTTTTCGAATTATCCAAAATTGAAATCAATTTAGAGTGTAATCAAAAGTTGATATTTTTGCACAAACATAATCAATGCACTCCATCGGTCTTGTTGCAGTCGACAAAACCACCAGTTATTGCTTTGAATTTTGCTGTATAGGCAAACAATGTTAAAGAAAGCAATTTTTCATGGTTTTTAACCTGTTAACGCCCAGCGTCCTATTTTGAGGACAGATGCGTCGAACGCTCAGCGTCCTCAATTGAAAAAGCGATTTGCGTAAATAACTTGAAAACCATACAAAATATTATTAGATTAGATTCATCATTAGATATTATGTTTGTAGAACTTGGCCATAGGCCTGATATCTTCCACTCAGTTAACATTATATTTCGGAATTCACTCACCAGTTACATGTCGTTTTCGAAAATTCTTTCGGCAATGGAACCGAGCATCATTCAACATCATCGTCCATTTTAATTGTCTCAAAATGAATGCGTCTACTCAAAAAACATGCAAAAATAAGGTTATGACGGAAAAAAAATGTATGGAAACTTTTTTTTGCACGGCTGTGTAAAAAAATTCGTGCAAAAACAGAATCGGGTGTAGACACTTCCAAGCATTTTTGAAAATACATTCAAAGATATAACGAAATTTCAGCAGAAATAGAGTTTGTTGGCTACACTCAAAATGTATTTTATTAAAATAATAACAATACCCAGACAACCAGAAGTCGCATAAAAGTTCACGTAATAACTCGTTTATTCATACTAATTACATCAAACCCGCAAAACATCGTGGATAAACTCGTCAGATTGATGAGTTTCCTCGCATAAAACACTTTTTTCTGAGTTCATTTGTACATTTTGTTTCTTCCCGTTCACTCGTACAAAGTAAGTCGAATCAATGCGTAGCAGCTGTCAAATCAACATTTATTATCATAAGTTTAGTCGCATAAGATTATAGGTTAGTTCGATAGACTATTTATACATTCGCATTGTATGCTATTATTCATCACATAATATATACACGCATATCGCCTCCACTTTTGTATGTAGAAGGCCTTTTCGCGACATCTTATAAATACTCTTTATTTGAAACTGTTTGCTTATCAAACAAAATTTAAAGCTATGACATGTGGTTTTATTTACATCAATTTGATTGAAGTACTCCAGTGAACATATTTGGATAGATTATTAATGAATGATTACACTCAACATTTGTTTAACTTCAAAAACTACGAGTCACTTTAGGTTCCCGATCTGTTTGCATATAAATCAAAATTCTTAGAGATGATATCTAGCATTTGCACTAAAAATTTACTTGTACAAATCCAGTGAACATATTTAAGCAGACCTAGTTATTTTGGAATACACATAAAACTTTTTTCACCAAAAACTTACAAGAAACCCTAGATTTTCAACCACTTTGCTTCGCTTTACACAAGGCTGGCGTTTACAAAATCAGTTGTCCTCACTGCAGCAATGTTTACGTTTGTCAAACGATGCGGTCTCTCGATGTTAAATTCAAGGAACACTTAGAGGAAATAAAAAAGCTTAATTTTGTTTACCAAATTAGGATGATAGTGTTTTCAAACACTGAACACCTAGATATAAGAAATAAATTTAATGTTTGGAATAATACCAATAAAAATTTAAGAAAAAACTGGATCGAAATTTTTTAAAACGAAAGTTACAGATATTTCTACTATGAGTTTCTGTTGTGCTTACAAAGATCTTAAAAGACTTATTACTTATTCGAAGCGTCTGTGTCATACCAATAAAGATTTCGAAGCATTAAGCTACGCCGCACAACCGTTCAATGCCATCAACTACCCATTTTCCTAGGTTCAATTTCAATACTTGCCACTCATCGCTCAATACGATCGGCTTCGGGGCTCGCGTCGATCTAGGTGCCCATATACAAGCAGTGAACTTATTAAAAATTCATTTTCTACATTTATTATGGTTAAACTGTTCGGACGCTCGCTCAGTCCTCCATTAGCCGAACACCAGCGCGGTTCGAAATTCGTGTAGTGCTGCGATTTGATTGTTCGAGATCCCTCCTTTTTGGATAGGTTACTTTTCGCAACCTGGCGTGGCTCTCTTGGCTGCACGGGTCGATTGTTTTGTTTTCACTTTCCGATAGCGGTCGACGGTTTATTCTGTAGTGACTTGGACAGTACTGCAAGCTAGGTTATATCACGACGCCTCAGCATGCCAGCAGAGGCACTGGACCAATAGAAGACCAAGTGCGTGCGAGTTTCGATACAAATTGTGATCGTTGGGAATGTAACGAACAAAAAAAAACGTGCGAATGTCCGTATCTCACGATCTTTCATCGGACCAATAAACCGACGAAACAGGTGGAACGTTATCAAATTGTTGTGCTTTCCCAAAAAAAAATCGATCTGAACACCGTAGTGTTCGAGAAAAGTAAACGGTGGAAACGCAACGTGCAAGTGTTAATTACAAACTGTTGCTTCGCTGTGGTCGTGTAAGCTAATTGTAATTTGGATACGGATAACCGGTGTGGTTTAAAGTGAATCACCAAAGATTACATCAGAAAGTTGTTCGTATGAAGTAATAACAAATTGTCTACCGATTTCGACTTAAGTTGATCTAACGCAGTGCATATTTGCTCAACAGAGAAATACAGATCAACTATCCCGAACGTTCGATCTCTGCATGCAAAAAGGTCTGAAGATTTACAAGAGAAAATCTTCACAAATTGATCGAAACAGTGCACCCATTAGAAGACAGTTGCAGACCGCAGTAGCAGATAAAAACCCCAACGGCAGCCACCATTCACCGATAGGACAAAATGGTTTCAACGCGGTTTGAAGTATCGAGCTCACCGGTAATTATTGAATTCCTATAGGCATTTATCGCTCAGAGTAGTGATCGTTATGTAGTTTTATGATTTATTTAGAACGTTATTGTTTTCCATTGATACGGGCTACAACTGTGTTCCATTCTGCTTTTGATTGATTGCTAGTGTTGTTCCGATGAAATTATTACTATGAAGGTTCAAATGAGTTAAACGCCCGATAAAGGTTAAAGCATCCAAGAATTTCGAATTATGTTTTTCCAATTGTAAATTATTGCAAAATGTGCCCTCAAAAAGTTTTGGGAATTTTAATCCTAATTTTTCGATTGCCAATAAAGTTGGAGCGAATGTCAAAGAATTCTCAACACATATTTTTTAAGGGTTTATCTTGAAATTCAAAAGTTTTGGTTTAGGGATTGAACTATGGAATAAAACACTAGGGGTAGATCCCCCAATACCGGACTGCACCCAATGCCGGATATAGTTGAAAAATAGAAAAATCATGGTCCAATCAAGTTGGTGTAGTAGAAGAAAAGGAAGCTATTTTAGATACCAAACATTTTCCGCAGAATAACACATCCTTGTAACATTCAAGCCTTTTAGAAAAAGTAGAGATGATTGAAAACCGATAAAAAATTTACGCATCGCCTCACATTTGAACTTTATCAATAATGATTCCAAATATGAAATGAATATTTTGATCACGCTAGTATGATCGAAATCAATCATAATTTGAAAGTACCGCAAACATTGATCGGAATGTCCCTCTTAGTAAGAAGTTCAAATCAATCCATGGAATATTTTAAATGCATGAATGGTGCGTCCCTTTCTAACATTCATATGCTTACAAAAACAAGTTTTTGTGGAAATTCAGTTTTGTTTATGGGTAAATTTTTCAACTTTTAGGTACAATGATTTCCTACTAAAATATCATGTCTCGCATTAGCTCTGCAAATTATATAAGCAAGTGAAAGTCGCTGTTTACTAAAAATGGCATCGTCGAAAACGATTCCGTTGTCAAAATATTCGTCGGTATTTTCAAATCGGCAAAATTGACGAATTACCATGAAGAAAGTAGACTTTCCTTAGAAGATCGCCTATATTTAGGCATATTCCGCGATTCAAGGTGTTTTCAATAACTCAAACACTAAATTACTTGTAAGAATTTGGCCTGCATATTCGGCTTTAAGGACCATGATTTTTTGTAATTAACGACATTTTCAATATTACCGATCTTTGTTTGCATGGGTTATGTTACCTGATTTTTTTGTGAAGAATATCACCAAACCGTTTACATTTTAAAAGTTTAATAAGCCAAGATAAACAAATTGAACATTCCTACAAGTTTCAATATCTTGAGCTATTAAATTCATACACACTAAGCTCTTACGATGAATTTCACCGTAATCTCAACAGCTGAACAGTTCGGTGAAATAAAATTCCGTCGAAATTTTACGGATTCCGGTGATTTTTCACGAAATAATGTGAAAATTTACCGTACTCCGTTAATTTATTTCACTGACCTGTTCAGCTGTTGAGGTTTTACAGGAATCCGTAAAATAATTTAAGTGTTTCAGAAATAAGTTTGACACATCTCTAATGTCAACTTTTTGTAAAAGCAGTCCAAATTTGTTAAGCGTTCTAGCGAACGCGGTTTTTCGTGCATTATGACTGAAGAGAAATGTCCAAAAAACACACAGGATCTTGAAGTCAAGATCCTATAGATAACCTCAAAAAATAATTTATTTTTTTAATTTTTTTTTTTCAGAATTCAGGAAGAAAAATTCTCTAAAATGGCTTGCGGAAAAACGAGTTCGATAAATTTTAATAGAAATGTCTCAGAAGGAAGCAATCATTTTGAAATAATTTAAAATTATATATTTTGTTAACATATAGATGTAACTTAAAAAGGTACATTGACATTGACGTTTCATTGTATGCAAAGTGAAAGACAATCTTCCTCATATTTTTTTGTTCGAATAATTTACGGACACCCTGTAGACAGCTAAAACTCATGTCCAAAACGAAATGCAGATTCTAAAAAAAATCTACTGTTAAATAAAATGTATGATTCGTTTTCTTTGTGCGTATAAGCATGATACGATTTTTTTCGCTTTTTATGGACCATACTGTAACGTGCAAAATAAGACTTAAATTTTTATGTATGACTTTAAATTGCAAATTAAGATTAAATCGATTTTTTCAACAAAAAATACACTGCAATCTATACAAAATTCTTTGTTTCTCTTATATGGCAAAATTCAATACTTTTCTTAGCCTTTGCTAAATTACTTTTGAGCATCGAAATTATTATCAAACTTTGTTGTTTAATATTGTTTGGCTCACAAAGTTTGAACTCTGCGGCAAATTAAGCAAATAAATTTCCAAGTAAGCAAACTTGCATACAAGTAGTCTGAAATCATCAATATCGGTATTTTTAACAGTCAATATCTAAAAAACTAGACGTGTCATGATATTTTTGAAAACGGCAATGGAATCAGCAACCTTAAATTAAGTTTCAAAAAAGTGTTCCACAGCCTTATAATATCGAAGGGCCTAAGTTTTAGATTTCTTTGGAATGTTACAGATTGCAGATTTTCACGAGAAGATAAAGACTAGAAAAGCGGTGGGTACCATAATACATCAATCATAAACATCAAAGGCGATTCTGTATTATGTATAAGTATTTTCAACAAACTGATAATCTAAAACATGTTTTTGATAACACTGCGGTACACGTTTTTGTCTCAAGCACGAAAATACCGCTATTTAATAAATTGAAAGTTGCTGAATCCATTGCCATTTTCAAAAATATCATAGCACGTCTAGTGTTTAAGATATTGACTGTTGAAAACAAAATTTGACTATTTTAACCAACTTGCATGCAAGTTTACCAGCTTGTATGGCAATGTATTCGCTTAATTTGCCACAGAATTCAAACTACTTTTGTATAACAATTATTATCATCAATGTTTTCAATGTTCAAAAGTTTGTTTTATGGTTTCGATTGTCATACAAGAGAAACGAAGAATTTTGAAATGAAAGTTGCTTGCTTGTTGGATTAGATCAGAAAATAGTTTGATAAATCATATTTTAAATTTCTTGTTAACATCAATAAAAACAATATGTTATACAACTTTGGCAACCTGTAGCTAAAAATTGTGACGTGCTGGAACGTTTCTGATAACGACATCAGATGCAACAATCCTAAATCTACAAGAGACACATAATTTTATCCTTGAGACACACAAAAATGCCATTTTTGTTACGCTGTGTAATCTTATATTTTCAAAAAGGTATTTTTTTTTCCACAAATACCTTTATTTTATTTTGTATTTAATTAGGTTTAACGATCATTTTCTGGGACAATTTACTCTGGACCAAGGAAGCAATCTGGCGGGACAAAATTAATGACTCGATAACGAAGCATTTCCGTTATGCAATTTTGCATAACTACAGCAATGAAATGTTTCAAATGAAAAAATTTCTTACTTTGTTCAGTGGAATATCAAACGAGATATTTTTAATCTAGTTGTCTACAGATTTTGCCGCTGTAAACACCAATCATTTGCTTAAAAACCTGTTGTTTCAGCTCTCAATTGGATTCTTTTTGGGGTCTATTCAGATAAAGTTTGATGATTTCACGACGTCGTACATATATTACTGATCATTGTTAATCATTCAACTGCAAAATGGTCCAATGCACATGTTCACGAATTTAACGTTTGAGCGTTGCCGAATTCGTTCGTTTCCATGGTCACACAGCACCGCTCAAACGTCAACTAGTAAACTCGTGCATAGGCCTTTTCATGTGACAGGTCCGTCTATGCATTTGTTTACATCGGTGGAGGACCGGTGCTAACACGGGCCTGTCATTTTCATAGAAGAACTGTCAAAGAGCTTCCGGATCAGCTGATGACATGACGTTTCAAATGTGAAAAGGCCTATAGTCCATTGCTTGAGATATTTACGCCTGGAGACTGTCTCTAAAAATGTTAGGTTTCCTATGTGGCTGAACACATTTCAGTCCTTGTTAGATTGCATCTTACAGTTGCCGTTGAAGGAAGATTTGATATAAATTGAATTGAAAACAGTATTATTGTGCGAAACCACGTTTTACATGAAGAACCAACTATTGTGTCCTATTGCTGTGAGATGGAAATGACCAAAAATGCTCGGATTAACGGTTTTATGTGAAAAATTCTCAGTGTCCGGATAAAGAAGCATATTATTTGACTGCTTCAAAAGCCGGACGCACATCCAGTTCATTGGCAGCTGTTGTGTCTAGTTAACCAAAGAACATTAATTTTTGAGCATCGAAAAGAAGAAATTGTGTTACTTTTGTTTCTAGTGCATTAAATCAGAGTGAATGAATCAAACTATAGGTGGGGTCACGGCATAAAAATTAACAAGGCAGGCTCTTTACTGATGTAAATATCAAATTTGATTGTAAACATGTGACGTCACTCCTATCGTACCATATACCTTTCGGACCACTAGATTATTTTTTTTTGCAAATTTGTTCGAGGTGGATAGAAATGACGTCGTCAAGTAGCTGTCAAATTTCGGAATATATCACCTTCTCAATGTAGTACACCGTGAGGTGGGGTAATGCATTGTGTATCCAGGTAAGGTGAGTGAAGTAATTTTTGCCAAAACTTTGTGTACCTTTCTGCAGCTTCAGAGTTTTTTCCAACTTGAGACTTTTGTGATTACATATAGTAAACTGTTCAAAATTATGGAGTTTAGAATTGGTGTGTTGAATTTTATGCAAAATATATGAATATTTTGTCAAAAAGAAGTATCCGGGATTCGAAGCAAAAGTATTCAGAATTTGAAGCAACCTAAAAAGTGTCCGGATTTCGAATCAAGACACATCTCATGTTTTCCCATATTTAAACGTTTTTTGCGTAATAAATCACTATTTTTATTACACCATGCAATAGAATAAACATGTTACTTCATGATAAACCACAAAAAATAGAGGAAACGAACACATAAAATAAAGGTCTTGAACGCGGCTACTGCGAACTCGCGAATTTCCATTGTACCTAATCATGTAACAACAATTTCGCAGTGATCGAAAATAACCATGACACTAGAAGGCATATTTTTCTGAGGGATTTGTTTGATGTTGGCTCCTCAATAATGGGACAAGCATATTGCATACATTGTCGTCGTGCAGTCAACTCAAACTCATCTAAGAAAAATTATGTTTTTGCATCTCAAAACGATATATAATCTGGGGTGGCAATTACTGGTACATGCTGAAGGTATTTGGGTTCGATTATCGGTCCGTCCAGTATCTATTCATTGTGAAAATTTTCTTGGCCTCCCTGAGTATAGAGTATCATTGTGCCAGTCCAACGATGTAGGAGTGAAAATGGCTACTTTGGCAAAGAAAGTTCTCAGGTAATACTTGCGGAAGTGCTAAAAGTGCTAACTGCATGCAAAACGATCTAAAGATTTACAAGAGAAAATCTTTACAAATTGTTCGAAGCAGTGCAACCATTAGAAGACAGCTGCAGAAAAAAAAAAACAACGGCAGCCACCATTCACCGATAGGACAAAATGAAACCAATGAAACGAGGTTTGAAGCATCAAACTCACTCACTGATTGTTATGAAATTCCTATAGGCTTTTATCGCTCAGAGTAGTGATCGTTATGTAGTTTTATGGTTTATTTAGAACGTTATTGTTTTTTCATTGATACCGGCCACAGCTGTGCCTCTTTATTAATTGATTTCTAGTGTTGTTCTGACGAGATTGTTACCTCTGAAGTTTAAAATGAGTTGAACGCTCGATAAGTGCTTTTAGCATCCAAGAATTTGTTTTTTTTTTCAATTGTTACAATATTGACCTAGTTCAATTTGTTCAAAAATTGAATGATGAATTTTCGAAAAGTTGTTTGAAAATTAAAAGATTTAAAAAGTTTAATGTTAGTGTTGTTCGGAATAATAATGTTATAATTAACCCGTATAGGCCTGAGTGAACGCAAAAATACTGAAACCCTCACCACTCAGCGAATTCTTTACGGATTCAAATGATTTCTTGTCAGTTCGCTGGCCTACATTTCTAGTTTCTAGAAGTAGCCCAAGGAACTCGGAAATATTTCTGTGGCCGGAGTTATTCCGGTAGAGCACTGGGTCAAGTAGGGTAACAAGGGCTATTTTTTGGGACAGGCCAAGTTACCTTTATATATTTGCAATGACATCAATTTGATTTGCATAAATCATTAAGATCTGTTATTCAACATCATAAATGAAGAGTTTTGCACCGTTTAAAATATACCGGTTGTGGTAATTCGGATGAAATGCCCTGAAGAACCGGCTATAGATTTGTTGGATACTAAACCGTTTCGATTCTCGAAAAGTAGAAATCAAACATAGTTGTGCACTAAAACGCATTCCCATAAGCTTGGCACAGATGTTCAGATACAAATTGGCCACTTAATCGTAAGCGTCCCGGGACCCGAAAATGGTAATTTGTAGGATGAATCAAATGCAACACTCATAGTTATTCAATTCAATCGTTTCTCAAAAGGTTTACACTGATGCAATTTTCTAAAAATTCCGTCATGTAGTGCTCACATTATAGCCGATTCTGAAAATTATATCTGTGACTTGAAATTTTCCTACCTCCAGGGGCACAAATGCACAGTACTCTTCTCGCCCGACCTGAACCAGTGATCCACCGGAATAACTCGGGCCATAATAATATTTCCGCGTTCCTCTGTCCACTTCTAGAAACTAGATATGTGTGCCAGTATACTGACAAAAAACATTTGAAACCATTAAGAATTTGCTGAGCGGTAAGGGTTTCAGAATTTTTGCTTTCACTCAGACCTATACGGGTTGAAAAAAACATCGCCTAAGAGATATCTCACTTTCGGGGCTTTATAATGTTTGATATTTTGTGGTTACAAATTGAACATGTTTGGGTTCATTCACAAATTTCATAGCCACCCACCCCCTCGTAACGCTGAATATTCTACGAATGTTGTATAAGCTGTAATATTTCGAGAACACCCCCTTCAGCGTTATGAAATTTGTGAACAGGCGCTTTGCGTTCTGTAGTAGAAAAAATAAACCGATTATTCGAATGGGAATAACACTAGAACATGCCAAAATTGAGCATTTTGTATAAAAATTGACTTGCTCTGCTATTATTGGGATCACCACTGTAATATGTAAAGTCCTAAAGTTTTGAGCACATATCATCAAAATTCAGGAGTTGGATGTCAGTATTGTCAAAGCATCAACGTTAATAGTAGTTTCAGAAAAAGTTGCAGAATGATAATTTTTACAGCACGAGTCGTAAATTTAAAATTACAACGAGTGCTGTAAAAATCGAGTTCTGCAACGAGTTACGTACAACATTTTTGCAATTTGGTAGAATACCATTTGAGGGTATCTGAAATCATATTGGGATGCATTCACCACTATTTTGCAATTTCTGAAAGTTGTTATGTAATGATTCATTACACAACTCTAAACACTAGTGTAAAGAAACAGCGTTGCGTAAAAATTTATTACGCAACTGATTTCAGTTTCGTAATGACTATTACCGTACTGGATAACTTAGTGCAGGATAGTAGATCGTTTCATGACAGATTGGCGTGATGAAAAACAGCCTATTACGATGACAAATTGCAAAAAACGTATTCTGAGAATCACGGTGTCAAAAATTTAAATACAATGCCTGTTAGATTTTCGCACGGTTCTATTGTGGCAACATGAAATGCATGTTGCCAAAATCGAACATGTGAAATAGCTTAAATTTCCCCAACCCATAAATATAAAAGTATTCTGTAGAAAAAACTTGAAACTTTTTGAAACTCAACTGATTATGTCTCTCAACAATCGACAATTTTCTACTTCAGAGTCTTCTAGATACCACCGTTGAGGGTGTCAATGGTTCAGAAGTGTGAAAATGGGTCAAAATGGCCGCTGCGTAAGTGAAAAGGAGGGGTCAAGGATGCAAATCAAGTGATCATGACAAAATCCATGATGCATCGCAGTTGTTCTTTATCATGCGATCATAGCAACAACGACAAACCATTGGTCGTCAAGTCCCCAAAACAAACTCCGCTCCACGAAAAATGAATCGCTTGGTATATGTGCTAACGATCAATTTTTCGCAAACCAAATTCATAAGTTTTGGAAGATTTTCACGCTTTAACTCTGCGATATGACTTCCAGCATAGCATTTTTGATGCTAAAGTCTATCGAGAATGGTTTGAGCGAAAACTAACATCGTAAATGCGTTCTGATTCACGATACTCGCAACATGTTACAACATCCGACAAAGGGTTCGTCCCACGACAAACAGGTCATCTGATGCTCCATATATCGGTTTAACGCGCGCAGAATGAGGTATCGCAATCATGCTTTTGCAAGAACGACGGCCCTCTTAGATCATTCGAATACTATGTTTTTTGTCGCTAAAAACGATTTTCTTCCATACTTGGGAGGAATACATTTTTCAAAAACTTTTTCTGTATTTTTGTTTTCCTTTAGCTTGCATAAAAATTAATTTCAGCGTACCGCATATATTTGGTGGAAGTCAAGTTAAAACATATACCCACTTGCCCAACGGTACCTTATGGATAATGATCTCCTCTTCATCATAGCGTTGGCGAATAAAGCGAAAATCCATAACCATTCAAAGGCAAATTATATGTTTAGTAAATTTAGTTCAAAGTAATTTTGGGGCATTTATGTAAAACTGTCTGAAATTCACAAACTGGTTCGATAATTTATGATTGATGTTCAAATTTGGAATTTGATGTGGCTTGAGAAGATCGAGTAAGTTAACAGGTGTAGTTTATACTACAATTTGAAAAAATCCAACTTCAAACAATACAATTTGTTGGGTCGACAATTGAATCTGCACCGTGTCCAATATATTTTCATATGATATTTTTCCGCTCTATTCTATCTGGCATTATAGTACAGATTCACAGCAGAATTTTTTTATTTTTTTGAACTATTTAAATTATAAAGCTATTTAAATACCAAAAGATTAAATCTTAGGAATATCGACTAAGTAACTAAAAATAAAAGAAAATAGAGGACCATAGGAACAAACCATTATGCAAACTATTGCAAGACAGTAAGAAAAATGTTGCCAGCTTTTAATTGGGATATAAGCAAACGTAAGTTTTTTTTTGGGAAGCAGCAAATCCAAATAATTTAATACTCTCTGATTTAGGTAAGAAGGATGTTTTTTATATATCAGTAAAAAACTTTGATTACTATACATAATGAATTCATTAGATGCTTCGAAGTGCTTATAGGAGACATAGCCAGACTAATTTGAAACTTTTAATTCTGTCTCGGTTTTTTCATATTCAATTTATTATGTTTGCCATAAATTATTGGGACACGTATTACTTATATAAAACATGAAAAAAAAATCCATGATCCTAAATCAAACAATCTATAAATGAAAATATATACACCACATTACCGCTCTATTGCTTATATATTAGAAAGTAGCGTTAGGGTCAGTGTTCCCTTAGTGGACAGTCCCCTATAGTCGCACTAGTGGCTTTTTACGGCCGTTTTGCTATGAATCTTTTCAAAATATTTTATGACATGAAGGTCAGGAGCTATTTATCTAAGTACCATTGATACACAGCTTGATTTTGTTCAAAATATGATGGAAATAATTAGTTTTGCTTAAAATTTGAGCTCCCTTGAGCCTATAGTTAACCTATTGTTCCTATAGTAGCACTACTGAGAGAAACTATTTTTTATTATACGAAATAATTAATGAATTATGTACTTTTTTTACATCAAACGAAAGCTTTTGATCCACACTTTGAAGGATAAATATAAAAGCTTTGTAAAAATACGGTTTTGATTAGTATTTTGCCAACGCCGTGATGCTAGTGCTACTATAGGAACAGAAATAAGAAATAGTGCTACTATAGGCACATGTATTCCTATAGTGGCACAAGCGATAATAAATGCAAACATATGAATATTCGAAGTTTTCATATTTTTCCCACAAAACCAAGATAAAAAGCTTTCAGATGATGTAAAAATAATGACGCTAGCGTTATTTTTCGATTTTATACGAATATTTGTTCTTAGCTATGCGGCTATTGGTACATCGACCCTACCACAATTCAATATTTATCCTGTGCCTACAATCCAATGTTCATATATCTCCAACAATTTAATGCAACCTAAAACGATTGGCGAAAATCGATGGCAGCATTCGCCGCTCAATGACAAAGCGTGGTTGTTCACCTCGGTGACATTCATCGACACATATTGGAAAGATTTCCGGTATATCACCATCGCATTGCCTTATAGGAGCCACGCGTCTAGAATGAGGGAGAAAGACCTTCTTGTTTCTTTATTGATACATGACATTAAACGCCTACCATCTTCCATGGGAGAGTTCAACGTTTTCCTGAGTGCCGATAGAGGCCAAGTTTTGTGCGATCGCGCATAAACTTAATCGATCTGCGACACTTTCGTGTGAAGGCCGAACAAATTGATATTAATTGATTCGGAAGAGATATTTTGACGTGGTCGCATTTGTCATCGGTACAACAAACGCAATGGGAAAGTTTCCCAATTTATGATGCAAATCGGTTTGAATGCATTTCATTGTTGGACTCAAAATATTGTGGATAGGGGGAAGTTGATAACCTGGTGGTGAAAAAATTCAGATTTATATTTTTGTATTAACACAGTTTCATTTATAAGTACCTTCACAAATTGATATTTACATAAAAACTTTTATTTGCAAAAAAATACAATTGACATGATTACTCTTTTAAATTTGAACAGACTAACACCCAACGCAATGTTGGCAATGTTTCTCAATAAAGTATGGTTTATTCTTAGAGTAGGTGCGCCTGACTTCAATTTACAAAAAATATTGTTTTTAACAAATAAAGAATTTGCATTGACATCAGTAATACATAGTAACTATTTCAATTTTCTCTAAAACTGAAATGGGAAGAGGCCAATACTGAATCTCATACACCAGCTCCTATCGCGATCTTAGTTTTGGTGTTTGGATAAATCCTTGAATGCATACATATAATCAATAATCTCCTTCAAATCGTTTGAAAAGGTATTTGATGAGAAGTTCATGATGAAATTCAGATTTTTAAAAGTTTTATCAAAATAAACATCCAGCGTTGGATGAACTTTAGAAGATGTTCTTGAAAAAAATCTTGATTGGTTTAAAAAATTGGCAGAATCCTTGAAATAACCACTAGCGAATTGACAGTTGTAATTCCTGAAAAAAAAGGTTTTAAGTAATCTGTTGTGCAATTGCTGAAAGAGCTTTGTGCAATCCTTGGAAAACTCCTAGATAAATCATTGACGTAGTTTGCGGTGCAATCACACCTAAAATAACTGAAAAATATGAAGCAAATCTACTTGCTTTTAAAATCAATACCTCTGATGGAACACTAAAGAAATTGGTTCCTAAAAAACCAAGCAAGTTGAAGGAAGGAAATATCTAAAAAATCTTGGGGAACTCTTAACGATCAACGCTCCGTCATCGTAATCATCGTCATCATCGAAACTTCAAAAGCAGTTTTTCTGTTCAAAACTAAAAAAACTATTCGATGAAAATGTGTTCACTGTGTTTCAGTTGGAGAATAGAATACAGTGAACACATTTTCCTGTACATTTTCTTGATTTTGAACGAAAAAACTGCTTTTGAAAATTCCGAAATCAATGACGGATCCCCTTAACAGGAGCACCTATACGTGCAGAACCGTTTACAGAACTCTTTACCTACCCGAGCGGAAGAAATTAACTTGTGAATACCAAACTAAGGTATTCCATACCAGATTATTTCCAATACTTACAACCTGAATGAAGGTATGAATGAGCCCTGCATAAGAGGTAAAATACCCCTCAAATAATATCTCAAGCATATTCTACACACACCAAACTGATAATTAGATCAGATATTGTAATACCTCAATAATGCATGATGGATTTGCATATAAAAGTGAAATTTTTCAATAGTAGTTCAATACCTCCAACAGTCCTCAATAGCTGTCGAATACCTCAATGAAGTATTTTTAATTGTTTTAAACATTTTCATTTAAATACTAATATAATACAAAATTGAGGAATTGACTACAGAACAATACCTAATTATGGTATGATACAAATATATGGTATGCAAAGATTATTGCGAGTTATTCGTTCCTTCTTGGGTAGTCATGGAATTGAGTTAAGTTCTTTTTGGACTCCACTATGTACAATGTTCCATTAGGCCGTGTCGATCTTCACAAATTTTCGAAATCGAAGAACCGTACAGTCACAAATTCTAGTAAATAGGTCGAAACAAAACCATTCAAAATTCTAAAAAAAATCGTTTAGCTACTCGGTAAGCGACTTGAAGTTTATTATGGGGCAATAATTTATTTACTATGAGGAAACGGACTCACTAAAAATTAAATAGAAAAATGCACTTTATGAAAGTACTGGAAGTTTTCCCTCCTTTGCTGATAGTTTAGGACATGTATTCGTGAACATTTCGTTAGAACACAACTTTCTAGTAGCTTTTCAAATTAACGAGTTAAAACATTTGGAGGCTTCGAAAATTTTATGCGCATGATTTGCCACTTTTTAATCTGGCATCACGGTACATTTTATGAAGGAAAGTGGGTGGCAAAGCCGTCTTCAGCATTACCGCCCGCTGCATGGATTTGTCAAGTGATTTTAGTTTCCCTTCAATGTTAAATGTTCTTGTAATTTTCACTAGAACGGTGTCATAAGCAAAGTTGTTAGGACGATTTCTTCGACAAGTTTGTTTAGGATGAATATTGCTTTAAATTGAACATTTTGAAATCCTACTACAGTTTCTTGAATGTCCATTATGTTTTGGAAAATTATGTTTCACATTTTTCAAGTCTCTAGAAAAAAAAACATCAATATATACTGTGTTTCTCAATTTGTATAGGTTTTTGTAACTATTGGTATAGAAATTTACTTTTCACATCCTAAAACTGACGTCAGTTTCTCAATTGACCAAGGCTTGAACTAGAACTCACCTCTGAATCTTGATCTGATGGTCATAGTGTAAAATAGGTTCATATATTTACCTACAAGGTAAAGTTTTTACCTTCTTTTTTAATTATTCAGCCTAATGACACGTTCGGCCTAATATACTTCAGCCTAACGTACTTAGCCTACATAAATTTGGCTGAATCTTTCGAAGAAGCTCCAAAACGATTCATAAGGTTTGACTATGGATTTTAGAGTATAATTTTTTTTTATAATGTGTACAGGGTGCCAGGGTGGTAATTTCGTTTGGTGTAGCGTCAAAATGGTTTTTAATCTAATTTTATTTAGAAAATATGACCCTTGAATGATCCATAACTGTGGGGTGACTGTACCATATGAAGTGAATTGTGTTGATCATTGTTACCAACCTGTCTAAAAGCAACTTACCAACAGTTGAGATATGTTTCAGATAGAAAAATAAGGGTTTTTCTTTCCATGAAAAACCAAGGTGATATACATTTGCCGGTACATCTCGATTGTGTTTCACATTTGCAGTTATTAATCTTCGGAAACGAAAAATCTTCGTCAAAAGCCTTTTAATTATAGCTGTAGATAATTGGACGCAGCGTGCCCGTCGTAATGAGAAAAGCTGTTAAACCCCCAGTGGTTAATTATCCACTTCTATTAATGCATACCGCATTTGCTCAAACTCAGATATCTTGAATCTGCTCGTATAACAACTCCATAGAGTTCCATTAAGCACACCCCTTTATCTTTCGGACGTTTTTCCACTATAAGTACAATCGTGATCACACCTAGAACTTGGATCTATAGTTTGATGCCCATCCGCTTGGGGGTTCCGTCCCATTCGTAACACATGACGAACATCAACAAAATCTTCACCAGCGATGTTTTCGACGAAAATGAGAAAATTCGCGAAACCTTGCTCGTAAACTGAACCGGTGAAGCGTGAAACAGCGCCGGCGTAGAGTTTGACCATTGAGGCACGGCAGCGTGATGCAAACGATGCCAGAAAACTCAATCGAAGATGCACAATTGGCATGTTTTTTTTGTAATAATGGACAAATTTATACTTTTAAATTTAATTGAGTTATTGTTTTTTTTTTTGCGATGTGAGAGAACATCGTAAACAATTTTTTGCAATTTCTCATCGTAATAGGCTGTTTTGCCTCACGCCAATCTGTAGTATGCAGTGCAGAAATAGTCATTACGCAACGCTTTCTCATTACGCAACTGTTTTGAGTTGCGTAATGAATCATTATACAACAAATTTTCAGAAATTGTAATAGTAGTTTACGGAACAAGTTGCAGAATGAAGATTTTTACAGCACGAGTCGTAAATTTATCCTACGAGGCTTGCCGAGTAGGATAATTACGACGAGTGCTGTAAAAATCGAGTTCTGCAACGAGTTACGTACAACATTTTTTGCAATTTCGTAGAAGACCACTTGAGGGTATCAGAAATTATATCGGAATGCATTCACCATCATTTTACAATTTCTGAAAAATGGTTGTGTAATGATTCATAACGCAACTCAAAACAGTTGCGTAATGAGAAAGCGTTGCGTAATGAATCATTACAGCACTGGTTTCAGTTAGGTAATGACTATTCCCGCACTGCATACTTCAGTGCAGGAAAGTAGGCCGTTTCATGACAGATTGGCGTGATGTAAAACAGCCTATTACGATGAGAAATTGCAAAAAATAATTATGAATGCATTCTGATATAATTTCTGATACCCTCAACTGGTCTTCCATGAAATTGCAAAAAATGTTGTACACAACTTGTTGCAGAACTCGATTTTTAAAGCACTGCCGGGACCACTAGTTATATAATAAAATAGGTCATTTTCATGAGTTTTTCGCGATATATCAACATGTTCAAAATTTAATCCAAATCGAAGATGATCGAGTTCTGTGACTGACCGACATGGAATTCGTCAACTGCTTTCCATCATTCTGTGCTCAATCTCTAGTACCGTGGTGAATCAAAATCCGGACGGTACCAATATCCGGACACTCTGATAGTATTTAGCAAATTAAATATAAAATTAAACAATAAATGTAGGTTTGTAATTTATATTCATAGCTTTCAATATTGCTCTTCATTTTAATTCATAGTTTCATCTAGTAATCCTTTGCAATAGAATATTAAAAATAAAAACAAAGAGGCCGCACCAGTTGAACGTCGTTCCTCAAAAGCACCAAATACAATAGTGAAGTTTTCGACAAGAACGTCAGCTACTTTCGACTTACGATGAAGTTACTCAATCATGCAATTATAATATTGTACGTCTCTGAAAAGTGTTCGGAATAATAGTGTTGAAGTGAAGTGCACGAAAGAGTGGGAAAATTTGTGCAAATAAGCATGTGCGGTGTGAAACTAGGCTGCCTCGAACGCTGTCCGGATTTATAGCCTAGTGATCATTAATCCGGACGCATCGAAAAACCTTATATTTATAGAGCTTTTGGAAAATATTATAATGTGAATTGGTGCAAAACTGTACAATAACATAGCAAAAAGTGTAACAAGTTACCAGATAATGGATTTACGCAAGGAAAGTATCGATAATGAGGATCATTTTAGTGAACCAAAACTGCAGGCTGTTGGCATGGGGTGCAGGTAAAACTATAGTAATTTTCCTCAACGTTTTGGCCTATCATATATTTTTAAGCATATGAATGCATCGAATTCTATTTTATTGAAGATTTTAGGTTTGAGTTATATGTCTTTTATTAGTTTTTCATATGTGTTGTCTACGCAAACGCTTCTGTCCGGATTTCGATTCAAAAACGTCCGGCATTTTGGTGCATGTGTCCAGATTTAAGAACACGACATGCTTCAGTAATTTAACGTTTTACATGTTATATAGTAAAAAATAACTAAATTTTTGGTCCATGATACAAAGTTTAGACGTGTATCTATGTGAATGACAATAACACTTGTACTAAATGTGGCAGAAACATATTTAATATAGCGTTTGAACTTTCGGTGTTGCTTAAGTGTCCGGATAATGATGCATCACGGTACTGGCATGAGGTTTCTAAAAAAGTGTTTCGGAAAGCTTGCTTGCGGCTTGCTTAGGGATCGTTTTTTCGTGATGCTGGTGAAGAAGTTTCTTTGTTTTCGTTTCGTTTCGCGCGGTTTGCTGTACACTGATTCGGAAGGTCCAAGCAAGCCGTATGAATGCTCCTGTGGGGCGATCGACGTCGGTTCACGTTGTGCGAGTGTAAAAAAAATATTCGTGTATAGTCGAGGATGGATTTTCAACTGGTGAGCTCGTCTCATGCTCCTGTAAACACATGTTTATCGAGGAAACATTACATTTAGTAGATGAAAAAACTGAATTTAGTACTATACCATTTAATTCCACTAGAGTTTGTATCCTTTGACAGATACGCGTATTTTGTCCTCAACTGTAAGGCCGTCTTCAGTGTCGTGTACTAGACTCGAGTCGACACTGAAGACGGCCTTACAGTTGAGGACGAAATACGCGTATCTGTCAAAGGATACAAACTCTAGTGGAATTAAATGATATAGTACTAAATTCGTTTTTTTCATCTACTTATAGGTATTCTACTAAACAGCTCGAAGATTTATTATCATATTATATTTAGGAAATTCTCAAACAAACTATTGATGGCTCTTCACTACAAGTATCCACATTAATCCTTATACTTCTTTCATATAATTTAAATATACACATATCTTTCTTTTTCCGTCATTACTAAAATAACCTCGAAATTATGGATATCAACGTAACGTTTTTTTTTTTTCTTCTACTAATATCTTTTCACGGCGAGTGAAAAATGCAAAACTAGTTCAAAGTAAGAATCGCATTTTTCTCCTTACCATGAATCGCATCATCGATCAGAGGTAACTTTCAGATCTCTTTCCTCCCTTACTAATAAACACCCTTCGCGTGGTGATGCAGAGGTATTCTCGGTTTCTAGAAGCAACAATCATTACACATTAACCCTCCTTCCCCATCCCACTGATTGTAAGGACTCGGCCGGCGCTGTAAACGATCAATAATATGAGAGCTACTAAGAGCACTTTGAGAGTAAGTGGATAGTCTCATCCTTTAAACAATAATCGTTCCTAATAATTTTTGGATTTCGAATAAATTATCTCAGTTCTGGGGTCTAAACTAACAAATTTGAGGGAGGAAGTGTTCTAACCTAAAATATTTGTATTTAAATGCGTATGGATCGCCCTATTGTTTGTAGAAGAAATTTAGTTCACATAAAACATTATTCTTTGCGAATAATAAAAAAGCACATTACTGTGATCGATCTTATGCCATTGCATATTTATTTATTTTCTTTTAACTTTTCGTAGTCATTCAATTGTTCTAGCAAAAACAAATTTCTTCGGCATATATATATATTGGTTTATGGTGTAAATATCTTAAAGCGTTGATTTTTATGATTACATCATATTAGACAATTGTAGAACTTTCAATTGTGCACATTTTTGCTTGTTACTAGCGGTCCGGAGGACCACCTCTGTGCCTCCGACACCGGCGAGCTAGAGCACGAGTCCTGGGGCTCCCAGGGTCGGCTTTAGGGGCTTTCAAGGGTTCCTTCCTTCAACTAAACAGGCTACAAACGTTTGCTAAGGTTTATACTATTTATTTTCAGACTTACGATCGTGTGTGTGTATTGTGATGAGTGTTGGGCCGGCCGGCTACGCACTGCTGTACTCCGAGCTGAAGACCGATACTGAGCTCCCGAATTAATCTGGAGTGTCGGGGGATCGAGGGCTAGCATGGACAGGCTAGCGACACTGGTGTTGGCCACAGCTGCGATCTGCTTGGGCTGGGGACGATCGTCTGTGTCGACCAGCCACGTGGGGTGAGGTTGGATAGATGAGGTCGAGGATTCTTGTGGTCTATCCGGCTGGACCATGGAGCTTTCAGGTTTGGCCTCAAGACTGGGTTCTATCCGTTGTTGAAAGCTTAGGCCTACTTCGCCTCGACACGGTCAGTGACTCCGATGAGGTACAACTTCTCCTTCCTGTGTTGAGTAGGGTTATTTGGGGCACGCGGGGTGTGTCCCGAAACGCTGGACTAACCTCTTGCCGTTAAATCTTTGGGTCCTGATTTACATAGACATTCGGTAGAATAGATGGGTTAGGGAGCTACTAGGGTGCTTCCATTATGCTTGTCATACCTGATTCGACTCCGTGCAATATATAGGGGGGGTTTCTCGCACTTCACTTTGATTTCCACCAAACTTGGATATAGGATGCGGGTTCTTACTCCGTCCGAATACGAAATGCGAATGAGATGGTGCATAGTAATCCGAGACCCTTGTACGCTTCCCTTTTCAAATATCCCTATCCTCTTTCCCGGTCGACCTGCCTCTTTCTCTCTTCAATTTGGTCCATTTGCTTGCATGTGGCAGCTCAATTTGCTGTTCAGCAGTGCGTGTGAGGGGTATTGATTCGTGTAAGTGCGTTTTTAACAAATTGTGTTCTTTATGTTTCTTAATCTAGTACTACATTTGATTATTTAAATTCTTGAGCGTGCATGATTCATAAATACTTCCTTATTACTATTTATTAATTACATTTTAGTTTCTGTTTTAGGTAAGTATAACAAATTATATACAACAATTAACGAAATATGAATATATGTGCATGACAAACAGAGAATATCACATCACAACGGTAACACTACTTTCTACTCCCCCTAAAAAAAATAATCAAAACAAGGTTTCGTATTATTTTTTTTTTTTATAACTGTTCCATTCATTATGAACCATTCCAGGATTGAGTCGCACCTTTCGTGCTTTCGTTTCATGCAAAAATTAACATAGGTGGCGTACATCCAACAAATAGATCCCTCAATCATAATTGAGGACACTTGTTTACGCAATTGCTTTCGCGACTTGTTTATGTAGTCTTGAACTCTCAAAATATCCGAAACCATAAACTGTTTCGTAGAAGAATTAGACCTATTATTCCTAATCAATATAAGTTTATCTTGATTATCCGGTTTTGAATGTTATTTCTCGCTGAATTATCTAGGACTGAGTGCATTGAAAACCACTATAATAATTCGGGTGGGTTCGTAGTGAATTCTGTGTTGATCTTGGTAGAAACTAATCAATTATAGTAGGGCAGTGAGCGGGTACCAACGCTTTCCGCCGCGCGAATAAGAAATTATGCATTTTCGGTCCTTTTTCCTTAATCGGTTGAACTCCTCTATCGCAACTACTTCATTCGATTGTAAACTATTTAAACAACAAAAAACACTCGGTTATCATAAGACAACCCCAATCAACACAGCGAGACATTTTGGAATCATCAAACTCATTTTCTCTCTCTAACATTATTTGCTTTACGAATCTTACGAATCAACACAAATATACAATCACTATAACAAAGGACGTGAACGACGTAACATCGAAGCTGGGCAACAACCCACCTTCTTTTCCAGTATTATCTGTACTCTACAACAGGAAGGTTAAGCAGCGAAGTCCTGAGCCACTCCAGGCTTCAGGTCAGCGGAAGAAAATATTCCTATGTTTTTGCCGTTTTCATCGAGAAGCTCGTAGGAGCTCGTTCCTCGACGAGAAACAACAGTGCAAAGAGTGTAGGCTGGCCCCAGTTTTGCATTGTAGGATTCTCCAGCCGAAGATTGTGTAAAGTTTCGCTTATACACCTTCTGTCCTACCTGATAAACAGGAGCAGGCTTGCGAAATCGAAGGTTATAGGCTCTCTTACTCTTCTCATGAGCAATTTTTAAATTTTTATTCACAATGTCCTGAATTTTTTGATCTACTTTCAGTTTTTGTTTGTTCCTCTCCGCTTCTGTGACATCAGTAGTGATCGGATCGTGACGATGTTCTCCACCACTGATAATAATTTCGTGGCCAAATAATATCATGTATGGCGTAAAGCCCGTAGAAGCATGAGTGGTGTTGTTCAGAGTGTGTTCAACTTCTGAAATTCTTGTATCCCATAAACGTTGATTGGATCCAACATACGTTCGGATACATGCGTTGATGCTGCGGTTTAGGCGCTCAACTGGATTGGCCTGGCTGTGATGCCTTGAGTTCGCCCAGTGTTTGACCTGATAATTGTTCAAAAAATCCTGAAAGGACTTGCTGAGAAAACTCGTCGCATTATCACTTATTAGAACCTCAGGGACCGAAAAACGACGAAACCATTGTTCTTCGAGAATTTTAATAATCGAATCCGTAGCAATTTTTCTTACCGGCACTAGCATGGTCCATTTGGAATAGACATCTAGAATCACTAATAGGTGTGCATGACCGGATTTCGACCGCGGCAGAGATTGGATGAAATCAATCGCCAAAATCTGAAAGGGTTTGGTAGCTAAACGTGCGTTTCCCATAATTGGATGCTGTGAAGTAGTGGTAGGCTTACATTCTTTGCAAATTCGACAACGTTCAACATATTTTCGGACTGAGCTGGCCATTTTAGGCCAAAAATACCTCGTTCGGAGTTTATCGAGAAGTTTCTCGTATCCGACATGAAACGATTCATCGTGCTCTTTTCGGAGAATCTTCTCGCGAGATTTCTCCGGAACACAAAGTTTCCATTCGAATCGAAAGTCTAAAACTTCGGTTTTGCTGGGAACGAATTTATAAAGTTTTTTCTCTTCTACTTTGTAGTCGACGCACTCATCTGGCTCAGAGAGCACTTTATTGTACAAACTTGAGTACCATGCGTCTCCTTCATCGAGCGTAGCCGCCTCCATTGAACGTGAGAGCGCATCCGGAATCACGTTATCCCTTCCTCTCCGGTGTCGAATCTCAAAGTCATAACCTTGTAATTCGATACTCCATCTGCTAAGTCTGGATGATGTCCGCCACTTACCATTCATAATATGAGTAAGAGAGGATGCATCAGTTATTACAACAAACCTTGTTCCTTCGATGTATGGCCTAAATTTGTCAATGGCAGTCAGCACGGCTAAGCCTTCTTTTTCTGAAGCCGCATAGGCCTGTTGTGCCGGCGAAAGCTTTTGCGAGAAATATGCTACTACTTTCTCTCCGCTCTCGTGCTGCTGCGTTAATATTGCGGCGATGGCACTATCGCTCGCATCAGTTTGGATTTGAAATGGCAGTCGAAAATTTGGATTCGCTAGAACCGGAGCTGCGATCAAATTTTCCTTCAATTTGATAAAAGCTTTCTCTGCAACTGGGTTCCAAACAATAGTTTTGGGTTTCTTTTTCAAGAGGTTTGTTAAGGGTACACAGATCTCACTAAAGCGAGGAATGAACCGTCGATAATAATTTGACATTCCCAAAAATCTGCGCAAGGCTCGTAGTGATGTCGGCCGCTCATAATTTATAATAGCCTCGACACGGTCTGGGTTCGGTCGTAGGCCTTCGGCTGAAATAATATACCCAAGGTAAGGTAACTCTTTCAGGCAGAATTTTGATTTATCGATATTTATTGACAGGTTGGCCAATCGCAAACGACGGGCAACTTCTGTTAAAGACTGGAGGTGTGCTTCGAATGTGCTGCTTACTACGACGATGTCATCGAGGTAAACAAACACACTCGGTTCCAGTTCACCATACCCTAAGACTTCGTCCATTAGCCGAGCTAGCGTAGCAGGGCTGTTGACTAAGCCAAAAGGTAACCGGGTGAACTGGAACAATCCTCTGCCCAACACCGAGAACGCCGTATATTTTCGTGAGCTAGGGTCAAGGGGTATCTGTAGGAATGCTTTGGTTAGATCGATTGTGGTTAAGAATCTACTTGCCCCTAGCCTACTTAATATACGATCTTGGTGTGGGAGAGGATAAGCATCCCTCCTAGTCCGATCGTTCAACCTCCTTGCGTCTAAGCATAGACGAACATCACCAGAGGACTTGATGACAGGGACGGTACTAAGGGCCCACTCGCTCTTACTTGGTTCAATGACCTGTTGACTGAGCATCTTGTCTAGTTCTAAATTAACTTTACGCTGTATTTCGGGAGACGTTGGGTATGGATTTATTCTCACAGGTGGAGAGTTTTTGAACTCTTCCTTTAATTCAATTTTGTGAGAAATGAGAGAGGTTACCCCGAGAACATCTCCCTCAACCGAAGTTTTGAAAAGCTTTTTGACCTCTTCCAATTTAAGCTTTTGCTCAGGTGTGAGAATCTCTGTACGATCATCTTCCACTTCTTCTTCAAACTCTTTCCCTTGTTCTTTATCATCTGCCATCTCATTCACGATAGCACTGTGGTCAGACTGTACAGTGGGTTCAAGGCCAAATGCTTTCCAAAAGTCCCCGTATCCCAGAATCAACCTTCGTTTGAGATTTGGGGCAATCAACGCGGGAATGATTTTGTTTTCATTGTTGAAGGTTACCGGAAGGTAGACATATCCTTCAACTTCCACCGATGAACCTGAAGCGGTTTTGAGTGACACGTCTGTAGGAAATATTTTCAATTTCAAATCTTTTACTAGCTTTCTACATCCAACTCCGAGAACTGTCCTGTGAGCACCACTATCGAGCAGTCCATATATCTCTCTCCCTAAAACCCATACTTTTGCGAATGGTCGGTTATCCCCATCAACCCGCACGAAAAGCTCATCGATCTCCATGTCTGAGTAGTAATCTTCGTTGGAAATTGGTTGAAATCCGTTGGTTAATAAGTCGGTGTAAACATGCTCGATGGTGGAAGGATTTGTAGGCAACACGTCAGCTTGCCTCCTCAAGCTGAGCTCTGCTCGTTTTTTTGGCAGAATGGACATTCAGGGGTAATAACATCCGAAAAGCCACATAATCTACAAAACTTTTTCCGCTTTTCCAAGCAGTCACCATAATGGTGCCCATGTTTCCTGCAATTATAGCAAGTGCCTATCGGTGGGCGAACATAACGTTCCGATAAAGCTTTTAAAGTTCCCTTGGATGACCCCTCGATAGGATCCACATTGTTCTGTCCTTTCCTACTCTCACTTGGCTCGTCTCGCTGTTTAGTCTTCTCACTCTCCAGATTTTTCTTGGGTTTGCTTTGAGAGGAAGCCCGTGAATTGTTTCCATTCCCTGAATTCAATTTATATTTCGAACTGTTTGTAGTCGATATCTCGTTCACCTGGTGAACTTTAAGGCGACTTTCGTTAGACTTTTGAAACATGTTCCAATTATTTTCGTCGATTATACGGCCATATTTTTTTAGCCTAGATATAGACTTAATACCCGACCCTGTTAATGCGTTTTTGTAATCGTATCTCATGTTTCGCCAAACAATTTCAAATTTTCGTTGATCCGAAATTGGTTTGGTCATCGATTGGAAAAGCTTTTGCATATCGTGTAGATAGTCAACGAACTTTTCGCCTCGAGATTGTCGCCGGTTGGTAGCCTGAATTTCAATCTGAAAATCTAGATCTGGCGGTAAAAATTCACGTTTAAGTTCTTTTTTTAGCCCTGACCAGTTACGGAAGTCACGATTCTCAAAGCCTTCCATAAACCAGTCCTTGGCTCGTCCACTGAATAAGTGAATCGCACCACGAAAAAGCTCTCTGTCTGAAATGTCTTCTGACTTACAGCGCATTTTTACTTCTTTGAGGAATTCAGCCAACCGACGCCCCTGGTCTTTCCCGTCATACTTTAATTTCCATTCCGAAATAGGAATTCTCCTAAAACTTCTCCTAGTTTTCCTCTCCTTTCTATGCTTTTTCTTTCTATACTTTTTATCGTCGCCCGATATCGAGGAACTTTCAGAACTCGAATCACTGAATGTTTCTGAACTACTGGAGTTTGTCGTGCTACTAGTGGACGTGGAAATCGTCGAAAAGCTCACCTTTCGGTGTCGCTTTTTGCTTCGGTTTGCCTTAGACAAACTTCGGTTTTTCTCTCTTTTCTTCTCTCGCTCTCTTCCTTTTTCTCGTTTTTTCTGACCTAATCTTGCCCTCAATGACTCTTCCCTAGAACTCTCAGAAGTGCTTTCCTCCGACGTTGGTCGTTTACTAACACATTTTGATATGTGTTCATTTTCGGATTTATCTGAATCCTCTTCCACTGTCGATTCAACCAACTCGTTACCTACCCCTAATTTGTTTTTCAGTTTACTTTCCACTCCTTCTGTAGAGCATTCCTGACTGTTTTTTACGCGTTCGTTTAGGTTGATCAGTAATTTCTCTAATCGCTTTTTGCGTTCAATGTTTTCTTCCGCCTCTTTCATTCTTTGTTCTTCCATAGCCAACTCCCTTTCTTTCATTACTCTTTGTTGTTCCGTAGTTTGCAAAACAAAAGCTTTCAGGTGGTGGATAATATCTCTAACGTTTTCTTCCTTTCCCTCTTCGTAACCCGTGAGTACCTTAAGGATCTCTTCCGATCTTCCCATTGAAGCTTCTAATTCTTGCTTCTTAGAACTCAATGTCTTCTTTCTCACTTCCCCACTTACCTCATCTAGTGCGACTGCCTCTTCTAACTCCTTGCCTGAGACTGTGTCATTGAGGATCTCAATCTCACTCCTTACCTCTTCCAAAACTTGGCTTATCTCTGTTTCTAATGACGGGGCTTCTGTTGTCTCCTCAACCTGTCCCATTTCGGGAAAATGTTTTCGGAACATTTTGCCTGCTTGCCTTCCCAAATCTGCAATATCCTCCAAATACTCGTTTGATTCGGGGGATTTGAAAAGCATAAAGATTCGCACACGATAATGAACGAGCCGAGTACAGAGTTTTTCTCTCTGCCGAGCATCTGCTTTAGGATTATCAAGTAATCCACCGATAATAAGTAGCTTTGAACGTATCATCTCTAACTCTTCAATCACAGATCTCCAGCTAGGAGCTATAACAAACCTGTTCTGATCCCTTTCCTTCCTCATTTGATCCTTTAACTTTCTTCGTTTAATACTTTCATGTTCGTCTAAGCCATACAGAATATTTCTTGTAAGCAGTTCATGTTCTACCTCATCAATTGACAGATGAGACACATCCAATTTCTTGTATAGTGATTGCAGATCCATTGCCTTTTCAAAAATCAAAAAAAAAACTAATTGAGCTATCTAAAGCAAATTGAAAATCCTAGATGTACCGAATCCGACAGGTTATCCTTGCCGAAAATTACTGAAAAAAATTGAAAATCCTAGTTTTTTTATACCGAACCGATTGATGATTCCTGACAAAAAATATGCAATATAAATTTGATAATCCTAGTTCTATATCGAGATCCGACTGGAGATTCTTAACGAAAATTATTCAAAAGTCGAATCACATCACTCTTCGAGATCCAAAACAGAATTCTGCTTCGAACAATTAGTCGAATCAAGACCCAATAAACCGTAAGCAGTTCAATTTATGCTACGCAGCCTTATTACCGTAATTTGGTGAATGTACCCCAAATTGCCAACTTTCGTAAGTGTTCGCGCACTAGTAGAATGATCCAATGAATTTTTGAACGATTCCCAAATTTACTGCAATAGTATTACCGATCCAACGCTCAATTCTATAGTTTGCCATAACCTATTATGCACACTCTAAAGAAACTAATAAATTCCAGAACTCTTGAAAGCCTTGTTTTTTAGTTGGGCGCCAATTGTTACTAGCGGTCCGGAGGACCACCTCTGTGCCTCCGACACCGGCGAGCTAGAGCACGAGTCCTGGGGCTCCCAGGGTCGGCTTTAGGGGCTTTCAAGGGTTCCTTCCTTCAACTAAACAGGCTACAAACGTTTGCTAAGGTTTATACTATTTATTTTCAGACTTACGATCGTGTGTGTGTATTGTGATGAGTGTTGGGCCGGCCGGCTACGCACTGCTGTACTCCGAGCTGAAGACCGATACTGAGCTCCCGAATTAATCTGGAGTGTCGGGGGATCGAGGGCTAGCATGGACAGGCTAGCGACACTGGTGTTGGCCACAGCTGCGATCTGCTTGGGCTGGGGACGATCGTCTGTGTCGACCAGCCACGTGGGGTGAGGTTGGATAGATGAGGTCGAGGATTCTTGTGGTCTATCCGGCTGGACCATGGAGCTTTCAGGTTTGGCCTCAAGACTGGGTTCTATCCGTTGTTGAAAGCTTAGGCCTACTTCGCCTCGACACGGTCAGTGACTCCGATGAGGTACAACTTCTCCTTCCTGTGTTGAGTAGGGTTATTTGGGGCACGCGGGGTGTGTCCCGAAACGCTGGACTAACCTCTTGCCGTTAAATCTTTGGGTCCTGATTTACATAGACATTCGGTAGAATAGATGGGTTAGGGAGCTACTAGGGTGCTTCCATTATGCTTGTCATACCTGATTCGACTCCGTGCAATATATAGGGGGGGTTTCTCGCACTTCACTTTGATTTCCACCAAACTTGGATATAGGATGCGGGTTCTTACTCCGTCCGAATACGAAATGCGAATGAGATGGTGCATAGTAATCCGAGACCCTTGTACGCTTCCCTTTTCAAATATCCCTATCCTCTTTCCCGGTCGACCTGCCTCTTTCTCTCTTCAATTTGGTCCATTTGCTTGCATGTGGCAGCTCAATTTGCTGTTCAGCAGTGCGTGTGAGGGGTATTGATTCGTGTAAGTGCGTTTTTAACAAATTGTGTTCTTTATGTTTCTTAATCTAGTACTACATTTGATTATTTAAATTCTTGAGCGTGCATGATTCATAAATACTTCCTTATTACTATTTATTAATTACATTTTAGTTTCTGTTTTAGGTAAGTATAACAAATTATATACAACAATTAACGAAATATGAATATATGTGCATGACAAACAGAGAATATCACATCACAACGGTAACATGCTGAAGCCACCGATAGCTCGATTGTTTGTCAAGATATGGACTATTTTCAAATTTTAATTATCCTCTTGAAACAAAAAATGTCCTCGTAGTTTTCTCATCATTAAGAGAGAAAAAGATAATCTTTCTAATGGCGTCAAAAGATTCAAAATCCGTTTGCGCCTTTCAAAGATATCGACATTTGAAAACAATCATTTTTTTGAAAAAAATATCTCTGATAAGTTAGCAATTATAAGAGATAGAATAGTGGTTCCTTCGGCAAAAAGTTGCGAAATCAAAAGTGCTCGCAACAAAGTTTTAGCCAAAAATTATGCCATAAAAAGTTATCGAGACAAAACTGAGTTTTCAGGACCACTTCAACTTATTTCTTTAAAAAGAAAGCTCATAACTCACAAAAGATAAGAGATATAAAATTGGGTTCTTGGGAAAATTTGCCCCAAATTGGTTGTTCTTAAACATTGTAGAACATTTTATTGGTTTAAAAGCATCAGCAAAAAAGTTTATATTCCGCACACTTCAACCACGTGGGCCACCACATCACATCACTGAAAAATAAGAATTGAAAGATATGAAGAAACTTTCTCGAAGACACTATATATCTAGAACTGACGGTTTAGGTGCGAACATTTTTGTCTTCCCAGATATGGCTTTCATATCAAAATTTGCAAACAACCATTTTTTTAAAAGAAAATCTCTGATAACTCTGCAACCATAAGAGATTGAACAGTGGTTTCTTCGGCAAAAAAGTTGCGAAATCAAAAGTGCTAAAAGTGCTTGGAACAGCAGTTTATTTGAGAAATTAACGCATAAAAAGTTATCGAGAAAAAAAAAAGATTTTTCAGGACCACCTTAACTTATTTGATTAAAAAAATCATAACTCGCGAACCATATGAGATAGAAATTTGGGTTCTTCGGCAAAGTTGCTCCAAATCGGTTGTACTAAAACATTGTAGAACATTTTATTAGTCTGAATGCGTCAGCAAAAAAGTTTGTATTTTGATTCCCTAAACCATGCGGGCCACCCTATTTAAACATCACTGAAAACTTTCCCTATGACACCATATATCTCATGGTTCAGCCTTTCTAGATATGGCTTTGGGACCAATGTGCATGTGTATGTAAAAGATTTTCATAAGGATTCTTTAAATTTAAACGAAAAACTGGTATTTCATTTTTGATGATTGCTGATGATTGAATGATGGATTCTTGAGCCTTAAAATAATGGGGAGCGAAAAAAACGGTCTCTAAAATCAAAGAAATGTAATATAAGATTGTCGGTTTGATCAGCACTTTCAAACGTTTTTAGTGGTACCAATTACGATATGAGACATAAGGCGCTAGTGTCAAACGTCAAACACTAAGAAAAACGATGCGTGCGCCTCTGGTTGACAGATATGTATTGTGTACTCTTTAACCACTGGACTGCGAAGTGCGGTCTCATAAGTGCGAAAGGATGAATAAAAGTGCGGGATTGCATTGAATCACATTGGTGTCTTCAGAGCACTTATTCTTCGATTTGCGAAGAATAAGTCCCCCGAAGACACCTCCACGATTTGATGCAATAGCGTTTCCGCACTTGTAAAAACTTGCCTAAAATCCATGATTATGATGTCCTCTACATTCTCCAAGCATAAAAGTAATCGAATAAAGATTTTTTGGGTGATTTAAGGCCGGTGTCTGGGATTCAAAGTATCCGGACACTTCGAATCAACACGGTAACATAAGAATGGCCGCGATGATATGGTTTTCTTTTGCCATCTCTTCCTGCTTGGGTAATAAATGAATGGTCTTAATAGTATTTTACGGAACAAGTTGCAGAACTCGATTTTTACAGCACGAGTCGTAAGTCGGATAACTACGACGAGTGCTGTAAAAATCGAGTTCTGCAACTTGTTCCGTAAAATACTATTAAGACCATTCATTTATTACCCAAGCAGGAAGAGATGGCAAAAGAAAACCATATCATCGCGGCCATTCTTATGTTACCGTGTTGATTCGAAGTGTCCGGATACTTTGAATCCCAGACACCGGCCTTAAATCACCCAAAAAATCTTTATTCGATTACTTTTATGCTTGGAGAATGTAGAGGACATCATAATCATGGATTTTAGGCAAGTTTTTACAAGTGCGGAAACGCTATTGCATCAAATCGTGGAGGTGTCTTCGGGGGACTTATTCTTCGCAAATCGAAGAATAAGTGCTCTGAAGACACCAATGTGATTCAATGCAATCCCGCACTTTTATTCATCCTTTCGCACTTATGAGACCGCACTTCGCAGTCCAGTGGTGAAAGAGTACACAATACATATCTGTCAACCAGAGGCGCACGCATCGTTTTTCTTAGTGTTTGACGTTTGACACTAGCGCCTTATGTCTCATATCGTAATTGGTACCACTAAAAACGTTTGAAAGTGCTGATCAAACCGACAATCTTATATTACATTTCTTTGATTTTAGAGACCGTTTTTTTCGCTCCCCATTATTTTAAGGCTCAAGAATCCATCATTCAATCATCAGCAATCATCAAAAATGAAATACCAGTTTTTCGTTTAAATTTAAAGAATCCTTATGAAAATCTTTTACATACACATGCACATTGGTCCCAAAGCCATATCTAGAAAGGCTGAACCATGAGATATATGGTGTCATAGGGAAAGTTTTCAGTGATGTTAAAATAGGGTGGCCCGCATGGTTTAGGGAATCAAAATACAAACTTTTTTGCTGACGCATTCAGACTAATAAAATGATCTACAATGTTTTAGTACAACCGATTTGGAGCAACTTTGCCGAAGAACCCAAATTTCTATTTCATATGGTTCGCGAGTTATGATTTTTTTAATCAAATAAGTTAAGGTGGTCCTGAAAAATCTTTTTTTTTCTCGATAACTTTTTATGCGTTAATTTCTCAAATAAACTGCTGTTCCAAGCACTTTTAGCACTTTTGATTTCGCAACTTTTTTGCCGAAGAAACCACTGTTCAATCTCTTATGGTTGCAGAGTTATCAGAGATTTTCTTTTAAAAAAAATGGTTGTTTGCAAATTTTGATATGAAAGCCATATCTGGGAAGACGAAAATGTTCGCACCTAAACCGTCAGTTCTAGATATATAGTGTCTTCGAGAAAGTTTCTTCATATCTTTCAATTCTTATTTTTCAGTGATGTGATGTGGTGGCCCACGTGGTTGAAGTGTGCGGAATATAAACTTTTTTGCTGATGCTTTTAAACCAATAAAATGTTCTACAATGTTTAAGAACAACCAATTTGGGGCAAATTTTCCCAAGAACCCAATTTTATATCTCTTATCTTTTGTGAGTTATGAGCTTTCTTTTTAAAGAAATAAGTTGAAGTGGTCCTGAAAACTCAGTTTTGTCTCGATAACTTTTTATGGCATAATTTTTGGTTAAAACTTTGTTGCGAGCACTTTTGATTTCGCAACTTTTTGCCGAAGGAACCACTATTCTATCTCTTATAATTGCTGACTTATCAGAGATATTTTTTTCAAAAAAATGATTGTTTTCAAATGTCGATATCTTTGAAAGGCGCAAACGGATTTTGAATCTTTTGACGCCATTAGAAAGATTATCTTTTTCTCTCTTAATGGTGAGAAAACTACGAGGACATTTTTTGTTTCAAGAGGATAATTAAAATTTGAAAATAGTCCATATCTTGACAAACAATCGAGCTATCGGTGGCTTCAGCAAAAATGTGCACAATTGAAAGTTCTACAATTGTCTAATATGATGTAATCATAAAAATCAACGCTTTAAGATATTTACACCATAAACCAATATATATATATGCCGAAGAAATTTGTTTTTGCTAGAACAATTGAATGACTACGAAAAGTTAAAAGAAAATAAATAAATATGCAATGGCATAAGATCGATCACAGTAATGTGCTTTTTTATTATTCGCAAAGAATAATGTTTTATGTGAACTAAATTTCTTCTACAAACAATAGGGCGATCCATACGCATTTAAATACAAATATTTTAGGTTAGAACACTTCCTCCCTCAAATTTGTTAGTTTAGACCCCAGAACTGAGATAATTTATTCGAAATCCAAAAATTATTAGGAACGATTATTGTTTAAAGGATGAGACTATCCACTTACTCTCAAAGTGCTCTTAGTAGCTCTCATATTATTGATCGTTTACAGCGCCGGCCGAGTCCTTACAATCAGTGGGATGGGGAAGGAGGGTTAATGTGTAATGATTGTTGCTTCTAGAAACCGAGAATACTATGAACTAGTTTTGCGTTTTTCACTCGCCGTGAAAAGATATTAGTAGAAGAAAAAAAAAACGTTACGTTGATATCCATAATTTCGAGGTTATTTTAGTAATGACGGAAAAAGAAAGATATGTGAATATTTAAATTATATGAAAGAAGTATAAGGATTAATGTGGATACTTGTAGTGAAGAGCCATCAATAGTTTGTTTGAGAATTTCCTAAATATAATATGATAATAAATCTTCGAGCTGTTTAGTAGAATACCTATAAGTAGATGAAAAAAACGAATTTAGTACTATATCATTTAATTCCACTAGAGTTTGTATCCTTTGACAGATACGCGTATTTCGTCCTCAACTGTAAGGCCGTCTTCAGTGTCGAGTCGAGTCTAGTACACGACACTGAAGACGGCCTTACAGTTGAGGACGAAATACGCGTATCTGTCAAAGGATACAAACTCTAGTGGAATTAAATGGTATAGTACTAAATTCAGTTTTTTCATCTACTAAATGTAATGTTTCCTCGATAAACATGTGTTTACAGGAGCATGAGACGAGCTCACCAGTTGAAAATCCATCCTCGACTATACACGAATATTTTTTTTACACTCGCACAACGTGAACCGACGTCGATCGCCCCATAGGAGCATTCATACGGCTTGCTTGGACCTTCCGAATCAGTGTACAGCAAACCGCGCGAAACGAAACGAAAACAAAGAAACTTCTTCACCAGCATCACGAAAAAACGATCCCTAAGCAAGCCGCAAGCAAGCTTTCCGAAACACTTTTTTAGAAACCTCATGCCAGTACCGTGATGCATCATTATCCGGACACTTAAGCAACGCCGAAAGTTCAAACGCTATATTAAATATGTTTCTGCCACATTTAGTACAAGTGTTATTGTCATTCACATAGATACACGTCTAAACTTTGTATCATGGACCAAAAATTTAGTTATTTTTTACTATATAACATGTAAAACGTTAAATTACTGAAGCATGTCGCCAGTGCGCATCGTACCTTCGTGCTGTGCGTACACGAATTCTCTCTGCTCTTGGAAGTTTTCTTAAAAACTACCTAAAGCAATAAAACAGTACTTTTCAGTGCTACAAAAACAGTACTTTTCAGTGCTAAAATTAAAAACGGTACTTTTCAGTGCTACTAAAACAGTACTTTCAGTACTATTTTTCCTACTATTGATCCCTTTACGATCCTTGTTTGGACCCGTGCCTTCGATTTTTCGTTGGACCCGTTGGCGAAAGCTAACGGTGGTAATCCTTCTTGGACACCGTCTTGGGAAAAAACCTTTCGAAGGTCACGTCTTCTTTCGTTTATTAATTAAACATGGTATCAACAACAAACAAAAGGAAGGGTGAATCTCTGAATTCACTACTTCCTTCCAAAAAAGTGGGTTTTAAAACTGTCACTAAACGTGGCAAGAATGGAAGAAAGGACGCTTCCCCGGAATGCGAACTTTCTTCCAAGGGTGAAATGAATAATTGTATCGAAATGAGCAATCAGTTCGATGCTCTAGACAAATTTTCCGAACACCAAATCGAAGCAGCCTCTAGCTCAGGCTCTTTGATTCAAGTGAGGAAGCAAAGAGTGCCGCCTATCGTGGTCAGTTGTTCCGAATTTGGGGGATTTAGGCAGGAGATCTTGAACTCCATTAGGGGAATCAAGGTTTCCTTCCAAATCGCAAAGAAAGGAGACTGTCGCGTTATGCCGGAAACTCTTAAAGATCGTAAGCTTCTTCTCAAACATCTTGAAGAGAAGAAGCACAAATTTTTTACTTATGACGAAAAACCGAACGTTTGTTCAAAGTTGTCTTGAAAGGTCTCTCAAGTGACTATAAATCACCTGAAGAGATCAAAAATGGAATAAATGATTTACTTGGATTTTCCCCAGTCCAAGTAATCATTATGAAAAAGAGAACCCAATCTGGCATTGTTCGGAAAGGGCTTTCTCAAGAATTTTATTTAGTTCACTTTAACAAAAAAGAACTAAATAATATTAAAGCTTTAGAAAAAGCAAAACTTTTGTTTGATGTCCGTGTGACATGGGAACATTTCCAGAAACCTGGAGGAAATTACCAGAACCCCACTCAGTGCCGTCGGTGCCAAAAGTGGGGTCATGGTACAAAAAATTGTCGCATGGATGCTAAATGCATGATTTGCGGAGGTTCTTCTCACGCCAAAGACGCCTGTCCAGTGAAGGAAGATACCACCAAATTCATATGTTGTAATTGCGGGGCTAACCATAAGTCCAATTTTTGGAATTGTCCTTCACGCAAAAAGGTCATTGAGGCTCGTGCCAGGCAGATGAAAGATAATATCCGTTACGATAACGGTCGTTTCCGGAATTTGCCTGGTAGAGTATCGAACAATGCTCATTTTTCAGTTAACGATCGCTTGATCATGAATCATACCCATCAGGAAGATCATAATCATGCTCATTCACAAACTAATTTTATTCCGCCGGGTAGCCGTTCGAATCTTTCTATTTCGAATGTATCTACCCACGGTAAATCCTTTGCCGATATCGTAGCAGGAAATTCGAACTCCTCCCCTGTTCGATCCATGGGTACCCATTCTACTTGTTTCAAATCAAATGGAAAAAACCCTACCGCCACAGGCAACTCCGCTGCTTCGTCTACCGGAAATTCCAATGGGAAATCACATGACATGTCTGCCTCTGATTTTAATTTTCTAACTGAACAATTGAATCTAATGATTGATGCAATGTTCAAAGCCACCACTATGACTGAAGCAGTCCAAGTAGGTGTAAAATTTACAAATCAAATTGTTATTGGATTACGTTTTTCTAATGGATCCAAATAATAATTTAAATATTTTAAATTGGAATGCTCGTTCTTTGAATGGTAAAGAGGACGAGCTGTTTAATTTTCTTACAGCTAATAACATATAGCAGTTAGTACCGAAACGTATTTAAAACCTGGATCTAAACTCAAAAGAGATCCTAACTTTTTTGTTTATCGTAATGATCGACTTGATGGGGCATGTGGGGGAGTTGCAATCATCATTCATAGGCGTATAAAACATCAACTGTTTTCATCATTTGAAACTAAAGTTTTTGAAACTTTAGGTGTTTCTGTTGAAACACAGTTTGGTAAATATACTTTCATAGCTGCCTATTTGCCTTTTCAATGCTCTGGGCAGCAAGTTAATTTGCTCCAAACTGACTTGCGTAAATTGACTCGCAATAAGTCAAAATTTTTTGTCATTGGTGACTTTAATGCCAAACATCGGTCATGGAATAATTCTCAAAGTAATTCCAACGGCAGAATTTTATTTGATGAGTGCTCTTCAGGATATTTCTCAATTCAATACCCTGATAGCCCCACATGTTTTTCCTCTTCTAGAAATCCATCTACGATTGATTTGGTCTTAACCGACTCTAGTCATCTTTGTAGCCAACTGATTACTCATGCTGATTTTGATTCTGATCATGTCCCTGTTACATTTCAAATATCCCAAGAAGCGATTCTCAATCCTATCAGCTCCACTTTCAATTATTTACGAGCCGACTGGAATATATATGAAACGTATGTTGACTCCAATCTTGATGTTAACATTTCTTTAGAAACTAAACTTGATATTGACAATGCTCTTGAAACTTTAACAAATTCCATTGTTGAAGCCCGGAGCAATGCAATTCCAAAATGTGAAGTAAAATTTGAATCCGTGATTATAGACGATGATCTTAAACTCTTGATCCGTCTTAAAAACGTGAGGAGAAGGCAATTTCAACGCACTCGCGATCCTGCTATGAAAATTATATGGCAGGATTTGCAGAAAGAAATCAAGAAACGTTTTGCTCAATTAAGAAACAAAAATTTTGAAAATAAAATTTCTCAATTGGACCCTGGCTCTAAGCCCTTTTGGAAATTATCTAAAATCTTGAAAAAACCTCAGAAGCCTATACCGGCATTGAAAGAGGAAAACAAATTATTACTAATTGCGAAAAAGCTCAAAAACTTGCTATGCAGTTTGAAAGTGCGCACAATTTTAATTTAGGACTTACTAGTCCAATTGAAAATGAAGTTACTCAGGAGTTCGAAAATATTCTCAATCAAGAGAACGTTTTCGAAAATGCCTGGGAGACTGATTTGGAAGAAGTGAGAACTATTATTAAAAAATTCAAAAACATGAAAGCTCCTGGCGATGATGGAATTTTCTACATCCTGATCAAGAAACTTCCAGAAAGTAGCTTATCATTTTTAGTTGATATATTTAACAAATGTTTTCAATTAGCATATTTTCCTGACAAATGGAAAAATGCTAAGGTTGTTCCAATTTTAAAACCAGACAAGAATCCTGCAGAAGCTTCTAGCTATCGTCCAATCAGTTTGCTTTCCTCCATCAGTAAACTTTTTGAAAAGGTTATTTTGAACAGAATGATGGCCCACATCAACGAAAATTCAATTTTTGCCAATGAACAGTTCGGATTCCGCCATGGACATTCGACCACTCATCAACTTTTACGTGTAACAAATTTGATCCGTTCCAACAAATCTGAAGGCTATTCTACTGGTCTTGCTCTTCTAGACATAGAAAAAGCATTCGACAGTGTTTGGCATGAAGGTTTGATTGTAAAATTAAAAAACTTTAATTTTCCAACATACATTGTTAGAATAATTCAAAGTTATCTGTCAAATCGTACACTTCAGGTTAATTATCAGAACTCCAGATCTGAAAGACTTCCTGTAAGAGCTGGTGTTCCTCAAGGCAGCATTTTGGGACCAATATTATACAATATTTTCACATCTGACTTACCTGAGCTACCTCAGGGATGTCAAAAATCTTTGTTTGCGGATGACACAGGCCTCTCCGCCAAAGGACGAAGCCTGCGTGTCATCTGTAGTCGATTGCAAAAAAGTTTGGATATTTTTTCTTCATACTTGCAAAAATGGAAGATTTCTCCTAATGCTTCCAAAACTCAACTAATAATATTCCCACATAAACCAAAAGCTCTTTATTTGAAACCTTCAAGTAGACATGTTGTCACGATGAGAGGGGTTCCAATAAATTGGTCAGATGAAGTTAAGTATCTAGGGCTCATGCTAGATAAGAATTTAACTTTCAAAAATCACATTGAGGGCATTCAAGCCAAATGTAATAAATATGTAAAATGTCTCTATCCCCTTATTAATCGAAAATCAAAACTTTGTCTTAAGAACAAGCTTTTGATATTCAAACAAATTTTCAGGCCAGCCATGTTGTATGCTGTACCAATATGGACTAGCTGTTGTAATACCAGGAAGAAAGCTCTGCAGAGAATTCAAAATAAAATTTTGAAAATGATTCTGAGGCTTCCTCCCTGGTATAGTACCAATGAGTTACATAGAATATCCAATGTTGAAACATTGGAACAAATGTCAAATACAATCATTAATAATTTCAGGCAAAAATCGTTACAATCTTCTATTGCCACGATTAATGCGTTATATGTTTAGGTTAAGTTAGGTTAAGTATATTAAAAACATTTTTTTTTCGCTTATAAGCAGGTGAAATCAACTCACCTGTAAAAAAACTGAACTGCTACGGCAAATGAAATGTAATATGTTGTTAACAAAATGTTAATAAAATCTTAAATTTGTTTTACCAAATTAGGATGATAGTGTTGTCAAATAACACAGAACACCTAGATATAAGAAATGAATGTAATGTTTGGAATAATACTAATAAAAAAAAAAAAAAAAAAAACTGAAGCATGTCGTGTTCTTAAATCTGGACACATGCACCAAAATGCCGGACGTTTTTGAATCGAAATACGGACAGAAGCGTTTGGGTAGACAACACATATGAAAAACTAATAAAAGACATATAACTCAAACCTAAAATCTTCAATAAAATAGAATTCGATGCATTCATATGCTTAAAAATATATGATAGGCCAAAACGTTGAGGAAAATTACTATAGTTTTACCTGCCCCATGCCAACAGCCTGCAGTTTTGGTTCACTGAAATGATCCTCATTATCGATACTTTCCTTGCGTAAATCCATTATCTGGTAACTTGTTACACTTTTTGCTATGTTATTGTACAGTTTTGCACCAATTCACATTATAATATTTTCCAAAAGCTCTATAAATATAAGGTTTTTCGATGCGTCCGGATTAATGATCACTAGGCTATAAATCCGGACAGCGTTCGAGGCAGCCTAGTTTCACACCGCACATGCTTATTTGCACAAATTTTCCCACTCTTTCGTGCACTTCACTTCAACACTATTATTCCGAACACTTTTCAGAGACGTACAATATTATAATTGCATGATTGAGTAACTTCATCGTAAGTCGAAAGTAGCTGACATTCTTGTCGAAAACTTCACTATTGTATTTGGTGCTTTTGAGGAACGAAGTTCAACTGGTGCGGCCTCTTTGTTTTTATTTTTAATATTCTATTGCAAAGGATTACTAGATGAAACTATGAATTAAAATGAAGAGCAATATTGAAAGCTATGAATATAAATTACAAACCTACATTTATTGTTTAATTTTATATTTAATTTGCTAAATACTATCAGAGTGTCCGGATATTGGTACCGTCCGGATTTTGATTCACCACGGTACTAGAGATTGAGCACAGAATTATGGAAAGCAGTTGACGAATTCCATGTCGGTCAGTCACAGAACTCGATCATCTTCGATTTGGATTAAATTTTGTACATGTTGATATATCGCGAAAAACTCATGAAAATGACCTATTTTATTATATAACTAGTGGTCCCGGCAAACTTTGCCTTCCATCAAGTAGGCTGTTGGAAAATGTCATGAAATCTTCCATATAAAATGACAGATTAGTTTTCTCCCGTTTTTCTGACTATCCCGACAACTTTCCTAAACTTTTTCCCCGCACGAACATGGCACATCCCCTGTCGCATACAACAGTGAAAGAATTATGCAATTCCATTCACCCGTTCTCACGCCATTTCGTGACATACAAACACCATTTCATTTTTATTTATATAGATATATAAGTTTTTGCATTAAATATATTGAAATAATTCGAAAATTGCTACTTCTAGAGAAGTTATCTTTATAATCATTTTAGTTCAGAATAATTTCAAGATTCCTAATCTATCATCAGAACATATTTATTTTGACAAAACAACAATATTTTGAAAATCGACCCAAAATTGTTCTTAGAAAAAAAAAAATATATTAAAAATTTCTCCATCATGAAACTTTGTCCTAAACACCTGTTTACTATCAAGATTCTACGGTAAAAATTTAAAAAATATTGAAAATGGTGTTTTGTGTTTTTGTGTAATTTTAAATTTAAGTTTGAATGTTTTAATTTTTCATGGAAAGAAAAACATTTTTTAAGTGTATATTTTTTTTTCTTGAAACCCAAACGGTTCACAACAACTTCTTCATAAAACAATTTTCTCTTAACTCAACTTAGAATTTTTCATATATTGCTGTGTGCGTTTGAAACGCAAATATCAAATGCGGGAACACCAAACGCGGTAAGATTTTCTACAAGAAATGCGATGTCACAGATAGAAAAATTTTCTTGCTAGGTCGGCGGTGATTTTGAAAATCGTTGCTAGGTGTCCTTTGATTGTTTTGTGTTACCGCATTTGGAGCACATTTAGTCAAGATTTGCATCTCAAAAGCAAACAGCAATAAATTTCGTGCAAAAATTTATAAGGCATTTCCAAAAGTGAGAATATTTTCGTCGAAAAAGAGCAGTAGACCTTGCCGTGAACGGACGTGTTTTGAATTGCTCGTCACGTTTTTTCGCGTCCTTGATAGAATTTCTCGCGATTCCACTGCTGGTTTGGTCGGTACTACGCCACCCGGATAGTTTTTTTTTCTTGTGAAATTTTCGTGTTTGTAGTTGAAGTGAAATTATTGAATTTAAAAGAAGAGAAAAATGCAAGTGTCTTTTATTTTCTGCGCCTCTAAAAGACATATTGTGCATATGCAGTTTTTGTGGTGGAATACAGGGGACTTCTTGTGTGTCAATTTTTGGTTGGCGTACAAGTTTCCACACGGCGTACTTTCCAGGAGCTTGCAGATTCATCTGGTGAGTTTGCCAAATTTTGACTCGGAATTGCGTTTGGTTTTGAATTGCGAAGAGTTTTAATTGTTTTTACTGTTCCGGAGTGCGGTTTTATCGGACCTCGTGTATGCTCTAGTATCCGTCGGTATTTACCTAGCTGACATTGTGGTTCGACTTTTTTTTATCGCTTATTTGGATCATATCGTTCGACTTATTCGATTTACGCGTTTTGGTCGGCCGCATGGAATTGGCTCGGACTTTTCTTTTTTGGGCCAGCGTCCTTTTTTTCTTTTCCTTTGATTAGTTCATTTTGGTCGGTCGGATGTTTCGCACATATAATGTCATTTTTTTTTTCAGTCCGATGACCCTGGAGGGATCGGTTCTGCTTCTGACTGTTCACTGAGCAGTAAATCACAAACGTTTGAAAAGTAATTAACTAAACTGTAAATAAAATATTTTTTCTCTTTTGATTGCCGGCAATCAAATGATTAAACTATTAAAACTTAAGCTTTTCAGGCGAATCCTGACCCTATACCTCTCCCGTAGAACTTATGAGGGCGTCACTGAGTCAGTGGCCTCTCATTAAATAAGTGCTACATCAATATTTCCTTCCCCTATCAGATACGGTAAAGATGGGCGTGGCCAGGAATAGTAATATTCGACTTTTGGCAATATTGTTCAAGATTGGGCCAAGGTTTACTCCCCAGCCTTGTTCCTGGAAGCAATCTTGATGAGATTATCAAATGACGCATGAATGTTGCTAGTATCCAATCTACGAAGTATACCATAACTACGCTAACGCTATTTATAAGGCATTTCCAAAAGTTTTTCTTGATTCAAAACACTTATTCTACCATACCAAAACCAATGAATCGCAAGTCAGTCTAATCTGTAAAAGTGGGCATTGAGAAAATAAGTTGTGTAGTTTTCAAACTCGTTTTCCATACGAATATTTAAAAAAACCAGAGGGTTGGAACACGTTCCAATCTTAATGAAACTTTCACAACTTTCTCTTCACTACGATATCTTTCCGAGAAAAATATGAAGATGATCGAAATTACATTGTTGTGTTCCACGGTGCGAAAGTCTGTAGTGGGACTTGACTTGCTGTTTTTTTTTCTAATTTTTCCAAACAAATCATATTATTTTATTAGTGAAACTGAATGAGCATTGGAAGAGATGTTGAAAACTTAACTCAAGTCAATTTTGACGAAAATGCAGATGGGACTGATTGCGATTTACGGCAGAAAACCACGTGTAAAATTTAATCCAAATCAAAGATTATCGAGTATGATTTTCATTTTTTTTATTCATTCTGTATGGAGTTTGTCAGCTCGCTTTCTTTTTGTCAAACAGCACCGAAAAGTATGCTGAAAGGTAGCTCTTTTCAGCTCTTTTTCTTTTGGTAGGAAAAGCAAGCCTATATGTTGTTCATCTTGTTGATAAAAAGTCGATTTGCAACGGAATTGCAAAAATCACTTTCGAGCATCGAAATTATAAGGAGTTTTGTTTAAGACACGATGTTTGAATTATGTGTCGAATTAAGCAAAATAGTTTAGAATGCGTAGAATCAATGCTAACAGTAGTGTAGTAAATTAAGCAAAAGTTTAGAAAACGTAGAATCAAAGTTAACAATTTACTGACAAATATCAGTATTTTTATTTGCCTGTCGAAACTGTTACGTATTTTTTAATATCATTCCCAGAACGCCATATTTCCGAATGCCATTACATCAATTTTCACGAAATTTGTTTGGCACTTAATAGAAGTTCTATGAAATTAATACTGTCACCGAACTATTCTGTTAGTATTATATAGTAGACTGATGCAAATTTTGAAGTTTTTGCTCCCCTATGCTTAAACGATGTCAATTATGATGAAAATGATCCTCCTAAAATTTGAAGTGATTCGGAAGAAATTTGGTTGTGCACACGCTATTTGAAGTTTATATGGAAATTACTATGGAAAAGGCAAACCTTTTGTGTTCAGTCCCCTAACTGATCGTCAAAATAATTTATGGAAAAGTGAACACACTCCTCTCATGTGAAAACTTCCCAGCTAAAACTTTGCCGAAGACCACATTTCGATGGGACGTAAGGATAATTTGGTATTATTGATAACAAAGTCTTAATCATGCTGAGATGATCATTCAATTACTTTCAGAGCAACACTGCTTTTTTGCTGTAGAACATAGTAGCCTGGATTACTTTGATCTATTCTTCCCGCAAGGAGCACCACTGTTGCCTGCCGAACAGTTGAAGAAGCATGCTACATGCAAACCAACTTTATGATGATGAATAACAATTTATCCTGAGGTCCGATCAAAAAGTTGTCTTCGGCAAAGTTGTAGCTGGGAGAATTTCACATAAGAAGAATTTGTTCATTTTTTCATAAAATATTATGACGGAGAGATAGAGAGCTGAACACAAAAGATTGGCGTTTTCCATAGTAATCTCCATATAAACTTCAAATGGCGTGTGCACAGTCAAATTTCTTCCCAATCACTTCAAACTTTGGGAGGATGCTATTTACCATAATTACAATCGTTTAAGCATAGGGGAGCAAAGATTTCAAAATTTGCATCACTCTATTATATAGGGTTAAAGTAAATTTGCCTATTTTCATTAATTTTGTCAGTAGAATAGATGATTTCACAGGAAAACCTTTAATTTTGTTGTTTACAGTTCAAATACGGGGTTTCACAGTATTCGGCGATTTATATAAAGTGGACAATCTGGGAACAGGCGTGCAGGCGTTTTTTGAGGTTTAACATTACAAATTTACAAGTATGCAGTTAATTTATTTGCTGCTGCTTTTCGTATAAAAAGAAGAAAATTCTCTAAGTATTGACATAAGATTTCTAATATGTAGTTGTTAAAACAGACCTAGAATGATTTGATCCCAAAAATGTAAGTGTTACATACACCGTGCTTAAAATGTCTAGGTGCAATTAGTATCGCACCAGTCTATGTCATATTTATGATGGTTATACTTATTGAGGGGCTTTATAATACAGATTGACTACGGAAAATATTGTGGAATCACGCTAATCATAAACCTATTCTTGAATTTGAGACTTTACGTATTCCATTTCAGGCAGCACGGTTATAGATAGAGCCACATTCAATCTTCTTTTATTGCACATCTGTTTTCATGATTTTATGAATTTTAGTCGTTTACAACAATTAAAAATTTTCAGACAATTAACAATCAATGTATAACAACAACTTCAATGTTTCTAAAACTCATTAGGAGTGTAACTATGACTGCAATTGACATTCAAATTTACTACTTAAAACATGCTGTTCTATGTTTGTCTAATGTTTTAAGAAGGTAATAAAATATCAAAACAACAAAATTATACTACTAAGCTCAATAAAACAACACAAAAGATGAAGTGTATAAGAATAAATTGAACACTTTGTATTCGTTTGTTCTACGAAATGATCTCTCTCAGTTGGAACTTTTATAACATTTATAGTAATTGACCAGATATTCATAACATTTGAATAGTCCACGAGGACATTTGTGGAGAATGTAGGAGTTGACGAATTGTCCACGCTTGTCCTCGGGATGTGTATGGACGGTCCCTTAAAGTGCCTGTGCAACAACACACCTAAATTTTCACCCAATATTGCCCAAATAATGCAAGTTTCACCTACATATGCAACACCTTTTATGATATGTTCAAGTCTTCAACTTGTACTTGTACGGAGTTTTTTTGGCCACTCTTCTGAACTATGAACTTGATAAAATGTAGACATATGCAGTTCAAAAAGTAAACCGTAAACTCTGTTTGCAGCCCACTATGCACTAAGCAGTGCCCACTTTTTGCAGCATCGAACGAACGGTGGTCACTCGTGCGCGTGAGGTAAAATTTGGTTGCCTGTCTGCGCCGTAGTGAACCGAGCTAATTAAATGAGTAATTACCCCAGAAGCCCGCGCGCGCACACACATAAGACAGGTTTTTTGTTTCGCTGATGCGCGCTACCTGCTACCGTTTGTGGCGAGCTTTATTATGAAAGCATTGGACTGCGAAAACAATCTTCGGCATCTTTTCAAGAGCAAATTTGCGCACACGAATTTCGGTCCACGGTGAACGCAGCCGACCAGCTCCGGTAGGGTGGGTGTACCAATATTCACCACCCACAAAAGACCCAGTCAAAAGATCTGTACAATAGAGTCTAACTTTTTCATCTTTTTCCTCTTCTTGACATTACGTCCTCACTAGGATAAAGCCTGCTTCTCAGCTTAGTATATTTTTAGCACTTCCAAAGTTATCAACTGAGAGCGCTCTTAGCCAAATTGCCATTTTTTCGCATTCGTATATCGTGTGGCAAGTACGATTAAGGTGAGCACCATTCTTGCGGGATTATGGTCCGGTATTCTTACAACGTGCTCCGCCCATCGTATTCTTCCAGCTTTGGTGACTTTCCGAATACTGGGTTCACCATAGAGTTGGCAAGCTCATGGTTCATTCTGCTCCTTCATACGCCGCTCTCACATACTCCGCCAAAGATCAGTGAAGTTTACCAGACCGCATGGTCTTGTGTAGTCCGTAGTAAGCAGACTTCCTGCAATGATACGTCTCTACTGCAGTAGTTACCCGACGTTATTAGTCAGGTAGACAAATTCATCCACCACCTCTAACTCCGTCGATCATCAAAAGATCATCACGCTTGATTCATCCAGTCAGCAGTTATTTCGTCTTTGACGTATTTACCTTCAATCCAACTCATTCTGCTTCACGGTATACTACTCAGCAACCACCTAGAACGTTCGTGTCCACGTCGTCAGAGAAACAGATGTATGGCTGGATTTATTGAAGATCGTTCCCTGCATATTGAAGCCCGCCCGTTCCATAACACCTTCTTCTTCTTCTTCTTTCTGGCGTTACGTCCCAACTGGGACAAAGCCTGCTTCTCAGATTAGTGTTCTTATGAGCACTTCCACAGTTATTAACTGAGAGCTTTCTTTGCCGATTGACCATTTTTGCATGTGTATATCGTGTGGCAGGTACGAGGATACTCTATGCCCTGGGAATCGAGAAAATTTCCTTAAATTAAAGATCCTCGACCAGCGGGATTCGAACCCACGACCCTCAGCATGGTCAATAACACCTTCTAGCACAATATTGGACAGAAGGCAGGAAAAACCATCGCCTTGTCAAAGTCCTTTGCGTGTTTCAAACGGATCCGATAACACACCTGATTTATTTACACAATACCATTATCTACATTATCCATCGTTGCCTAGTCTAGTCAGTTTCCCGGCAAAACCATTCTCGTCCGAAGCTTTCCGTAACTCTTCGCGGTCAATGTATCATAGGTCGCTTTGAAAGCGATAAATAGGTGGTACGTAAGAACTTGACATTCGCGACACTTTTTGGAGGATCTGCCGCAACATAAAGATGTGATCTGTTGTCGATCGCCTGTCCACGAAACCGGCTTCCCACAAATCTTGCTAGCGGCTATAAATGGTAGAAGATAATCTGGGAAAGCACGTTATAGGCTGCGTTAAGACAGGTGATCCGTCGATAGCTCTAACATGCTAACTTATCGCCCTTTTTGTATATTGTGTATATTACTCCCTCCTTTCCCCTCTCTGATAGCTGTTCTGTATCCCAGATCATGGCTATCAATCGATGCAGACAAGTAGCCAACCTTTCCGGGCTCATTTATATAAGTTCAGCTCCAATACAATTCTTCCCACCTGTTAGCATCCTTTACATCACATATTGTTTGAATAGGCACGTCTCCCTCATCCGCCTTAACTGATGAAGCCATTCTTCTTGCTGCCGTGGTCTTCCGCCTCTGCACCATTCAAGTGTCCATTCTTAGTGCTGCTTCCACTTTTCAAACAACTCACTTTCATCCATCAAGATACCTCCATTCTAATCCCGGCACATTACGGCTCGCGGTACAAAGACTTTGCGAGATGCATTGAGTTTCTTGTAGAAACAACGCATTTCTTGAGAACGATACAGCTGCTTCATCTCTTCGCACTCCAACTCTTCCAGGCTGTGCTTTTTTATCCCGGAATAGATGAATTTGCTGTATTCGCTTCTGTTTGAATCGTTCCTCAATTTGAACCAGCATCATCGCCTGCGCTGCATTACTTCTCATCCAAAACCGCCAGACACTCCTCGTTGAACCAGCCGTTGCGTCGATTGCCTTCCAAGAAGCCAATGGCACCTTCCACTGCGTTGTTAATGGGTGCTTTGACACTACTCCAGCAGTCCTCAAAAGTGGTGAGCCCTTTATGCTTCATGGCTTTGCGCGTATTTTGTTGCGACTTCAGTTACCAGATTATACCGAGGCGGGCGTCGGTACCGAATGTTGTTCACAACGGAAAGTCCTTACCTAACCTTACCGGGTGGACTCTGCTGTACGTAGGAGACGTCTCTATTCGACTCGGTCCATGGCTGCCCGTCGCCAGGCACGCATTCTGCGAAGGGTCCGCCGATTGTCCTCAACTTGATCGATCCATCTTGCTCGCTGCGCACCACGTCTTCTAGTGCCGGTTGGATTGTTTTCAAGAACCATTTTCCCCGGTTCTTATCCTACATTCTGGTGACATGCCCGGCCCACCCCAGCCTCCCAATTTTCGCGAGGTGGACAATTGTTGGTTCTCCTAAAAGCTGTTGCAATTCATAGTTCATTCGCATTCTCCACGTTCCGTCTTCATCTGCACTCCGCCGTAGATGGTCCGCAACACCTTCCATTCGAAAACATAAAGGGCACGTGGTTCCTCTGTGCGTAGGGTCAATGTTTCGTGCCCATAGAGGAGTACCGGTCTAAGGTCTAATCAGCGTCTTATAGATGGTTAATTTCGTGCGATGGTGAACTTTGCTCGATCAAAGCGTTCTGCGAAGTCCAAAGTAGGCACGATTTCCAGCAACGATGCGTCTCTGGATTTCTCTGCTGGTGTCGTTGTCGGCGGTCACCAGTGAGGCCAAGTACACGAATTCTTTGACAACCTCGATTTCATCACCGTCAATATGAACTCTAGGTGGGGGGGTGGGGGGACGTGCCGTGTCTTCTCTTGAGCCCCTCGCTATCACATAGTTTGTCTTCGACACATTGATGTTCAGTCCGATTCGCCTAGCTTCAGCCCTTAGTCGGATGTTCGCATCCGCCTTCGTCTCAAAGTTGCGTGCAACAATATCAATGTCGTCGGTGAAACCAAATAACTGAACGGACTTTCTGAAGATCGTGCCACTCGTGCCCCGCTCTTCTTATCACACCCTCTAAAGCAATGTTGAACAGTAAACACGAAAGGCCATCACCTTGCTTTAACCCTCTGCGAGATTCGAAAGGACTCGAGAGTGTCCTTGATACTCGGACTTTGTCCTGGGAACCATATTCGTGCATAATCTGCCATAGCTGTTCTCGATCGATTGTATCATAGGCCGATTTAAAATCGATAAATAAATGATGTGTGGATACATTGTATTCGCGACATTTCTGCAACAACTGGCGGATGGCGAAAATTTGGTCCGTTGTTGCTCGTTCGCCCATAAATCCTGCCTGGTATTGCCCAACGAATTCTCTAGCAATTGGTGATAGACGGCGGAATAGAGTTTGGGAGAGTACCTTAAGCGGCGCAATCCAACTTGTCGCCCTTTTTGTAGATGGGACACACAACACCTTCCATCCACTCCTCCGGCAATACTTCCTCCTCCCTAATTTTGGAAATAACCTAATGCAGCGCTCTTGCCAGTGCATGACCACCGTATTATAGCAACTCGCTCGGTATTTGGTCCATTCCAGCGGCTTTGCTGTTTTTCAACCGTTTAATCTCCGTTCCTACCTTTTGGAGATCCGGAGGCGGAAGTCTTTCGTCGTACGCGCGTGCTCCCAAAGTTATACATGTGCCACCTACTGGCCACATCACCATTAAGGTGCTCATCGTAGTGCTGCCGCCACCTTTCGGCCACCTCACGTTCGTTCGTGAGAAGATTTCCGTCTCAGTCTCTGCACATATCGGCTTGTGGCACAAAGCCTTTGCGCGAACGATTAAGCTTTTCGTAAAACTTCCGTGTGTCTTCAGCGCGGAACAGCTCTGCCATCGCTTCGCGATCTCGTTCTTCTTGATGGCGTTTCTTTCTCCGGAAGATCGAGTTTTGTCTGTTCCATGCCTGTTTATACCGTGCCTTGTTCGCTCTCGTGCGGTGTTGCAGCATTCTCGCCCATGCTGCATTCTTCTCATTCTTCAACTGCTCGCATTCGCCGTCGTACCAATCGTGGCGGATCTTATGTGGCTCCAGCCATTTTCAAGAGTGGCTGCGCCAAGCTGCTCTTCCGTTGGTAGGGCCACTTTCAACTGCTGCGCGTAGTCTTGGACTGCTTCTGAGTCCCGTAGCCGCTCGATGTTGAGTCGCGGCGTTCGGCTTCGACGCAAATTGGTCACCGTCGAAAGTTTTGAGCGCATACATACAGCAACTAGGTAGTCATCCGAATCTATATTCGCACTGCGGTATGTGCGATCATTGGTGATGTCAGAGAAGAATTTTCCGTCGATTAGAACGTGGTCAATTTGGTTCTCGGTTAGGTTACCAGGTGGATATCATTGCGGGGGAAGAAGGTGCTTCGGACTACCATACCACGAGAGGCTGCAAAGTTGACGCATCGGTGGCCGTTGTCGTTAGATACGGCGTGCAGGCTGTCCCGCCCGATCACCGGTCTGTACATCTCCTCACGTCCTACCTGTGCGTTCATGTCGCCAACAACGATTGTGACGTAAAAACCATCCGTCAAATATTTGCTCCAGCTGCGCGTTAAACGTCTTCTTCTCGTCGTCGGGTCTCCCTTCGTGTGGGCAGTGTACGTTGATGATGCTGTAGTTGAAGAAACCGCCTTTTTTCCTCATATTGCACATCCTTGCGTTGATCGGCTGCCACCAGATAACGCGTTGCCGCATCTTGCCCAACACTATGAAGCCAGTTCCTAGCTCATTTGTAGTGCCACAGGTTTGGTAGAAGGTAGCCGCTCGATGTCCGCTTTACCACATCTTCTGTCCAGTCCAACAAAGTTCCTGCAGCGCCACGATATCGAAGTTAAGGGGATGTAGTTCGTCACACATTATCCTGTCGCAACCTGCGAAACCAAGTGACTTGCAGTTCCATGTTCCAAGTTTCCAATCGTAACCCTTATTTTGTCACGTGGGCCTTTGCCGATTGTTCCGGGTCGTATTATCTCCTATATTATTCGCAATATTTTTTTACGGGTGGCTTATTGGGCCTACGCCTATACTCCTGTCTCGCCGGAGCGCCATCGTGCCAGCTCTGTTTAACGTCCCAACTAACACTAGTACGATCGCGCTGATGGGGCTACCACCTTGGATTCAGCTGTGCGCTATTCAGTATTTCTTGCTCATCCGCTAGATGCCAGAACAGACGCTGTTTGAGTCGCACCCCCTGGTGAACAGACGCTCGAGACGTACTCCTCAATCTAGCTGTTGTCAGAAGGACAACAGTGCCCAGGCTGCACTACCAGCTAAGTACGCAACCCTTAGCTGGCGGGCTTTGTCATCGTTTGATCCGTGGAAGCGTGAGGTAGGAACTTGTGAGGACCGGAGCTGTGTTAAACACTCCTTCCTAGTTGTCGACTCACCGTTTTGACAACGGAAAGTCTTTGGTGCACTTTACCCATCATAAGGTAGTAGTCATTCAATAATTCATTGGTTGATTTATAGAGGCTTTAACCGCAAAAGCGGTCATTCGCCTCTCAATCAAGGTAGTGGTCCGAATCGATATTTGCACCGCGATAGGTTCTGACGTTCATAATGTCCGAGAAGTGTCTTCCATCAATCAAAACGTGGTCGATTTGCTATTCACTCTGTTGGTTGATCCTCAGGTGTACCGATACCGACTGTGCTGGATGTAGGAACTGCGTATGACCATGTTCTTGGCGGCAGCGAAGTCAATCAGTCCAAGGCCCTTTTCTTTCGTAAACTGGTGAGTGCTTCCCTATAATCGGTCTGAATTCCTCCTTCTGGCCAACCTGAGTGTTTAGGTCTTCGATAATAATTTCGACGTCATGGCTTGGGCAGCTGTCGTATTCACTTTCCGTGAATCCGCTTCGCGTAGATAGCGTCCTTATCGTCATCTTGCTAGGTGAGGGCTGTGCACGTTGATTATGTAGATATTGAAGAGACGGCCTTGATCGTCAAATTGCAAATTTTGTTGTCAATTGATCGCCACCCAATCACGTGTCTCTGAACTCCGCCCATTTTATTCCTGGACTGCGGGTACGCAGTACAGTTAGTAAGTCAGTAATTGAATTAAATAGTGTATCAATCTTTCATAATTTTTTTAATGAAAAATAATAGAAACTTCCTAGTTGAGTTGATTGCATGCTAGTACTTAAACGATGTATTCGTCGAAAAAATGTTTTAATGAAAATTCATTTTGAAACTGTTTAGAAAACAAGTTGTGACTCTTTTTAATTGATTTTCTCAATACCGTATGAAAGTTACATACGTTGATTTGAAAAAGTAATCGAGATATATAGTTTAAAACAATTGCCCGTTGCTCGGTGACGTCATCAGAAAATCGCTCTCTTTCTCTCCTTCGGGAAATATGAAAACATGGCACCGTTGTATTGTACCCTCAAAGTTGATAGGTATTGGTACCTTTGCACAGTGGTTCGACCTAGAACAAAAATTGGCCAACACCTCAAACTCTCTTCTATATGACTTAAATAATACACCGAATTCCGTGAAAATTTGCTAGTTTGTTCGTTATGCGAAGTAAGGATACAACTGTTTTTGGATTTTTTGATTAGGGTGACCATTTCCAAAATAAAGTGACCATAAAAATCGCAATTTTGCAAAACTTTTTATTTTTATTTTTAAATCACAACTTTTGATCCATTTGACCAATTTTTTCTTGGACGAAATGAAAGCTAAAATTTTTACTTTTCAAGAAAAATGTAAAATTTCACAAAAACTGTTCTTTTACAGGAAAAAAAAAACAAAGGGGCTGTTGCTGTTCTAATTTTTTTTTCTAGAAAGTTCAGAAAATTTTACGTTTACTGTCAAATTTTCAGCGGTGTATGTTTTTTTTAGTTTTTGAGATATTTTTATTTTGAAAATAAAAAATCAGTCATTTTATTATCGCATTAGATTTTTTATTTAATAAATAAACATAACTTTTTAACAGCTCAACCGATTTCCAATCTTTTTTATGGAATGAAAGATTAAGATTTCAATTTCTCAGAAAAAATATCATTCTGAAAAAACAATTACATGAAAATAATATAAAAAATACTAGTTTTTTAGGAAATTTAGAATTTTTTCAGGAATAAAATAGCAAATTTTCACGGAATTCGGTGACCCACAAGATCGGTTTTTCATGGAATGGCTGCTTGTTGAAAAATCATGAAGTATTTTTTTAATTTTTTCGGAATTGTTCAGTTATTTAAATTTGTTAAGTACCATCCAATTCGTCAGTCATTTATAATATCTATGGCTTTGAACCTTTCTCATACTTATGTTGGCAGTAAAAGCAAGTCAATGTAGAGAATGATTTTACCATTTATTTTATTTATCTGGAAGTTGCATTCCAAATAAGGTATTTTGTTCGATCACTATAAGAAGCCGAGATGGTTAGTGTTATTGTATTTAACATATTTATTTAGATATCATTCAAGATTTTACCTTAAGATACTCTGACTTCTAAGGAATGCAGTAGAGAAGCTTTTACAAAATACCACAAATACTGTATCTATGATAAAACATGCTAGTGAAATTTTGTTTTTAATTTCTAATCAAGATCTTTCGTCTAATGCGTTAAAAAAATAACCGAAGAAAGTTTTTAATTGTTATTATGAATCTGTATAGTATGTATAACAAGGTGTTATCTTACCACTCGTTTATTATCACTATTGTTCGGAAGCGTCCATAATTACGAAACATTATTCACATTGTTAGAAGAAGGGGATCTTAGCAAGTGTGACAATTCTTTCGACCATATTCAAAAATATGATATATAAAAGGCGAGATATAGGAAAGTATGGTTTGAAATGGTAAAATTTTACGAAATGTAAATAATTGACATTTAATAGTTAATATCGAACAAATCACACCACATGTTATTCATGGCTACTACGATTGCAATGCACGTATTGGTATATCACAGAGCTCTGCAGTGTAGTTATTATTAAATTAGAATATCGCTCCATACACCTTCAAACGCGTTAAAAGTGGTCTATCGCAAATTTTCGCAAAATTATACCTTACTTCAAGCGTGTGCTAGTATAAGGGCGTAAGTCGCATGATCGACTCTTCATCGATCCTCTCTTCTGTTAATAAAGGTGACAAGATGCAAGTTTGTCAGTATTTTCTGGCTAATTAAGGATCATCATGGCAAAATGAGGTGCAACGGAGTTAACATTTAAAGAAAAATAATGTTTTCTTTCATTTTTTCTGTAAGTTTTGAGAGTTTTGGTACCACTTTTAAGAGAAATTTAATGAAGACTAAACGATTTATGCCTATTCGTCTAATAAAACTTATATATGGTTGGGGCGCATACCGGTACATCTACCCTAGATGATTTGATGGTGATGATGATGGACATGATAGAGAAGCACGAGATATACAAAAGTCGACAATTGTCGATAATAAGGCTCCGTTGCTGCGGTATAATGCGGTAGAGGTAGACCTTCGGCTCCTAAACATCCACCACGGTTGTTTGCTTTTGGAATGCTCGTTACGTCCAATGGAAAATCCAATTTCCCATTCGATTTCGTCACAATGTTTATTGTGAAATCAGTGCATAATGTTCACATAAGCGATTGCTTGCAATTTTTTTTATTTTGCCAGCGTCAATTTTTATCTGGGAAAAATTATTGCAGAAGCTAATGGTTACACAAGGTCATGAAATAACATTATATGCCAATTAAGAAGTGGGTCCTCAATGCCAGTGTTCTAAACACTTTGGAAAGATCTTGACAATGAAGGAAATTGTGCAAATTAATTTGTTTTGCAGTGTTTGATGAAGAACACTTTCTAATGTTTAAGTGAGTGAGGTGAAAGCTTACGAAAACTACCAATTAGGTTCACTTTTTGAAATATTTTGCACATTCCAGATTAATGTTGGGATCAACATCGTTCATATGAGAAATGGTTAATTTTTCCTTGTTCTGGATTGACAATCCAAATAACCATGCTGCTCAAACTGCAATTTATGCATAAATACGGAGTAGATAAAGCATAACTAATCACAATTAGAGTTGATTTAAAGTGGGACATGGCCCCACAAATTTTAAGTTGATGTTATTAATTATAACTACAATGAGGCTCTAGGTGGGACCCTTTTCCACTTTAAGGCAACTTCAATTGTGGGTGTACAGTAATGCTAGTCATTCCTGGCCTGTATAACTTAAACAGTTTAAATACAAGATCAAATACATGATTTATCTGATTCATAAATTAAACAGCTCACATTCATGATCGAGCGAAAATAAATCACGAATAGAGTGTCCATTACCCGGCCGTTTGCTTGTCCCGGAATTCGGTACAAAAATTGATGGTTTTCCCGGAAAATCCCAGGATCTCGGGATTTTCTTTAGATTTTCAACAAAACCAGTTTTTGCGTTGAAATGAAAGCAACATTTTATCAGTACAATGTGAATTAAAAAAATAAAGTGAAATATAAAGAAAATTTTCCAAGGTAATAAATTAATAACAATATATTGCATTTCATATATAACTTTTAAAAGAAAAATAAAAGCTAATTTTCAATAATTATGGTATTGCTAGTAATTTCCTTTCTAATATAATTGAAAATTTGGTTAACAATCGAGCCATGATATTGAACAATTTCCTTCAGACAATCAAAAAGTCATCAAAACTTTGAAGAACAAAATAAAAGTTTTACGGTCATTCAGGACAGTGTAGTACATCACACTAAAAGTTAATTACTGAATATCATAGTAATTAACTCTTAGATGACAGATGTTAAGGTGTACTTTCAAATAAGCTTCCTCAACCTTTTTTAAAAAGGAACGAAAATACCTTTTACAACTAGACAAAAGGGGCCCAGATAGCCGTAGCGGTAAACGCGCAGCTATTCAGCATGACCAAGCTGAGGGTCGTGGGTTCGAATCCCACCGGTCGAGGATCTTTTCGGGTTGGAAATTTTCTCGACTTCCCAGGGCATAGAGTATCTTCGTAGCTGCCACACGATATACACATGCAAAAATGGTCATTGGCATAGTAAGCTCTCAGTGAATAACTGTGGAAGTGCTCATAAGAACACTAAGCTGAGAAGCAGGCTCTGTCCCAGTGGGGACGTAACGCCAGAAAGAAGAAACTAGACAAAAAACAATATTTTTGACTAATTTGATTATTTGGCCTGTTACTGATCCTAATAATCAATTTATTCGCTTCCCTCTATGATGCTTTTCTATTTTATTTAATAAAGCTTGAGTGTGCAGAAAAATGTCATTGCATTAAAATGTAGTGGTTTACTTCAAAATGTACGTTCATTTTGGGAATCCCGGGACGTCGGATCTAATTTCCCGGGAAACGAGAAATCTCGAAAATCCTCAAATCCAGGGATGGTATCTCTAATCACGAAGATTCAACGCAACCGGTGTAAAAATAAAACTGATGGGACTGTCAAAGCTTTCCTTTCCAGACTTTCAAGAATCATGTTCATATTAGATTAATTTCTTGATAAACGATTGAATTTTCATTTAATTAGTATGAAGTTATTAATTGTTTATTCCTGTACTTAGATAACGAACAGTAAACTTACAAACTAATTATTTTCTCAAACAATTATTTTGAATTGTGAGACATCGTTCAACTAATAAGCAGTGACATCATCTTATTAAAAGTGACATTTTACGAACATTACCGAACCAATCATTCAGCGCTATGAGAGATACTATTATTATATTGTTGAGAATCACTTAACATAAGTTTGCATTTAAAGCAGCAAAGAGCCTCATCACTGGGAAGTGTATGGCATCGTCTGGTTCAGCTGGCCGTCAGACAAGCTGGCGACTCAACGGCCTTCACAAAGTGGTTAAAGCCAGCTTGGGCAGTGCTGTTTTTTATTGAACCGGGTCAATGTTACACTGTAGCCGTAGGTCTCCCGTTCGATCGTTTGCTGTAGTATAGATAGTCAGGGTGTGGGTAGATTGATAAGGTGAGCAATGGTGGGTGTTTGCGAATTCTGCTGATGCACCCCTTATTTATTTATTCGGAGCCATTCGTGCCAGTCAGGGTCAGGTTTGTTTTTATTTTATCCAGGTGGTTGTCAATGAGTCCCGAAGCGTCGAATATCAATGAAAGTGAATGTGGACAAAGCTAAAGTCCACGAATGCGGAGGTGGAATATGCCATCATAAACAACTGACTTGTTTTTTTTTTTGTTTTCAATGCACAAAAGTCATTGACATGACTATAAAAGTAGAGACGTGTACAGTAAATTTAATATAGGATTGAATATTTTTCAAAATTAATTGGTTAATAATATATGTGGGTTGGAAATAACGCAACTGACCCTCAAGTTTCAGAATAATGATTCACATCAACGAAAAATCGTTTTTTGACAATGAACATTTTAGGTTCCCACATTGTTCCCACATGGACCACTCATAACTTTTACGTATAACGAACTTGATTCGTTCCAACAAACCTGAGGACTGATCAACTTGTCTTACTTTTCTAGACATAAAAAATCATTCCACACGAAGGTTTGATAGTAAAATTTAAAATAAACTTTAGTTTTCCTACATACACTGTTAGAATAATTTAAAGTTATCTGTCAAATCGTACACTTCAGTTGAATTATCATAGCTCCAAAACTGAAAGACTTCCTGTAAGAGTTGCTGTTCCTCAAGGCAGCATTCTGGGATCAATTTGGTACAATATTTTTACATGTGACTACCTGGGATTTCAAAAATTATTGTTTGTGAATGACACGGACCAATCTCGCCAATATTGTTTCTTTATATCTACTTCAAAAATAAAAGTTTTCCCCTCATTCTTTCAAAACCCAACTTATAATGTTCACGCAAACAACAGCTCTAAACATGAAATCTTCAAGAAGATATGTTATTACGATGAGATGAGTTGCAATAAATTGGTCTGTTAAATTTGATTATTTAGGGCTCGAGGTAAACAAAGAAAAACAACAAACAATTAAAAAATTGAAAATTATTCTCAAGATTCCTCCCTGACACAGAGCTTATGAGTTACACGATATAATCAATGTTGAAATATTGGAGTTAATGTGTAATAACATGCAATAATATTGAGCAAAAATCGTTGTGGTATTAGACTGATGCAAATTTTGAAGTTTCTGCTCCCCTATGCTTAAACGGTGTCAATTATAATGAAAATCATTCTCCCAAAATTTGAATTGATTTGGAAGAAATTTGGTTGTGCACACGCCAATTGAAGTTTATATGGAAATAACTATGGAAAAGACAAACCTTTTGTGTTCAGTCCTCTATCTGCTCGTCACAATAATATATGAAAAAGTGAACACACTCTTCCCAAGTGAAATCTTCTCAGCTACAACTTTCCTGAAGATCACATTTTGCTGGGACGTACGGATAATTTGTTAATCTTGATTCCAAAGTCTAAACCATGCTTAGATGATCATTCAATTACTTTCAGAGCAACACTGCTTTTTTGCTATAGAACATAGTAGCCTGGATTACTTTGATCTATTCTTCCCGCCAGAAGCACCACTGTTGCCTGCCGAACAGCTGGTGAAGCAAACTGCATGCAAACTCACTTTATGATGATGAATAACAATTCTTCCTGACGTCCAATCAAAATGTGGTCTTCGACAAAGTTGTAGCTAGAAGAATTTCACATAAGAAGAGTGTGTTCAGTTTCCCATAAAATACTATGACGAAGAGTTAGAGGGCTGAACACAAAAGGTTGGCGTTTTCCATAGTAATCTCCATATAAACTTCAAGAAGCGTGTGCACAGTCAAATTTCTTCAGAATTACTTCAAATTTTGGGAGGCTGCTATTTACCATAATTAAAATCGTTTAAGCATAGGGGAGCCAAAGTTTCAAAATTTGCATCACTCTATTGTGGTATATTTAACTTTTAAGCAGGTGAATATCATTTACTTATGGAAATTTCAAACTTTTACGGTATATGAAATGCAATGGTTGTATGACATTTGCCAGAATCAATTTATTAGGATGATCATTTGCTAGCAAAACCAATGGTCAGAATGGACCATTTCTCAAAAAGATCCCTTCCCAGAAAAATAAGTATTTCTTTTAGATTAGAGTAAGGTGGGGTAAAAGTTCGACCTTAGTGGAATAATATAATATTTACAGAAAAAACTACAGTACACACAGTACACCTTCAACATATTGACTACATTGTTGCTCAACAAACTTTTTTCAAAATGTTAACCCATTTTTAGGTACCGTAAAACGGGGTAACTTTGATGTTTTTTTCGAAGAAAACTTGAACATTTATGCATGCTGTTCCAAAGAATTATAATTTATATTTTTAAAACAAGTACTGGCATCCTAGCTATCGATTGCAGTTGATAGATTGCCAAAAGATTTATTTTGAATGGATTTATAACTTTTCATATAATCGAATGTCGGTTTCCTGTTTTGGGGTTACATTGATAATGGAGTATAAATCGAACAAATTGAAAGAATTACGTAACATTCATAGGGCGTTGCATATCTCTAGACGTTTAACGTTATTTGGAAATTTCTGACTTGGATTACAAAAATGGTCCCAGCTTGTGAAAATGGTTTTCGCTAAGAGATTTGATACCATATTCAAGTTCTAGCTAGGCTGTCAAAGATAAGTGACCAACTATTCAAAACTATATCAAATACGAATCATAGAACATATTGTTTGTAAGCGTTTCGAAAATGCTAAAATCATATCAATTTTTAATATTCGTTCATAAAGCCTCAAATGTTCTCTATTCAAATGACAACAGCCTTTACATGAAGTGTTAAACTAATATTTTGTTGGTGCCAAAAATAGGATTCTTGGGCATTGGGCTCAAACAATAACGAAATAATCACGATAAGCGTCATATTGAAGTGCTGTTTTATAGCAAATTTTCAGCAAAGATCAAGCACAACCCTGTATACAAAAGTGAATCATGAAGGTGCCCACGTTGAATTGTGACAGTTAGACTAAACAGAATTGATGGAGAATATTATTTCCATATACAATCAATGAAATAGATTCATCGATAAATCCTTTATCTTGTCTCATATGAAATAGTCCGTAGACAAGAATACCGTTGAAAATATGAGCATTTTGTTTAATAGTTTCTGTTTACGACTTAAAGTTTGGTTTCAAATTCCGAACGTTCTCATATCCCGAACACTCGAGTTTGATATTGAGATTTAGTTGAAACATTTAATTGAAATATGTCAATATATTAACAGGAAAGTATGGTCATTTGCCTTTAAAGTTTAATGTCGTTAACGCAAAATTTTACTCAAGGAGTTGTAACTATTCTTTAGTTCAAAGTCGTAACAAATAGCTAAGATGAATTAATCTATGATATTAGGCCGGAACAAATCTTAAAATCTTCTTTTGTCACTTCCCATCAAAATGTGCCGAGGGGGGGGACAATAAATAATAAAATGGAAATTCAGGTAAAATTATCCTTTTTTATTATCATATGCTGCAAAATCATGTTTTTTTTCAACATATACCAGCCAATACATATGTTTTGAACTAGGGAAAGTGTACCAGTTATGGCCATAGTGATACCCTATTTGGCCATATGCAAAATTTGGAGAACTTTTATATTTTTAATCTTTTTGAATATTTTAACATCAAGATTTATTCTTTAATTTACTGCTAAAACACAAAAGATTTTTCAAAATGTAAGGGCATTCAAAATATCACGTATGGCGAAATAGGGAACCACTATGGCCATAACTGGTACACCTTCCCTATTACCAGGTTTTTTTTTCATTTTCATAATTAGAATTTTCATAACAGAAATCTTCAAGTCTTTTACCCATAATCTTGAGGTTTGAAAATATTTAATTGATAAAATCAGCAAGAACAACTTTCAAATTGTTTTTAAGCTAGTTACAATTTTAGGAACACCACAAAAATGATGCACTTAGAACTTGAAATTAAACTTAGATTGTTTTTATTCGATATAACATGTATGTTATATACTTCTGGTTGTAAAACAGATTTGAACAAAATTGACACTTTGGAATATATTGCCCTTCTAATCCCACTTGTGCCATGTTCTATAATAGACTGGCCCAGCTCAGTATGGGAGAAAAAAACCTACCTTGAAAAATGGGAGAAAAATACAGTTGTATAATTCCACGGGGCACCCCGCAGGATTATTACTTAGGGTTAGAAGAAGACTTCCTGAAAATGTCAGCTCATTTAGTCGCTCCATGAGCTGGCGCAATTGAAATGAAGTTAATATGGGATTTTCAGCTCAAACATATGGGAAATAGAACATCAGCTCCTGATTGGGTCACGATAATTGTTGATCGCGTTCAATTGAACTCATAATGTCAAAAATATTACTTGATACCAGCGAACAATATTGTAGAAGGCTGTATGATGATTAAAATTGAGAAAGTTGGTGTTTTAGCTATCTGAAGTTGATTTGCAATACTTCTTAGTATTTCTGCAGCATAGCTGGGTGATAGTCACCTGGGAGGGAGGCACAGATACTACACACGAAATAAAGAACTACGTTTGTTTGAACTGCAAGATAACTCCAGCTTGCCAACAACAATCAAGGCAGGCTTGGGGAAAATCGCTAGTTTTCCTTTGTTGTGCACTTTCGAGCTTTCCTGACAAACATGGAAAAAGGGCCACAGTTTTCTATGCACTAAATATTCATTTTCATTGGAAAAAGTAAAACGATGCGTTTTTCAATGCTTTATATTCAATCAGGTTGAAAGGAGCTCACGTGAAATTACTACATTGTGTGCATGAATTGATTTTCATTCATTTTTTGTCACTTTTGATGAAATGCAAAAATGCGTTTTAATCAGTTACGCGCTTTTTCCATGTTAGTCCAATGTTTGAGATCTGGGCTCACAGTGACACTTCGTGACAGCAAAATCCCGGCTCACTATGACGTACAGAAATTTTGTATTGGTTTCTCCCTCCCAGGTAGCCACTAAGCGCATCATAGCCACCTATGACGCTGGGCGAGCTGTAGTATAAGGTGCATGCGTATAAGTGATTGTAAGGGGGTGCTGATCTTAGCCTAACTTTCAACAACAAAGGGCAATGAAAATGAGCTTAAATTCAGATACAACCTTCTGCAACTATGTTCATTAGGGTATCAACTAGTGAGCATTTTTCTTACCCTAAGGGACATATCTAGGGGTGCCCCGTTCAGTTTTACAACTTATTTTATTTAAGGGCCAGTTCTGTGCAAACCAAATAAATATGATTTTATTCTTTAAAGCTAGGTATGCTGTTCCGCTCAAGAAAAGTAAAAATGTCTGTGCAAGAAATTTTCTAAAGTGAGCTCCATTTGAATGGACATTTCTTTTCAACTGCGTACTGCGATCAAAGAAAAATGCTTTTCTTGAGCATTTCTTGTAAAAAAATCCCCACGTATCGTGATAGGCGATTACTTTTCTGCGGAAGTGCATACCCAACACACATTTAAGGGGAATATGAGTTGAACAAACCACTCTGATGACTATTTCAGCTGAATAATCTGTTGTTCAGCTACTAATGTTACTTGGGTACTTCCCTTGACGAAAAATGGGGCTCTGCACTGTTTTGATTATGTATAAGATTTTGACGTTTACTGGCCTTGTTGTTTACTAATCTCATGGTAGAGTGAAAGAGAGAGAATAATTTCTGTGCAGAGCCCCATAGATTCATAACGTTTACACAACACAATGAATACAAGGTAGAGTAACACTTTTGATACGCAGCTTGTGGATGATGATTACGCTTTCAATATTTATACAGCCAGAAGAAGAAGACTCCATTAGAAAAACATGTATTCAAATATATTTTAAGAATTAATGGATCATTAGAATAACCAAAACGGCCGCTATGGAAAGCATAGATAGCGCCACCGTAGCCTTGTGTGTTTGACAGAACATCAATGCTGTCACAATGTTAAATCCCATATACAGTGGCGCCTTTGTTTTGATGCGGTGAGCACTGACAAAAACTACCTTCAATGATCCATTGTTGCATCAATTTGACAAGATGTTCTTGGAAATGACAATTCATGGAATGTACTAAAATATTATATTCTCTAAGGCAGTAAAAATAGTGTAAACATTATTCTAAAAGAAAAAAAAATCCCAATCCTATTAGCATTAACAAACAGATTTGGGACTTAAAATCCAATAACACTTTTTATCTTGTGTAATATCGTAAGAACGAAATACAAAAAAAAGCAAAACACAAGAAAAATAATGAAAACCAACACTGAAAATAAAACACTTTATTTATTTCCCCCCTCTAACTTTTTGAAAAATTTGAAGGGGGGGGTGACAGAAGTAAAATTTCAAATTTGTTCCGGCCTTATAAGTTTAGCTAATTATTTATGCTGTTCGGAGTTTGAATCAATGTTCGAAATTTGAATCAATGGATTGAATATATGAGAAAAATAATCACAGTGAACGGCATTTGAAGTTGATTGTTGTTCCATACTTTAAGGTTCAAATAATAGTAAACCATAATATAATACAATTTTTATTGTCACGCTTAACCCCTTATTTAAAACAGCAAATTACATCCCGGGAATCTGGAGCCCTGGGAAACCGCAATTGACAGGAAATTCTTCCTGAGGTTGGAGATTCTAGGAATAGTGAAGAATAATAAATAGGTCCTATATGATCTACTACCTCTAATAAGAAGGGACCGAGGCCCCTCTCAAGTCTGTTGTCTATTTACGCCTATGAATCCCACCAATTTTTGCATATACATATGAATATTAAACCTCAAACATTCTCGATTCCAACGAAAATAGCTCCGACAGAAAGTGTTATACTAATACTCTTTATTTTGCCTCGTTTGCTTAACTGATCAACAAATAATATGTTATTTTTTTAGTATTGTAATGGTCTCGCACTATCAAAATTACCGGCATTGTCAAAGATACCTTGTTTTACGGTATAACAGTTCCAACATTAATTGTCTTAAACGAACTTTTGTCCCACCAGTGGGGTTTGTTCTAGAGTGCAAATGTGCAACTTTAAAGCAAGACCATATAGATAGTAGCAGATTTCGAATAACAATAAAATTTCGAGTGGGTTTATTTTTGGGATTTCCTGAACATAGAGTGCAATTTTGGTTACCACACGTCTTATGTAGTGAACAAGGTTCTTTATTGAAAAAATTGAAGTTCTTATAAATTAACAGTTGAAATGTAATGTCAGGAATAAATAGAAAAAGAGAAGATTAAAGATATCTATCAAATATTTACAGCAAGGCCCGTTAAAAAACTACACGCCTTTTGGATCACGGCACTTTTTCGATGATTTTTATCGAGACTGCCATACACCAAGAAATAGACAAATGACAAAATCTTATGGAGAGATTCGGGACATATTTTTCTGAGAGAAGCAAAATGGATGATGAGATAATTGAAAGGAATTTCTTTTCACACAGAATGATTCATTCATTTATTGAGCTAACATCTAAATAGATAGCAAACTGAATCAACAATTTCGCGCCACAATACTTGGTTCGTGACTGCATCTCTCCACCCCCGGTTCTGCGCCACGCTCGCCAAATCGATGCGCACTTGATCCGCCCACCTAGCTCGCTGCGCTCCACGCCTTCTTGTACTAACCGGATCCGAAGCGAATAGTCAGGCATTCTACGACATGCCCTGTCCAGCGTATCCTTCTAGCTTTGGCCACCTTCTGGATAGTGGGTTAGCCGAAGAGTTGGGCGAGCTCGTGGTTTTCTTCGCCGCCACACATCGTTTTCCGACACACCGCCAAACATCGTCCAGGTTGCAGGTCCTCATCGAGCAAAGTCCACGTTTGATGCCCGTAGAGGACTACCGGCCTTATGAGCGTTTTGTACATGGTACATTTGGTGCTTTTTTGACCGCAATTTCCTGTGGAGACCATAGCAGGTCCGACTGCAACTGATGATGTGCCTCCGTATTTCACGACTAACGTTATGGACCGATGCACGAGTTCACTATTTGACGTTTGAGCGGTGCCGTGTTATTTCGAGACCATGGCAACAAGTGAATTCGGCACCGCTCAAACGTCAAATTAGTGAACTCGTGCATTGATCCATTGTCAGTCGTCAACAAGGTTCCAAGGTAGACGAACTCGTCGACCATCTCGAACGTATCCCCGTCTATCGTAACACTGCCACCTAGGCGAACCCTGTCGCGCTCGGCTTCACCAGCTAGCATAGACTTTGTCTAGGACGCATTCACCATCAGCCCAATTTTTGCTGCCTCACGTTTCAGGCGAGTGTACAGGTCTGCCACCTTTTCAAATGTTTGAGCGACAATTTCCATATCATCCGCGAAGCAAACAAATCCACAGGATCTCGTGAAAATCGTACCCGGCTGTTAACACCTTCTAGCGCAATATTGAACAACAGGCACGAAAGTCCATCACCTTGTCGTAGTTCCCGGCGGGATCCAAACGAACTAGAGTGTTCGCCTGAAACCTTCACACAATTTTGCGCTCTTTCCATCGTTGTTCTTATCTGTCTCGTGAGCTTCTCGGGAAAGCTGTTCTCGTCCATGATTTTCCATAGCTATACGCGGCCGATACTATCGTATGCAGCATTGTAATCGATGAAAAGGTGAAGCGTTGGGTCTTGGTATTCACGACAATTTTGGAGGATTTGCCGTACAGCTAAACTGATGATGATCGCTCGAAAGTTCTCACAATCTAACTTGTCGCCCTTCTTATAGATGGGGCAAATTACTACTTCCTTCCACTCCTCCGGTAGCTGTTCTGTTTCCCAGATTGTGCCTACCAGCCGGTTCATATAAATGGCCTACCTTTCATGGCCCATATTTATGAGTTCAGCTCGGATACCATCCTTACCAGCAGCTTTATTGTTTTTGAGCTAATGAATGGCATCATTAACCTCCCTAAAAATGGGGGCTGGTTGGTTTCCAAAGCCCGCAGTACTGACGAAGGCATTTCCTCCGTTGTCCCGTCCTTCATTGCCTGTGCTGTCAACGCCATTCAGATGTTCGTCGAAGTGCTGCTTGCACCTTTCGATCACCTAACGCTCGTCCGTCAAAATAATCCCATCCTTATCCCTGCACATCCCGGCTCGTGGCACGAAGCCGTTGCGGGATGCGTTGAGCTTTTGATAAGACGTGTTTCTTGAGACCGGCACAGCTGTTCCATCTCCTCGCACTCCGTCCCCTTCAGGCGGCGTTTTTTTCCGAGAAAGGCGGGTCTGCTGTTGCCGTTTCCGTCTATAACGCCTACATTCCTCGTCGAACCAATCGTTCCGTCGACTCCGGCCCACGTACCCGATTGCTCTCGGCTGCATTGTGGATGGCTGGTTTTACTGTTCTTCAGCAGTCCACAAGAGGGGCTACATCCAACTCACCCTCTTCCGGTAGTGCAGCCTCGAGGTAATGCGCGTACGCAGTTGCGACTTCCGGTTGTTTGAGCCGCTCTAGGTCATATCGGGGTGGCCGTCGGTACCGTACGTTCTTAACTACGGAGAGTTTTGGGCGTATTTTCACCATCACCAGATAGTGGTCAGAGTCGATGTTGGCGCCACGATAGGTCCTGATGTTGATCAATCGGAACAATGCCGATTTGTGATTCTGTCTGCTGTGGTGACCCCAGGTGTATCGGTATGGAAGGCTGTGCGAATGGCCATATTCTTCAAAACGGCGAAATCAATTAGTCTTAGGCCGTTTTCGTTCGTCAGCCGCTGGGCGCTGAACTTTCCAATAGTCGGTCTGAATTCCTCCTCCTGGCCAACCTGAGCGTTTAGATCTCCTATGACGATTTTTACGTCGTGGCTTGGGCAGCTGTCGTACTCGTATTCGAACTGCGCATAAAAAGCGTCTTTATCATCATCAGTGCTTCCGGAGTGAGGTATGTGCACGTTTATTATGCTGAAGTTGAAAACCCGGCCTTTGAGCCTCAACCTGCATATTCTCTCATTGATCGGCCACTACCCGATCACGCACCTCTGCATATCACCCATCACTATAAAAGCTGTTCCTAGCTCACGTGTGTTGCCGCAGCTCTGGTAGATGGTATGATTACCTCTAAACGTTCGCACATCCCTTCCAACACACTTCCTGCAACGCTACGATGCATAATCCTTGGTCGTTCAGCACGTCGATAAGAATACGTGTGCTCCCGATGAAGTTGAGAGATTTACAGTTCCACGTACTGAGCTTCCAATCGCTAGTCCCTTTACGTCGCTGTGGTCTTCGCCGATTGTCCCGGTTCGTATTCTATCGTTGATTCTTCGTTGCTTGATTTTTTTACGGATGGCCTGCAGGGCCTGACACCGACCCCCTTGATTTCCGGAGGACCATTCCCCCTAAATCTTTGGAGGAACATAGTGCGCAGTTTGGTTTAAAGTCGTTTTCTGGCACTTGGACGATGATCAGCCGCCTCTGACATGGCGAACAGACGCTGTTGTGTGCCGGTCCTAACATGGAGTACAGACGCTCCCGGTTTGCAGAATCAAAAGCAAAAGCAAACCCCCCTTCCCTGTTTGCATATGACCAGAGTTCCCACCGGAATTGGTTACCCGATCTTTCTTAAGATTACTCGTACCCCGGCAAGTAACGCGAGGAGGTACACGGAGAAATATTTTTACTTAATTTTTGAGTTTACTTTACCCAAAATTAAGTATATAGTTTATAGTTTCAACCCAAAATCTCTCGGTTTTCTCTTTCTCCCACACGAATGTTGTCAAAAATAGAGAGAGCTGCATCTACCCAATGGGGGTACTTTGGCCCAATAAGCCAAATTTGGGTAAATGCAACTTTTCTCATGTTTGGGTCGAAAGAACTCAATTTTGCGTTAAATCAACCCAAAATTGAGTATATTTTTCTAATGGAATCAAAGCCAAACTACCTAGTGGGGACCTTGGAAATTTAGCCAAAATTGAGTTATTGGGCTCAACTACGGAATTGCGTTGAAACAACCCAAAATTGAGTTGAATTCCGTCTCCGTGTAGAGATAGGAGTTGCTGGGCAAGAGGCTAAGAACCACACAAAGGGGTCTATTTTATTCCTGCAGGTACGCGAGTTACCAATGGGACGCCATGCCCAGCCAATTACTGTGCGAAGCCATTTACCTTTCAAATTATAATGGTTTCATTACTATTTGCAAAAATTTAGCTTATATTTTAATTGGGAACTTCACCTTCTTTGAATCATCGGCAGGTCTTTGGAGTTATACTGATAAAACGATTATTTACATTAATTGCTTAATCTTTTATAATCGATTATTCCTTCTTTTGATCATGGGCCTGTTCTTTCACGAAAAAACTATTTTTCATATTCATTGGAAGTTAAAACTTGTGGTTGTTTGAAACAATTTACTTATTACGATTCGAGGGATCAAAGTAAACCGATCCTGCAAAAGAACGAATAAGTCGTAAACCCCCTTTTGTTACTGTCAACAGCTACAAATGCAATGCGAAAACCTTTGCTGGCAGCTACTGCCAATAGCAGAGCAGTGATTTGGGATGCTTTTCTATCAGCACTGACTGTTTCTTGAATCAAAACTAAGGAGCTTAAGGGGCTAAGGAAGGCCCCTTAAATCTATGAAATTCAGCTTCAGTTTTTAGCTTCGATTTCAGCTGTGGATATATGAAAGGGTCAAACGCAAGTCCTTATATTTATATTAAAACATATAAAAATCTGAAATATCTGTTGCCTATCCTAAAATATAGGCAGTAAGTCAATCTTAAATTAGTTATTTTTATTCATATTGAAAACACCCGGAAAGCTATGATTTTGTGAAGTTATCTTATGTGGAGAGAAACACTAGTGATTTGTTAGAATTTTACCATTTTATTAAATGTTTTCTAGCAAAGCTTAATGAAATTTAAAACGAAAACTCTTGTGGAACACCTTAGATACAATGTACTTGAACTCATCACATTGAAATATTTTGATAAAAGCACTTATTACTAGAAAAGTTCTAACAAACACAAAACTAGGGTCTGTGCTGTTTAGATAAGAATCTATTTTTTTAAATAAAAAAAAATGTTAAAGGTTATTTTATCAAACAAAATATTTGAAGGCAGCATTTATAAGGCTCCAAAGAAAATTACAAAAATTTAAAAAAAAATATTTGTTTGAAAAAATATTATGATTCTCGCTATCAGAATCGTGCCTATACTTTCTGGGACACCCTATACACCAAATTTATGTTGTATTAACCCTCTAATACCCAAATTTTTATTTTCGATCTAAATATCATTTTTCGTTATCTAAAATCGTGCTAAACACGTTTTGGGCAATGATTCATTTTTATTCACGAATTTGTGAATTTTGGATTTTGATTTTTATAATTTTTATTTTTGAACATCCCTATCCTTTTTCATTTTTTCTTAAAGCCTTCTTTGGTTACTGATTTTTGGCAATAATAAAAAATTAAGTTTTTGAGGTACTTTTAAAAATATTAAATTTTCAATTTTTTTCTGTGATATTTTTTATTTTCCGTTTAATTAACGGAAAAACAGGTTTAAAATTATTTTAATACCATCAAGCTCTTCTTCTGTGATAGGTTGATCGTAAAAAAATATAAAAGGTTCGCATTTTTTTGTTACACATTGAATGAACTCCAGGCATTTGTAGGTTATATAGCAATACAATTTTACAAACAATTTTCAAAAATAGAAAAAAGTTTCACAAGTCATAGAAAACTTTTCTGATATGCATGTTATGAGTCAAGGTTAAAACCACAAATAAAATCATTTTTATTTCTGACCTACGAAAGAATACACAAAATTCCAAAGTGTACCCCGTCTAAAGGCGGGGTTGGGTATTAGAGGGTTAAATCAGCTAAGTTATGCTAATTGTTTGTACCGTAATCCGGGGTATCATTGATCAGCGGGGTAACATTGATCGGAATGACTCACCTCATCAAAAGTTCGTATTATCATTTATTGATGAAACATTTCCAAATCATGAATGGTGCTTCTCTTTCTTATATTCATGAGCTAATAAATGTTAATATTTTTGTGAAAATTGCGTTTGCCTTATGCGTAAATTTGTCAACTTTTCGAAATAATGATTTTAATTGGTTAGGATGACATTACCGAAGATTCATGTCTCACATAAGTTCTGCAAACGATATAAGCAAGGAAAATGTGATTCTTACTAAAAATGACATCGCCGAAAACGATTCCGTTTTCAAAAGTTTCATAAGTATGCTCAATTAAGCAACATTACCGAATTACTGTTAAGAATGTAAAATTCCCTTAGGAAATTGCCTACCTTTAGGCGTATTCCACGGTTCGAGGTGTTTTTAATTTTAAAATAACTCAAAAAGTAAATGACTTGTAAGCGTTTGGCCTTCATATTCGGGTTCAGGGACCATGATTTAAGTAAGTAACGACATTTTCAGTATTACCGAACGTTGTTTATATAGGTGATCAATGTTAACCCATATCAACTAAATCAAAAAATCGCCTAAAACGTTGTTTTTAACATGCTTAAATCTTTCAATAAACAAAATATAGTATACAGTCTCGAGCTATGGGTGGCAGTACTTGTTTTAAAAATATAAAACCTGCAACACATGCATTTTCAAACGAAATATTGAAGAAACATTCAGAAAAATGATCAATGTTACCCCGGATTACGGTACCAATAAATTACGATGAAAATGGTAGTTTTTATGCTGCAATTTCAGCTATCTATTTTCTACGTTTTAACGGGTTGTTCATCAATTACGTAATACAGTATTGTCGAATTAAATATTTTCACTTCTCGTGTGCTAGTTTTTTGTATTAAAATAAATAAATACATTACTAGCCTCACAAGGAAAAAGAAACCCCAATTCCCTCATCACCCGTTATATAATTTATAGACGGCACCAGAATAGCTCAGTAGAGCAAAATAAAACAAACTGCCTATCGGACGTGTTGTGACGAAATCTGAGGTATTTTAGCTGGAAATCCATTTAGGTTAATCGACCAATTTATAGAGCAACTTCACGCATGTATACACGTATTGCTCAACACGTGCATAAACATCGTTAATATCTACACCATTTAGGAGAGTAGTAGCAAAGGGGCATAAGTGACAAAAACCTAGTTTCGAGAGACCGACTTTGATTTTCTTTTAGCAATTGTTCATTCCATACAAATTTAATGGGAACCATCAAAACAAGCTAATCTTGCACGGATTATTTTGTTTTTTTTTTTCTTGCTTGACGGATAAATACCGTTGTAAAGCTTGGAAACAACAAAACATTTCAGTATACTCAAATTAACACTGACCAAAATTTCACTTACACCCCTTTGTGTTTGGGCCCCTAATTTACTCTGAATTTGTTGAAAAGTATTCATTCATTGAGGCAGAAGTGTCTAGTAAATGCAACTACATCATGTATGCAGTAGATACCATAGATCAAATTAAAACATTTAATAATAATGTTAATATTTGGTCAAATATGGTAGTATAAATCAATAACCTTACCACTTCATTTGTACATCCGTATTTCTTACATTTTTAATTTATTGAATGCAAATTCTAGAGGATTAAGACTGGTGGCGTATTCAGTACGTAGGTATGCGTTTACAATATGTTCGTATAAACGCAATTTGATCCGACGTATGTTTCCAGTTGCATGACATTCCCTCAACCACTTAAAGTGTTGAAATTGCGTTTTCCACAGAGCATCGTAGAGAAATAAACCTTTTAGACAAATTATTGTGTCTACCTAAACACGACTACCGTAGGTCGCGACTCGCACTGGCCAGGTTCTTTACTTTTCGGTCATTGAAATTGTTTATTTATTTTGCGAACTTATTTTTTGCATCGAAACGAGCTTCTTTAATTAGCCACACAAAAGCACGTGCGTGGGTTACCGGTTCTTTCAATCATGCTTTTATTTTCATAGCTTCTGCCAATTCATTCTTGACATTGACCTGAATTCATGAGGAAGACACATTGATGTTTTTTTTTGCTAATCTGTTGGACACTGTTCTGCCTTGACATCCGTCTTCAGCTTCAGCACGTGCTGACGGTCAATCTTAATCTTGCGCGTCATCTAACTCTTGTAGGCATCGGATTCAGTCTCTACTCATACATACATACTTACCAAGACCTAACAGGTGGAATTCAATCCTAGATATACAAATCGGTAATCAGCATGACTGACTTAACGCTTTTAGTCACTGTTTCATGCCTATTTACCAGGGGCAACTTTTTTGTCGCGGAGAAGGTGAAGGCAATCGAACTAGTTTGAAATTCAAGTCACATTTCAGAACATGGAACACATCGGACAGTATTTGTTGTTACCCTGCGTGACAGTGGCTATCAAACTACATTTCACGGAAAAGTTTTGGGCAGTTCGATTTCGTGTGATAAAAATTATATATTATGTCGTATGAATAAACTGAGCAAAGCTTTTACTTTACTCAAATCAACCTGTCAGATGATTTTCTTGACCATTTACTCAGATTGGTATGATAGAACTGAGCACTTGAGTATTTACTTTTCGAACATCCAAATCCGAATGAATAAAGCTGTGAAAGCTGAGTAGATGCTCAGAAAATCCTGACAAGGGAAGGTCACGATGGTGTTACACGGGGTTTTCAATCGGACTATTTTTGTTAGATTCTACATGTCGAAATATGAAAAACCCCAAAGCCTTTCGGGTGATGAACCAGTGTTGTAGCCAGGAGGAGCTCTAAAAGGGGCAATTTTGTGCGTATATAATACTATTGAGCTAATTGAAAATTAGACAAAAATATTTTTTCAGTGTTAATTGTGATGGTAGAGAACAGGATTGAAATTAATGTATGTTTAAAATGTATTTTTTCTATGCCATAAGCTCATTCGGGATGGGATTCTTCTTGGTATACTATTCTAATAAAACAAAATTAGTTTAGTAACTAAGATGGAATATGTTAGTAAACATATTCCATGTTAGTTACGCCTATGGCATAAAAATACATTGTAAACATACATTAATGTCAATTCTGTTCATTACTACCACAATAAACACCGAGAAAAAATTTGTTGGCAAATTTTCAATTGAGTCAATAATATTATATTCGTACAAAATGGACCCTTTCAGAGCCTCTCCTGGCTACACCACTGGGCCATCACCCGAAAGGCTTTGGGTTTTTTCATATTTCGACATGTAGAATCTAACAAAAATAGTTTGGTTGAAAACCCCGTGTAACACCATCCTGACCTTCCCTTGTGAGTCAGCTACTGACCATGCTCAGTTGAAAACAAACAAGCGAGAAAGTTGATTCTGCAGTAAGGACTTCGTCTTCATTTGGACTGTGAAGAACAATTTCCACATTTTTCAGCTGGAGAATGTGCGGACGAGCCTCGAAGACAATCAGTTTTTTTTTTGCTGGCTGTACGTCCTTCAAGACATGACCTGCGCCACAATGTTACGCCAACTAACTCGGTCCATGGCTGCTAACCTCCAATTCCTCGATCGCCCCACACTTCCAAGATCCTGCTCCACTTGGTCAAACCACCTAGCTCGTTGCGCTCCCCTTCATCTTGTACCGACCGGATTTGAGTTGAACACCATTTTTGCGGGATTGTTGTCCGGCATTCTTACAACGTGTCCCGCCCATCGTACCCTTCCAGCTTTGGCGACTTTCGTGATACTGGGTTCACCGTAGAGTTGCGCAAGCTCGTGGTTCATTCTTCTCCTCCATACGCCGTTCTCACATACTTCGCCGAAGATCGTCCTAAGTACACGTCGTTCAAAAACTCCTAGCGCTTGCAGGTCCTCTTCGAGCATTGTCCACGTCTCATGCCCGTAGAGGACTACCGGTCTTATTAGCGTCTTGTACATGGTACACTTAGTACGGAAGTGAAGTTTACCAGACCGCAAGGTCTTGTGGAGTCCATAGTAAGCACGACTTCCGGCGATGATACGTCTTCAAATTTCTCTGCTGCAGTTGTTATCCGACGTTATCAATGATCCGAGGTAGACGAATTCGTCCACCACCTCCAACTCATCCCCGTCGATCGTCACGCGTCTGCCTATGCGAGCTCTATCGCGCTCGGTTCCTCCAGCCAGCAGATATTTCGTCTTCGACGTATTTACCTTCAATCCAACCCGATCTGCTTCACGTTTCAGCCTGGTATACTGTTCAGCAACCACCTGGAACGTTCTTCCGACAATGTCCACGTCGTCAGCGAAACAAATGAACTGGCTGGATTTATTGAAGATCGTGCCCCGCATGTTGAAGCCCGCCCGTTTCATAACACCTTCTAGCGCAATATTGAACAGGAGGCAGGAAAGACCATCGCCTTGTCGAAGTCCTTTGCGTGTTTCAAACGGGTCCGATAAAGCACCCGATATCTTCACACAGCACTGTACACTATCCATCGTTACTTTGATCAATCTAGTCAGTTTCCCGGGAAAACCGTTCTCGTCCATAATCTTCCATAGCTCTTCGCGGTCGATGGTATCATAGGCCGCTTTAAAATCGATGAATAGGTGGTGCGTAGGGACTTGATATTCGCGACACTTTTGGAGGATCTGCCGCAACATAAAGATTTGGTCTGTCGTCGATCGCCCGTCCACAAATCCGGCTTGATAACTTCCAACAAATCTGCTTGCCAGTGGCGATAGACGGCGGAAGATGATCTGGGAAAGCACTTCATAGGCTGCATTAAGAATGGTGATCGCTCGATAGTTCTCACATTCTAACTTGTCACCCTTTTTGTATATTGGGTATATTATTCCCTCCTTCCACTCCTACGGTAACTGTTCTGTATCCCAGATCCTGGCTATCAATCGGTGCAGACAAGCGGCCAACCTGTCCGGGCCCATTTTAATAAGCTCCGCTCCAATACCATCCTTTCCAGCTGCTTTGTTGTTCTTGAGCTGTTTGATAGCATCCTTAACTTCACCTATTGTGGGAGTTGGCACGTCTCCCTCATCCGCCTTACTGATGAAGCCATTCCTCCTGCTGTCTTGATCTTCCTCCTCTGCGCCGTTTAGGTGTTCATCGTAGTGCTGCTTCCACCTTTCAATCATCTCACGTTCGTCCGTCAAGATACCTCCATCCTTATCCCGGCACATTTCGGCTCACGGCACAAAGCCTTTGCGGGATGCATTTAGTTTCTTGTAGAACTTACGTGTTTCTTGAGAACGATACAACTGCTCCATCTCTTCGCACTCCAACTCTTCCAGGCGGCGCTTTTTATCCCGGAATAGATGGGTTTGCTGTCTTCGCTTCTGTTTGTATCGTTCCACGTTTTGACGGGTGCCTTGCTGCAGCATCATCGCCCGCGCTGCATTCTTCTCGTCCAAAACCGTCTGACACTCCTCGTCGAACCAACCGTTCCGTCGATATGCTTCCAGGAACCCAATGGCACCTTCCGCTGCGTTGTTTATGGCTGCTTTGAGACTACTCCAGCAGTCCTCAAGAGGGGCTTCGGTGAGCTCTCCCTCTTCCGGCAACGCTGCCTCAAGGCTTTGCGCGTATTCAGTTGCGACTTCGGGTTGCTTGAGTCGCTCCAGATTGTACCGGGCGGGCGTCGGTACCGAATGTTGTTCACAACGGAGAGTCTTTGGCGCACTTTAACCGTCACTACACGCCATGTCTGAACCAGCAGATTATAAAAACAAAATGTACATCAGGTTTTTCTTCGCTAATAGTTAGTTGAGATGCTTAATATTAAAATGCGGAAGGTTTAAAAATATTCTATCGGGGAAATTTTGAAAAAAATCGATTTGAAGTTTTTGGGTATTTCTCCTTATAAAGATATAAAGCGTCCGCTTTAGATTCATACAATATCAAAGAAATATCTTTCATACTACTGATAATAATCGATCACCCATGAATAATCATCAACATGAAAAAAAGCCTACTTTATTATCATTTCCCTACTCCTTAGTGCTACCGTAGGCTCTAATCTATTAGCTCAAGAATAGTAAGCGTGCAAGCATACCAAAATATTCCGTAGATTTGGCATGCGTTAGTTGATTGTACGTATTTATCACAATATAATCACGTTAAAATGAAATCTCACGAAGAAAATCGTAAAAAAGTTTGTTTGCTGTGTTTTTTAAAGGCAAAGCCAAGTAAACCGGTAAACAAAACATTGAAGCGTGTTATTAAAGAGAAGTTTTTGCCATGTTATGACGATAACAATAAAATATATCCAAAAGTGCTTTGTGGTGGGTGTTATATTACGGTCTACAGATGTAAAACTGGTGAAAATTTTAAGGAAATCGAGGTCCATCGCTATCCCGAAGAAGATAAGATGTTTTTGAGAGACAGGAAAAACGTGAGATGCGCATGTGAGCTATGCCACGTGGCTCAAGAAACATTGAAGATCAATGAAGGATTTTGTCGTCCTGCAAAGAAAAAGGTCAACAGCATGAAGGTGTGTAAAGCGTGTTTCACCCCACTCGGCCCTGGAAAACCTCACTCCTCCTCTCTCCTCTTTCTGGCGTTACGTCCCTACTGGGACAGAGCCTGCTTCTCAGATTAGTGTTCTTATGAGCACTTCCACAGTTATTAACTGAGAGCTTACTATGCCAATGACCATTTTTGCATGCGTATATCGTGTGGCAGGTACGAAGATACTCTATGCCCTGGGAAGTCGAGAAAATTTCCAACCCGAAAAGATCCTCGACCGGTGGGATTCGAACCCACGACCCTCAGCTTGGTCTTGCTGAATAGCTGCGCGTTTACCGCTACGGCTATCTGGAAAACCTCACAAGTGCAACAAAACCACAAAAGTGCAGAATTTAGTGGCAATGACTGAAGGAAGTGAAGATCATGTCATAGGAAAAGCTATCCGTAAAAAGGTAAATAACCCGGAATTGGTTTCGAAAATTTCGAATCTGCGAGGAAAACCTACCAGTTTCAAGTTAGTTACTTGTAAAACGAAGAAAGCCAAATCGCCTTTATTGCATGAAGATCTTATTGCCTGGAAAACAGATCTAAATCTCAGTACAAATCAAGTTAGTAAAACATTTTAATATTTTTATTGATTTTTTTATGACACCATAACTTATTCCTGTTCAGACTCTGAAACTAGCACGGAATATGCGCAAAAATGATCGAAAAAATATCCAGCCGGGACTGAAGCTGACTGTCAAAAACCGCATGGATGAACTTCACGAATTCTTCCAGGTCCATAACATGGAAACGTTGTCGACCAAAGGGAAAACAAACCTTTTTTGAGCAACGCATTGTTATCTTGTGTGCCAGCGTAAAAGGGTTATATCAACGCGAGAAGGAATGTCAACGAAACTGTTTTGAAAGTGGGCATCGATGGTGGTCAGGGCTCACTTAAAATAGTTTTAAGCATCGAAGAGCGAAATCGTGAACTCAAACAAAGGTTGAAGGATTCAGGAGCCCGTCGAGCTTTTATTATTGGTCTAGCTCCAGGAATGCAAGAAAACTACACAAATATTGCAAACCTTTGGCATCGGCTTGAACTCAACTCAATTGAATCTTCATTCGCAGGTATGGTTTAATGTATGTGCGATAGTCGCAATAATTAATTATGCTTCCTTCTTTCTCAAGGTGATCTTAAGGTGGTGAATATAATGACTGGTATTACGGCGAACAGCTCCACCTATCCTTGCGCATATTGCACTGCTATCAAATCAAACCTCGGCACTGATGTTGGCGTATCTCGAACTCTTGGGTCTATATCTGAATGGTATGGACGATGACTAGCTTCCGGAGGTAACGAGAAAGATGCTAAGCTGTTTTTTAACTGCATCAACAAACCTTTATTTTGTGGAGATGATAATACAAAAGTATTACAGGATTGCCCCCCTCCTTCCCTACATTTAATACTGGGATTAACGAACAGTGCCTATGATGTAATAGCTAAACATCATCAGAATGCTGCTGAGTTATGGGCAAAATCTGTAAATGCAACACGTCATGCTCAATTTGGATTCGCAGGCAGACATTGTCGAGCTTTATTATCAAAGCACGGTGTTCTAATGGAAGCTGGTTTGACAGAGTATGCTGATTGTATGGAAAAATTGTTATCCGTTGTTCAAAAATGTTTTGGATTCAACTTGGAGGATGGATACAGAAATGTCATACAAGAATTTTGCAGCAGTTGGACTACTTTAAATCTTCCAGTAACACCAAAGTTCCACATATTGAAGTACCATGTAAGTGAATTTTGTGACGACGTGCAAAGTGGCCTCGGGCGATATTCTGAGCAGACAGTAGAAGCTATACATCAAGATTTTTCAAACACATGGAAGCACCATAAGGTTCCAGAGAGTCACGCCAATTATCAAGAAAGCCTACTGAAAGCTGTAGTCGTGTACAACAGTAGCCATATTTAAGGACACATTGTAATTAAGTTGTAAATAATTGAAATTAGGTAATTTTAAATTAATTATAACACATATTTCAATCATTGATCAATCCCTGATTGCAACAGCATATCACATATTCTTTTTAGACATAAATCATGAGCTTAGTAGGTGAAGAAATGTAATTCGTACATTAAATTGAAATTCTGATGAAAAAATATCGATTCAGCATGAAAAACAAGATGTTTTTTTGTAGTTACATATTCAACAAAATTCTTCAACGATATAAGGACGTGGCCAGTGTCGTTATGAACTAGAACAATCTGTAAGGCATCGAAAATGAGGACTGTAGATAATTTTCAGCTTGAAATAAATTCAAATATTAATGTATTATTAATCATTGATAACCATACAGAGATGCTTAGCAGTCCTAGAAGTGTGCAAAACTTTGAACCGACTTTTTTCAAAAGTTCCCCGATAGAATATTTTTAAACCTTCCGCATTTCAATATTAAGCATCTCAACTAACTATTAGCGAAGAAAAACCTGATGTACATTTCGTTTTCATAATCCGCTGGTTCGGACATGGCGTGCACTAGGTAGTAATCCGAATCGATGTTTGCGCCGCGATAGGTTCTGACGTCGATAATGTCCGAGAAGTGCTTTCTATCAATCAAAACGTGGTCGATTTGTGATTCAGTCTGTTGGGGTGATCTCCAGGTGTACCGATACGGGGGGCTGTGCTGGAAGTAGGTACTACGTATGGCCATGTTTTTGGAGGCGGCGAAATCAATCAGTCTAAGGCCGTTTTCGTTCGTAAGCTGGTGAGCGCTGAACTTCCCTATAATCGGTCTAAATTCCTCCTCCTGGCCAACCTGAGCGTTGAGATCTCCGATAACGATTTTGACATCATGGCTTGGGCAGCCGTCGTATTCACGTTCCAGCTGCGCGTAGAAAGCGTCCTTATCGTCATCGTCACTTGCTAGGTGAGGGCTGTGCACGTTGATTATGCTGATATTGAAGAACGGGCCTTTGATCCTCAACTTGCACATTCTGTTGTCGATTGGCCACCACCCAATCACGCGCCTCTGCATTTCGCCCATCACGATAAAAGCTGTGCCCAGCTCATGTCTATTGCCGCAGCTCTGGTAGATGGTATAACCATTAGAGTGGTTCAAAACATCGTTTTTGCTCCACATCGCTCATTCGATTCTAGATCAAATTCTGAGTGTCCTCCCAAAATTTGAGCTCATTTGGATGAAAACTGAGACTGCACAAGCCCTTTAAAGTTTATATGGGAATTACTATGGGAAAAGCAACCAATTCATTGAATCGGTCATAGTGTGAGCCCATGTGCTCTTGGAGATTAGAACTACGTTGATACTGTGAGACACAATAATCAGCTACAACTTTGCCGAAGACCGTTTTTGAATCGGACACCCCAGTAATTAGTTATTGATTTTTGAATGAGTTGTATAACTTTGGCTATAATAATTGGGCTGCACTGCAGGCATCACTGGATATATGCAGTAAAACATAGTAGCCATGATTTGTGCGTGCTATCTTTCGCGCCACGTGCAGCAATGTTGCTTGTTCAGAAGTTAAATGAGCACTGCTGAAGAATTTGTGACTGGATATAAATCAATAACTAATTACTGAGGCGTCCGATTTGAGAACGGTCTTCGGCAAAGTTGTAGCTGATAAATGTATCTCACAGTATCAACGTAGTTCTAATCTTTAAGAGCACATGGGCAAATACTATGACCGATTGAATGAATTGGTTGCTTTTCTCATAGTAATTCCCATATAAACTTTAAAGGGCTTGTGCAGTCTCAGTTTTCATCCTAAAGAGCTCAAATTTTGGGAGGACACTCAGAATTTGATCAAGAATCGAATGAGCGGTGTGGAGCAAAAACGATTTTTTAACCACTCTAATAACCATCCCTATACGTATGTCCGTCGACCCTTTCCAGCAAACCTTCTGCAGCGCTACGATGTCGAACTTGCGGACTCTCAATAATTCGGAAAGAATGCGGGTACTTCCCAAGAAATTGAGAGACTTACAGTTCCATGATCCGAGTTTCCAATCGTTAGTCCGTTTTCGATGCCTGGGTCTATGCCGATTGTTCCGGTCCGAATTTACATTGTATGCTTCCTGTACTGATGATTTTAACGGCTGGCTTGTAAGGCCTGCACCAACCCCCTGTCTCGCCGGAGGATCATCGTGCACAGCACTGTTTAGAGTCCCACGCTGGCACTAGGACGATGATCAGCCGCTCCTAACATGGAGAACAGACACTGTTTTCAGCCGCCCCTAACATGGAGAACAGACGCTCTGATAAGCTACACCCTCAGAAGAGAGGAGCCCCCCTTCCCTGTCAGCATACGACCAAGGTTCCACCAGGGTTGGTTACCCGATCTTCCCTACGGTTACTCGTATCCCAGGGGGAGGTAGGGATAGGAGTTACTGGACAAGAGGCTAAGGACCACAAATGGGGTCTATTTTATACCTGCAGGTACGCGAAGTACCAATGGTACGCATTGTCCAGTCATTTACCACCCCGAAGACAATCAGGTTCTTATTTATTTGATGGAAATACAAATTTTTGGACATACACTCATGCCATCAAATCGAAGAGGATTCCGACACTCTCCGCATTTACAATCAACGCAAGACTTGGAATTGCCATAGCAGAAACAACGCTGACCACAGCACGTTAGTTTCCCGGGCAAGAACGTAGACAGGATTTTCTTCAGGATAGAAAACTACTTCAAAAATAATTTCTGGCCAAACCGACAGTTTTTAACATCTTCATTTATAGGTATTTGATAAGTTCTGTTCTTGGCGTAGTCATCTTTGCGTAGTGGAACTTTTCGTATAATTTCTGGTGGAACTGAAACTGGTGAAACGTATCGTTTAATTTCCGGAGGAATCACGATTTAGGAATTCTAGGAGGAAATCTTTGAAAATAATTCGTGAAAATTTTAGAGGAACATCTGGGAACGGAGTTCTCAGAAATTCTTGTAAGATCTCATAAAATAATTTAAGGACGATCTCCTAAAGGAATTTTTGGAGGAACTACCAGGGGAATTCCTGGATAACTCCCGAAGGGATTACTGGAGGATTCTCGGCAGCATTCCTGGAAGAACACCTGGCGGGATTCGTGGAGGAACTCCGGTTGAATTCCTGGTGGACCAACTCGCGAAGAAATTCCTGGAGGAACTACGGTAGAATTCCTGGAGAAACTCCAAAGGAGTACCTGGATGAACCTCAGAGAAATTTTTGGAAGAATTCCGAAGGGAGCTTCGAAGAGATTCTCGGTAGAGCTCCGAAGACTGTTCCGGAAAAATTTCAAGATTAACTCTGGAGGAATTTCCCGTACAAACTCTGGACTTGACGTGGATTTCTCTGGACGATTTTCCGAACAAACTCTGGAGTATTTCCCGGAGGAATTCTGAAAATGTTCTCATAGAAAATGCTCAGGAATTCCTGAAGGAACTCCGGAATAATTCCTTGAGGAATTCCGAAAGAACTTCTAATGGATCCATGAAGAAAATCCGATTGGATTCCCGGTGAAGCTCCAAAGGAATTCCCGCCAAAAACTTTGAAAGAAATTATTAAGGAATTCCTGGAGGAACTTTGAAAAAATCTTGGCGGAATCCCCGAAACAACTCTGAACGAATTCCTGGAGTAACTCCGAATGATTTGCTGGAGGAGCTCCGGAAAAATTGCTCAACGAACTTCATAAGAATTCCTGGAGAAAATCAAGAGGGAAACGCATAAAAGTTCCTAGAGGAATTTCTGAAATAACTTCGGAAAAAAATCCAAAAGGAACTATGAGAGAAATCCATAGCAATTCGCGGTGGAGCTCTGAAGAAAAAACGGACGATATGCTGGATAAATCCAGAAATATTAGTGAAGGAACTACGTGAAGAAATTCCGGATGCGTTTCTAGAGGAACTTCGGAAGCGTTTCTGAAAGAACTTCGGAGAAAGGAAGTCCCGGTGTAGCTCCGGATGAACTTTCCAGGAAGTACTGGATGAAATCCAGCGGAGTTTTTGGAAGAACTTTGGAAGAATTCCCGGTGGAAATCCAGAAGAAGTATCAAAAATTGCTTGATGAAATCCAGAGAAATTGCCTGAGTAAACGCGGGAGGATTTCTGGAAAAACTTTTAAAAAATCCTGAAGGAACTCCGTAGGAACTCTGGAGCAATTACACGAAGACTCTAGAGGAATTCCCAAAGAAACTCTTGAGACAATTCCTGAGGAACTCTGGAGGATTTCTTGGAGAAAACGTAGAGAGTTTTTCGAAGTAACTCCACGAGAATCCTTAGTGGAACTCGGGAGAATTTTCGATGAATTACTAGGGGAACTCTGAAGGATTCCTGGATAAATTCTGAATCCGGCATTCGAAATAATTTCCGGCGAAGCTCCAAAAGAATTCGCGAAAGGAATCTGGAAGAATTCCTGGAGTATCTAAGAAGAAATTCCACGAAGAACTCCGAAGAAATACCATGAAAAACTCTGCAGATATTTTCGAAGGACATCCGATGCAAATGCTGGAGGATCTGCGGAATATTTTTTAGAGAAACTTCGAAGAAATTCCTGAAGAAACTATGGAGGAAATCCCGGAGGAACTCTGGAAAATCCTGAAGGATCCCCAAAGAAACTCCTGGAGGAGCTCCAAGGTATTTCTGAAGGAATACTGAAAGAATTCCATGAGAAGCCATGGAGGAAATCTGAGGGCATTTCCGGTGGAGCTCCGAAGATATTGCCATAGTACCTATGGTAAGGAAGGCTTCCGAAACTTAGCTCCATTGATTTATAAAACAGCTCATCTAGCGGGTTCACCAACGATATTTATAAGAGTTCCTTGGAGGTATTTTTTTAGGATTTTTCTACAAATAAAATTCTTGAAATTCCTGCTAATGACATAGAATCTAAATTGATTTCCGAAAAGATTCCTTCCACCCAAGTTCCTTGAATTTCTGGAGAAATCTATCGAATCATCACGAAATTCTTGAAGTAATTTCATAAGTAAACTATGACAGACCCAAAAATAAATAATTGAACAATTATTTATTGAATTGTATGAGATAGAAGCCCCAAGGGAGAATTTTCTGAGAAAAAATATTCAAGTTTATTCTACGAATGGCGTGAGGTGAGAATTGTCCATTTGATTTAAACAGCAAGTCACTTCACTCAAGCCGAGAATTGTCTCCTTGCAATACGTCACGTACAATTCTCACCTCTCACGCCTCTCGTAGAATAAGCCCAATTATTAAGAAAAAATGAACATATTCACAAGAAAATACCTGAAAAACATCTTGAAGTTACGCTTGGAGAATATCCTGAGAGGCATCTGTGGATAATTTCCGGAGAAAACCATCGAAGTATTCTTGATTTAATTTCAAGCTCTATTATTACGAAAATAGGAATCATCATTTACAGAAAAAAAAGATTGGAAATCAGTTGAGCTGTTCAAAATTTATGATTCTTTTTTTTTTTAAATGAAAAATCTAATGCGCTGAGGCCTACAGAGTGTGCCGATAAAATGACTAATGTTTGTTTTCAAAAAAATATATACATCAAAAACAAAAAAAAATACATCGCTGAATATTTGACAGTAAACGTAAAATTTTCTGAACTTTCAAGAAAAAATTGAAACAGCCCCTTTGGTCCCGATACTTTCATAACACGAAAAACGGAAATTTTTATAAATATTTTCATGTAAAAGAAATGTGTAATTTTATATTTTTCTTTAAAATTTAAAATCTAGCTTTCTTTTTGTCCAAGAAAATTTAAAATCGGTCAAACGGTTCGAAAGTTATGATTTTTTTTAAATAAAAATTTTGCAATGTCGTGATTTTTCTGGTCACCCTATTTCGGAAATGGCCACCCTAATCAAAAAATCCAAAAACACGTGTATTCTTATTTCGGATAAGGAACAAACTAGTCACAGAATTCGATGACCCACTAGATCGGTTTTTCATGGAATGGCTGTATATTTATTTTTATAGAGAGCTTAATCGTTAGGTAGGGTAGATGTACCAATAATGGAGGAACTAAGCACTATTGAACTTAATTTAACTGCCTAAATTCAAGAAGCGCAATTAATGTACATGTTGATGTTGTAACGGGAAGTAACGACCATTGGCTTAATGAGAAAAAATATTTCATCACAGTAATCCACGGCATGTCAGAGAAAAATAATACCTCCACTACTGGTACACTGTTCCTTTAGTTGTGGTATATTTTTAATTTGTGTTCCTATAGTTGTGGTATCTGTGGTTTTCTTATGGGATCCTCCACTATAGGAACACTTTACCGCAACTATTGGTACAAGCAAGAACAGTCTTAGCAATTTTAGTGATATTTCAACAGTTTTAAAGCAATTTGAACGCTCTTTTCAACTATTCCGTGTATCAACAAGCCAATACGTCAATTGTCAATATCGGTTCTGTGGCTAATGTTATAAAATCAGTGAAAACGGCACTACCGCAACTATAGGAACACCCACAACTAAGGGAACACTTACCCTACATATAAATTCTACTCTTTTTAATAGTTTCATTTAAAATTCTCATACTCTTTAGAACATGTACTTATATTAACTGATCTACATAAATTTGTAAACGTTTTTCTCCGAATATTTCGATCGACAATCGCAGAATAACATATAATGAAAACCTTACAGGGAAAATAAATTCGATTTCATTACAGCAGTGTTGCCAATTATCATGGTTTTAATTGTGCTTCGAGAGGTCTTATGAAAATAACGCATTTTTTCTCTATTGTGCTTCAAGTATGACGTGGGGACTAAATAAGCAACTAAATAATAAGACTATATTAGTACTTCCATCATAACTTGCATTAAACCTTAAAATTCTAGTCATTTCAGTTCATATTCGCTAAGAGATCGGATTTATGTTCTACTATAAGTGGTCTGTCAGGGATAAGTGCCGGACTATTTAATTCAATAATGATCGTAGAACAGATTGTTTGTTGGGTTTCAAAACTGCTAAATCTCATCGATTTTTAATTCAAATATAAAGATTCAAATATTATGGATTCCAACGAAAACAAAATGACAAAAAGTATCCTACTAATACTCTTAGTTTTGCATAAATTTTCCTTAAATGATTACCTGAAATTATGTCATTTCGTTTAGTATGTTGTGGATTCTTCATTACCAGAGCCACCCGCCTTATCTAAGGTAACCTCGTTTTACCGAAAATTTGTAACTCTGTTTTTTTTATCTTTTCAGCCCATACGATACCCAAAATCAATATTCTTCATAATCAGCAATGAATTCAGCGAACGCTTCAACTACTATGGAATGCGAAGTAAGTTTCTGCGTTCGGATTACTGTGTATCACTATAATCCACTCAATCTTCTATTCCAGCTGTTTTGGCTTTGTACCTCACACAAAAACTCAACTACGATGACGATTCGGCCACCGTGATATATCACGTATTCACCAGTTTGGCTTACTTTTTCCCACTGATGGGTGCCATCCTTGCCGACAGTTTTCTCGGAAAATTTAAAACGATCCTGTACCTGTCCATCGTTTACTGCATCGGAAGTACACTGATTGCAATGGGGGCTATCCCGCCCCTCAATCTTCCTGCGACGTAAGTAACATGTGAAATTTTATACAATTCTTGCAAAACTTATGATCTCGACCTAAAAGCCATTGGTAACTGTTAAGCAGTGTTGGGAAACTCGTGAAAACTCACTGATAACTGCAAGCTCGTTCGCGAGTATGACTTGTACACAGCTTGAACTCTCGCGTGAGTCGTGAGTTTCAGCTGTACAACTCATACTCGTGAGTGAGTTTTCGACTAACACTAACTCAATCGTGACTAATTTTACTCACTTGAAGTATTGTGAGTATTCTAAAAGCTTGCGAATGGCCCAAATAAATAATAAGCAATAAGTAAGGCTATTCTTGGGGCGGCCTGATTCAAGTGATAAGATGGAAATTTTATTCTGAAAACTATTTGATGCACGCGAAACATTATTTTATTATGAAATCTTAACACAAACTGTAATGCTCCGTATTGCATCGTAATCGCTTTTTTTCTCCTTTCTTCTGGCGTTACGATTTTACTGGGTCAGATCCTGCTTATTGTCTTTATGCATTTTTACATTTTTCAACTATGAGCTCTCTTTTCCAATTGTTCCAATTGTCTTCTGTTTTTGCATTCGCATTTCGTAAGATTGAGTACCAAAAATTTTCAACTTTACTATGTTTCTTCAAAACTTATGATTTTCGAAGTATTTTTACAAATGCTTCAAGCTAAGTATGCTGTTTAGCTCAAGAAAAGTGAACATTTCTGCGAAAAGAAATGGTCAAGAAATTTTCTACAGTGAACCACATTTGAATTGACATTTCTTCTCAACTGCATACTGCGATCAAAGAAAAATGCTTTTCTTAAGCATTTCTTGCAAGAAATTTACCACGCATCGAGATAGGCGATTACTTTTCTGTTGAAGTGCATACTTCCCATAATAATGCAAAATTTTTGAACGGGGAGACAAAAGTCTTATTATAATCCTCTAAATAGATATAACTGACACAGTATGATAACCTATACCTGATCCTACTTATGTCAGCAAAAATATGCAGATGTTTATGCTTGAAACATTTGTTTTAAACAATATTCAACTTACAAGTAAGCACGTTAGAAATAAATTCATAAATTGGTCATTTTCCTGTACAACTTTGGTAAATTTAAAGTTAAAAAATTAAACAAAAAAAAGTTGAAACATGTGGCTAGTCAGTACATTCATTACACACTGCTCGAACCAAACATATATCATTCTATGTCTGTGTCCATAAACCGGTATTCTAAAGGACATAATAGTCATGAGACGAATTCCATCCAGAATGAGTCAAAAAAACATAAAAATCGTGCTCGATAGTCTTCGATTTGGATTAAAGGCCGGTTTGCTACTGACAAGAAAAGAAATCGCCTATCTCGATGCGTGGAAAATTTCTCCCAAGAAATGGTCAAGAAAATCACTTTTTTCTGATCGTAGTACGCAGTTGAGAAGAAATGTCACTTCAAAGGGGGCTCTCTGTAGGAAATTTCTTGACTTTTTCAGTCAAGGAATTTCTTTACTTTTCTTGAGCGAAACAGCATACTTAGCTTAAATATTGAACATGTTTTCGGTATGCTGCCCGTAACTGCATATTTGTAACATTCGACAAAAGTAGGCATTGAGTAAATGGGATACTAAGTTTGCATTTCACTGCAGTATGGGAAGAAACTGAAATTTCAAAAAATCATTAATAATTCAAAAGAGCTTAGTTGAGGCTCAAATTTTGTACAACTCATATCGCATATTGGGTAAATGGTCAGAAAATAATTCTAATAGAAATTTCGTTGCTACTACATTATGAGGCTCATGTATAATCTCAATGTGACTGTTATGCGGTTACAATTGCCAATGTGACAAAACAACTTGGTATTTTTTTCAAATTTTCTAGAACAATCTCACATATTTAAGTAAGTCGATCGAAAGTATTTATCATTTGATGACTCTCCATGGTATTAGCTCCAATTTGCCAAAAATGTCGAATGTGACTGTTATGCAGTTATGGGCAGTATGGTAGAACAAGTGTTTTCCATAGAAAAATTGATCATTTTGACTCAAGAATAACTTTTGAAGATGACCTATAAATTTTTGCATGCAACTTATTTGAAAAATTCTAACTCCGAAACTGTTGATTTTAGAGAAAAAATGTTCTATGAAGAAGTTGTAGTGAACCGTTTGGACTATAAGAAAAAAATATACACTGGAAAATTATTTGTCAACTACCGAAAAGCTAAACATTACAATTGGATTGAATGAACAAATTGATGTGAAGTTGTACGAAAAAGTTACATGTCTTCTCAGTGATAATCGAACTCACGACTCCCTAATCTCTAGTTAGGGCGCGATACCCCTTCGCCATGAAAGGACTCATGGACGCAGAAGTTAACCTGAATTCGATTTCAGCTCAATTCGAAAATGGTTACATCTAGAGAAATAATTCATATAATCATTACGGTACAGAATCACTTCAAAGATTCTTATTAACATATTTTTACATAACATATTTATTTGATATTTTTTCAGTGTGTATTTTTTTCTTGTAGGCCAAACGGTTCACTACAACTTCTTCATAGAACATTTTTTCTTTAGATCAACAGTTTCGTGGTTGGAATTTTTCAAATAAGTTGCATGCATAAATTTATACGCCATTTTCAAAAGTTACTCTCGAGTCAAAATAATCGATTTTTCTATGGAAAACAATTTTTGTATCATACCAAAAACATGTGCAAATTTTAAAGCAAATCGAAGGTGGTCGAGTTCTGTGACTGACCGATTTGACATGGAATTCGTCAGGAGTAGTTAACTTCTTTTAACTGATACTTACCATATGTGTAATATAAACACATCTTGAAAAATGTTTTGTTAACCTCTGCTCAATACTTTGTGTGTCATATACCTACCTTGCGAAAAAGAAGATAAAATCATCCAAGGAGCAGTTTTTCAGAATGTTTTGAAATTACTCACACCTTTGTATTGTTGGTTCTTCTCTTCTTCTTGGCATTACGTCCTCACTGGGACAGAGCCTGCTTTTCAGCGTAGTGTTCTTATGAGCACTTCCACAGTTATTGACTGAGAGCTTTCTTTGCAAAAGTTGCCATTTTCGCATTCGTATATCGTGTGGCAGGTACGATGATACTCTATGCCCAGGGAAGTCAAGGAAATTTCCATTACGAAAAGATCCTGGACCGACCGGGAATCGAACCCAGACACCTTCAGCATGGCTTTGCTTTGTAGCCGCGGACTCTAACCACTCGACTAAGGAAGGCCCCACATTATATTGTTGGTATTTGACTCAATTTTGTGTAACTTCGTTTAGGATTGTAATTGATTTCGTTGCACAACCTCTAGCTTGTAAAAGCTTTCAATTTGATGTAATTGAGATGATCTTCTCTATGATGCATTGACCTGTGACCGTTTTTTATGTCAGTTCTCAAAAATCCATATGGATATGCATGAGACTTTTAAGAAGTTACTGTAGTTGTTTCCAAATGAAGTAAATGAAAAATCTCGGTTATACACACCTTTACGGTTAAGGTTGATTCCCAGTATATTTGAAGATGAAATAGTTACTACGGTTTGTCATGGGTCAACATATTCAAAAAATCGAATAATGTTCAGATTAACTGTCACGAAACGAATTTTTGAACAGTCATTACTCTAAAACTAGTCATTCGATTTCAAATCTTCTTTCACAGTCATAAAACTTGACTCTTCTACTAATAAATAAAAATATTCTACATAGTCGTAGCAAGAAATAAAGAGTCTTAAGGGTGGTGTGAAAATATGTCTACCTAAAAAAAGAGCGTTGCAATGGTTCAGAGCTTATATCTCAGCGATCAGACAAAAATAATATAATTCTCGAAAGCTTATTCATACAGACTCAAGTCAAAAAAGTGTACAAACTTACTTCATCGATCCTACGTGTTTCGCAAACGAAATTCTACATGTTCCGCTCTGAACCAACTCAATTTTTCACTTTTAGAACGTTTAATTATCGGATTTACAAAACGACGAAAGTAAGATTTTCAACTTTCTCAACCTAACCACTACTTTCGCCGCCCCGCTGTATGGAGAGACAAAGTGACTTAACCACGAATCAAAACAAAACACTACTTAAGTCGATTTTACACTGGTAGTAAAACGTCGCAAGTAACTGAATAGAACGGCTTATCATTTTGTTATAAAATTCTTGTGTGAAATAATAGGAACTCCATAGTTTTTGAACGTGAGCTCATTGTATGCAAAATTTAAGCAATGTACACGGTGAAAAAATGTTAAAAAGGTGATTCATTTTGAAACAGTTTTAGAAGACAAGTTGTGATTCTTCTGAATTAATTTTCTCAAAACCGTATGGAAGTTACTTACGTCGATTTGAAAAAGTATTCGAGAATTTTATTTCACCGTTAGAAGCATTGAAGACCAGTATTGCAGGGAAAAATATCAAACAGAGTCGTAGCAAGACAAATGGTGAATGGGGTGCTCCCATTTGAAATGTTCACCAAACATATAAAAAAATATGTTGGTGCCGCTATTCAATCAATTTTTTATTTTGTTTCGCGATTCGACACTTCTTGTGTGGATCTTCAATAGAAAAATAATAAACATGGTATCATAACTTTACAATGAATAAAAACGATTTTCGATTTTCTTTTGCCATTTGCATTCTTAGAGAATATCTTTCAGGAATAAATAATATTGCACATAGTCGTAGAAGATACAATGTATTTAAAGGTTATGCCCTATTTCTTGGTTCCGTTTGCTTGTAAATCAAAATTCAAAGCGATGACATGTAGATTTCTGTCATAAAATTGGTTGTAGAAGTCAAGTTGATAAAATTTAATAGAGATATACACTTTTGAAAACAATCAAATTTTTTTCCACCTTAAAACTAAAGAAAAACTTTTTTACACCTGTTTGTTTGTAGCTCAAAATTCAAAGCAATCACGTTTAGTTTTTTTTCGGCATTAAATTAATTGCAGAAGTCAAAAGAAAGACAAAATAAAAACACGTAGGGTGATGTGCTAGTATCCATCGTATTAAGCATTGATCAGTGAGAACTGCAATTTTCCCAGTATTGCAGTGAATGATGCTGATAAAAACCGATGCAAACAATTCTTTCTCAAAACGGCTTTAGCATTGTACAATAGCATGTTGATAAATCTTGATCTCTTTTTGGAAATAATGCAAAGAAAATGCATCTTACCGTATTCTCAGTCCGTCGTATCGTTTTCAACTCCGTCGCAATCAGTTTCCAGATTCGTCTCACAACTTAGGGCTCACTGTGTGTATTGAATGGTTAAAACACAACATATCAACGCTATAATAAAATGTTTTACTAGATTATATAAATCTACTGGCATCTCCCTCCATTCCTTCAGCATGATGGAATATACTAATTTCCTTTAAAATTCATTGTTCGTTATCAAAATTCAGCCCAAACATATTAACACAATTCCTTTTGACCGTACAATTATGGTATTTGCTCACAGTACAGCGAAAACAACACAATCAAAGGAACCGTATTTTTACATCGAGCATCGCGCACACAGCTTTTTTTTCTCAGTACGACGGATTAAACTTTGTTTACATTCTCAATGATACGCGGCGATTAAGGAAATTTCGTAAAATTTGGTGATTTATTGAAGTTTTACGGCGTGTGATTGGAATGAAATCCTTCAGTGAAGAAGTACGAAGGTTTTCCATAGTGAAAATAAGTGCCCGGCGAAGTAAGTCACCCACGGGGGCGGGAAGAAAGTTGTGTTGGAAAGTGGTGTGGCTCAGTCGATCGCTAAGCATTTCTCTCAAATCTTGTTCGTCCATGCGATTTCGGTGAAAAAGTGCAAAGTGGATAATTGAACTGAAGTTATTTACCGAAATACAGTAGTTTTATTGCATTTTTGAAGTACAAGTGTACAAACCATAACAGCTTTCACAAAATTACACTTGGATAATGAATCTATGTTGAAGGTAAGTTTGAATATCCGCCGTAGTGGAACATTTAAAGTTTGATACGGCGAATAGTAGCGCTTACGACGAAGAAGAACAAAACCCTAGCTCTTTCGAAATACATTCGCTAAGGAGAACATATTAGAGTAGAAATAGAAATTTTTGATTACACACAAAATTTATTTTACCCAGGAAACTACGTAAAACCCTGTTAAATAAATATATATGTTTTTAAAGCGATATATTGTCAAAGCGATGATATATTGTTTTTCCAACAACAAATTGATTGTAGAAGTTAAGATAACATAAAAATTTGAAAATAGCACATTTTTTATTACACTCAAAATTTATGTAATCTAGGAAACTAAGAAAAAGTTTTTGACATTGAATTGATTGTAGAAGCCAAGTGAACATGTTTGAGTAGAAATAAAATGTTTCATTACTCTCAAAATTTATTTTACTTTAAGCTGTGATATTTATAGTTTTTTGAGTGAAACAATTTGTGTGTGCGATCAAAATTTTTTTAATTGGTAACGAGATCTGACAGGGTGTCCCGCGTTTGGTGGGACATATATGGTCGCCTTATTTTAGAGGCATAAATTTTGAAAAAAAAATTATATTGTTATTTTTTTTTAAAAAAACAATACATTTTTAGTGCAGACTAAAACTATATTCTAAACTCAAATATGTTGAAATAACTTCTATTTGTAAATTAATACCGAAAACAAATAAATGTTATCGCCAAGCATGGGAAACATTCACTCGAATATTGCATTTCTCTCGCTCACATCCACAAGCGGTCAAGAGAGAGATTGCCGTTTCTCCGACCAAGCTGAGTGTTTCAATTTCCAATGCGCTTTCTTCTTGTTCGCCGAGCGACAAGTTAGACAAAAACGGCAACAGAATGATTCACTACCGACTCCTTGTGCCGAAGGCATCCGATTGCTGTAGCGAATGATTCTTTACATTCCGATTCCGCACGAGTGGCATTCGTATTTGAGAGCTGAAGAGCGTTCACTGACTGGTAATACACAAGGCAAAATGTTTCAGTGAACGCAAAATCTGTACATTTCGCAGGAAGCTTTCAGTGATCGAATGGCGAACACGTTCTTTCGTGTCTCCAATTTAAGAGAGGATAGGTGCTCTCTCCGCTCCGTATATATCTTTTCATTTTCGGTTTATCTCAATCGTTTACGATTCGTCGGGATTGCGCTCACCCTAGTAGCGTTCGGCAGTCATTGAACATTCGGTGGCAGCAGAAACTTTGCAGATATTTTATCGGTAGCGTTCGGGGGAGTGAGTGAACTTTCCCATGCTTGGTTATCGCTTTAAATTACGATGTATAGGCTCTTATATACACGGTGTCTTTGTGGAGCAACTTTATTACAAAAAAATAGGTATGTCTCAAATTTCATACTTAAAACAATTAGATTTTTCTCTTTCATTTGCGACCAAAATCAAAATAATCGGTCGGGGGGTCCAGAACATTTTTTTTAATATTGTGTAAAATGTTTATGGATATGTGTTGTTGTACCGACGCACATTGCGTGGAACGTATGGAGGTACGGGACAAACTGCAAGATCAAACCATTTGAATACCTTGGCATGGAAATTAAAGTTGTTCTTGGTCAAAAGAGCTGTAATAAGCATAAATGACATATGATATACGCATAATCGCAAAACTGTCTCAAGCATCATTTTAATTATTTTCCACGAAAACCCTTGAAAATCATACCTAAATTGATCATAATGATGTAAGAAGTTATTAGGAAATATTTCTCGCATAACTTATGATCTCGTCCTAAGGTGAAGATGCATCGAAGTCAAACCTCGAATTTTCAAGAGCACAAATCTAGAGAACCAGACAACCATTTACGTCGAACATTTTATTGATTGGTCGCCACCAGCGAGTGACCAGTGAGTTACCGGTTGTCTGCTTCTCTAGACTTGTGCTTTTGAAAATTCGAGGTTTGGCCTCTATGTATCTTCACCCTTAAAACCATTGAAAACTGAGTATGTAGCTCGTTGTTATTAAGCAGATAAACGGACCAAAATAAAAACTGTCACCGCTGGGAGACAGAGGAGGATCTATTCTTCATCGTAGCATTGTGAAATAAAGTGTAAATCCATTCGTTTGCTCAGTAATAACAAGCTACACACTTGGTCACCTATGGCTTTTAGGACGAGATCATATATTATGCGAATTGTCTTTTTTTACTCGTAGATACAAAATTGAAATACCGGAACCTTTTCAAATGTATTGCATTCTTGCACATAAATTACAAATCTTATTAATTTAATTTTTTATTGGAAATAGTTGCTTTATTTGCTATTCTAATAGGTGAATACTTATAGATGAATAACAGTTTTAAAAAATGACCGGTCGCATTTGAAAAAAGCGCTGAAATCTTTACTAATATCCATTTTCCAGTAATCCTAGTACCGTAATTTCGGGTGAAATTGATCATTTTTCACGGTTTTTCTAGTCTGTTTTCTATAATGTTAACAATGTCAAACAACTAAATGCAGGAAAACAAGTACGAAGGTGAGCCTCATCGACTTATGTACCGACATTTTTTAACAAATATCATTTTAGTGTTAACAAATACCTCTAAAATAAAAAATCAGAGGATCTCATTTCGGGGTGAAATTGATCACTCGTCAATACCATTATTGTTAGTTTCCAAAACAACTCTATGTGATAAATTTGAGCTCCCTGAATCCGAATATGCTTGTGAAATTCTTAACATTGCAATATTTATATAAAAAATGAAAAGTTAAATTTCAAGAATTACGCATAAAACGCCTAAATGTATGCAATTTCCTAAGGAATTCAATGATATCTAACAGAAATTCAATTATTTCAACCATATGAGCTAATTGGTACGAGTTTTGGTGATGAAATCTGGTTTGGGGATATATCTTAAGCATCCTCACAAACTTTCAGGTTTATACCATGTTCAAATCCTTGCTTATAAATAGAAGTTCATAGGTGTTTGTCAATACTGCACAGTGCATGATTTCGAAGTTTTACGTTATTTTCATAGTAATAAACATTCTTTAACGCAAAAAACTTCACAACGCACAATTCAACAATAGTTACGACAAGCAACGTTCATTTACTGCAGCTTACATTGAAATTTGTGCTCCATTACGAATAAATAATATCGTGTGATACGATGATCAATTTCACCCTTCTGATCAATTACACCCGATTTTACGGTATACTTAAATATTTATTTACAGATATACATACGTACATTCATTTAAATATACATCCAAACATATGTACATTAGGGCGATTCAAATTTGAAAACTGTTTGAAAATCCAATCTCCCATATGCTCCTTAGCATCGTTACCATAAAAATAGTGTTTTGTGAAATTTTCAGCTTTCTAGGTGGTGATTTAAAGGTGGCCCAAAGACAATGTAGGTCTGTTGTTGTTTGGGATTTTTGTACATGTTTGCAGGGCTCTAATTCCATATTGAGCCAAATAATAGCAAACAAACTCATGAATATCTCTTCTGCTATCCGTTGGATTGAATTTCTCTCTTGAGCAAATTTCTTTGTTATGGTAGAAAAATGAGTTTTTATAATGGGATAATAAGTTTGTACTTATATTACATTACAAGCGTGTTTGGAACATATCTCAAAATTTCTTCATAGTAGTTTCCACATAAACCTACATTGTCTTTGGGCCACATTTAAATCACTATCTAGAAAGCTGAAAATTTCACAGAACACTATTTATATAGTAAGGATGTCAAGGAACATATGGAAGAGTGGATTCTCAAACATTTTTAAATTTTGAACCATCCCAATGTACATAAACACACGGATACGCAAATACAAACATATGTGCAAGTCTCTCGAAATCAAACAAAAAAAAAATTACTCTAGACCCCCCGACCGATTATTTTGGTTTTTGCAGCAAATGAACGCGAGAGACCTAAATTTTATTGTGGCGAAGTTTCAGACTTACCTATTTTTTTGTAATAAAGTTGTTCTACGAAACACACCGTGATATATAATCAAAAATTTCCATTACTTCTTAAACATATTTACTGTACTTCTACAAGCAGTTTTATGAGAAAACAGTATATTATTGCTTTGATTACTTCTTTACAAGTATAATATGTCTATTGGACTAGTTTTTTGGGAAAAATATTAATATTGAGTACACGACACTGAAGACGGCCTTGCAGTTGAGATCGAAATACGCGTATCTGTCAAAGGATACAAACTCTAGTGGAATTGAATGGTATAGTACTAAATTCGGTTTTTTCATCTACTTAACATTGAGAGTAATAAGAATTTGTATTACTTCTCAAACATATTGACTTGTATTCCACAATCAATTTTATCTTGAAAAAAGGACAATCTATCGATTTGAGTTTTCTTTTACAAGCATATATGTTTATTAAGCAGGGTCCTACGTAGTGTCTTAGGGAAAATAATTTGTGAGTGTAATCAGAAATCTCTATATCAACATAGACATGTTCATCCAACTTCTATAAGCAAATTTATTCTTAAAAGCTGCGTGTCATCGCTTTAAATTTTGATTTAAAAGCAACTTAGCTCATGAGATTGTATTTTTCGTAATTTATTAGGTTAAATAAATTTTAAGTGTTATAAGAAAATATATATTATTTCTCAAACAAGTTCACTTAATTTCTATAAGCAATTTAATGCCGAAAAAACTACTTATCATTGCTTAGAATTTCGATTTACAAGCAAATTGACTAATGAATTAGGGGTATTTGCTGTTTCTAAGGTAATATAAATTTTGAGTGTAGTCACAAATTTATATTCTACTCAATAATGTTTACTTGACTTCTGCAATCACAATAATGTAAAAAAAACTACATATACCATAGATATTTATTTAGAGACAAATAATTTTAAAATTAGGATTTTCTTAATCTTTAAAGTATAATAAATTTTGAATGCAATCAAAAATTATATTTTAAACCCAAACATGTTAATAAAAGTTCTGTAAGCAAATCTAGAATGAAAAAAAAAACAAATGTCGTATTCTTCAATTATGATTTACAGGCTAATAGGCTGAAAGAGAGATTTTTTTAGTTTCTCATGTGAAATAAATTTAGAGTCATTCAAAAATTTGCATTAGTTATCAATCATGTTAACTTAACTTCTACAACCAATTTGAAGTTGAAAACAATAACATATTTTTGCTTTGATTATTTCTTTGCAAGCATAAATGTCAATTGGACTAATTTTGACGTAGTTTTTCGGGTGAAATATGTTTTAAGTGTGACCAAAAATTAAAAAAACTTCTCAAACATGTTAACTTAACTTCAACAATCAATTTTGTGTTGAAAAAATAACTTACTATCGATTTGAATTTTTATTTTAAAATATATGTTTATTAAACAGGGTTTGACGTAGTTTCTTAGGTAAAATAAATGTTGAGTATATTCAGAAACTTCTATTTATACTTAAACATGTTCATCAAACTTCTATAAGCAAATTCACTCCGAAAAATCTGCATGTCATCGCTTAGAATTCTAATTATCAGGCAAACATGCTTATGAGATGGGGTTTCTTGAAATATGAAGTGTTATAAGGAAACGTCCTTTTCTTCCCAAACGTGTTCTCTTAACTCCAATAAGCAATTTCATGCCGAAAAACCTACTTGTCATTGCTTTGGGTTTCGAATTGGGTTTTAGCATTTTTTTTACGTAAAAAAAATTTGAGTGTAATTAGAATTTTCTCATCTTATTCAAATATTTCTTATTCAAATAGCAGACGTCAATTGATAGCTGGCGCGAAATTGACGGTAGTGAATTGTCGTAGGAGGTACACCAAATTCAACCGGTAGATTTCAAAACGAGCATAAAAGAAGGGAACTCGAAACACTTATGGCTTGACGTGCAATTATGTTTAAGACATACCTGAAACGAGTAAACGGATTGATCGTTGTCTATCCTTCGAAAAAGGCACAATAAATGTGACCGAAACGTCAGGTGTAGAACAGAAAGCCGTTTATGGTACCTATAGCCGAAAACCCATAGAAACATATACTTATACAGTATATATTACTTGCTGTGCTGCTCATTTAAAATATGCTGAGGACATCAAATTTGAACTGAATAACATAATAAAAATATTCTAATAAATTTTTAAATAAATCAGTTTTATCCGCGCAGTCATAGGCCTTTTCACAAGACGTTTCAAATCAGCTGATTCGGAAGCACTTTGACAGTTCTTCTATGAGAATGACAGCCCCGTATTTGCACCGGTCCTCCACCGGTGTAAACAAATGCAAACACGGACCTGTCACATAAAAAGGCCTATAGCACTACCCAATAATAAAAACCTCAGACAATCAGAGTGATTTGAATAAGAGTGGCGGCAACGTCAAAATTGGAACAGCAGAGATCTGTCATTTCCATACAAATCCGCGTTCAAATTGAACAGAGACGTCACTCTTCTTTAAAAGCACTTTAGAGACAATTACTCGACAATACGTATCTTAATTTCGTGCCAAAACGAACCAGCCTCTGATTGGTCTGCCAAACAGCGTTGCCAGCATAGATTTGTGTGGCAACTTCAGCACCATCTGTGCTCAGCTTTTTTAGCTATCCTTTTCAATTTTCATTGATATGCACCAGTTTTCTTGCAATAGATAGATAAAATAAGCGAACATTATTTCAGAAAATTTATTTTTTCAACTTTCTACTGACTTGGGACCATTATGAGAATAGTGAACGCATGTAGCAGTCGTATAACGAGCGCAGGTAGATTATCGATACATATTTTTAATGTCTGTTCCTAAAACAGTGCTACTGAAAATTCAATATTTAAAAATTATGCAAGCTTGCTATTACCGCATAGCAGTAAAAATATTTAAAAAGTAGTCGGAGGCCCATGGATATGGATAAACTTATCTTCAGTTTTTTATTTTCGACTTTTGCAGTCAGTATTTTCAAAATCGTGTGATTTTTCCTAGTAGTCTACTACGGTCTTCCTCGAAGCAAAATATGATAAATTCCCTTTTTGGGACAGAAACTATTGATTCTCTCTTCTTAAAGTATTATACCAAGATACGAAACTCTCAGTTCTCCTGCTCGAAAGGATACTTTACGTAACGGCCACAAATCCCATTTAGTATTTGTTCGAGTTTTCTAGACCAACTTGTAGATAACATTAAGTTTGCTAAAAATATTTATGGTTTTGCAACCATAAGCGAGATTACCACAAAAACGAAAAAACAAAAATGTTACATATAGGCAGCCTAAATAGAAGAAATGCGAAAACGTCATACGCCCTGCGAGTATTACTCTTTACGTGAGTAATACTCGCAGTGAGTTATGATATGACGTCTTGCATGAGTTAGAGTAAGAAATTAGCAACTCACAGTGTGAGTATTACTCGCAAACAAGTACGAGAGTGAGTATATTTGAAGCGCATATTTTTTTTTCTAAAATGCACTGTAATGGTAGCTTGACGGTATTATTTGAGGTTTTTACCATGACCCCACAGTTATGGATCAAATAGTGTGGAGTCCAGCCTATAAAATTCAATAAAACGACATGGAAAACGTAAAATTGTAATTGAAAAGCACGAATTGAATCGTTTCAAATTGGAACATCGGTTAGTAAACTGTTTTCAGTGTAATGTTTACATAGGATTACATAAAAATTAAAAATTGCATCGGTTTCTGAAAACCATATTATGGATCAAATTGTGACATATTACGGATCAGTCGACAAAATCAAGACATTTTAAACTCAATGCATCTGTATTGCATGATTTGGTGAAAGTTAACAATGTGTCACATATTTCTGCAAAAAATAGCATTGTTAGAGCTGGAAACAAGGGTAAAATGTCCTTTTTTGTGATATACTGCATTGTAGTAGCTGAGGCATGAACTGTTTTCGCTCCACACCAAGTTTTTCACTCATTTTTGTCTGCTAAAACATAAAATTTACCAACCTTGATGTTGTATTAGTTTTATCCTTAGTGCTATTGTCTGAAAATGTCGAATCCAATGCTTAAAATGGAAGAAATCTACTTTCTTTGGTAGTGATCCATAACCGTGGTAAACAATCATTTCCTGGTCCGTATTATGGATCACTAGTTAGAAGTGCTAATATTCGGTATTTAGAATCAACAATCAAGAAAACTGTTTTCTAAAGATGAATTCACACTAAATCGAAGCGAACGAGCATGTTTTATGCTATAACATATGAATTTTACCACTTGTGGGAGCTTATGAATGCTGACGGCACTTCTTACAGAAAACGACCATATAATAATAGCTGTGTGGTCAGAGCCGTAGCGTGGCTTCATGGCGCCCTTGGCAAACCTCCATTTCAGCGCCCCTTAATCAAAGCTCAGCAAAAAAAATAAAGTCTGAGCGATTTCTACGAGAATTTTTATGAAAATCGTCAAAAGCGTCATAAAAGGTCATATTATTTCCTTGAGATCAGAACATATTAAATTATTGACTAAATCTCCTGCAAGAAAAAATGAGTATTCTTTTATTTTTTAATGAAAATTTTCTGAGTACTTTTGAATAATATCTGAAAGATGCATTGACAAATTCCGAAGAAATATAGAGTTTATATAGCTAAGAACAAATGTACAGTTTCTACTAGATGTTTCAAACAAAATTTGTAAATTTTGGTGAAATGCAAATTTTTAACGAAATTCTCCTGTACATGTCGGACTATTTGCTTTCAAGCAGAATTTTAGAGCTTATACCAGAAACACAACTCGAAAGCCATAGCAATCTTTTACAAAATTATGATTCTTAAACAAAGACCAACCTCATAATAGTAATTGTAAAGGAAAAATTGTTATATTTTCTGAGATATGATAGGATGGTTTAGATTCTTTGGACATTTATAGAAATATCATTTTTCAGGAAATTCATAGAGAAAGCAGGATTTGAAAGGAAATATTTTTATTTGAAATTTTGCGTAGATTTAGTCAAGACATTATTTAAAAGCTTCATTGCAAAACTGCTGTTTGTAAATCAATAAAAAAATATTTGTAATATATTGAAGAGTTCTCAATTTACTTTCAAGGAATTGTTATTACCATTCAAATTGAAAGCATTCTTCACAGTAAGATATTGAAAAATGGAAATATTCACAATAAAATCTAAAGTTTTTTCCAACCTTTACGGTGGAAGAGAAGGTGAATATGGAAAATGTCAGTCATGCAAACTTCTTGAAAGGTGATCAAATTTTAACAATAATGTTAATGAAGAAGTCTAAATAGTTACATTCAACTTTTCCACCGCATTTTTTTAAACCAAACGAGTTTCAGCTAGTGTAGAACATGTTTACGGTTATCTATATAAATAAAAAAGAAATGGTGTTTGTATGTCACGAAATGGCTTACGAACGGGTCAACGGATTTGAATGATTTTTTCTTCGTTTTGTTCGTCAAGGGTTCCAACGAGTTTGTGTGTATTCACCAGGATATTCACCGGGAACGTTGAAAAAACGAGAGTGCACGGAACTGTCATTTTGTATGGGACGATCCATAGCGTTTTTCAACAGACTACTTGATGGCAAGACGAAGTTTGCTGGGAACACTAGTTAAAAATATATTACAAATTCTAGAATTATGTCTGGTGTGAGAATTTTCGTCTAGGTATAGAGCAGTTTACAAAATGATTAGAGTTATGAAAAAAATACGGAACATTATATCAGAATGACGCCTAGAATTATGTGAAAGACCGATCAAGATAAAGCAAGAGCCTGCTGCTGAGAATCTTGTAATTGATTCTGTGAGAATCTTGCCCAATTTTCTGTTGAAAATCTGCCCATGATTTCGTGGATCCCACTCAGGATAATCTTAGATTCATGTTCAGTATTCTGTGAAAATATTTCTTGTAATTTTAGTAAAAAAACGAGTGATCGAAACATACAGGCTAACTTTTAGCATACATACAAATCTGAATGATACAAATCTTTGTTTCTTCTCATTAACAAATTTAATTTATGTGTTTTTATTTGAACTTCAAACTTTAAAAATATATATAGGAATGAACAATATCTTTTGAAATACTTATTGCATATTTTGTTAAAGCCTTTCAAAACCTGTTTTGTACGTTTCTTTATTACCGTCGTTGGGGGTGACAATGGGTCAAAAAAGGATATGTACGATTTATTTATTGAATAACTTTCGCAATTTAACTCCAAAAAACTTCAAATTTGGTGTGTATGTTCTTTAATTGGTATTATAGAAAAATATGTATTCACTGAGGCGCTACAAGTAAATGAAAAATGACCCAATCTCATCCCATAGAGGTGGTGACATTGGGTCACTGTAATTGAAATAACTTTTTTTTGAGAATAGAATATGATTGTAAAATCATTCACAGCTGAAAAATATTGATGAAATACGTTGCAAACAAGACGAAAAGCCATCTAAGATGTTTCACAAGTATGATAAGCCCACTTAAACGAACGATTATAGCAAAAAATTGAAGAGCTATGAGAAAAAAATATGTAAACCCAGCATTTATCGTCAAGTTTACACAATTTTCTTGTTTTTTCCCTCAAATTGTCTTCAAGGTCTCATCCCCATTGCCATAAAACCTATTCAGTTTCCCCAAAGGTTTACAGAATCAGTGATTATTTTAAAACTTCGGAAATAGTTAAATTTCGGTGCGACATATTCCACGATTATTACATTTTAGGCAGATGTTGACGTCATAATCCCGGTATTTCAGCAATCCAACTCATTTCTACTTCCGTGAGATGTTTCTATAATATAAAAACGCTAATAAATAATTAAATCAAAAATAAAACATTTGATAAAATAGTACGATGTTGTTGCGCACGAAAAACAGTTGCTGGTTTGAGAAGTAGTCAAAATGCGTTGCATTGTTAATCAATGAACGGAATCCTCAACTAGACTTGTTTGATGTTTCAGCGATGCTGTATTTAGAAAGAATAAATACATCTTAATGAGGAAAGAGTACTCATGACACCGTTGAACGACAAAAAAGTAGACTTGTTATTTCATTCACCGTCGTTCTTCCTTGACCCAATCTCACCCCCATTTTTAATGTTTTAGACAATGTACCGAAAAACAATATTTTTTTGTGGAAAAATCAAATAGATTTCGGAAAATACGTGTGAAGTGCAATGAAAAGACTTTTAACCTTCTGCTAATATAACAATAGAAATTGAAGTACATGCGTTATACTTTGCACAGGAGAAATTTAATGTTGTAAATTTTGTCTAGTTTCAACACATAAGTTTATTGATTTATTAAACAAAAACTACTATTTCTAAAAATGTTTATTGTGATTAGTTATGTGTAATAATATGTTCCCTTACATATGTATTATAAATTTTAGTAGTATCAGCGTTATTAGCTGAACTATTTCATAAATCATATTTTTCCATTTTGACCCAATCTCACCCCCCAGACCCATTGTCACCCCCATCGACGGTATGTCCTATTTTATTTTTTTATTTTTTTGAATTGTTACTAATAATAAGCCCTAATCTAATATGCACCTTTGAGAATTTTACCGAGTGATTCACGCATTTTGGCGCCCCCTTTAGGCTGGCGCCCTTGGCGGGTGCCAACCTGGCCAACCGCACGCTACGGCACTGTGTGTGGTACCAACTAAACATTTGTCAAGTACACCGTTATTAAGCGGTTGAATGTTGTGCTTAACTTTACAAATGCTAGAAGACAAATAGTATAACATAGGAAAAATATGTTTTACATCAACGTTTATGTTTTGAGCGAGTTAACCGATGTTGAACGCCAAAGTGATCCGTCACTGTGGGTGATCCGTAACTGTGTGGGTATGGTACCTCTTATGTAGGGCTCTTTAATGTTTTATTGAGTATTTTTTTGGTGTGCTTCATTTTAATTTTGTACTGTGCAGCATTTTTTTCTATTTGGTATTTGGTATTCATAATTTGTAAGAGCTGTATGCGCCATTTTGCACCAAAACTATGCCTTCAAAATTTATTTATATAATTAGCAATTATGAATATAATATTTGCAACTTGTTTTCTTCTAATTCCAGATCGATGACCGTGATAGGGTTGCTATTCATTGCGGTTGGGTCCGGTGGAATCAAACCGTGTGTTTCGGCATTTGGAGGCGATCAATTCAAGCTACCGGAGCAAGCAGTTCAGCTGGCTAAATTTTTCTCCTTGTTCTACTTTGCTATCAATGCCGGTTCCCTCATATCAACCACATTAACACCAATTCTCCGAGAAGACATTCATTGTTTCAATGAAACTGATTGTTTTTCGCTCGCCTTTGGAGTGCCGGCAGTGCTAATGATTTTCTCCATACTGGTGTTTGCATGTGGCAAATCGATGTACTCGATCAAAAAACCAGCGGGCAATATGGTTGTACTGGTATTCAAATGCATTGGAAACGCTTTGTCAACGAAAGTCAAGGAACAAGATGAAAATCCGAGATCTCATTGGTTGGATTACGCCGAGATGAAATATGGAAGACAAATCGTGCAGGATATCAAGTCACTTATGAAGATTTTGGTATTGTACATTCCACTGCCTGTTTTTTGGGCACTTTTCGACCAACAAGGATCTCGATGGACTTTCCAAGCTACGAGGATGAATGGTGAAATAGGAGCATTCACAATCAAACCCGACCAAATGCAAGTTATCAATCCCCTGCTAATTCTTGCATTTATTCCCTTCTTCGAAGGATTAGTTTACCCCGTTTTAGAAAAGGTAGGCATTCGTACTCCTTTGCAAAAGCTCTCTTTCGGCGGCATTCTAGCGGGAGCAGCATTTGTTCTATCAGGGTTTGTTGAACTCGCACTGGACGAAACTAATGCAGTTATGCCCACGCCAATGGAGTCTCAGCTGAGAATATACAACGGACTGCCGTGCGATTATCACTTCAAATCGGAAATACCTAACTTCAACAACTTCACCGTGCAATCGATTGGCGCCTTCGAAGCCATCCACGTGAGTACCATGCAGAACACTACATTCCGATTCACAGCTGAAACTACGGAGAGCTTTTGCGTGAAAGCAAATATGTCCAACATCACGGGAACCTTCTATTTGAACCCTGGAAATGCAGTAAGCTACTTCATCAGCCAGAAAGCAAACAACGTTAATCTTCTAGAGTACGCAGACTCAGCGGAAAAGGACAAACGTGGCCTTCCTCGGGTGAGATTCTTGGCAAACATAAAAACCGCCAAAAAAGTGCTGCTCAAAAACAGCTGGAACACTGATGCTCAGTATAATGTGTCGTTGAACACGTATGATCAGTTTCCTGTAGCGGATGGAGAATACGACCTGTATAGTGACAATGGAACGAGGAAAATTGCTTCTGTGAAGCTGGAACTAGGAGGAGTTTACACCGTTATACTGCACGAGGTTTTGGAGAACGAATTTGTAAGTATTGATTTTCTAGTGTATTGGTCTGAATCGACAATTTAGTAGGATTTTTTTTTTCTCTCTTATCGTCGATTTTAGATGTATAAGAATTGTGGGGATTAAGTCGATAAGCGGAGTGAAATGGGCAATCATTGAATATTAGTTTATTATATTTCATGTCAACTTCAGTTTGAAATATTTAAATTTATTACATATCATAGTGAGCCATGAAAAATTATTTCAACACTGGAATAATCAAGAAATAAAAAAAAAACAGTCAACCTCCCATAATTCGATAATGAAGGGACCGTCGAATTAGGAAGGTTTCGAGTTACAGAATACAAAACCTAAGACAAGACGTGTCAGGTCAAAGAACAAAAACGAAACCAATTGCCTGTCAAAAAAGACCACTTCTCATTGGTCGTTTTGGCAAAGGCCTACTTTCACATCGTTGCGTTGGTTTGCAACAGGCCACTTTGTTGCTAGCCCAGCCGTGTTGCTAGATCATAAATTAGAGTTTTTATCAAAAGTTTGAAAATTTTCTAAAATCTTTTTGTTACAAATTAATTTATATTCGATGTTAAGTTAACCGCATGTGCTCTTATAATGTTAAAAAAACTTAATTAAGAGCACTTTAACCCTCCAGCGCCCAAAAGTGAACTGTTATAGATAAAAATTTATTTCCAACGGGAGGTGAAACGTTATGCTTAATCTAGTGTTTTGATGAACCGGTTCACTTTCGAACCGGTAAAATCATTTTTTTTTATTTCAGGAGATAACCGCTGAAGTTTGCTGCTATAATTTAGTAGCAGTTTAATCGTAAACTCAAATGTGTAACTTGTTGAACCGTTTCATTCTATCGATTCACTTTTGAACCGGTTGAAAAATTTATTTTCATTTCAGAAAATATTCCTTGAAGTTAACTGTTAATATTTGATAAATGACTAATCCTACAAATGTAATGTGTAACTTATTATACCGGTTCATTTTACCGATTCATTTTTGAACCGGTTAAATATTTTTTACATATTCCACAAGATAATTAGAAAAAAATCTGTTTTATTTTGATGGAAGAAAAGTCGTTAGACTGAAATGTGTCAAATGTTGAACCGGTGGGAATCCAACAGAGTGGCCGATCTTTTGGAGTATAGCTACGAGACGTCTATGCAGCTTTGTGGCTACAACGAATCGGAGAACTTAATGGGACTTCAGCGCAGTTCGAAAGGAGACGCAAAGAAAGCAGTTTGTAGTCTGCTTCTGCACCCGTCTAACGTCCCGGATATAATCAAGACGTTGAAAGTTCTTTACGGCCGGCCAGAGGCAATAATCAGTACCTTACTGGCTGAAGTCCGTGCAGCGCCAACTCCGTGACCTGAAAACTAGGCAGAATTATATCATTTGGCTTGGCTGTTATATCATTTGGCATGGACGTTATTGTGACGGCAGCTAGCAGTGTAACGCCAGTTACGGACAAAACCGACAAGATGAAGGGGAAAGCCGTGGTGAATTCTCACACGTCTGAGGTGCACGCGGTTAAAATTTGAGATCCAAACGTTCCGAAAAAGTTTGAAGCTCTAAGTTAACCAGGAAGCCAGCGTTTTTGCATGGTATGCAAAATAGCTGGTCATAAGCCGAAAGATTGCAGCTCTTTCAAATCGAAGACTTTGGAGGGCAAGTGGCAGGTAGCACAAGAGGAGCATCTCTGTAGGCGGTGCTTGTATACGCGCGTAAAATGGCCGTGCAAGGCCCCTATTTGCGGAATGGATGGTGCCGAACAAAAGCATCACCGGTTAGGGGCGATCCATTAATTACGTAAGACAATTTTCGGGGTTTTTTAACCCCCCCCCCTCCCCCCATGGTAAGATTTTTTGTATGAAAATTAAAAATAAATTGTATGGCGCGTAAGAAATCTCAAACCCCCCCTCCCACTAAACCCTTACATAATTAATGAACAGCCCCTTATTACATCCGGTTTCTGGTGTGATTTCCGTGCACCAACACCATCATCAAGTACTTTTTCGAATAATTCTTCTAGTTCTCCACGCAAACGGCCGTTCGGTCAGAACTTTCGCATTTTTGGGTGGTGGTTCCGATTGGACACTGATGTACAGTTCTCTGACGAAGCAACTGGAAGTTCAAGGTCCGATATCTCCGCTTTGCATGCAGTGAACTAACGGCGTCAAGCGTGTAGAAGAAGAATCTCAGCAAGTTCAACTGAATATTTCGGGAACACCTTCAGGAAAGCAATTTTCGCTGCAATAGTCCAAATAGATGGTGAACTTGAATTACCGAAACAATCTGTAGAATTTGCAGAGCTGCGGATCAAGTACCCATATTTGAATGGAATACCATTTGAGAGTTTTGAGAACGCAAAACCGGGCATCTTGATAGGTCTTGACAATACCAGGCTGGAAACCACGCTGAAGCTACGAGAAGGTCGTGAACAGGAGCCAGTGGCGGCGAAAACTAGACTTGGTTGGGTGAGTTACGGCCGTTCTGGAAGAAGCGCCAATACTGCTTGTCCAAGCGTTCAACACATTAAAACGTGAAATCGCGAGGACGATTTGCACGAGCTGCACGCTCAAAATAGCGATGGACATGGGCGTAGCCAGTTTTTTTTTATCAAGGGCTCCCCCTCCCTTATATTGGTAATATCGATTTTTAACTCTTAATATAAGGCATTCCCATTGCCCCTTCTGGCTACGCCCATGCGTGCATGACATCAAACATCATCATTAATTTAAATGTAAACGTGGAAAAACATGACGATAACAATTTTTTTGACAAATTTAAAAAAGGCTGATAAAATCGGGGGCTGACAAAATCGGGTCAGTACTGTATTCCGAATTGATACAAAACATACGAAAAATAATCCTTTTTTTATAATTTCAACTCCCATACATCTAATCTGGCCAGGTTACTCCTAATTTGGCCACTCTTATAGGAAGTTATTGTGATTTAGGAACCGAAGTTAAATCTCTGGCCGAAACTGGTTTTGTTGGCCTATATTGACCAACGAGATTTTCAAAGCAAAACAATGGTATCAGCTCAGTTCCGATATTTTCATTCATACTTTGGATTGAAAGCTTGCGTTTGACATATTTGTAGTATAAATAGTGCTTTCCATAATTTTTTAAAGACATTTTCCATTTGGCTGGCCAAAACCGGAGCTTTAACCCTACCCATTTTTAAAACTAAAGTTTAAATGTGATACAGCTGTTATTTGGGCCGGAAATTTCATGAGGCAAGACTCAGAGGCACTCTATCGTGTTATCGATCAAAAACAAAATATTATCAAAAGTTTTAAGATCCTACTGTTGAAATAGCAGCAAGCGCGCGAAACCGAATACGTCAGCTTGGGCCTTCGCAAAGCTTTCTCCATTATATTTAGTTTCAAATTAGAGCTGAAAAAGTTCTGCTTTTTAACTTTGTGTTTTTGTGAACATGAAACTTAATTGGTTTACAACATAAACAAACGTTTATGTTTGCGTTGTTTAGTAATGTTAAGCTCAAATTTATTTTAAAATCATCACTAGTCTCAAATATTTTTCATTTCTTTCTTCTACTTTTAAGATGTGGCATGAATTTAGCGTCCAACATTTTCACGCTAACACGTTTCTTTTTATTTTCAGAAACTTCAAAGACACACCGTAACTCCCTCCAACTCTCTGCACATGCTCTGGCTGGTACCGCAGTACGTGGTCATCACAGCCGGAGAAGTGATGTTCTCAATCACTGGTCTACAGTTCTCCTACTCGCAAGCGCCCGAGAGTATGAAGTCCGTCATTCAAGCCTTCTGGTTGCTGACGGTTGCAATCGGAAACATGCTGGTCGTGTTTATTGCCGAGGCCAAATTCGTCGAATCTCAATCGGTCGAGTTCTTCTTGTTTGCGGTGCTGATGTTCCTGGATATGGCGCTCTTCATGATCCTTGCAGCTCGCTATCACTACTCGGAGGACGACCACAAGGATATCGAATCGGGTGATATGAAGAAACCGGACATTGATAAGATGGACGACGTTCCATCGAAGCTCGATCAAGGTCCGTTGGAGAAGGGATTGGAAGCTCCAAAGGCGGCCTACACGAACGAAGCATACCGGGAAGACTGAGTGCTGTGAAAGTTAGAAACTAAATGTTCTCTCTTATGGTATTAATTTGTTTTCAGTATATTTTTTGAATGGTTTATTTTTAACCTGTTCTGTTTTCTGTTGTGAAAATATTCTAAATTACAATTGTCGATGTAAATTGCTTTGTAGTAAGATTTCTTTAATTTAAAGAAAATAATTGTTAAGTAACGAATAAACGATAAAATGAACAATAGTTTTATTTGCTTGGCACGCTGTGGGGTTGTATTCCGATACACACTTAACTCGTACCTCATTGGCTACATGTACACTCCCGTGCATAAGTTATGGTTCACCCCCTAAAAAACATACAAAAGTGTTCAGTCCATATCTCTGGAATTACACTGTAACGTTGGGACGTTTTTTCTTTTTAAGCCAAACAATTTTGCTTTGGATTCGTTGAGTTCAAGATAATATTTTGAATTTTAGTTTAAATTGAAGTAACAGAAAAACGGTTTGACGTTTTTCTCTTTTTAAGTAAAATTATAGTTTGAAATTGTCAAATAAAATTTGTGAAATAATATAACTATCTGTAAATATCGACGAAAAGTATCTTGGATTTAGTTTTGAATTTTCATTTTAACTTTGCTTCATGGGAACGTGAAATAGAAACTGCATGTAATTGGTTTGTGTCTAGGCTAAATGTATGCCATAAAAGGACGTAGTGAGTGCAGTAATGGCTCCTGAATATATGTAATAGACTGGCCCTTAAACAAAAAAGTTGTAAAACTTAACGGGGCACCCCCTAGATATGAGCCTTAGGGTAAGAAAAACGCTCTCTCAAAATTTCAACTCAATTGGTTGCTCCACCAGCTGGCGCAATCGTTATGAAGTTTGTATGGGATATTCGTCTCAAATATATTGAAAATTGACCCTATGTCACTGTTTCGTTCCGTATACTAATTGTTCGCGTTCAAATAAGCCCAGAATGACAAATACACTAGTTGATACCCTAATGAACATAATTGCAGAAGGTTGTATCTGGATTTAATCTCATTTTCATTACTTTTTCAGTTGTTGAAAGTTAGGCTTAGATCAGCACTCCCGTACAGTCACTTATATGCATGCGACATGTGCCTCAGCTCGCCCAGCGTCATAGGTGGCTATGATGCGCTTAGTGGTTACCTCCAAGCTATGTTGAAGAAATACAAGCAGTATTGCATGATATACTTCAGATGGTTAAAACACCAACTTTATTCAATTTGATCGTGGTACAATCTTCTACAATATTCTTCGCTATTATATCAAGTAGTGTTTTTGACATTCTGGGTCCAATTGAACGCGATCATCAATTTTCCTGAACCAAACAGTAGATGCTGTGCTGTGGCTCATATGTTTGAGCTGAAAATCCCATATTAACTTCAATTCAAATGCGCCAGCTCATGGAACGACCAAATGAGCTGAATTTTTCAGAAAGGCTTCCTCTAACCCCAAGATATAATCCTGGGGGGTGCCCCGTGGAATCATACAACTTTATTTTTCTCCCATACTGAGCTGGGCCAGTCTAATATGTAACTCATATACACCATCTTGACGAACCTACAGAAGCGCTAAGATCGCCATTCGAAATATTCGTTGGCGCGATTCTGTAGACAAAAAGGGGATTGTTCAATGTAGATTTCTTTAAGCAAAAAAGACTTAAGCTCGATCATTTCGTTCTTAACTAGGCTGGAGTATAGAAGTTATCGCGGTTTTTATGTTTCGAGTTATTACATTTTTCTGTGCCCTTCGTTAACGTACCGAAGGTAGTTTTGTGTAGAAAGGTGAATTTTAGTGAAGTGTTTAAAACGGTTTTTTGTGTCTTTTGTGTATTTGTAGTAAATTGTACGTGTTTCCGGTCGTTTTGACCTTGGTCCCGCGAATCTTCTATTCGTGCTTGAGATTATTCGTACAAAAAGGTAATTTTTAGATTTGAAATTTGTTTCTTGACTATATATTAATTTGTGCCATTCGCGTTGGACTTCCCAGCGCTTAGGCGCTTTTTGTATTACGGGCTGGTTGAGAGTTTCGACAAGTGGAGTCAATTTGGGGTTTACCCGTGGCGTTTCCGACGCCATCATCGTCAAACATTTGAGCTCGAGATCCACTAAGGCCCGCCTATAAGGTAGTTAAACGGAGGGAGGTGAAGTTCGTCAACCCTTCGAACGAAGTTCTCCAAACCAAAAACCGTCGTTAGTTCACCTTACGCTACAACCCCGGTGAACGGAGTCCGAGAGCGCGATCCCCGTACGTCGCCAATTATCGTACGCCGGATCGGACCAAATCTGAAGGTGAGGGGTTTCATTTCATCGCGTGCGGTCAGAGCCCCCAAGGCAAAGCCGTGCGTCGGTACGCTGGCCTTGACCCTGAAGAGGCGGTCAAACCCCGGGAAGCACGACAATCCGTCGTTGCGGCTCTCGAAGAAGACCAAATCGGAAGCCTTCCGTCCAGCCTCCACCTCCTCCGCAACGTTAATTCGGCCATACTCCCCGAGCTCAGACCCTTCGTCGCTGCCGCCATTACAGCAGCGTCAGCGGACAAGCAATGTTCCCGCCATTGCTCCGAGGAGCGATCAAACGACGACCGTCCTTCGCCGGCAACCGCCGGATACGTCAGACGTCATCGAGTCACCGAAAATCCTGCGCAGGTACGTGGAAACCTTTTTCATGGCCATGATAGTTTCCCTTAATACCCGTCAGTAAATAGGTCCAACCCGAATGAGTTTCCGTGAATAAAGAGTAGTTGAAGTTCTGAAAGCTGATTGATTTTCCGTTTTGGGCAATTCGAAGAATTCACCCTTTTACAGATATTTAGTTTTTCGTTTTCTGGTAGGTTGGCCTTTCAGACTTCCAAACTCCATTTAGGTTACGATCGGGTTGAACGAGTTTAAGGTCTTGGGGTAAAACTTTTTGTGGGTCGAAGGTAAACTTTTGGGCGTGAAGTTAGAAGGTTCGTCAAGGTGAGAGAGAAGATAGTAAAGCCGTTCACGAGTCCCCTGAGGAAAAAGTCTCAAAGTAGTCGGGCAAAGTTGAAAACGACCGGTGGTCTCTCGGTTTCCGGGAGTGGCGCCTAAGCCACCGAGTTTATGCAAAACCTCGTGGAATTTGAACGGTTACAACACGTCCACTTGAAACTCTCTTAGCCGCATTCGAAAGGCAAAGAGTTATTCCCAAACTTTTGCACGATGACTTGAATGACTGTTTCATTGATTTTGAATAGTTTTCAGATTTTTCCGCAAAAATTTCGTGAGTACTTTCTAAAGAATATAAGATTACGATTCTAATGACACCTTGTTTTAAAATTTTGGTCGATTCAATGCTGAGGAAATTACCTATTTTTTTCAGTGTGTTTTTTGAAAACTGTCAAAACTTTAAGTAAAAATTAAGCAAATTTAAAAAATGTTTTTGGAAAAATACATACGAAGTAAGAATAACTCATTGCCTTTCGAATGGGGATAAGAGAGTTTCAATTGGACGTGTAATTCCAGAGATATGGACTGAACACTTTTGTATGTTTTTTAGGGGGTGAACCATAACTTATGCACGGTAGTGTATATATTACCTGCATCACCACATTGCCGGACGTTCTGTAGAGGTTTTTTCATCAATCATTAGCCCTGAACGTTTAGGGTTCCCAGAACATCTTCCACAGCGTACAGCCAACTAACTCACGATTCTCCACAAAACCACTGAACCCAATTCTAGACTTTACCTGGTTTATTAATAGTATTACTACTATAACAGTTAGGTGACTTTTGGATTAATCTGATTAGTGTTAATCATATTGTAGTAACTACTTCATCTAATTAGGTTTGTCTCAAGTTCGTCGAAAACCAGTGGAGCTCTATAGCTCACAAGCGAGCGCACAAAATTGCGTTTTTGTGTTTCCTTCAGCATTCTTCTATCTTTCAAAAATTTCAGTCAAATATTCAATAATAGTACAGCATGAACACGAGGATGAGCATAAGCATAGATGACCATACAATCGAAGTAGCACAGAGATCTAAAAAGTGGGGCTAGGGATTAGCTTACCATTCTTATTGTGCAAAAATCGAAAGCTCAAATTAAAAGGAAAAATCAATAGCGGTGTCGGCCACGTCCTTACGGTTATCGGAGATGGGAATTAATGTTAGTCAGCCTCCATCTAGCCAACATACTTTTCACATGCAAAAATCACACTAAACTGTGCATAACTTTTTTGTTTTTCGATGGATTTTGTTGAAACTTCCCGAATAACTTTTCTCTTTATGGTCCAGGAAACTTGGGAATATAGTCCAAATGGTTCCAAAGTTATTCCGGATTGTCTTGGGGTACCAAAACTGGTCGCATCATCTATCCAATGGATATCTCACGACCCAGATGAGCTAGAATGTTGGTGTCTTCAGCAAAGTTGTTCAGCAGATCAAAGGCTATCCGGCAGTACCAAAACTAGTTGAGAATGTATTTGCTAGGTGGTGCTAGTAACAAATTTTCTTTAATCTTTTTTATCTCAAGATACTGACGAGCTATAAGGTTGGTGTCTTTGGCAAAGTTGTTGAGCAAACCAAGAGCTATCTGATTGAGAATTTCTCCGCTATGAAGCGTTAGTTACAAATTTTCTTCAATCTTCTATATCTCAAGATCCTAATGAGCTAGAAGGTTGATGTCTTCGGCAAAGTTGTTCAGCAGATCAAGGACTACCTTGCAGTACCAACACTAATTGAGAGTTTATCCGCTAGGTGGTGCTAGTAACAAATTTCCTTCGATCTTTTTTATATATCTCAAGATTCTGATGAGTTAGAAGCAGGGATGCCAAGTCGATTTTTCAAAAGTCTGGAAGATTTTGAAAATTTGTCTGGAAAAAATGTCGTATATGGAGAACCTTATAAATTATTTACAAAACCTTACAAATTCACAAAAAATATTATCTGGATCTTCCAGATTTTTGTAAAATGGAACCTCATAAATCTGGAATATTCCAGACAAATCTGGAAGGTTGGCAACGCTGGTTAGAAGGCTGGTGTCTTCGGCAAAGTTGTTAAGCAGAGAAAGGGCTATTTGGCAACAAAGAATTTATTGAGAATTTATTCGCTATTGGTGGCGAGTGGACGATGGCGGGTGGCTTGACGGCTTAACGGCGGGTGGCCGACTGGATATGGGATTCTCAGCAATGACGGCGGTGGCTTGGAGGTAAGTGGCAGGAGCAGACGATGAGGCACGTGGCGAATGGCTTACTGTGCGGGCAACCACGGATACTCACTGTTGGTGGGTTTCTTTTTTGGAATCTTCTTGGTGGGTTTCTTTTTTGGAATCTTCTGGCAAATAGATGGAGATACGCAGATCTCTTCGTCATTAACAATTAGAGGATGGTGTGTTCTTCTTCTTCTTCTTCTTCTTTCTGGCGTTACGTCCCCACTGGGACAGAGCCTGCTTCTCAGCTTAGTGTTCTTATGAGCACTTCCACAGTTTTTAACTGAGAGCTTACTATGCCAATGACCATTTTTGCATGCGTATATCGTGTGGCAGGTACGAAGATACTTTATGCCCTGGGAAGTCGAGAAAATTTCCAACCCGAAAAGATCCTCGACCGGTGGGATTCGAACCCACGACCCTCAGCATGGTCTTGCTGAATAGCTGCGCGTTTACCGCTACGGCTATCTGGGCCTGGTGTGTCTGATCGCTGAAATTTCCGAAGCTTTCGAGAGGGATCCGTGAAGAAAAACGGCTTCTCTCATTTACGGTTAGCCGTGACGATTTGGAACCGTGCAGGAGAGACCGGTACACTCAAACCGATTCTTGGCGTTCAACAAGCCACTAGGGGTGATGATCGGGACTAAGCAGTCGGTTGGACCAGCGGCTCAATACCAACATTTTTGCGCACCGCTCGTTTTGAATTCCGAGATCACCATCAGAAAGCTGAGGAAAAATTGCGTAGGATAGACTACAAAAACTAGGTGAGCAATTGTATTTACCCTATGAAATGAACGATTTTCTAAATCATGTTCCACGATTTTGACGTATATGGCGAGTGCAATCAATGCAAGCATTATTTTTTGTACAACAAAGAAACAAGTTTTCAATCGTTGGTGGTTTATTCAAGTCGAGCGAAGAATGAGAGTGTTATTTTGAGTGATAAAATCTGGCGGCCATCTTGGATTTTCGACATAAAATTGGAATTCGCCGATTGCCGATGGCGGCCTGATTTCAGCGAGAATTGCTCATATATGTACGAACAACGCTCTTGTTGTGCGGGACCCATAGCTTGCTTAACGAAATAAAAAAAAATCAATTAATCATTTAATCGTTTAAGCAAAAAAAAACAGAAGTATGACAATGCAATTGATGAATTTATTAAAGGATTGTTTTTTGCACTATAAAAACATTGACTTATTCTTTTTAATTTTATCATTTTGAGACGCTTACAAACAATCTGTTCTATGATAACTGACTGATCGCAGTAGGCAGCGCGCGAATGGATGTGTTGAAAATTCATCTGTCACGTTTTCATCGTCTCCGCAAATTATTAGTTTTGGCTGGTGGAACGGCTGGTACAGTGTAAAAAAAAGTGTCTTAAAGCCTAAGCAGAAGGCGAAGATGCATCATCAGCCGAACATCACTCAGGAGCACAGGTCTGGAGTGCCGGACAGCAGATCGGGCTGAGGGCTTGATCGAATGCTCACTCGTTGATGGTGACCAATCTGTCAGGTTTTCCTAAACCGCTGTTTGGTTCTCTAGATTTGTGCTTTAAGGGTTTGAGTTTTGACCTCTCAACCAGAAAAATCGTTTTTTTTTGCGTTGTCATGTAGCCGAAGTTTTAGTTTGCACACGTTCTCAGTGAAATCGAGTTCAAGTTTTAGCGTCGCCGGAGTGATATCTTGCTTTTGTGTACTGTGTAATGTGTAATGTGTAATGTGTAATGTGTAATGTGTAAAGTGTAATGTGTTATGTGTAATGTGTAATGTGTGTAACAGCATGTGTTGTTTAAAGTAGCTACAGATGGATGATTTGAACAATTTGGTGAGCTCGTTTAATGCTTTTGTTTTAATAGGGTCCTAAAGCAACATTTTTTTATTTTTATTTTAGATTTTGTCACACTCACCTTGAGCGTCTGTACTCCATGTTAGGAGTGGCTCACAACAACGTCTGTTCCCCATGTCAGGGGCGGCTGATCATCGTCCGACGGCCAGAGGAGGACTCCAAGCTAAACTGCGCACTATGGTCCTCCGAACATTTAGGGGGAATGGTCCTCCGGAAATCTAAGGGGTTGGTGTCAGGCCCTGCAAGCCAGCCGTAAAAATATCAAGCTATGAATAATCAACGAGAGAATACGAACCGAGACAATCGACGAAGACCACAGCGATGTAAAGGGACGATTGAAAACTCGGTACGCGGAACTGTAAATCTCTCAACTTCATCGGGAGCACACGCATACTCGCCGACGTGCTGAAGAACCGCGGATTCGGCATCGTAGCGTTGCAGGAAGTGTGTTGGAAGGGATCAATGATGCGAACGTTTAGAGGTGACCAGAGCTGCGGCAACACACACGAGCTGGGAACAGCTTTTATAGTGATGGATGATATGCAGAGGCGCGAGTTAGACTTTTTATATGCTGGATGCATAAAAAAATACTTTATTTCTTTTAACTTAAAAACTAACACAGTTCACTATTCAATACTTAACACTAATCTAGCTTTAAGTAGCTAGCCTACCTAACTTCTAGTCTGTTTGGAATGAGAAAGAGGCCTAGCTATTATACAAAAGGTTGGTATGCAAATATCAGCTATTGTGGTTTCCTCTTATCGGTTGTCATGGCTCGCGGTTTTACGATGTCTTCGCATGTTTCCAATTAACGATTCCAATAGCGGTGATATGATACGGTGACCTGATTCTAATGAGTTTGTTGACCGGCGGGTGCTACGATTGTGTCTAGCGCGTGTTTGTCATCTGTTGCTAGGTCCGTCTAAGGCGTGAAGGATGATCGGGTGGTGGCCGATCAATGAGAGAATGTGCAAGTTGAGGCTCAAAAGCCGGTTCTTCAACATCAGCATAATAAACGTGCACAGCCCTTACTCCGTAAGCACTGATGATGATAAAGACGTTTTTTACACGCAGCTCGAACGCGAGTACGACAGCTGCCCAAGCCATGATGTCAAAATCATCATAGGAGATCTAAACGCTCAAGTTGGCCAGGAGGAGGAGTTCAGACCGACAGACAGAATCACAAATCGACCACGTTCTGATTGATGGACGGCACTTCTCCGACATTATCGACGTCAGGACATATCGTGGCGCTAACATCGACTCTGACCACTATCTGGTGATGGTTAAACTGAGCCCAAAACTCTCCGTCGTTGACAACGTACGGTACTGACGGCCGCTCAAACAACCGGATGTAGCAACTGCATACGCGCAGCACCTCGAGGCTGCATTACCGGAAGAGGGTGAGCTGGATGAAGCCCCTCTTGAGGACTGCTGGAGAACAGTGCTGGCAGCCATCAACAATGCAGCTGAGAACAACGTCGGGTACGTGGGACGGAGTCGACGGAACGATTGGTTCGACGAGGAATGTAGATTCTGGAGGAGAAGAATGCAGTGCGGGCGGTCATGCTGCAGCAAGGGACTCGGCAGAACGTGAAGCATTATAGATGGAAACGGGAACAGCAGACCCACCTCCTTCGGGTGAAAAAAAAAACGCCGCCTGGAGAAGACGGAATGCGAGGAGATAGAATATCTGTGCCGATCTCAAGAAACACGTAAGTTTTATCAGAAGCTCAACGCATCCCACAACGGCTGCTTCGTGCCGCGATGTGCAAGGTTAAGGATGGGAGCATTTTGACAAACGAGCGAGAGGTGATCGAAAGGTTGAAGCAGCACTTCGACGAGTACCTGAATGGCGCTGAGAGCACAGGCAATGAAGGACGGAACAACGGAGGAAATGCCTTCGTCAGTACTGCGGGCGTTGGAAACCAACCAGCCCCTACTTTTAAAGAGTTTAAGGATGCCATTCACCAGCTCAAGGACAATAATGCTGCTGTTAAGGATGGTATCGGAGCTGAACTCATAAAGATGGGCCCGGAGAGGCTGGCCATTTGTCTACACCGGCTAATAAGCACAATCTGGGAAATAGATCAGCTACCGGTGGAGTGGAAGAAAGGGGTACTATGCCCCATCTACAAAAAAGGCGACAAGTTATATTCTGAGAAATTTCGAGCGATCACCATTCTAAATGCAACCTACAAAGAATTATCCCAGATCATCTTCCGTATTCTGTCACCTGTAGTAAACGAGTTCGTGGGAAGTTATCAAGCCGGCTTCGTTGACGGCCGATCGACAACGGACCAGATCTTTACTGTACGGCAAATCCTCCAAAAATGTCGGTCCCAACGCATCACCTTTTCATCGATATCAACTCAAATTATTAGGAATTAGGTTGATCCAATCTTCCTTAGCCGAGTGGTTAGAGTCCACGGCTACAAAGCAAAGCCATGCTGAATGTGTCTTGGTTCGATTCTCGGTCGGTCTACGATCTTTTCGCAATGGAAATTTTCTTAACCCGTATAACTGCCCATAAAGGCATAACTGTCCCATATGGAAAACGTAGGCATTGAGAAAATGACAGTCAAAGTTTGAAGCTTGCCTTCTCATACAAATGTTCATAATTTTTTTGTACACTTCCGCATTCAATATTTATTTAGCATAACCGCACATATTTCTAATTTTGCTTCCATTAATCAGCAAAAAATATAAAATTGAAGATATTTTTAGTATTGCTGGTGCTATTGGGGTTCATAGTTCATATAGAGACTGTTATGCCTTTATTTTCCAATATGGGACTACGCGTACATCATATTTTTCCACAATGTTTTCAAACAAAGTGTGTTACATTTCGTGTGCATAGTAAAGTGTATAGTAAAACAAGAATAATGCAATGGAATAAGGTGTTGGTTCGAAAATCAATATGGGGCAGTTATGCTTTTATGGGCATAATATAATATAATAGGCCTGAGTGAAAGCAAAAATTCTAAAACCCTTACCACTCAGCGAATACTTAACGGATTCAAATTTTTTTTTTGTCAGTATACTGGCCCACATATCTAGTTTCTAGAAGTGGCCGGAGGTACTCGCGAATACTCCTATAACCGGAGTTATTGCAATGGGTCACTGGGTCAAGTCGGGTAGAAAAAGGCGATTTTTTGGGACATGTCAAGTTATCATTATTTATTTCCAATGGCATTAGTTATATTTTGCATAAATCATTAAGATCTGATGTTCAACATTAAAAATTGATAGTTCTGAACCATTTAGAGAGTACCAGATGCGGCCACTCGGACTTGATGCCCTGAAGAACCGGCACTAGATTTGTTTGGTGCTAAACCGTTTCAAATCTCTAAAAGTATAGATCGAACATAATAGTTCACTAAAATGCGTTCCCATAAGCATGACACAGATGTGAAGATACAAATTGTGCACTTTATCATAAGTTTGAGGCATCCCGGGGACCCGAAAATGGTCATTAGTAGGTTCAATCAAATGCAGTTGACATAATTATTCAATTTAATCGACTATCAGATGCTGATGCGTTTTTCTTACAACTCCATGATATAGTGGCCACATTATAGCCGATTCTGGAAGTTATGTGTGACTTGAAATTTGTCTACCTCCAGGGGCACAGAAGCACAGAACCCTTTATCACCCGACCTGACCCAGTGATCCACCGCAATAACTCCGGTCACATGAACATTCCCGAGATTCTTTGACAACCTTTGGAAATATGTGATATGTGTACGAGTATACTGACAAAAAATAATTGAAATCCGTTAAGTATTCGCTGAGCGGTGAGAGTTTTAGTAATTTTTCTTTCACTCAGGCCTATACGGGGTAATTTCCCTGGCAAAGATAGCTTCCAGTTAATAACTGTGGAAGTGCTCATTGAACACTAAACTGAGAAGCAGGCTTAGTCCCAATGAGGACATGATACCAAGAAGAAGAAGTTGTACTTGACGAACTTTACTGTAATGTAACAACTTTTCTCCAAGTTTGACAGAGATAAAGTTTTGCTTGATAAATATTATAACATACGTGGAACAGGTAGCGTTATTTTTCAAAGCTGTTATTTAATTTGTCCTTTATTTTGGTGGTTTTTAACTCGTTTGTCTTGTTCATCACTGTGGTAGGGCTTGTAAAATAAGCCCACTGAATAAAAAAATGTTGATTATCTTTTTGAATTTCATACCTATCAAATTACAAATTAAATGTATGTGTAAACAACTTTGATAAAGTTGGATACGTAACATATTCGTAGGCTAAATTCTAAAATTATATAATTATGAAGTAAACTTCATTAAACGTTCCACATGTCTATATAAAAAGTTAAAAAAATTCATTCAGATATTTACAAATTATGAATATTGGTATTTTTTATTTGGCGCCCTTATTTCCAAAATTTTGTCAAATGCATCACGGGTTTTGGCACCCCTGAAGGCTGGCGCCCTTGGTGGGTGCCAACCTGGCCAACCGTACACTACGGCACTAATGAAAGTCAATCGATATTTGTTCAGAAGTATAGTTTATGCTAATACTTTAGATACATAATTGTGTTTGTTTCAACTGAAAGCTCTTTTGCTGGTTTTTTTTTCTATAAATTCTACATTTTATTGCATAAAATCTAACCCACGCTCTCTGATAACATTCGTTCTACTCCTTATACATTAAACTAGAAACAAACGGAAATCAATCGAGTCTCATAAAGGGTAGAAAAGTTAGCAATTTACGATTCACATAAGGTACAAAAAAAACATTTCATGGGAATGGGAAAGCCACGCGTTAAAACCGAATTCAGACCGTTAGTACCCCTCGTTTACCTGATGTTCACTGCTTTTCTGACAGAGCTTGAAAGTATATGTGAGTGTTTCGAACGGTGAACGAAAAGTTGGCACTTTCATGAACATGCGGTTAGGTACTGTCACCGTTACATCTACGCAGCACAGCGATAGGCGTTACCAAACACATCGTGGTACATGAGCGAACTAAATGTCTGTGTTGTTGATTACCTGGTGCACGGTCATGGTCAACTTATCTGTTTTCCCCGGGATTTTGTCTACCAGAGCTGTTTATTTTTGTTTTTGAATACTGACGAAACTATCGCTACTAGTGCATCTTATCGCTCAATCGATCCAGAGACAATTCAGCATGTTTACTATCGGTACCCGTCAAGTCCGTTAGCACCACACGAGTCAGCGCGTAGTGACTTATTTGTTTTTTGACTGTGCTCACGTAAGGTGTTAGTGATCTACCAAATGGAGATCAATAGTTTTCCCAGCGAGGTATGGTATCCCTTGTAAAAGTTTTGGTTTTATTGTGGTTTTCTGTATCATATTCGGTTTAAATCACCACAACAAAACCTAAAATAAATGTTACCTACGATTGTTCATAGCAAAACAAAAACTTTAACCGATTGATTTGTTTTAGGTACTTTGCTGCATATTCGACTTTCTCACATGGAATGATCGTAAGCGTGCCTCTCTGGTATGTCGTCGCTGGAATGGAATCATTAATTCGGACCGCTATCTACGTCATTCAAAATTGGTTCTGTATAACTATACGAAGGTGCAATTCTTCTCAGGAGTTGAAGTCGGTCTAATCAACACCCAACGCAACATTGAATTCCACTCAAGCCCCATGCTCGATACCGACGAACTCCTGTCGACAATTAACGAGGCCTTTCCAAGTGGTGAAGCAGTAGTCGAGTGCATTGATTTATTCCTGAGATCAGATCACGAGCAACTTTGTAACCTAGTGATAGTGAATCTACCAAAGCTAAAACATCTGAAACGTTTAAACATCTTGGCCAACGAAGGTTTCAGAACATTGAACAGAGAGTTGCAAATCGAAAGTGAGACACTGGAGAAATTGAAACTATCGTTTTATCAAAACACACCATGCCATCTTCAAACTCCAAATCTTCGTTCACTGGACTTGGTGATCCGATATCCTAGTGACAGTAATCTGCTACACGCAGTTAGTCAGCAGCTTAAGGAGTTAACGGTTACCTTTCAATCCAAAGACTTGGTTGCACAGTTGTTCTTGTGTAGCTTCGGTAACCTGGAAAAGCTGAACATTTCTATTGAGAATGATAAATATCTACCATATACTGTTTCGCGCACATTGGTGAGCAGTTGGCATGAAATAAAAGTGTTCATTGATTCAATACGAGGACTGAAAAAGCTGGAAGTAGTCGACAAATGCAATATGTTACGGCACAACTATCTAAATGTGTTTACGTACGCGGAAAACTTAGAGTATCTCTCTGTAAATTACATTATACTAGACTGGACAATTGTTGAATTTGTTTCCAAATTCAAAGATCTTCGTTACCTAAATCTACGAGGATGTTCAACTGCAGGAGAACCTATTCTTTTGGATTTACCTCACCTCGAAGAGCTCCAGATGCCTTATAAACATTACGCCACGTTACCATGTACAAATCTCCGCAATCTGACGACCCTTTCTTACAGTAGCTCGCAAAAGAACCACGCTCAATTCATACATCAAATCGCCAAAACTTTTACGAACCTACGGACCTTAAATCTATTGAATTTCGACTACGAATTATCATCAAATTCGTTCGAATTTCTAGATCATCTAACACTCCTTAAAACATTGACTATTCGTGATATGTCTGTATCGAATGAACTATTCTTAAAATGCCCTGCACTCTCGACATTACAGAAGCTTGAACTTAGGACAATTGTGACGGTAAGTTTATAATAATAAGTAACATTAGTGGATAATTAACATTGTCGATTTTCCAGGAAATCTCATTGCTGGACTGTTTTCCGGATAAGTTCAGACATCTGTACAAGTTGGACATCAACAATTGCTTCTTCTACATCTTCACGACCGATGAATCGAAAACATCGATTACGTTTGGGCGACTGAGGACGCTAATGCCCCGCTGTCGGATATCAACGATTGACTCGACCGTATTCACCAATGAGCAATATGACCAGAACCCAATCTACATTCCGGGTTGAAGAGCAAATATGTGTTTTAAATTAAAAGATTTTATATTCATATTTTATTTCTGTACGTTCTAAAGCTGCTGTAAGGATGTCCTGTTGTTCAGTTTAATGAATAGCTGATTTTATATGCTCGTGATAATATGTTTAAGTGAATTCTAGAATAGACGAAAAATTGGCTGACAGTGATAAGAAATAGCCTAATATTAAAAGTCACTCAAATAAATTACTTTGAATATAAAACGTTCTTTACATTTTTTTTTGCACAAAATAATCTAATCCATTCGAAATCGAATCCCGCCTATCATAACGGTGTATCTTTAATAATCGATTCCTTTTCCGTTAATAACTTGATCCGTCCCATGTTTTTGGGTGTTATTTTTGTTTCAGTAGGACGTTTTCATCGTAATTTTTCAATGTAATGGGCAATACATTTGCAACTATTCAAACTAAGTTATTATTAGGCCGATTTGAATGCAATTTTCACAGCACTTTATATATACAGTCAACTCTCCCTAACTCGATATTGAAGGGACCATCGAGTTAGGGAGATGTCGAGTTACAGAACACAAAACCAGTACAACTGCGACCCAAGGAACTATCGAGGTAGCCATGAAAACAAGCTTTACTATGGTTCTCTAACTCGATATCGAGTAAGAGAAAGTTAACTGTAACTTGAATTTCAACATATATTTTTCAATGTTTTTTCTTGGACCAGTTCAAAAGCAAGCTAAGTAAGTTTTCCACAAAGTCCAATAATTGACATAATTTGATAAAATGAAGGAATAGTTTCATGGTATTGTCAGTCAAGTTGTTGATTACGAAGATATGATAAAGTATGTTGAGAACACGTTTTTGTAGTTCTTTTAGATTTTGAGAAAAAAATATAATTTTTCGTTGGACTTCAGTAAAATTGTTATAACTTTTGAAAACCACTCCAAAATAAATGCCAAAGTTCAAGTAATATCTAACCATTGTGTATGGAAAATCGAAATAAATTTCAAATGTTATATCCAATACTGTACATCGTTATGATACTGAACGAGAGAATTAAATATATATACTTTCAGTGCACCAGTACTCACTGTTCGCAGAAATGAACCAGTTTCGGCCTTAATATTCTCATAATAGTCAATAACTTAGGCATATTGATGGATATAATTTGAAAGGAATTTCGCTCAAACTTCCTGTAAACGCTCAAATAGTACTATATACGCAATAGTACTTCTTTAGACCATAAAACATAAATGAATCCTTTAGTTCAGCATGTGGTATTGAACCTTATATTTAAGAACTTTAGATGGAAGTACTGGCTTGAAAATGTGTTTAATCAATTAGTGATCAGTTCAATAGGTATCTTTCGATCTTAACATGGTTGTGAAAACATGATGCAAAAGATCAAATAGAGCCATTTTGTGATGGCAAACTTTTGAAATTTGAAAAAAGCTTTCAAAAAAATAGAAGGAACGTATAATACAGCTATAATTCACATATGCTATTTCACGATTGAACTACTTACCAGGAAAACAAACCAGGAATTAACTGTCTAATACCCAAATTTTTATTTTCGGTCTAAATATCATTTTTTGTTATCTAAAATCGTTCTAAACACGTTTTGGGCAATGATTTATTTTTATTCGCATATTTGTGAATTTTGATTTTTGACTTTTATATTTGTTTTATTTTTGAACATCCCTATCCTTTTTTTCTTGAAGCCTTTTCTGGTTATTGATTTTTGGCAATTATACAAATTTAAGTTTTCACGGTACTTTTAAAAATATTAAATTTTAATTTTTTTTCTGGCATTATTTTTATTTTCCGTGTAATTAACGGGGAAACAAGTTCGAAATTATTTTAATGCCACCAAGCTCTTCTTCTGTGGTGATAGGTTGATTGTAGAAAAATATAAAAGGTTTGATTTTCTTATATTACACGTTAAATGAACCCCAGGCATTTGTAGGTTATATAGGAATACACTTTTTCAAACAATTTTCAAAAATACAAAAAAGTTTCAAAAGTCATTAAAAACTTTCTTTATATGCATGTTATAAGTCAAGGTTAAAGCCAAAAATAAATACATTTTGATTTCGAAGGCCAATCGCGTCCAGTCACCATGAACGTTAAGTGCCATCAAGTCCTCCTCAACTGCAAAAAGCCATCGTGTGCGCGGTCTACCACGAAGTCGATGGCCTCGTTCGGGTTCTCTGTTGAATATTATTTTTGCTTGCCGTTTTTCCGGCATACGGGCAACGTGACCAGCCCAACGCAGCCTGACGTGTTTTAGGCAGCGTCCATTTATTACGTAACGCTAAAATTGGAAATTTTCGACCCCCTCCCTCGCCTTATGCGCTTGACAGTATCCACCTCTTTATACACTTGGTACAACTCGTGACTCATGCGACGCCGCCAGATGCCGGATTCTAGTTTACCGCCGAGTTTTATTCGCGGCACTTTACGTTCAAACACCCCGAAAGCTCTCCGGTCTACTTCCTTCAATGTCCATGATTTATGGCCATATAGGACAACCGGAAAAATCAGTGTCTTGTATAACGCGAGTTTTATTTTCGTTTGCAGGCTACGGGACTAGGAGCTGGTTACTCGCAGCTGCAATACGTCTTTTCACCTCGCGAGTAACATCATTAGGGGGTGACCCATGTCGCATAAAGACGTTTCGCATAAGGACGTTTCGCATACGGACGTTTGGCATAATGGACATTTCGCATAAAGCTGTTTCATATAAGAACAGGTAGCATTTTAAAGAAGGCATATAATCCTCTTTGTGCCAAACGTCCATTATGCGAAACGTCCACCCTTAAAATTATGCGAAATGTCCTTATGCGAAACGTCTTTATGCGAATCGTTCCTCCCCCACATCATTATCGCATGTCACTAGTGTTCCAAGATACACAAATTCTCCCACCACTGCAAACTTTTCACCACCTAGCACCATTTCGCTACCACTAACACGTCCGGACCCACGTTGACCACCAGCTATCATGTACTTCGTTTTTGTGGTGTTGATCGTGAGCCCGATCCTCGCTGTCTCCCTTTTGAAAGGCACGAACGCCTCTTCCACTGCCCGACGGTCAAACCAGATGTCGATATCACCCGCAAAGAAAAGGAGCATATGAGAACGTGTGATAATGGTACCGCTTCTCAGCACACCGGCTCTCCTGATAGCACCTTCGAGCGCTATGTTAAACAGCAAGTTAGAAAGAGCGTCACCCTGTTTCAATCCATCTAAGGTTACGAACGATGACGAAATCTCGTCCACCACCCGCACACTAGATTTCGATCCATTAAGCGTTGCACGGATCAGTCTAATCAGCTTCGCCGGAAAGCCATGTTCGGACATAATTGGCCACAACTCGTTTCTCTTCACTGAATCGTACGCTGCTTTGAAATCTACAAACAGTTGATGATTCTGCAAGTTGTACTCCCGGAATTTATCTAGGATTTGACGCAGGCTCAGACAACCAAAATGTACGTACAACGAAATCACCTGGAGGCTTTGTATGTGCATAATTTCACTTATAAGATGTCGGGAAAAGGCCTTTTGCGTACAAAAGCGGAGGCGATATACGTGCATATATTATGTGATGAATAATAGCATACAATGCGAGTGTATACATTATCTACCGAACTAACCTGTGAATCTTATGCGACTTAACTTATGATAACATATGTGGATTTGACAGCTGCCACGGATTGATTCGACTTACTTTGTACAAGTGTACAGGACAAAACAAAATGTATAAATGAGCTCAGAAAAAAAGCGATTTATGCGAGGAAACCAATCAATCTGACGATTTTATCCACCGTGTTTTGCGGGTTTGATGTGATTTGTATGAATTAACGAGTTATTACGTGAACTTTTATGCGACTTGTGGTAGTCTGGGGGGTAAACATTTGATCCGTTGTTGATCGGCCCTCTCGAAAATCAGCTTGGTATTCGCCGACAAAGGACTCCTCATACGGTCTCAATCTGTTGCACAGAATTCCAGACATGATTTTGTACGCCGAATAAAGGAGTGTTATCCCCCGGTAATTGGCGCACTCCAGTCGATGCCCTTTCCTATACAAAGGGTAAATGAGACCTTTCAACCAACTAGTAGGCATTTTTTCTTCCTCCCATATCCTCGAAATGCTACGGTGAAGGAGCTCGTGCAGCTGCTCATTTCCGTGTTTGAGAAGTTCGGCCGGGAGCTCGTCCTTCCCAGCAGCCTAGTTGTTCTTCAGCCCATTGATAGTTTTCTTTACCTCATCTAGTGTTGGAGGTTCCACAGCCTGTCCATCGTCATCGATTTGAATTCTACTACCAGATACACTTCCATTATCTCCGTTTAACAATGACTCAAAGTACTCTTTCCACCTGGCGGCCACCATTGTTTTAACCGTCAGCAAGTTTCCTTCGCGGTCGTTGCACATGGCAAGAGACGGCGCTGTTTTTCTCCGCACACCATTGACGGATTCGTAAAACCGTCGCATGTCGTTCTGTTCCATAGCTTCTTGCGCCTGAGCAATTACTGCCTCTTCATGCTCCTTTTTCGTTCTGCGATGGAGCCGTTTTTCGGCTGCCCTTGCTTCCTTGTACCGCTCTCTGCTCTGACGGGTACCAGACACAAGCATCCGGCTTCTAGCCAAGTTCTTCTCGTTCGTCATGTTCTGGCACTCCTCGTCGAACCAACCGTTACTGGGTCTTCGTTGAGCAGTACCTACCACTTCTCGCGCTACTGTGCTCACCGCTCCGTGGACTGACTCCCAAAGATCGCTGAGGTTGACGCTTTCGCTGATTTCGCTGATCCGCTCGTCAAGCTTTTGATGGTAGTCCGCTGCTACACCTTCTGCTGACAGGCGTTTAATATTGAAACGCATCGATTGTCGATTCCTAGAACTCGAAACGGTTTATAATCGCGCTCGAATTTTGCTTACAACGAGATAGTGGTCTAAGTCGATATTAGGACCCCTGAAAGTTCTAACATCGATGACATTGGAAAAATGTCGGCCGTCTACCAGAACATGGTCGATTTGGTTAAAAACTTCGTCATTTGGGTGTTGCCTGGTGTGCTTGCGGATATTCTTGCGTGTAAAGTAGGTGCTACTGATGGCCATCCTCCTGGTTGCAGCAAAGTTCACTAAACGTAGGCCGTTGTCGTTGGTAACAGAGTGGAGGCTCTCTTTACCAATGATAGGGCGAAGATAGAATAGAAGTCCTCTTTTCCGACCTGCGCATTAGCGTCGCCGATGACAATTTTCACGTCGTGTTTTGGGCATTCTCCATAGGTCTTGTCGAGACATTCGTAAAACGCATCCTTCACGTCATCGGGTTTGTCGTTAGTCGGTGCATAGACGTTGATCAGGCTGTAGTTGAAGAACTTGCACCGAATCCTCAATACGCAGATCCGCTCGTTGATCGGCCACCACCTAATAACTCGCTTCATCTGCTTCCCGTCACTATGAAATCGACTCCGTGTTCAGCTTTATCGCCACCGCTGTGGTAGATGTTGTATTTGAATGCGGTGTTAGCGACGGGTTATACCGCTCTGAATGCACGTTCTTCAGATCTTAGCCAACGTACTTCCTGAATAGCAGCCACGTACACGCCAACTTTTAGCAATTCACGAGCCAAAAGGCTCACTCGTCCAGGTTCATTTAAGGTCCTGACGTTCCAGGTACCGAGTTTCCAATCATAGTCCTTATTTCGTTGCCAGGTCGGTTGCCGAAAATAACCGTCGTTTCTTCTTCTTTCTCCATTTTTCGTGGTGGATAATGAATTCGGTATGCTACCTTCCCAGACAACCAAAATGTACGTATAACGAAATCACCTGGAGGCTCTATATGTGCAAAATTTCACTTATAAGATGTTGCGAAACGGCCTTCGTACAAAAGTGGAGGCGATATGCGTGCATATATTATGTGATGAATAATAACATACAATGCGAGTGTATAAATATTCTACCGAACTAACCTGCAATATTATGCGACTTAACTTATGATAACAAATGATGATTTGACAGCTGCTACGGATTGATCCGATTTACTTGGTACGTGTGTACGGGACGAAACAAAATGTACAAATGAACTCAGAAAAGAAGTGTTTTATGCGAGGAAACTCATCAATCTGACGAGTTTATCCACGGTGTTTAGCGAGTTTGATGTAATTAGTATGAATAAACGAGTTGTAACATGAACTTTCATGCGATTTCTGGTTGTCTGGGTTACCGGGGTCGCGCTACCTACATCACGTTGATGCAACTGCCATCTTAGGTGTAGCTGACGTGATACAGCATTTCATACTCAGCCGCTGGATGCCAGAGCAGATGCTGTTTGAGCCGCACCTCCTGGTGTACAGACGCTCAGAACGTGCCCAGGCTGCACTATCAGCTAAGTAAGCAACCCTTAGCTGGCGGTCTTTGTCATAATTTGACCCGTAGAAGCGCGATGTAGGAACTTGTGAGGACCAAAGCTGTGTTGGTCGCTCCTTCCTGATTGTCAACTCACCATCTTGCAGCCCGAGTCTAGATATGATGACATAAAATTCGAATATTAACAAAAATTCATTCAAATAATTCCATATTCTAAATAACTCAATAATTTAGGGAATGAGCATTTATGTATATTGTTTCATTGTTTCATTATGAGTTGTGTAAGAATAGCTCAGTATTTGGAAGGATAATGAAAGTTAGTTGAAATATTAATAAAACTAATTAAGTCTGCAATAATCAATGGGAATTTCGAAAAAAAAACAAAATATTACAATAGTGACTTTTCTTCATCTGGCCATATTTTCTTGAAAATATTCTTGAACTGTTTTAAATTTGAATAATATTGACAAAAATCCAACCAAAATTAGGATATTTTGATGATCATATTTACTGAAATCTGTTTCTTAATTTAAAAAAAAAATACAATCCTCTTATATGACAAAGTTTTTGTTCTGTATGTTGCAACAATCAACATCAACATCAAAAATACTTAACATTTAATTTGACCTGTATGAAGCTGGATACCAAAACTATGTAATATAGAGAAACAAAAAAGTAGATTTGAGTACTTTATACCTTTTAATTCCACCCTAATTGCTTATCTTTGACAGATACGCGTATTTCGACAACCACTTGCAGCCTGCTTCAGTGTCAGTTACTCATATCCACTGTGGATACGAGTGCCTGACACTAACAGTAACTGACATTGAAAAATGTTGTAAGTGGTTGTCGAAATACGCGTATCTGTCAGGAGGCAGGAGGCAGGAAAGACCATCGCCTTGTCGAAGTCCTTTGCGTGTTTCAAACGGGTCTGATAATGCACCCGATATCTTCACACAGCACTGTACACTATCCATCGTTGCTTTGATCAGTCTAGTCAGTTTCCCGGGAAAACCATTCTCGTCCATAGCTCTTCGCGGTCGATGGTATCATAGGCCGCTATAAAATCGATGAATAGGTGGTGCGTAGGGACTTGATATTCGCGACACTTTTGGAGGATCTGCCGCAACATAAAGATTTGGTCGGTCGTCGATCGCCCGTCCACAAAACCAGCTTGATAACTTCCCACAAATCTGCTTACCAGTGGCGATAGACGGCGCAAGATGATTTGGGAAAGCACTTCATAGGCTGCATTAAGAATGGTGATCGCTCGATAGTTCTCACATTCTAACTTGTCACCCTTTTTGTATATTGGGTATATTATTCCCTCCTTCCACTCCTCCGGTAGCTGTTCTGTATCCCAGATCCTGGCTATCAATCGGTGCAGACAAGTGGCCAACCTGTCCGGGCCCATTTTAATAAGTTCCGCTCCAATACCATCCTTTCCAGCTGCTTTGTTGTTCTTGAGCTGTTTGATAGCATCCTTAACTTCACCTATTGTGGGAGTTGGCACGTCTCCCTCATCCGCCGTACTGATGAAGCCATTCCTCCTGCTGTCTTGATCTTCCTCCTCTGCGCCGTTTAGGTGTTCATCGTAGTGCTGCTTTCACCTTTCAATCACCACACGTTCGTCCGTCAAGATACCTCCATCCTTATCCCGGCACATTTCGGCTCGCGGCACAAAACCTTTGCGGGATGCATTTAGTTTCTTGTAGAACTTTCGTGTTTCTTGAGACCGATACAGCTGCTCCATCTCTTCGCACTCCAACTCTTCCAGGCGGCGCTTTTTATCCCGGAATAGATGGGTTTGCTGTCTTCGCTTCTGTTTGTATCGTTCCACGTTTTGACAGGTGCCTTGCTGCAGCATCATCACCCGCGCTGCATTCTTCTCGTCCAAAACCGTCTGACACTCCTCGTCGAACCAACCGTTCCGTTGATTTGCTTCCAGGAACCCAATGGCACCTTCCGCTGTGTTGTTAATGGCTGCTTTGAGACTACTCCAGCAGTCCTCAAGAGGGGCTTCGGTGAGCTTTCTCTCTTCCGGCAACGCTGCTTCAAGGCTTTGCGCCTAATCAGTTGGTTAGCTTGAGTCGTTCCAGATTGTACCGTGGCGGGCGTCGGTACCGTATGTTGTTCACAACGGAGAGTCGTTGGCGCACTTTAACCGTCACTAGGTAGTGGCCCGAATCGATGTTTGCGCCGCGATACGTTCAGACGTCGATAATATCCGAGAAGTGTCTTCCATCAATCAAAACGTGGTCGATTTGCGATTCAGTTTGTTGGGGTGATCTCCAGGTGTACCGATACGGGCGGCTGTGCTGGAAGTAGGTACTACGTATGGCCGTGTTTTTGGAGGCGGCGAAATCAATCAGGCCGTTTTCGTTCGTAAGCTGGTGAGCGCTGAACTTCCCTATAATCGGTCTAAATTCCTCCTGCTGGCCAACCTGAGCGTTGAGATCTCCGATAACGATTTTGACATCATGGCTTGGGCAGCCGTCTATTCACGTTCCAGCTGCGCGTAGAAAGCGTCCTTATCGTCATCGTCACTTGCTAGGTGAGGGCTGTGCACGTTGATTAAAAAAAGACACTACACGTTAATGCTTCCAGTGGGCTGTTTGCCCTTTGAAGGAAGCACCACACTAGACAACGGACTAGCATGCAACGCCCATTGGCACAGTCGGAAAACATTCTTCTCGAAAAGTTTTCAGCCTGAGGCGGGAATCGAACCCACACTCCTTAGCACGATGCGGCTAAATGCCTCGGTGACACTAACCGCATGGCTACGAAGCCCACATGATTATGCTGATATTGAAGAAACGGCCTTTGATCCTCAACTTGCACATTCTGTTGTCGATTGGCCACCACCAAATCACGCGCCTCTGCATTTCGCCCATCACGATAAAAGCTGTGCCCAGCTCATGTCTGTTGCCGCAGCTCTGGTAGATGGTATAACCATCCCTATACGTATGTCCGTCGACCCTTTCCAGCAAACCTCCTGCAGCGCTACGATGTCGAACTTGCGTACTCTCAATAATTCGGAAAGAATGCGGGTACTTCCCAAGAAAATTGAGAGACTTACAGTTCCATGATCCGAGTTTCCAATCGTTAGTCCGTTTTCGATGCCTGGGTCTATGCCGATTGTTCCGGTCCGAATTTACATTGTATGCTTCCTGTACTGATGATTTTTACGGCTGGCTTGTAAGGCCTGCACCAACCCCCTGTCTCGCCGGAGGATCATCGTGCACAACACTGTTTAGAGTCCCACGCTGGCACTAGGACGATGATCAGCCGCTCCTAACATGGAGAACAGACGCTGTTTTGAGCCGCCCCTAACATGGAGAACAGACGCTCTGATAAGCTACACCCTCAGAAGAGAGGAGCCCCCCTTCCCTGTCAGCATAAGACCAAGGTCCCACCAGGGTTGGTTACCCGATCTTCCCTACAGTTACTCGTACCCCAGGCGGTACCACGGGGAGGTAGGGATAGGAGTTACTGGACAAGAGGCTAAGGACCACAAATGGGATCTATTTTATACCTGCAGGTACGCGAAGTACCAATGGTACGCATTGTCCAGTCATTTACCACCCTAGACCTGTTATCATGTACCGTAAAACGGGGTAACATTGATAGTTGTTTCGAAGAAAACTTGTATACTTATGCATGCTGTTTCAAAGAAGTATAATTTACAGTTTTTAAATAAGTACTGGCATCCTAGCTATCGATTGCAATTGATAGATTGCCAAAAGATGTATTTTGAATGGATATATATTTTTTCATATAATCGAAAGTCGGTTTTCTGTTATGGGGTTACTTTGATAATGGAGTACAAATTGAACAAAATTGAGTGAATTACGTAACATTTATACGGCATTGCATAACTCTAGGCGTTTAACGTCATACTGTACTATATAGCGTTAAACGCATAGAGTTATGCAATGCCGTATAAATGTTACGTAATTTACTCGGACTCGATTATCCGGAGTATCGATTTTTTATCGATTGAAATCTTTGACAAAAGAACTTAAATATTATCATTTTTCGTTATTTTATGTATATGATGCGGTGGTGTAGCAGTAGGGGTCTTTACAAGAAAAAAAAAATGACCGGGATACACAAAAAAACACGTTTTCAAACCCCCCCTTTTCTTGAATTGGTTCTAAACTGCAAAACCATTCATATTGTATATTGCAATACTAAATTATATTAGATTTATGCAGAAAAATTGAAAAACAAGAACATCGAAAATCAAATTTCGGATAATCGAGTCTAAAATTCCGGATAATCGAATCCCGGATAAGAGTCCCCGGATAATCGAGTCTCCGGATAATCGAGTCCGACTTGCACTAGCATATGTACCAAGAAGCAAATACTATTAAGCAAAATAAATACGGCAGACTTAGTGGAGTGGTGCATTTGAACGCGTTCAGTTCGCGTTCCAGTTCAATTCGTTGAACGGAGTGATCAAGTAGGCTTGCTCATTGATCAGTTCAAAAATTTGAACTCTAGTGAGCAGAAAATTGAATGCAAATTGTTCTGACAGAATTCACGGCATCTTACCGAGCCAATGCTGTTTATAAGCTGCTCAAAGCAAGAAATAATATATTTATTTACAACTAAATTGATTTTACTATTGAGTCAGGCAATCTTTTCCTGGTAAAAACCTAAATCTATACTTTGATTACCATTGTAGCATTGTAGTACACCCGATTCTGTTTTTGCACGGGGGATGCGTACCGTACAAAAGTAACACCATTTCTCGACGTTTCACGCAAAAATAAAGTTTTGGCGGAAAAAAAAATGCATGGAAACTTTTTTTTTGCACGGCCGTGTAAAAAAAACTCGTGCAAAAACAGAATCGGGTGTACATTGCGTTCTGAACGGGGCGTTCGAGAGCAGCGGTAAGCTCCGGCTCGGAAGTTCACTGTCTACTGCGTTATCAACTTGCTCCGTTCTGTTTTGGCTCGCGTTCAGTTCAAAATGCATCACTGCTTCAGTGAGCTGGTCGAAAAATAAGTTGCAAAAAATAACATTCAGCATTGAATGTTTCAATTTTATCGAACATCAATTAAATTTATCGTACATTAACATTATATTGAAATTTATTTTTTTAGATTTCATTCCATTGAACAAAGCTTACTGGTTAAAGCCATATAAAAACATACTCAAACCACTCTGGTATGTTAAGTCAGTTGCAAAAATTTATAATTAGAACAACTTTAACAATTACATACTAGTTAAGAACAGTTTGGCCATCTTTTTTAGTAAAATTTTAGATTTTTTTTCAGTGGTATTGTGTAATTTTTATGTTAATTATATTAAAATTTTAAGTCAAAAACTTCAAATCAAGATCTCTTGAGATTCCTCCTAGGGATTTTTTTAATGGCCCAAAGGTACAGAATGAACTTAGGAATCAAGCCCTGTACTCAGATTTGATGCACAATATTTTACATAATAGCGGTCTGTCGAGGCCCCGTGAAGGAATTTCAACATGCATTGATATATCTAGGATTCAGCTTAGAAAAGTCCACCGGATTTTTTTTCAGAAATGTCTCATATTATTTCTGAAAAATTTCCTTCGTATCTCCTTGGAGATATTCCAAGAGAAATCCTGGATGAATTCTCAGAAAAAGAATCTGTTGTAGAATTCCTAGAGAAAACTTGGGGAAAATCACTCAATGTAGCTTTGTACAAATTTCTAGTTGAAGAAATTCTGTATTGACATAAGAGTACATTCTAAAAATCCACAAATGAATCTCTGGTGTAATTTTTGAAATCTATGGAAGAATCGTTTGAGAAATTTTGGAACTGATTTTTTATGAAATCCATAGTTTAATTTCTGAGGGTATCCTTATAAGAATTTCAGGATGTGTCCTGGAAAGGATCTAGAACAAAATTCTCCAAAGAATTCCTTAGAATTTTTAGAAGGTATCACTTATTGTACTGCTGAAGAAATGTTCGAAATCATCAAATACCTAAATTAAATTCCGATGAAATTTCAGACGATATTTTGTTGTGTTAAATAATGTTTTAGTCTAGATCTCCATTTGCTATATTGCCCCAAACTATCAATAAATATAACATGTGGTCTCCACATTTCTTCTTTTCTACTAACTGTCAAATTAAACTTACAAATTTCAAGCACATTATCAGCTGACACATTTACAAGCTTCATCGCACGTTACTTTCCAAATGTCAGACATTGCCTATGTTCGTATCGCAGTTCGTCAATGCAGAGCGATGAAATCTCGCACCCATCAGTTTCGTAGCGACATTCACTTCACTCGGTGTGTTTCTAGAGTTTAGCAGCTCTCGATGTAGAAGCAAGTCGAGCGCTTTAGCTTTCCCACCTGAGTAAATCTATTCTCATACTTCCCTATCCGATACCTTTCACAGCTGTAGTCTATACATCGTCGTTTAATATTCCGGTATGTCACACGTTGTCTGATCATTTGAAGTGTTGCATAGTGTATACTGTTACCGTGTCGTCGCCGTTCCAAGCACAATGCGCCCTCTGTGACGTGTCTCCGAATGGTCTCGCATTTGTATGGGAATCGAAATTAAAATCTACGGGAACGTTTTTTTGAGGAAGGCCAATTCCAAGCATAATATATAGAGATAGACGCCGAGAGCCGTGAAGCTCAGCTTGTTTATTTTTGGTCTATTTTGGGGTTGAAACAAGCAAAGAAAGAAAAGCCGAATGCATGAAAATCAAGCCGTGAAAACTAGTGACAATTTTTTCTACACATCCTAGAGGAGTGAATTGTGTGTGATGCCTAAAAGCTTAACGAAGTAGATAACAGTGCAGTGTGATTTCCTGCTGAAAATAACACACCGGTCGGTAGATATTTGAGGTGGCTTCATTGTATTTCTTATCTCGTATTTCTACAGATATCAGAGGAAAAAATTGTGTGAAGTCATTGACGAAGGAAGCAAAACCTGTGTTCGTGTAGCTATTTAGAAGAAAAGTGTGAAGTTCGGAATTGAAACCAATCAATCACGGGAAACACCATGCCACAGTTCTACAAAGTAGAAATCAACAAAACAGAATGGGAGGTACCGCAGAAGTACCAAATGCTCACCCCTGTAGGAAGTGGGGCTTACGGGCAAGTCTGGTAAGTGTCGATTATCGAACAAATCGTTCACCGTGATCGGTACGCCGCATAGTATAAAAATCTTAATCCGGGTGTAAAATGTATAGCCACTTGAAGGTACGGCTATGACGTCATAGTTTGCGTTGGCATATGCGGCGGGATTCATTCAGATGTTGACACTGACTCTGGTAGTCTAGCTCTCTGACGACAGACTGGGGAATGAACAGAGTGCTTCTGGATTCATCTTCAAACCGGTTGTTACTTTTGCTACTTACTACCCACACATGTTTTTATTTATGGACACAGGTCGTTGCGAGTGATGTGTCGAGGAAGACAAATTGTATTGTTCTGTATTTTCTCTGCACCGGTAATAGTAAACAATTTACATGTAGTGCGCAAGTTGTTTGCATTTTGTTGCAACGCTTTCATTTAGGAGCTTCTGCTAAATGTTAATTTTGGCAAAGGAATTTGCAAACATTAACTTATTTAATTTTCAATTGAATCATAATAAACGTAGATTTTAAGAATAGATCCAAATTCGTATTCTTAGTTACAGTTTATTAATGAATGTTTGTCTTAAATATAATCCCTACGGATCGAATAATAAAGAAAAAGTAACTCAAACACTAATCTTTCCTTAATAACCGTGGAGATACACAATTTAATCCTACAGAGAGAAAAAAAAGGTACTGTTTATTGATTAAATGCATTCTCTATTCATTTCCCTGATTTATAGATTAGGGTCTCGGTACAAATGATTGTTATGTACCAGTAGATTGGACTATGGAATAAAACGATTGTACCCCGTTTGGCATAAGGTCGTTTGGCATAAAGCCGTTTGGCATAAAGTCATTTGGTAGGGGGAGATCCCCCAGTGCCGGACAGCACCCAATACCGGACAAAGTCGAAACATTGAGAAATCATGGTCCAATCAAGATGGTGTATTAGTAGAAAAGAAAGCTATTATGTAGACTAATGTTTGCGTAGAATAACACATACTTGAAATATGCATGCCTTTTTAAAAAAGTAGAAAAGTTTGGAAATCTTTAAAAAATTGACGTATCTTCTTAATTTTGAGCCTATTTAGTAATTATTTTGAATATGGAAAAATACTTTGGATCCCGCAAGCATGATCGAACATAAACCTAATTTGATAGTATGAATGTATTTTGTACCATAATTGAAGTAAATATGGACAAATTACAATTTTGGTTAAGCACCTCCTGTCCCTCAGTTTCGGACAGCTTGATTTGTTATATGATATCTTTGTAATTATTGCATCAGTGTCTCAAAATACTTTCATTTTTCATGGGTTCCGTCGACCATGGTATCAAACATGCAATAAAATTAAGAAGAATGAATATTCATAGCAACATCGTGAAATGTGCTATTTTTCATCATATATGAAAGAGGTTTTTAATTGGCATCTTGCAAACTAAGAAAAACTCAAATAATTTTTGTTAATGTTGCAGCTGCATTGAATTGGTAATTATAAACTATTTCTATAGTGTACACATTCAATGATGTTCAAATTTACAGAATTCGAGGCATTTCCAGACCGTGTCCGGTATTGGGTGCCACCTTTCAAGATCGATCAATTTGGTACTAAAATACATCATCAAAACTCTATGTCAAAATTCATATTTATATTTTCAAATTTATTTTTGTACACTATAAAAATGATAATATTTATCATAAATGGGTAACACGAGCCCATCAAATCAATATTTTTCGAATTATGAATTTAGTGGCTTAAGTGTCCGGTACTGGGGGATCTCCCCCTATAATGGTTGTTTGGCATAACGGCCGTTTGGCATAATGGTCATTTGGCATAATGGTCATTTGGCATAATGGCCGTTTGGCATAATGATTGACTTATAATAACGGCATTTTTGAAGTTTTTACCGAGATCAACACCACCAACAATTTTTGGTAGGTTCTCAATAAGCGTGGTGTTCGTTTAGAGGTTTTCCAAGCTATGAATGTCAAAAATTGTTGTGACATTAGAGAGCATAACTGAATAAAACTCGTGACGAAATGAACGAACAACATGAAATGAAATGAACAACGCATGTTTAAAAAAAAATATGTGTGGCAAAACTTTTGGACGATTAAATATAAATTTCGATTTTTGAAGTGTACGTCAAAAACAAGCCGTCTATTATCGAAAGAAGGGAAAATTTGTGATTGAAATTTTTTTTAGCATATTTCGAAAGGAGATCATGTGTTTGCAAAAAAAAATATGTTGATTATTGGCAGGTTCTAAAGTAATTATCATTCTAATAGCACGTATTGCAAGAATTTCTGGATAAATAATAAAATACTATTGGCAATAACTTTCCTTATATGCTATAGTCTATTCAAGAGCAAATGATTGTTGAATAAAGTGTCTTTTTGTATCAATTGACTTCAAAACATGCCTGATGTCATAAGAAAGATTCAATAGAAACGTAAAAAAATCTAATATATTCTTGGTTTCAGACTTATTATGCCAAACGACTATTATGCCAAACTGCCATTATGCGAAACAACCATTATGTCAAACGACTTTATGCCAAATGATCATTATGCCAAACGACTTTACGCCAAACGGCTTTATGCCAAATGACCTACCACCGAATAAAACGCATATTTTTCGATTAAAACGGCATGTGCTATTTTTGGTGGTTAGATCGCCTCTACCTTAGTCGATTTGCCAAATTTCAGATTTTTATTTTATTAAAAAGTCATATGAATAATCGAGTTTTCGAAAAAAAAAATGGCTCCCTTGCACCAGTAGTTGCCGTCGTGCTCCAGTAGTGGATCAACTGATGCAAGCAGTTTTTCAAATAGATATATAAAAATGAAGAAATGTTCCAGAGATGAATTCGAAAATTCGAAAGATATTAGTTGCTGCTCTGAGAAAAAATGCTAAACCTATGTAAAAATTAACTATTTGCTCAAGCGATGTTATGCTAAAAATATTTATCACTGCTTTTTCCCATATAGGGTGCCGGTGCCATTAGTGGACTAACTAAGCTAAAATAATAACAAAATAACGGAAAGCCCTAACAAAGATCTTTTGGCGTCAGCAGAAGGACTTCAACCTCTACTTTATAGGAAAAATATAAAAAGAGTGATAAAACTAATTTTTTAACATAAAATCGCTTGAGCCACTATTGGTATACGTGTTCCAGTTGTTGCGCTAGTGTTCCAATAGTAGACGTTCGGGAATGATACAAGAAATTTTAAACAAAATGGTTAATTTTACATAGGTTTAACATTTTTCCCTCGGAACAGCAACTAATATCTTTCGAATGAACCACCCAGACAACCAGAAATCGCATGAAAGTTCACGTTACAACTCGTTTATTCATATTTATTACATCAAACCCGCAAAACACCGTGGATAAACTCGTCAGTTTGATGAGTTTCCTCGCATAAAACACTTCTTTTCTGAGTTTATTTATACATTTTGTTTCGTCTCGTACACTCGTACAAAGTAAGTCGCATCAATCCGTAGCAGCTGTCAAATCAACATTTGTTATCATAAGTTAAGTCGCATAAGATCACAGGTTGGTTCGGTAGAATATTTATACACTCGCATTGTATGTTATTATTCATCACATAATATATGCACGCATATCGCCTCCACTTTTGTACGTAGAAGGCCTTTTCGCGACATCTTATAAGTGAAAGTTTGCACATATAAAGCCTCCAGGTGATTTCGTTATACGTACATTTTGGTTGTCTGGGCATAAAGATCATCTCTAGGACTTTTCTTCATTTTCATACATCCATTTTAAAAAATAAAGTTTGGCCAAAACTAGTATTATCGCCTTAACCGATGAAAAATGTAATCTGAATATGTTATTTGGCTTTTTTATTGTTTTAGAAGGGATTATTCACATACAGTGAAACCTCCATGAGTCGATATTGAAGGGACCATCGACTCATAGAAATATCGAGTCATTGAACAGCAATTCTTTGGAAAGCTGCTTCTAGGGACCATCATAGTAACCATGAAATTATGTTTTTAGTATGGTTCCATGAGTCGATATCGAGTCATGGAACATCGACTGATGGAGGTATCACTGTATTACATAACTTTTTATTAATATTTTTTTATTATTTTTTTTTTTTATTAGAAATGCATTCAAACTTATCTGAAAACGTAAATTTTGTTTGTATTTGACCGAGTTTGATCGAAATGTGTATGAACAGTAGATAAATATGTTTTAAAGAAACTTTGTGTGAAAAATATTGTCAAAATATATGTAAAATATTGAATTATTCAAATAGCCTTAACATGAAAATCAGCAAATTTCTGCAAAAAAATGAAACAGTTTTTGTAAGATCTAAGGATGCTTTTTGATGTACAATATTCGAAATTGCGAATTTTCATGCTCAAAATCATCAACATTACTAAAGTGTAATATTGAATAGTACTAAAACTTCAACCAAATATTTTTTTACATCTTCATGCTCGATAAAAGTGCTGAACCATGGCTTTCAAATAGTACGTAACTTTGGGGAAATATTGCATTCCATAAATATGAATTTTGTACTTTATTTTAAAATAACATTTTTAATTTTTTTTTACTTTAGACAATTTGACGTCATAAAAGTCAAAGAAATTTAGATTTTAGTTCAATTTCAATCAATGATCATAATAATATAATACATGAGGTATATTTTAAAATGATAAAAACCATAAAAATCTCAAAAAATATTTTGGTAGTTTTGGCCGCCCCTTTATATGGATTCCGACCATTGTGCAAGGGAGCAATTTTTTTGCGTAAACTTAATGGTAGAGGTTGAAATCTTTCTGCTGAGGACAAAAGGTCTCTGTTATGGCTTTTCGTTATTATGTTATGATTTTTTATTGCTTAGGTAGTCTAATGGCACTGGCATCCTAATGGCTAAGAGAAGAAAACTAGATAAAAATATATTTTAGGGCCAGAAAGTTAGTGTTAGTATACTAATTTCGATGAGAGCTACTATAGTACCGTAAAATCGGGTGTAATTGATCAGTAGGGTGAAATTGATCATCGTATCACACGATTCTATTTATTCGTAATGGAGCACAAATATCCATGTAAGTTGCAGTAAATGAACGTTGCTTGTCGTAACTATTGTCGAATTGTGTGTTGTGAAGTTTTTTGCGTTAAAGAATGTTTATTACTATGAAAATAACGTAAAATTTCAAAATCATGTACGGTGCAGTATTGACAAACACCTATGAACTTCTATTAATAAGCAAGGATTTGAACATGGTATAAACCTGAAAGTTTGTGAGGATGCTTGAGATATATCCCCAAACCTGATTTCATCACCAAAACTCGTACCAATTTGCTCATATGGTTGAAATAATTGAATTCCTGTAAGATATCATTGAATTCCTTACGAAATTGCATACATTTAGGCGTTTGCCGCGTTATTCTTGAAATTTAACTATTCGTTATTTATATAAATATTGCATTGTTAAGAATTTTGCAAGCATATTCGGATTCAGGGAGCTCAAATTTATCATATAGATTTGTTTTGGAAACTAACAATAATGGTATTGACAAGTGATCAATTTCACCCCGAAATGAGTTCCTCTGATTTTTTGTTTTAGAGGTATTTGTTAACACTAAAATGACATTTGTTAGAAAATTTCGGTACATAAGTCGATGAGGCTCACCTTTGTACTTGTTTTCCTGCATTTAGTTGTTTGGCATTGCTAACATTATAGAAAACAGACTAGAAGAACCATGAAAAATGATCAATTTCACCCGAAATTACGGTACACTGAGAACAGCGTTGCGGTTGAAAGTATTATATCAGAGGGTTAAATTAAATACACAACGCCACTTGATTTGTGCAGACTAAATTCGCATTTATTACAAACAGTTTGTGTTTTCAATTTTACCATGGCATCACTTCGACAGTAAAAATAACTATATCATAGTTAAAAACTTACAGTAAGTCAGAATCAAACCGAGGATCTGGCGTTTATCGCACGGCTATCGATGCAGTTGGATTGAGAGCGAACAAAACGCAAATAAAAAACGTTTATCACAGGCCAAGCTTGGTTGGAATAGTAAATTTTAATACTTGTTCATGGTTCTCATTACTTCATCGCTTGTTTCAGTGTACAAAAATTAGGGTGGATGATCCAGTGGTAGTGTTTAGTAAAGAAATTATATAAAACAATCTTAACCTTCCTTAGTCCCTAACAAAAAGTTACAAATTGTGACTATGGGTCGTTTTCGACCCGAAAATGCCCGTTTAAACGTTTATATAAAAACTGACTCGTTTCGCCAATGTAAGATTTCTCACATGCACCACATGGTATTTCATAAACTAGGTTTATGTTTCTATTTTTTGATTATCTTGTCTTTTGTTTTTGTGAATAGTCTATCTTTAATTTTGTCAACTGGTCTATAAGCTATTTTAAAGTCATGTTGTCGTAAATATTTAGACAGTTTTTCTCCTAAACCTTCAATGTACACACAACACGCTGTAGAAGAAGGACATGTTTTCGATTTTGACAAGACAAAAATTCTTGACAAAGTTACGAACAGCTACACTAGACTAATAACAGAGACTTTTTACATAAAGATAAAGGGCGATGAAAATGTTGTCAACATACAAAGAGATTCCGCAAATTTCAAAACAGCGTACAACTCTATTATCAATAAGCTTAAATCCACCCCTAGCACCTAACGAAAATATGTATGTATGTAGAAGATATGTTTGTATGTAATGTATGTAGGGACTGTAATTAGTTTAAAAGTAATAGCCGTCGAATGTAAGCAAACGGCTGGAAGATTGTGAGTTTTTATTTTTGATGTGTTTTATGGGTTTTTTAAATTAAAATATATTTTAGAGTCCGCAGAAGATGGTCAAAAGCCAGTAAATCGATCGGAACGTCCGGACAGTCTGGCAAATAAAATTTGTTTATTTCTCGCCGAAAACCAATCGATGAACCAATGGAGAAAAGAGAAGTACATATAGGAATGTACCCCACGATACGGGTTTCTTCGGTGGTCATTCCTGGATTATTTCAGGAATGCAAAGGACGAGACTGGCCATCCATTCGTTATTATGTGAGAAGGGTCACGTGCTCAGAAAACTAGGAAAATTGAGCCGTCACATGTCTAGTTTTGGTACAAAACCCGAAATTTCCCGCAATAGAGATATCTCCGGTGGTCATTTCTGGGTTATTTTGGTGATAACAATTAGTCAAAATGGTCATTCACTTATAATTGAAAAAGAAAAGTCACAGATATTCAAAATCATGAAGAATGAGCCGTCGCATGCTTAGTTTTGGGTCAAAAAAATTATTATCCCGCAATCTCCAGTACCGTTTTGATTCATATTACGGACACTTAAGGCCTCAGTGGAGTATTAACCACCAAAAAGCATATAAAATGAATTAACCTGTAGGATTCCGCCGCGTTATCGAGTCTCTAAAGCACTTAACTTTCGAATGGTGAGTGAAGATTTGGATTCCGCAGCATGAATAATTTTCAATAAATAGAAATGTGTGCACTTTTCATGATTCTTATTCCGGACGCTTCCTTACATTTATTGTCTCATATTCCGGACGTTTTGATTCAAATTCCGGACAGCTCGTGAAAATCAGAATAGGAAAAGTCAAATCATTAATTGAAATCGTCAATCCACTGAAGAGACGTCTGAGGCAACTGGACATCATACATTTCCATAGATGTCTATGAAAAATACTTTATAAAATTAGCCTCGAAAGTGAGAACTTTTGATTGACAAAAATTGAAACATTTCGCGTGAAATGTTTCCCATACAAAGTAGAGTGTCCGAAATTTGAAGCTGTCCGTAATATGAATCAAAACGGTATTCATTCCTGGGTTGTTTCGGCGGTCACAATTAGCCAGAGTAATCATTCATCTATAATTGAACTAGAAGAGTCACAGGCAAGATTGAAGGGAGGTTCAGCGATCTAAGCAGTCAGTGGGTGCGAAGTGAGGTCAGCTGCAGGGGTAGTGGAAGTGACAGCTGGCGAGCTGGTTAGCTGACGGGTTTGTGTACTCTTTTCTCCAAAAAAGAATTCTATGAAATCCTAAATATCGCACAACACGGGTATCTCCGGTGGCCATTCCTGGGTTATTTCTTGGTAACAATGAGCCAGAGTGATTATTCATCTATAATTGAACTGGAGTAGTCACAGGTATTCAAAATTATTTAGATTGAGCCGTCACATGCCAAGTGTTGATACAAAAACTGAAATGACTCGCAATACGGGCATTTCCGGTGGTCATTCCTGGTTTATTTCGGTGGCCCAGAAGTACAAAAGTGGCCATTCATCTATAATTGAACTAAAAAATTGAAAACCCCGGTGACTCTGGGATTCAAAATCATGAAGATTGGGCCGTCGCATGCCTAGTTTTGGTACAAAAACTAAAATGTTCAACAATACGGGTATCTTCGGTGATCATTCCTGGGATATTTCGGTGGTCCAAAAGAACCAAAGGGATCATTCATCAATAATTGAACTAGAAGAGTCACAGGTATTCAAAATCATGAAGATTAAGCCGTCGCATGCCTACCTTTGGTGCTAAAACTTTGTGGTTCCCATATTACAGGTTTCCCGGTGGCCAAATAGTAAGGAATCGTTTCCGGAACCAGGTATGAATAACTAAGTGATTAGAGAATCTCTATTCACAGTCCATGTGAATACCTATGCAACAATATGAAAAAAAAATTCTCACAAAACAATAATTGTCAGAAAATTGCAAATTGCTAGGTTATTACAATCAAAAGTTACATTGATTTGAATTTCGAAATGAGTCGAAAAAGACCCAAGGTCCTTACTAAGGTAAGAAGGGGATTCTAGTGGATCTCTATTTGGCATTAATTGGAACCTGTTGAACACGTTTTGGACAATAATTTGTTCTTATTCGCAAATTCATGAATTTTGATTTTTATAATTTTTATTTTTGAACATCCCCATCCTTATTTTTTGGAAGCTACTTTTTACTTATTATTGACGACAGTTAAAATTTGATATTTTACGGTACTTTTGAAAATATGAATATCTTCAATTTTTTCTGCAACTTATTTTATTTTCGTGTGATTGGCGGAGAAAACAGTTGTGAAGTGACTACCACTAAGCGTTTTCTCCTTAGGACCTTCCTTAGCCGAGTGGTTAAAATCCACGGCTCCAAAACAAAACAATGCTGAAGGTGTCCAAGTTCGTTTCCCGGTCGGTCCAGAATCTTTTCGTAATGCAAATTTTCTTGACTTCCCTGGGCATAGAGAATCATCAAACCTGCCACACGATATAAGAATGCAAAAATGGCAACTTTGGCAAAGCAAGCTCTCAGTTAATAACTATGGAAGTGCTCATATGACTCTAAGCTGAGAAGCAGCCACTGCCCCAGTGAGGACGTAATTTCAAGAAGAAAAAGAAGCGTTTTTTTTTCTATGAAAAGTTGATTGTGGAAAAATATAAAATATACACAAAATTCCAAAGCTATAGGCGGGGTTTGGTATTAGAGGGTTGAATCATATTACTACTTTTACCCAACCCGTTTATAGTTGACAGTAGAGCAAGGCCAAAGACATATAAAAACATTCAATAACGTAGAAGAAAATGAGGTAAAATAATTTAAGTATTATTCTTAGACTGCCGTTGTCGTGTGGTGAATCACATCGCTTCTATTCAATTATCCATGGAATTATCATTCACGTTTAGTTTCTTTTCTGATTGGAAATATGAAAACGCCCAAAGTGTTTAAGAAATTGTGTCAAAATGTTACCGCATTTCTCCCACTCCTAGCTATTGATTTTTTTTTTTTTTGCGTTTTACACTATTTTTATCCCATTGTGTGTTGGGAATGGGGTTAGTAAGTTCTGGGTAAATTATAAAGTCGTTATCACTCACATGTACAAATTTATGAGGTGCCATGATAAGATTCACCATTTTTATAAAGGAACCTATTAAAACAAAGAACACATCTACAGCTCGTCATTGTCTATTTTATTAATTGCGAGCAATTATACTTCGATTTTCTAGTAATTATACTGACAAGATATTTTATGCCAAACGTCCATTATGTCTGACGTATTTTATGCCTTAAGTCTTCATGCCGAACATCTTAATGCCTAATGAAGTATACATAATTCTGTGTGCTCAATGTAATTGATGAGAATTTAAGCTATCAGTAAATACACAGTGTTAAATATTAGGCAGGGATCTGACTATCAGAATTTTTCTAGTGTGAATCAAATGTTTGAACTGCTCTGCGATCCTTGCCATATATTTGACAACGTGTACTATATGGTTCAGAGCCCATAGAGGTTTTACGAAAAAGGAATTTGAAATCGATTTTTTGTTTGGCCAAAACTAAATTCCTCTACAAAAATTTAAAAATCAACAGTATTCCTGTAAAATTTACTATACCTCATAAACATACCTTGTGTGAAAACAAACCAAAGATTCAGATTGTTTAATAAAGACTTGTCATAAAATATATTAACAAAAATGACAAAGTTTTTCCATATATGTTCTACAACTACCTTAAAAGATTTTAAAAAAATCTTTGAAAAACTTGCAATGTAATTGCCTGTTCTTGCATCGCAGGTATCCATAAATTTCACCGTAATTCCGTCGAAATTCAACGGCTTCCGGTGAAATTTTACCGAAAACTATAAAAAATTACCGTACTTCGTTAATTTATTTCACCGAACTTTTCAGCTATTGAGATTACGGTGAAACAATTTTAGTGTGTAGCTTGTGTAATAATAGCATGAAAAATTACAGCACAGAAAACAAAAATCAAATTGATATCTAATCAAAAACGCCAAACGTGAAAAGCACAGAGTGTACTGTTTAGGAAGCAAACCCATATAGGTGTTAATTTATGTTAACTAACAACATGTCCACAATCTCACCTCAGGCTTGTGATCGTAGCAGAGCAGCCACTTATCTCAGAGAAACGCAAGTTCAAGTGTACCATTTGTCTGAGAAACGTAGGAAGGGCACAATACTGTGAAAGGTGATATGGTTCTCCACAGGTCATTTTTTTGCAAACTTATAGCTAAAACTGAGTCTATGGTGAAAAGTGAATACACCAGCTCCAGCTAATTAACTAACAATAATGTTCAGAAATACCATACTATGACAGGCAAAATTCTACTAGGAACGTAAAACCAAGTACAAAAAGATGAACAGCCAAAAATGATATTGGTGTTTGTTAGGTTGAAAATCTCACTGCCTATCAAATTCGCAAATTCGCAACATCATGGCTCTGCCGTCCAAAATGCGTGTTGTCACAGATGTGTAAATGAGCAATATCAATGTCACAAATGGTATTTGCCTCCCCGGCTCGTTGTTCCCTTTCTGGATAGATCTGGTATCAGCCCCGAATATAATTTTCTGCAGATACAAATTCCTGATGTATCATCATTAGTATAGCATAACATTGCTTGTTAGAAGAGATGAACTAGCTCAGAACTGAAAGTGAAGGGAGGGTAAAATGTACTATGCTTTGGGATTTCATATATACTTCAAAAAATCGTTTTTGCTCCACCCCGCTTATTCAATTCTTTGTCAGTTCTAAATCAAAATTATAGCTCATTTGGATAACTTTTAGATAACTTTTTTTCGACATATTTGTACAAAAATTAAAAGCAACAAACACCAAGTAACTTTATTTTAGAAACAATTATAAATTATATGATAATGTGCCTACAAAATTATAATGATCGCCTCCATAAATAATTATCTTCAAAGATCGCGTTCTCACATCAAACAAGATATCACGCAGAACATTTGCTTTGTGATCGTTGCGTCGGCAGTGATCATTCAATTATTTGGCCAAGATTACCGTAATTTAGCTATGAATTATTGGTTCAATACTTTGTCACCCCCCGTGATGACTAATAGTAAAATTGAGGATTTTGTTTAACTATTGAACAATGCCGGTTTTGTTTGTGCTGAGTTGCGACCAACTCAAACACGTTGATTTATTTATTTATTTATTTATTTATTTATTTTATTCGGTTTAATTTTTACAAGCGTAGCTAATCTCAAACTTGTATTAGCTTCGAAAGTTGTCTGACTATCTAACTCATAATACATTTCTATCCTAATAATCAGACAACTATTTCAGTGAAGTAAATTGTGTGACAAATTACCTGTAAGAAAAAGGGCAAATAATTGTAAAATCACTTGCACTCCAGACAATGTTATGCCAATTAATCAAACATAAGTAACGAAAATAATTTGCATTTGCGATTCCTGATTTTTCATCCGTTTGTTAAATCCATTACCATTGAACGGCATCAATAGATAGTAGGATGGGTAATCGTAACCATTTCTTCAGGTCAGGGGTTTTTAAGATCCATTTGCCCAAATAACTGTGCCAAATTTTTTGGGTACGATCGGGTTCGTCTACGGTGTGCACACAGCGATTGAAATTTGTAGAGCATTGTTATTATTTGCATTATTATACAGTAATGTCCCTATTTTGTCAGCCCCATGCTGCATTTAGGGTTGACAAAACTGGGAAAGAGTTAAAATCGGGATAAAATTTTTCGACTGGTTTCAAGTTTTATTTTAACTTAAGGACTTAGTTTTATGATTTTGTTAATATAAACATTATTTAGTACTTCCATTTTCTATGTACCGTAATCCAAGGTAACATTGATAAGTTTCTTGGATAATTATAAAGAATTTTAAATTTCAAAAATTCGATCTTTAGATGATTGTATAGACGTGTCAAAGGTCATCATTTACTTTATGCTCCCAATATTGCCAGTATATATGTGTTTCGTCTAATTAAAATAAATTTAAATTTTAGGCTGACAAAATCGCGAACAAAAGGATGCTAAAATCGAGGGTAGACAAAATTGGGTCATTATTGTAGTGGCTTTTCGAAGGTTTTGGCAACATGCATTTTAACACCATGTCACAATCAAATGGTTTTCCGAAATTTGTTAGATTTTGGAAATTATTATCAATAATTTCTATAATTTAATCAAAACTAAGGCTATAGGATGTTATTGTAATTCAATCCACAATAAATTGTTTTAGAAAAATGCACCCTGAAAAGAGCGTTCAATTTAGGAACAGTTCATTTTTTGCAACAAGATATTTTTGAACGTGTTGCCAAAATCAAACTGCCACTGTACTTTTGTCATAGGAGATGGGGAACTTACGTATTTTCGGCAGTCTAAGCAGCTGAACTTTTTTAACATGCAATTATTTACAATATAAAGCACAAAAAATAGTAAGAGATACTTGAAATACGCTTGAGCACTTTTCATTTTATTATTAAACACAAAATAACATATTATTCTCAAAATCATCGGTATTTCCTAACAAAAGTCATGAGGCACTTGTTCTTTTATCGGCAATGCAATTACTATTGTCGGCAACTAAAATATTCTGTTCGGAAATCTAAAACTGTACAAAAACTAGTTTATGTGTTGGGTTCCGGCTCATTTGGCCGGACTGCCATTTGGCCGAAATTTAAAAGCAATAGTGAACTTTAGTTAGCATACATTTGTAATGAATTTAAAGCTGAATTTCAAAGAACAGTTTATTCTTAAAGAAGGATTAATCAGCATTGATATACAGCTCTTTAATATTAGTTTAAAAAATAGTCAATGCTGAAAGAAAAACATCCTAAATGAAAGCAATCATTCACATCTCTGCTAGCGGTAATAGCTGCCAGCAGAGGTTTTCGCATTGCGTTTGTAGTCACATTTTAACAGTAACTAAAACGGTTTAAGACTTATTCGTCCTTCTGTAGCATCGGTTCGCTTCAATGCTTCGAATCATATTGAGTGATTTAATTAATAGTTCTAGTAACCACGAGTTTAGGCTTCTTCTTTTGTCGACGGAGAAACAGTGAGCCTATTTGACGTTCACTGAGTCGTTCGATTCATTGATATACGCAAGCAACGGCGCAGAGTTAATCTTGGAGGAGAATGGCATCTTACCCTTGTGTTAAAAATATGTTTCCAATAAGACTCTTTATGAACGTATTATTAGCCAGAATTCCAATGAACTATGAAAAATATTCAAATATGGAAGAACAGCCTATGATCAAAAAAAAAAAAAAAGAAAAATCACTTATACAAATTTAAGCAAGTGTAATGCTAACAATTATAATATCAGTATAACTACAAAGAACTGCCAATGATTTAAAGAAGGTTCAATTCCCAATAAAAAAATTAAGATTAATTGTTGCCAATAGTTATGGAACCAGAAAAAATCACACTGGAGTAAACCTAGCACACCGTTGGTAATCCAGAAACGAACCAACCATCAGCTTCAAGTCTTGACGCGGGTTCACAACTTCGTCCTTAGTTTTAATTATTATCTTGGAGTACTAATATAGCGATAAACATGATGTTCGGCCACATTATCAAAATCAACAATTTAATTACCTGATCAGTTATTGGGCCACACATATGACTCCTACTCATCAGCGTTGGAGCAATTTGAATTTTTTTATTCGTAATTCGGCCAAACGGCATTCGGCCAAATGGAATTCGGAAAAATCGCGTTCGGCCAAACACCATGTATTGGTAACATTTCGTATTTGTTGACAATGCCTGAAATTAAACGTCACTCATTTGCCATACTCGATGAAAGGGCCAATGTAGAAAAATACAAACAACACTGAAAACAGCGGAGGGGGGTCGAAAATTGTACATTTTTGCTTTACGTAATGATTGGATACTGCCCAATTTTGTTATAATTTATTTCATCGAATATTTTTTGCATTAAATCTCACTACGGCAGCATTTTGGCTGTAAAAATTAGCATGTCATGGTTGAAAACTTGCAGCAGGGGAGAATCCAACCAAGAACCAACCAACCGACCAACTGAAAAAGTTGCAGCGTGACGTGGATCATTAAAGGTAGTTTTTGTCAGTTCTCACCGCATCAAAACAAATGCGCCACTGTATATGGGATTTAACATTAACATGGTTATTTTAATGATCCATTGGTTCATAATATCGTGCTCTGTGAGAAACTTCCACGGAGCGTGATTATCGGATTCCTTTAATTTCAGAGTAGCGTTTGAATTGCGCGTAATATTGTCTGCGCGTTACTGGCGCCGGTGGATGTGGATTTGAAATGAGTGCCGCAATATTATCCCTTTTATCCGCTCCTGATCCACACCATCTGTCCGCATTCAAACAACACGCATGACTTTTATCGTTAGCGGAAGAAGTCACGAAAGACAAAAAGAAAGACACACCATCCTCTGGTTGGTGCCGATGACTGCAAGTCAACACTTGTTACACAGTGGTTTCTTCTCCATTGAAAAAACTGATAACAACTGCGCCAGTGTCTGTCAAAGTTTACAGGTACTGTCGTCGGGGGTGACATTAGGCCAAATTATAATATGAAATATCTCAGCAAGTATTGGGAATCTATATAAATAAAAATGGAATGGTGTTTGTATGTCACAAAATGGCTTACACAGTTCGAACAAAACGTGTAAATTTCTGAGACATATAATGCACATAATTGGAGCGTGGAATATCATGGATATTTACATAATATGTCATGTAAACTTCAATTATATGTCATGTAATCTAGCAGGATTCTGAGTGATTACATGACATATAACACATTTTTACATGATTTCAAACTGAAATTTACATGACGTCATGTTTACATCGCATAAATGAAGTTTACATGACGTGTAATCTTCATTATTTTTAACTGTGTACGAACGGGCCAACGGATATGAATCATTCTCTCTCCGTTTTCTTCGTCAAGGGTTCCGACGTGTTTGTGTGTATAAAAATCCCAGGATATTCACCGGGAAAGTTGAAAAAACGGAACTATCATTTTGCACGGGACGTTTCATAGCGTTTTTAACAGCCTACTTGATGGCAAGACAAAGTTTGCCGGGACCGCTAGTAATTATATAAAACTTTAACCCTTTGGGGCCGGCGCGGTCATATATGACCGCAGTACAGAAAAGGCTGTAAAAAAAGAAACAATGAACAAATGTTTATACTGTCTTCGGCAAAGTTGTCCCAAATATACTCTTTTATCAGAGAAAAATATGAAGTATATGCCTTTATGACCTAATTGACAACCTAGAACATCCTGAACATCCTGAAGTTTGGAAAATTGAACTATAAGTACATACGAAGCGTGAAATGCTGTTTGTGAACATAAATGATGTTCAGGCTAGATAATACAGAATTACTCTTTTAACGAAAACACTATTTCACTTGCTTTGCTATATCCTGGGATGTTCTAGGACGTCCAAACTGTCCTGAAGCACACTCTTTGAAATCTACAACCGTAACAGTAATTGTTTGGGTTAAAAACAATAACATTACAAATTTAAGTAGAATCTACCAAACTCTGAGAATCTCAAGAGCTATTTCAAGCAACGTTTGGGATATTCCAGGCCCTCCAAATTACCCTGGAGTTCAGAACTTCAGGTCTACACTTGTTCCAGTAGTTATTCTCGCTAAACTGAGTGGAGTTATATAATCTACAATGTTTACTGAACCTTGTCACGGATCAAAAGGCTACTTCAAGAAACGTTTGAGGTATTCCAGGACCTCCAAATTACCCTGGAAATCTGAATTTCATGTCTACATTTATTCCAGTAGTATTTCTTGCTAAACTGGGTGAAGTTATATAATCTACCATGTTCACTGAACTTTCGCACGTATCAATAGGATGTTTTAAAGAACGTTTGGAGTATTCCGGGCCCTCCAAATTACCCTGGAGTTCAGAACTTCAGGGCTACACTTTTCCAGATATTTAACATCCTGAACATGCAGAAGTCTGACAAATAGAATAGTTAGTATAAAAGTAGCTTAAAATGCCTTTTGTAAATACAATTGATGTTCGTACTTGGTAATACATACCTATTATGTCAAGAAAAACGCTGCTTCACATGCCTTTTCATGTCCTGGGATATTCTACGACGTTCAGACTATCCCGAAGCTCAATTCTCGAAATTTACAGCAGTAGTTGCTTGCGCTAGAAATAATCAGCGATGCCAGATTTCTTTGGAAATCATTCCGTAGACGAAAAGTGATAAGCGGGGGGAGAGATCCCCGGCATTGCAATTCCGTAGATTTCCGTTGGAAAAATCCGTAAATTACCGTAGAATAATGAGAATTTCCGTAGCTTTCTGTAGAAAATATACATTTTCCATAGAATTATCTTACGGATCCGTAGAATGTGCTCAATTCCGTAGATCTACGGAAATTTCTGTAGATCTGGCAACGCTGCAAATAATAATATTTTCAACTCAAACGGAATCTTTTGACCTCTGAGAATCTCAAAAGCTTTTCCAAACTATTCTGGAGCTTAGAACTTCAAATCTGCCCTTGTGGCAGTGTTTTTTTTTTTCGCTAAGTAGAGTTCAGTTATATAATCTACCAGGTTATATAGGGCCCCCATAGCCGAAGCGGTAACGACGCGGGTATTCATCATGACCATGCTGAGGGTTCCGGGTTCGATTCCCGGTCGGTCCAGGATCTTTTCGTAATGAAAATATTCTTGACTGCCTTGGGCATAGAGTAAAGGGTGTCCATGATGAAATTGCCACACACAAAATTGATTCGCAAAATTCGAGTTTTCATCCGATTGCCATCAAAACTTCAGGGATTGAGAAATAACTATTAAACTTCATTTTACCATTTTACTCGTATTTTATTTACAGTCCATACGTAAATGCCCGCACCTTGGCCTCAATTCCGGCCATGAGATTCTGCACAACCTGTGAATCAACCGTTTTTTGCATGTAAACCCATACTTTCATGGACAACGAAACATATGTGAAGGCCGACTTCAAACAGATCCTCGGCAACCTGTTTTTCACGGCCAAGAATAAGTTCAGCGTTCCGGAGCATGTCCGCACTCAGAAGAGGTCCAAATTTGCGAAGAAATTCCTGGTTTGGCAAGCCATCTGCACGTGCGGGAAGCGGAGTGCACCTTTCGTGACCTAGGACACAATGAACGGACAAGTGTACATGAAAGAGTGCCTCCAGAAGCGGCTGCTCCCTCTCCTGAAGGCACACAACGTCCCAACAATCTTCTGGCCGGATTTGGCCTCATGCCACTACTCCAAGGACGTGCTGAAGTGGTATGCGGATAATAAGGTCAATTTCGTGCCGAAAATGTTCAACCCTTCCAACACTCCGGAGCTCCGCTCCATCGAGAAGTACTGGGCGATTATGAAGCAGCACCTTCTTACACACTTAAATTATTTTGCCGACCTCAGCAAACGGATCGCCGAGAATCCAACAGCTGAGATTTCAGTAAAAAAATTGCCGAATCTCGGTAAACTTTTTACCGAAATATCGTTAAAATTTTACCGAATCTCGGCAAACCAAATTTTTTACCGAGATTTCGGCAAACGTTATCGAGATTCGGTAATGGTTTACCGAAATCTCGGTAAAAGTTTTGCCGAGATTCAGCAAATATTTTACCGAGATTCGGCAAATATTTTACCGAGATTCGGCTGTTGGATTCTCGGTAATCCGTTTTACCGAAGTCGATTTCGGAAATTAAGTGACCTAAGATCATGTCTTCACTAGTCGAGGAACTGAGGAAAGTATGGGTTCAAATGCAAAAAACGGTTGATTCACAGGTTGTGCAGAATCTCATGGCCGGGGTTAAGACCAAGGTGTGGGCATTTCCGTATGGACTGTTAATAAAATACGAGTAAAATAATAAAATGAAGATTAATAGTTATTTTTCAATCCCTGAAAATTTGATGGCAATCGGATGAAAACTCGAATTTTGCGAATCAATTTTGTGTGTGGCAATTTCATCGTGGACACCCTTTATCTTCGTGCCTGCCACACTGTGAGCTCGAGATTTGTATGACGATTACCGGATCTTTTCGTAAAGGAAAGAGTCTTGACGACTTCCTTGGGCACAGAGTATGGGCGCATGCCTGCCACACGATATATCCATGCAAAAAGGTCATTAGCTGAGAAAGATCTCAGGTAATAAATGTGGAAGTGCTAAACTAACACTAAGCTGAGAAGCCAGCTTCCTCCCAGTGGGAACGATATGCCAAGAAAAAAGAAGAAGATTCGTCGACAAACACATATATTCAAAACGTGTATCTACTCGTTTACGCATTTAGACTCTACTGACGTTTTCACAAATTGTTCACAAAAAAAAGGTGAAAAGCAGGGGGGTTGAAAATAGTATATTTTTACGTGACATAATTTATGGATGCTTCCCAATATATGTCGCTAATTATGACTGGAAACTTTGTCGAATACACCATGTTTCGGAAGTGCTTCGTTTCGTGGTTATTAATTTATTACCACTTAATCCTGACTCTCATCGCGTTGTAGATCTTATGTACTTAAAATCCCGACAAGTTGGATAATCTAGAACATTCGAAATGATCTGATAATATTTGCTGAACACTCAGAAGGTTCAGAATATACGGTAGATTTCAGTTCATCACCATGTATGATGAACAAGGTTGTTATTACAAGCATAGACTTCAAGTTATGAACTCAAGAGCAGTTTGGAAGACCTAGCACCTCCCAAAAAAATATTTGTCATCATTTCTTGTTATGTTTAGCATTTTGAGCACCAAAACTATTGAAAGGCGTTCAAAAAACTGTATAATAGTTCTTGGAAAAAATCAGGCCCCAAAGGGTTAATGTAGTATTCCTTGAAATTATCTACAACTACAGTTCTTTGAGTGGGCTACGTTTTAATTCGGCTTCCGTTAGTTGGACTATAGCTCACCTAAAACGAAGGCAAACGTCATTTTCTGACATAAGACGCAATTCTCACATAACCTGTGATCTCGCCCTAAAATCCATTGGTAACCGAGCGTGCAGCTTCTTGTGTCTGAGCAAATGGATGGACCAGCATAAAAATTATCACCACTGGGAATTATTTATTTATTTAGTTGGTGTTACATCAATTAATTTGATAAAACCTCGTTAACGATGTTACGCCAATTTACTCGGTCCAAGGCTGTGTCTCTCCAACCTCGATTTTGGCCCACGTTCTCCAGATCTTGTTGCACCTGATCAAGCCACCTCGCTCGCTGTGCTCCCCGCCTTCTTGTGCCAACCGGATTCGACGCGAACACCATCTTTGCAGGATTGTTGTCCGGTAGTCTTGCAACATGCCCTGCCCAGCGCACCCTTCCGGCTTTCGCAACCTTCTGGATACTTGGTTCGCCGTAGAGCCTAGCGAGCTCGTGGTTCATTCTCCGCCGCCACACACCGTTCTCCTGCACTCCGTCAAAGATCGTCCTAAGCACCCTTCGTTCGAACACTCCAAGTGCTTGCAGGTCCTCTTCCAGCATGGTCCATGCTTCATGTCCATAGAGGACCACCGGTCTTATAAGCGTTTTGTACATGGTACATTTGGTGCGGGGGTGAATCTTTCTCGACCGCAGCTTCTTCTGGAGCCCATAGTAGGCGCGACTTCCACTGATGATGCGTCTCCGTATTTCACGACTAACGTTGTTATCAGCCGTTAACAAGGATCCGAGGTAGACGAACTCATCAACCACCTCAAAAGTATCCCCGTCTATCGTAACACTGCTTCCCAGGCGGGCTCTGTCGCGCTCGGTTCCGCCTATCAGCATGTACTTTGTTTTTGACGCATTCACCACCAGGCCGATTTTTGTTGCTTCACGTTTCAGGCGGGTGTAGAGGTCTGCCACCGTTCCAAATGTTCTGCCGACAATATCCATATCATCCGCGAAGCAAACAAATTGGCTGGATCTTGTGAAAATCGTACCTCGGTTATTGAACCCGGCTCTCCGCATGACACCTTCTAGCGCGATGTTGAACAGCAGGCACGAAAGTCCATCACCCTGTCGAAGTCCCCGGCGGGATTCGAACGAACTGGAATGTTCGCCCGAAATCTTCACGCTATTCTGCACACCGTCCATCGTTGCTCTTATTAGTCTTGTGAGCTTCCCGGGAAAGCTGTACTCGTCCATGATTTTACATAGCTCTTCGCGGTCGATGCTATCATAAGCCGCTTTGAAATCGATGAACAGGTGATGCGTTGGGACTTGGTATTCACGGCATTTCTGGAGGATTTGCCGTACAGTGAAGATTTGGTCCGTTGTCGAGCGGCCGTTGATGAAACCAGCTTGATAACTTCCCACAAACTCATTTGTTATTGGTGATAGACGACGGAAGATAATCTGCGATAGCACTTTGTTGGCGGCATTCAGGATAGTGATCGCACGATAGTTTTCACATTCCACTTTGTCGCCCTTCTTGTAGATGGGGCATATGACCCCTTGCTTCCACTCCTCCGGCAGCTGTTCGGTTTCCCAGATTCTGACAATCAGCCGGTGCAGACAGGCGGCCAACCTCTCCGGGCCCATTTTGATGAGTTCAGCTCCAATACCATCTTTACCAGCGGCCTTATTATTCTTGAGCTGGCTGATGGCATCCTTAACTTCCCTCAATGTGGGGGCAGGTTGGTTTCCTTCATCCGCCGTGCTGACGTAGTCACTTCCTCCGCTGTCGTGACCCTCGTCGCCTGTGTTCTCCGTGCCATTCAGGTGTTCATCGTAGTGCTGCTTCCACCTTTCAATCACCTCACGTCCGTCCGTCAAGATGCTTCCGTCCTTATCCCTACATATTTCGGCTCGCGGCACGAAGCCTTTTCGGGATGCGTTAAGCTTCTCGTAGAACTTTCGCGTTTCTTGAGAACGATGCAGCTGTTCCATTTCTTCACATTCCACTTTTTGTCCCGGAATAGGCGGGTTTGCTGCTTCCGTTTTCTTTTATATCGCTCCACGTTTTGTCGCGTTCCTTGCTGCAGTATTGCAGCCCGCGCTGCATCCTTCTCCTCCAAAACCTGCCTGCATTCTTCGTCGAACCAATCGTTACATGTCCTCCTTTCCACGTACCCGACGATGCTCTCGACTGCGTTGTTGATGGCTGCTTTTATGTTGCTCCAGCAGTCCTCAAGAGGGGCTTCGTCAAGCTCGCCCTCTTCCGGCAACGCTACCTCGAGATGCTGCGCGTATGCGGCAGCGACGTTCGGTTGGGCCAGTCGCGCTAGGTTATACCGAGGCGGGCGTCGATACCGTACATTGTTGATGACGGATAGTTTTTGGCGCAGTTTCACCATCACTAGATAGTGATCTGAGTCGATGTTAGCGCCACGATAGGTTCTGACGTCGGTAATATCGGAGAAGGGGGGGGGCGTTGTTAAAAAATGCGAGAATTAATAAATGTTGGTAGCTCTGTTTTTCTTTTGTTCTATGTTATTAGACAGCTCGAAACTCAGCCCGATAAGTGAAAGTCTTTCACTAAGGGTTTATTCACAAATTTCATAACGCCAAAAATGGCCGTTTTCGACACCCATTCACCCCCTCGTAACGCATTAAAAATAAATGAGGGCTTGCGCATTTTGGCCAAATCTCATCCCAAACTACAGTACTTGCACAGTTGTTTTCGAATTTCGTTAAATGCGAAAAGTAAAGAATTTCAACTTTTCGCTGACACGCTAAATGGCTCAATATGGTTGTGGTCTGTAAAGGTGGCTGCTCTTGGGGCCGATTCACCAATTTCATAACGCTCTAGGCGGGGTGGGTAGGTGTCCTTGAGGTGTTATAGCTCCCAGGGGGTGGGTTGGTGTCGAAAATTACCATTTTTGGTGTTATGAAATTAATGAATAAACCATGGAACGCTCTATTAATATGTTATTACCGAGAGAATGAATGGTAACATTAAAAACAAATTCCGATTGCGATGTTCCACGATGTATTTATATTTTGTTTTTATTAATTGCACTCTCCGTATATGGTTCGATCTGCTCATTCGGATCAAAATCTTAGCTTTTCCAGCAAAATTTATTGACGATATTATTCTCAGTGTATGAAAAAATCAGATAGGCCCTTTGCAAATCAATTCACTTATAACCTGACACAAATACATCATCCTCTGATTGCCTTTAGTACAAAAAAGGACGCATATTTTATATGTTCCTCAGTATATTGAAGTTTACGCGCTACAATCTTCAAATAAGGAAAATATTGAAAGGTTCAATTGTTACCAATGCATGCTTTGTTGCCTAATTCCAATAAATAAATTAGTAATTAGTTGTGTTCGATTTTTTCTGTGAATTTAAATTGTTAACCCTGGTGGCAACCTGGTCCAGTAATAAAAAGTGATTGCCGAGGAAAACAAAGTGCAATAATTTTAATTTGTGATTTTAAGCATAAATATTAAGTATTTTCGAGTGCTTTATATACAAATCAAACGTTTAACTGTCCATAAATGATCGGTGCGTAGCTTTTGTGACAAATTGGCATTAAAGCGGATAATTGGACCGTTCAAAATTATGAGTTGTTTTTTAAGCTTTTCTTGTATTGTTTTATACGGCAGCTCACGAATAACGATGATTTAGTAAGCATTTATTTCATTTTATAATAAAACCCATGTTATATAATATTTTTGTGAAAGATGTGATTTACATGGAAGATTATAGTTCAAGGAATATGTTGAATAAATTGAAGGTAACTTTTGTTCCGTAGATAAATTGTTACAAGGACGATAAGTTAGTGTTGCCGAAAATACCCTTAGGGTGTCGAAGCCTAGATTTTATTTTGTTAATCAAAAGTAAATCTAATTAATATTTTAAAACTACGAGTGATTTTTAAAAACATCACTTTTAATAATCCTATAATACTTCTGCATAACTTATGTCTATGAAATAGATAGAATTTTCTCCAATATATTCTAGTTACAATTTTTTTTAATCAGTGTAAATATTTTTTGATATTTTTCTATTTTAAAACTATCAACATAAAAAAAAAAAAAAAAAAAAAAAAAAAAAAAAAAAAAAAAAAAAAAAAAAAAAAAAAAAAAACAATCAACATATGTAACAAGAATGAATAGTACATCAAATTTGTATTGATAATAGATTATTTTTTAAATTATGATCCACTCATCCCACCCTTTACCATGGTGGACCATTTGTCGCAAATTTTAAAGTCCTTAATACTCAATACATAACAATCAGAAAAATCGAAACAAATAACGATTTGAAGTATATTAGTTAACTTTTCTTTTCTCTATATCCATTTACTCCACCGTACACACTAAGCTCATACGGGGAATTTCACCGTAATCTCAACAGCTGAACAGTTCGGTGAAATAAAACACCGTAATTCCGTCGAAATTTAACGGATTCCAGTGATTTTTCACGGAATACTGTAAAAATTTACCGTACGTACTCCGTTAATTTATTTCACCGAACTGTTCAGCTGTTGAGATTTTACAGGAATCCGTACAATAATTTAAGTGTGTACCTTGGTTATCAAATAATCACTATTTATTCCAGCATTAATGAATTGAATGAACAAATGAAATATGAATAAGAATGTAAAAAAAATAAATGAAAAAATCACTGGGTAGAAATATCGAATAACATAAAAAAAAATTAAAACAATATATCAGAGAGCAATATGAAAATTGTATTGAAACCAGTTGCGTGTGTCACGATGATGAATTACCAAGGGCCTAGCTTGAAGCCAAATCAATCTTTTTATGTTTCATCTACGCCATCGCTATTACAGAGCTATTACAACAGTACCTACATTAATTAGCAATGTCTACGCACCGATCTCGAGGCAATCGGCTCCTTCGAGTCAATCAACTATTGCCACTTAGAACTATATAATTAACTGTAAACTTTTTTCTCTTTACTTTTCGAAACAGTTCTGCAACGGACACCCAACACAACGTTAAGGTGGCAATCAAAAAGCTGGCGCGCCCTTTCCAGTCCGCAGTCCACGCCAAACGAACCTATCGTGAACTCCGCATGTTGAAGCACATGAACCACGAGAACATAATTGGCCTGCTGGACGTTTTCCATCCCGGAGGTAACACACTGGACTCCTTCCAGCAGGTCTACCTGGTCACCCACCTGATGGGGGCGGACCTGAACAATATTATACGAACACAACGTCTCTCGGACGACCATGTACAATTTCTAGTCTATCAGATTCTACGGGGCCTTAAATACATTCACAGTGCCGGTATTATACACAGGGTAAGAACTGTTAATGGCGTTTGCAATTATCGATTTTTATTCTTAAGCGTTTTAGCACAGACTAACAGACGTAACACTTGGAACAAATCTCGATCAAAATCATAGTCACAAAGACATGTACGCTAAAATCAATGCTAAAAAAAACAAATGCTAAAATCGGTGTGTTTGGCCGACTGGATGGCGGATTGGCCACCTACCATATTAAAAGGTGGTCGTTGGACAATGATGAAAGTGTGACGTCTGTGTCTGTGGTTTTAGTGTTCTGCAGTAGTGTAAAAGTCAATTACTCTCTAATCATTATCCATGCATGTCTCACCACATTTCACGATTCGAGATTAGTACACATAGCGCTAGGCACGTTTAACTAGAACATCGACGAATCGGATTTAACTAGTTAAGTTAAGTCGCTTCACTAATTTAATGCTATAAAATATTATTATGCAGCTGTCGCACGGTTTGTCACCGTCAAAACCTTTATACTGATAAGTAGATAAAAAACTTATAGGTATTCTACTAAACAGCTCGAAGATTTATTATCAACTTTATACTGATGTTGTGTACGAATAGCGAGATTTTTTCATCAGTACTGTACAAAACATAACAGGATAACTACTGAAATTTAATTAAAAGGTGTTTGCATTAAACTTTTCAATTTTTCATATTGATTCGTTCTTGAAATTCAAAATATCTTTTTAGGGACTATCCACAAATAACGTACCGCTATAAATTATTTTCACACCCCTTTTTTATAAATTTTGAACAACTCTATTTTGTTTTATAACCATATTTCATTCACGATTATTCAATTTATTTATTTACGATGAACTGTTAGACGAGAGATATGAAATTGTTTTAAATGTTGAATACATGTTAGTCTTTAACACTAGGAGCCCCGGGATCAAAAACATCTAAATGGATATCTCAGCGATGGCTCAACCTATTTTCGAAATTCATTCATGTAGGATAGAAGCACCGGTTTTGGCCAGCCTAAGAATAAACATCTCTGAAAAATATATGGAAAGCTCTACATGTACTGCAAATACGCCAATCCCTGTTATGTATAAAAAATATCGAAATTGAGCATAACCCACATGTTTGCATTGACAACCGCGATGGTCAATATGGGCCACCAGAACAAGTTTCAGCCGCATTCTTAACTTTGGTTCCTGAATTTTGCCAATCACATTGAGTCCTTTTTTGTTATTAGCTTCATTAGGGAGATTTTCAGCCTGTGGCTGGTTCATCTCCAAACGAGTTCATATGAGAGTGGCCAAATTATAAAAAAAAAACACTGGCCAAATTAGGATTATAGGAGTCAAAACTAAAAGGAAAATTTTGTTTTTCTGTTGTTTTTTGAATAAGTTGTAGAGCTATTAAGTCCATTATGAATGTGTTCTATTAGACACCAACAGATCTACGCTTATTTTCTGTCTAAAACTGTGTATAATCCACTAAGGCTACGATTGGTGATATGGCCAAAACCAGTGCTTCTACTCTATCTCATGTCCATATCCTCAAAATGTGTACGGTTTGACAGAGTACTGTTCCTAGGGCTGTTCAAATTTCCCCAAGAGCAATTAAACCAATACATATTTCTTAAGACATGTGTTTTCAGAAAAATATTTCAAGCATCCCGAACGAGACAAATTTGAGAAGGTCGCTTATTTCGACAACTAAGACCTCTAGTGCTTTGGATATGAATGCCAGAGGTTTGGTATTTTCAACAGAGTATTTTAGAATTAGTTGCCCTAAATTTTGATCCCTTTGATTTTGATCTAGATAACTTGTAACTGAACTAGATCAATTTTATCTCTTAATATAAAAGTCTTAGGTAAAAAGGCAGTGCTTCAAAAAGCTCAAGCAAGACGGTTTGTTTTCGGGACGCCGAGAGTTGAGCTTCGTTTCGCGTGTTTTGCTGGGCAGTGAGTCGGAAAGCCCAAGCAAGACGGTTCGTTTTCGGAACGCCGAGAAGTTTTACGATTCGCGTTGTGTGCGTGCGAAAAGATATCCGTGTTAAGTCGAGGATGGATTATCAACTGGTGAGCTCGTTTCATGCTTATAATGACACATTTTTTATGTAATATTCAAACAAACTTTGTATGGTTCGTCACTACAAGTGTCGGCATTTTGCCTGTTTAATACAATTTCAATATACATATATTTTCTCTGTTTAACATTACTAAAAACATCTTTTGAATGTACAGCGTTACTCTTCTGTAATTATCAAACAAACTATGTATGGTTCGTCACTACAAATGTCGTCATCATTCCTATTTAAAAATATTTAAAATATATAGGGGGAGATCCCCCAGTGCCGGACAGCACCCAATACCGGACAAAGTCGAAAAATTGAGATCATGGTCCAATCAAGATGGTGTATTAGTAGAAAAGAAAGCTATTATGTAGATTAATGTTCGCGTAGAATAACACATCCTTGAAATATGCATGCCTTCATAAAAAGTAGAAAAGTTTGAAAATCTTTAAAAAACTGACGTATTTTCTTAATTTTGAGCCTATTTAGTAATTATTTTGAATATGAAAAAATACTTTGGATCACGCAAGCATGATCAAACATAATCCTAATTTGATAGTATGAATGTATTTTGTACCATAATTGAACTAAATATGGACAAATTACAATTTTCGTTAAGCACCTCCTGTCCCTCAGTTTCGAACAGCTTGATTTGTTATATGATATCTTTGTTATTATTGCGTCAGTGTCTCAAAATACTTTCATTTTTCATGGGTTCCGTCGATTATGGTATCAAACATGCAATAAAACTAAGAAGAATGAACATTCAGAACAACATCGTAAAATGTGCTTTTTTTCATCATATATGGAAGAGGTTTTTGATAGGCATCTAAGACAAACTAAGAAAAACTCAAATTAATCTTGTAAGTGTTGCAAATGCATTGAATTGGTAATTATAAACTATTCCTATAGTGCACACATTCAATGATGTTCATATTTGCAGAATTCGAGGCATTTCCAGATCGTGTCCGGTTTTGGATGCCACCTTTCAAGATCGATCAATTTGGTACTAAAATACATCATCAAAATGCATTGTCAAAATTCATATTTATGTTTTCAAATTTATTTTTGTACACTATAAAAATGATAATATTTATAATATATGGGTAACATGAGCGCATAAAATCAATATTTTTCGAATTATGAATTTAGTGGCTTAAGTGTCCGGTACTGGGGGATCTCCCCCTACATATATTTTTCTCTTTTCGCTATTACTAAAACATCTTTTGAATTGTTCGGCATTAAGAATGTTGACGTATTTTTAAAATCTTCTACCATAAACTTCTCGAGACAAAATGCAAAACTAGCTTTATGTTGTATTTTTCCTCAGGGGACTGACATGGCTGTCATCCTGCATACATTTCGGCTCTTCCTCACATCGTTTTGGTACTTCGCGTTTTGGTACCCACTTTCTGGTCGGTTTGCCCTAACCTTGCTCCTGATTTTCGAGTATACGGCTCATACGCTGCTAGTGCTAGATTCTGGCAATTAAACATATCGCATTGAATCGTCGTATTTAGGGACGCTTTTCATTTGTTCATAATTTTGTTTAATGTTTTACGCATCAGCGAAGTATTATTGATGTCTCCTACTCATAAAAACATATGTTTTGTCCTTCTCAAAACAATCCAAATAAGAACACTGGACGCCATGTTGAATTGATGTTGGGTTGGTAAATATAAGCTCATGCCACCCCCTTGTTTTTCCTCCTTAGCCATGGATCGCATCATTGACCAATGGTGACTCCCAGATCTTTTCCTCCCTCACTAATAAACACCCTTCCCGTTGTGATTGTGGAGATGCAGAGGTATTCTCGGTCTCTAGAAACAACAATCATTACGCCCTAACTTTCCTTCCCCATCCCACCTGACTGTAAGGACTTGGCCGGGGCCGTTATTGATCAATGATATTAGATCTGCTAAAATTGTACTTCGAGAATAAGCGAATATTCCCATCCCTAATTCATTTTGATCGTAGTACAATTCTTACCAGTTCCGATCAATCACGGAGTAGCAACCATTGACATGTACAGTCAGTCTATGCTATGCTAATATAGAAGTCTTGGGTAAAAACTTCCTTTTGCAATGTTGTTCAATGAGACATTTTTGACATTTTTACAATGTAAATTTTCTGGTATAAGTGCAGTGAACATGCTTGAGCAGTAATATACATTTTTGATTACACTTAAAATTTGTGTTACTGAAAATTTAAGAAATACTTTTTTCCCTTAACTGTTATCCATTGAACCAACATTTAAAGCAGTGGCATGTCGTTTTTTTCAGCATTAATTAGATTGCAGCAGTCTAGAGAACATTTTTGAGTAGTGATAAAAATGCTAGATTACACTCAAAATTTATTTTGATTCTTCTTCTTCTTCTTTCTGGCATTATGTCCCAAATGGGACAAAGCCTGCTTCTCAGATTAGTGTTCTTATGAGCACTTCCATAGTTATTAACTGAGAGCTTTCTTTGCCGATAGACCATTTTTGCATGTGTATATCGTGTGGCAGGTACGAGGATACTCTATGCCCTGGGAATCGAGAAAATTTCCTTCACGAAAAGATCCTCGACCAGCGGGATTCGAACCCACGACCCTCAGCATGGTCATGCTGAATAGCTGCGCGTTTACCGCTACGGCTATCTGGGCCCCCCATTTATTTTGATTAAAAAACTGAAAAATCCTTGTTTTTCAACTTGTTTGCATAGAACTCAAATATCAAAATGATAGCATGTAGTTTTTTCGGCACAAATTAGATTGTAAGAGTTCATGCTTACTGAACTTTTGACCAGAAACATTATTTTTTAATTATACTCCATATTTCTTTTAATTAAAAACCTACGAGAAACCTGAAATTTTCATCCCGTTTGCCCGTAAAACAATATTCATAGCGAGTAGTTTTTGTTGCATGCATTTTTTTTGCAGAAATCTAGTGAATGTGTTTGAGCAAAGAAAAGGAAATTTCTTCTATTAAAATAACACGAAAATGCTTATTTGCTTCAATTAAGTGCCTTTAAAGCGACGACATTTAGTTTTCTTAGACAAAGATCTTATTGAACAGGAACTGTATCTTTATTTAAGCGACAAGATAAACTCTTGATCATACCGAAAACTTATTTTATTTAAAATTTGTAAAACCTTTAGTTTTAGAACCTGCCTATAAATCAGAAGTGCAATCGATGGAATATAGTTTCTTCGTATTCAATTTCTAGTTGAGTTCCTGTGACAGATCGAAGATAAAAAAGAACATATTTGATATCACTTGAAATTCCAACAACTAAGAAAACCCCTATTTTTACATTAAATCTCAATTCGGTCTTGTTCGGTACAATAAATTTAATTACCGAAAACATACTGTAAAAACATATTTAACCGAAGTTTCGATATTGAAAACGATATTTACCGAAAAAGCTTAAATAAAAAAAAAATTACAAATATATAATAAATACTTACCCAATTTTAATAATAGGCAATCTGTCTCAAGTTATTGAACTAGTTTTATCCGGCGTTTATTAGTTTTATCCTGTATGCTTTTTGGCACAAATTCAACAATGAAAAACCATACCAAACAATGAAACATGGTATTTGTTGATAGTTTCAAAACTCCAATGAACATGTTTGCAAGAAGAAACAATTTTTTTAATATCAAAGTTCTCTTTACTTAAAAACAAATTTTTCAAGCCTGTCTACCTATAAAATAAATTTTAACATGTAGTTTTTTTTTACATATATTCAGCTGTTGAAGCCAAGTGAACATTTTTAGACCGAAAAAGTAATGTTTGATTAGGAGACGAATTTCTTTCAATTCAAAAACTATGAACATCCCTATAATTTAAACCGAATTGCCTATATTTCCAAATTTCAAATTACACAAATTTATTATTAAAAAAAAAAGCTACAAATACACTTATTTAAAACCTTTTGCAAGTAAATCATAATTCAAAGCGAATGTTATGTTTCTACATAAATTGACTTGAAGAAATCCATTAAACATATTTGTGTAGAAACCAAACCTCATTTTTAACAACAGTCTATTCTCTGTAATTCTAAAGAGAAATTTTGAGTATAAACTATAGTTTTACTATGAGCATAAATCATGGACATTTTAGAGATTGCTTTGAATGTTGATTTTTCAGCGAATAGGTTCAAAAGCTTTAGGATTTCTCGTAATTTGTCTGCCCTAGCATGTTAACTTGCCCTCTACAATCAATTTTATGTCGAAAAAATTACATGTCATAGCTATGAATTTCGATCGGCAAACAAAACAAAAAATCCAGGTTTTTCATAATATTTTCCACTTGTGCTAACCGTTGTTTGTTTGCTTGTCTCGCAGGAAACCATTTCCAAGGTATACACTTAAGGTGATTATAAAACGAAGCCATACTTTGAATTTTCGAATGCACAAGGCTGGATAATCTGACAACATTCCGCGCTGGAAATCAATCAAATTGCTTACTTGCTGGTGGTGATCAATGGGATAAATTTTCGACGCATAGCGCTGTTTGGTTCTCAAGTCTTGTGCTCTTGAAAATTTGAGGTGTGCCTTCGGTATATAATCACCTTAACATACTTCACACAGAGCTGTCCTAGCATGTTAACTTGCCCTCTACGATCAATTTTATGTCGAAAAAATTACATGCAATGAATTTCGATCGACAAGGCAAACAGATAAAAAATCAAGGTTTTTCATAATATTTGCCACCAGTGCTAACCGTTGTTTGTTTGCTTGTCTCGCAGGAAACCATTTTCAAGGTATACAAGGTATACTTCATACAGAGCTTCTTCAGTTTGATGCGAGCAATAGGTCCAATAAATCAGCTGAATCAGCTAGTAAACAGTACATTTCTAAGAAATATATTTTACAAAAGTTTTGGAAAACTTATGCATTAACAAGACCAAACATTACGTTTCTTGAAAGTTTGCAGTTCTTGTGTCTCATAAATGGTCTAACGTTTTTTAGCGTGACTAAGTAATGACCACACACTCCTAGGCATACTCGGATCATTTTTATAAAAATTTTAGCTAGACAGCAGCCTGGCTGCTTTTTGATATAGCACCCACCGGGATTTTTTTTATAATGACATAGACTCTTAACCCTTTATTTAACTAAACGGGGTACTGCATTAATCCTCCACAAATACTCTATTGAATATGCCGATGTTCTTGATACTCTGAAGATCTCAAGGCCTATATTCCTGGAAGCTCTTGGATTACTCAAAACATTTCATAAATGCAACAAAACAATACAACAACAAAATCAGAGCAGCATATTGCTTTTAACTTCTTTGCATATGAAAAGATTTTAAAGGTAACTAGATCACGCTTGTAGACCTGAAAATTAAAATCCAGAGTATACTGGAGTTTATTGCAGATATGACCAATAATACGTTATAATATTTCATAGATTAAACACGTATGAATTGAACAACAAAGCAAAAGTTGAAAACAAAAGAGATTATTTACGTGAATCCCAAAGCATAATTTTCCGTTTAATCGTCTCAACTCAATTACGAACTTCAAAAAAAAGTAACGGATATTGAATTTGAAATATTTGAAAAAAATGCTTTGAAAATTGAGGTTTTAGTGTATCAGTATTTTATTGGATCTTTTATTTTATGAAATCATAGAATAGTAGTTGAACGATGTTCAGGAAACCAATTACGATGTAATTAATAAATAGTTAATTAAATATCAGCAACGCATTATTTTGCAAAAACGTTTCAACGTTAAATGATAAAACTCGTTAAAAAAAGACTGCATTGCTGATATTCCTTTAATAATTGAAGATACAGTCGAACTCTAACCAGTGTAGATAAATAACAAATATGCAGTATAAACAAGGTGTCCACTTTAAAACATGAAAAGTCCTTAACCATTTCAATGCTAAACGACATCAATATTGATTATTTTGAAGTCCAGTCACCCTAATATTGGATCATCTTAGTGATGGTATATGACAGTTATCGAATCACCTTGTTGTTATACCCGAGGTTATACCACATTAACATTGCTACATCACCTTTCCTCATCGTGTTTTTTGTATGAGCATGAGCATGATTGACCGCCCGCAGTTGCTACTCCGTTATTGCAAGTACAGCTGTACTTACACAGGGAACCAACAGATGCTACTCAGGATCAGTAGCATCTTCAATGTGTAAGCACTGGTGCTCTCATTATTATAACAAATAATACCGGCGCCGGCTGCGTCCGAATGCAGGTCAATTTGGGGATGAGAGGGAAATGTTGACGTGTTACTTGCTTTACGGAAGACGAGGAGTCCTCTGCACTTCCACAAGAAAACACTGGGAGTTTGGAAAGGATTCGTTTTGGTGAACGATAAAGATAAAGTTTGAAACGAATACGTGAGCATATACACGCGTGACCGATACCGAAAGTGTGATTACTACGCGAACCGGACACAATTGATCCAGATTCCGTCGCTCGCCCATAAAGGAGCAAGCAACAGATTCAACAGACCAAACACTACTGACGCGTTTTGTTTGTTTTGTTTTTCAACCTCACACTTCGTTTTTTCATCAGCGCAACGCGAACCGAACACAATTGATCCGGATTCCGTCGCTGCCTGACAACACTAACAGCACGGCCACGAAGCCTACCAATCACCATGAAACAATTTGTTTTCAGTAGACCACATTCAAATGATAGAATTACATTCATTTACTTCCTGAATTGATCGAAAAACTAATAAAAATAATTCATTTCCCTCATAATTTTAACTTTCGTATACCTAAGCTGGCCAGATTACTCCTAAATTAGCAAGTCTCATAAGAAATTCATGCGTCATCAACAATTAGGAACCAAACTCAAATCTCTGGATGGAATTGGTTCAGGTTGCCTAAATTGACCAATATCATTTTCGAAGAAAAAAAAAATGGTTTTAGCTCAGTTCCAATATTTTTCATGCATAATATAGATTGAAAGCTTTTACTTGATGCATTTGCAGGCCTTCCATATATTGTTTAGAAATATTTTCTTTTAGGGTGGCCAAAACCGGTGCTTCTACCCTACTCATTAATTCAATCGAATTAAAAATCGATTACCCGAAACAAAAAACATCGATTCAAAATCGCCAAACGCTATTACATAAAACAACATGTTGTGAACGTTAATTCTATGTTCTTTTCTGAATACTCGCAAATTACATAACATCTTATGTATCATATAGCATCTAATGTATTACATATCTAAAAACTTTTTAGGAAAAATGCAAGGATTTTGAAATATGACACATCTTAAACACTCTAGCTCACATTTTTTAATTGAACTATCGATAAAACCACACTAGAATTGTTCGTACAAATTCAGCAGAAAGCTCAGAACCCCATTTCTTTCGTTACAGGATTTGAAGCCGTCCAACATAGCAGTGAACGAGGATTGTGAGCTGAAAATTCTAGACTTTGGTCTGGCCCGCCCCACAGAGAACGAAATGACCGGTTACGTGGCGACTCGGTGGTACCGGGCGCCGGAAATCATGCTCAACTGGATGCACTACAATCAAACCGTGGACATTTGGTCCGTCGGGTGCATCATGGCCGAACTGTTGACGGGTCGAACGCTTTTCCCCGGCACAGACCGTATCCTTTTACTAATATGCAGTTTTTTTTGGAGATATTTCTTTTATTTTTATTGATTTTGTCACAGTTGTGAACCTGTATAGACTGCATTGATTGACACGTACTTGTGTTAATGGGTGTATCGTGTATATGCATGCTAATGATTTCATTATTCGCACGATCATGACTATCCACTTAACAACAGTCACATCTCTCATTATAATCGCATTTGAAAATGTTTGTGCATGTCGGATGCAATTCAGGTATCCAATTTTTCGCTCACCATTCACCAATTTAACAATTAAATTCGGATTTCATTAGGATTGGAGTGGGACAAACATCGGTAATACATTATCATTATAGTTTTGGCGTACATCAACCCATTTTGATCGTATATAAATTCCACTTATATACGATATTTATAAATTTTTTGTCTAAACAAAGTATAAATCTCCAACCTGGCATGTACCATTGATCACTGAAATCGACCATTCTGCCATTTACCATACGTATGCATCATGCTAACTAATCCGCGAAATAGCTCTCTACATCGTTAACTAGTGAACACGTAAACAAGAACTCTGCCTGTTGTGCGCTACCACAAACTCATAAACACAAACACGCCATGTTTTAACTGAAATTTCATCAACAAGACATTCCAGTATGTACCGTAATATGCAATACGACACGTGATTTTCTCTTAATTCATAAACTCGAAACTTTTCGCTGAATAACTCCTATCCCATGACAACAGACATCCATCAATTAAACCTAATAATGGAAATATTGGGAACACCCAACGAAGAATTCATGGCGAAAATATCCTCGGAAAGTGTGAGTAATAATAACGTATCTACATATTCTTCCCTTTTTTCCCAATTTGCTTAGGAGGTCACATGTGTGCTAAGTACTAACAGATTTTTTTTCCGACCAGCGTAGCACTGCTTTCCTGTCGCAAATTATTTGCTTGTATACTTGGCTATTCTGAAGTAATTCATGCTAAATTTGCAAACGATTTTATACGCTTCTTGCCTATTGATAGTGTCGCTTCAGTTCGTCCGTAAAACGAAAAATACGCATCCGGAAACTAAGTTACACAAAGCCAAATATTAGGGTGCGGTTTATTTTTCGAAGGTATTGAGAATTAAAAGTTCGTATGCTCTTCTGATTTTAAATCATATTAAAAAAGAAGCCTCAAAGTTTAAACCAAAAGAAAATGTAGCAGAAATCAGCATAAAATGATCCATTTTACATATTTTTTTCTAATTTGTGTAACCTTCTGCTAGACCCATACTACGGCACACAAATTCTGCTATACAAAATTTTTGTCGATTAAGTTTTTATAAAATATGCAAATTTGTGTTACTTTGATTTAGAGGCTAAAGGCCTAGATAATTTTGGAACTCCACAAAAATCTTCGTTCTTTATATTTAGACTAATCCTGGCTTTAGTAGTAGATATAACAGAACAGAATTATTATTAAATTTTAGGATCGTAATTGATTTATTGATTTTTAGGAGAAAGTTTGAAGTACGACTAATTGACTTGGCTAACATGTGATATGTATAAATTATTGATTATAGTTTTTTTTGTAAATATAAAAAATAATTCGGGGTTTTGCCAGAAACTAGCTCAAAATAATTAATTTGTACAAACACTTTTCAAACATGAAATTCCCTCTATCTAAAACAATTTCAAATCACTAACCAAGAGCACAGTTTAACTCTACAATGAATCTAATGTAGATGTAGCAATACACATATTTCTCTCTTCTGTAATTGTTCACTCACTTACCTCCGCTATCGCATTCCGCTTAGCGACCTTTTCCGAATGCGTTCACTTTTTCTGTCTTGTTGGATGCCCGCACGCTTTTTTCTTTCTTCTGTATGGCTATACCTATACTTGTACTACTTCAACATTCTTTCCCCTTCCCCCCAGGGACTAGCTAGCCGTTTTTCCGAGCATATTTTTCTTGATCTGGTTTTCTCACTTGTCGGTCCATAAATGCACTACGCACCGTCCGTAATGATCGTAATTGAGACATTAGTGCTGCTTTTTTACACGTCGTAAAAATGCCTGGTTCATGCTCGACTACGAGAACGAATGAAAATTTATCTGCTATGAATTGCAGTAGGTTTTGATTTTTTGGGTAGCATCGAATCTCCAGGGTATTTTTATTAATTTAAAATGAATTTTCTATTTTTTTCTGTACACCAAATTGTTTGAATAGTAGTGGCGATAAATTAAAAAACATGCTCATTTTAAGTATATATACATCACCTTTGGGCCTGAGACTTTGGACCACCTTCAAATCTTCACTAAACTCATTAAAAATTTGACATTTGGCAAAAATTTCCGAAATCAAATATTTTCCAATAATTTTAAAAATTGTTCATGAATTGTTGCAGGGTTGGTAGCGAGTAGCGACTGAGTGTCATGAAAATAGGAAATTGCTTAAAAAGAGAGCAAACAGTAATTGAAAAAAATACGAAACCTAAAAGGAATATGGAGAAAAGAGTTTGATATTTTATGGAATCAGACCTGACATTTCTCTGAGAATATTTCTTAAATTTTCCTCGCGACATTACGACCAACAATACTGTTTGTATTACTGTATGCATTTTCAATTATTTTCACAGGGAATTTCTTCAGTAATTATCTCAAGTATTTGCCCAAAAATTCAGATATAACTCCGAAGATTTCTTCTTCTTCTACTTGGCGTTACGTCCTCACTGGGACAAAGACTGCTTCTCAGCTTAGTGTTCAATGAGCACTTCCACAGTTATTAACTGAGAGCTTTCTTTGCCAAAGTTGCCATTTTCGCATTCGTATCTCGTGTACGATGATACTTTATGTCCAGGGAAGTCGAGGAAATTTCCATTACGAAATGATCCTGGACCGACCGGGAATCAAACCCAGACACCTTGAGTATGGCTTTGCTTTGTGCGGACTCTAACCACTAGGCTAAGGAAGGCCTCGAAGATTTCTTCAGGTTAAATAGATGGATAGGTATTTTAATATGAAAGATTTGTATTTTTCTTCAGGAGTTTATTTAGTGATTATTTCCCATAAAAAAGCTTCAAGAATTTTCCTAAAGAATTCCTCTAAGAGTTTTGTTTTGTATATCTCAAAATACAACCTGGATTTTTCTAATAATAACTACAGAAATTACAATTCAGAGATTCCACTGATGGATAATAAAGAGAATAATATGAAGTAGTTCCTGAGAATTACTTCATATTATTGTCTTTATTAACGAGACTTTCAAAAATTACTTCACATATAATTTCAAATATTTTTCAAGAAAGCCTTCAGTTCTCAAGGTTTTTTTTTCGGTGATTCTCATATCGGTTTTCCTAGAACGTCGTCCAAGGCTCCCGTTTCAAGAATGTTGGAATATTCAACCACAAACTTCTAGATTTCTCAGGATTTCCTACAGAATTATCCTTCAGAATTTCTTTAAGATTTTGACTATGAACTTCTCTAAGGATACCTTCAGAAATTACTCCAGAGATTGCTCCTAAGATTTCTCTGGAAATTCATCCAGTAATTCTAAGAGAATGATGAAACTTGTGTAAGTTCTTAAGTCATGCTTGACAAATAAGGATTTCTAGAAGAGATCAAAATCCCTTGACAAAACTTTAGAAGATTTTCTTGATTTAATCTTGAATGAAGAAAAATAAATCAATATTGAATCTCTGTAAAGGAACTCCTGAGAAAACAAAATCTCCAAGATATTGTGTAGGAATGATCGGGTGATCGAAGGATTTCTTGGAAAAATAGTCGTAATAGTGACCGGATTTTTTTTTACAAAATCATTGACAAACGTTTGGAAGAACTTCAGAAATCCTTGGATGAAATGCTGAGGAAATTCCAAGAAAAAAATCTAGAGAAACTGAATCATGAAACAAAGGTCAAATTTGTGGATTTTTTTTAAATGCTTCTAAAAGATTTACTCGAAATAACTTGTAAATTCACCTTGAAGAGCACACGATTTTTTGGTTTAGAGAACTAGAGTAAGGAAGGGCAAAAGTTCGACCTTAGTGGTATAATCAAAGTTTCCAAGAAAACAATAGCAGATAAACTAAACAAATTCCATACAGTGAACCTTCAATATATTGGCTATAATTTTGCTGAACAAACTTGTGTCAAAAAATTTACCCATTTTTAGAACAGTTTCAAAATTGATTGTCTTAAACGAACTTTTGCCCCACCAGTGGGGCAGGAGTTCGAATCTGGTGTGCGGCAAAAGTTCTTTGACTAAAACAAAAAAGATCGATACTTCTATGGCAGGCTTACTTTATACCTGAGACAAGACTCGCGAAGACGGTCTTTTTTTCTGTGATTGCTGAGTTTTTTCTTATTCCACTCTGTGTTTTCATCAATCATGCGCAAGCCGTTCAAACTCTCACATGAACAGCTCAGCAAAAACTTATTGCGTTTGCTTCACACCGAAGCATAAATAGCCTTTTGAGTGAAATTTCATGCCAGAAAACGTAGCAGATATTGGAAATAACAAGCCTTATGTTTAGATTTATTTGCATCTTTGGAAAAACTGCTCCGCTGACTGGGGATTTTAATAACAGTTTATTTTGAATACAATACTTTCAACTTTTTCAGCCATTGAAACGACGGGCTGCATGTGACGTTTCGTGACAGCGGAATCTGGGCTGCATATGACGTTGATAGTTTTCCTCTTTGCGAGTCTCTCTCACAGGCTCTAAACTCTCTCTCTTACCAGGCGTAAACTTAGGCTTACCGAAAAATACACACTAAATTTTCATAAAAAATGTCCAAAACAGGGTTAATTGTAATATACACAAAAAAAATCAGCTTTTCGCCAAACTTAGTGGAAATGTAAAATTTTGGTGATATTTTCCGCACGATCATTCAAATTTTGCTATATTTGAAGATAATATGTGGATTTTAGGCAAATTGTAAATTTTTCCGTGTGTTTATACACGGGTCGAACTTTTGCCCCGCTGATTCGAACTTTTGCCCCGCTATGGGCCAAAAATTGTTTCCATAAGGATTTATGCAAAAACTAATACACGTCAATGCATCCTTATGATAGGCCTAGAAACGCCCTTATATAAAATATTGATAAATATTTTATCTTCATTTGGTTCCATGCATCGAAATTTTGTCCAAAAATTATAATATTCAAGTCGAATAACAACAAATAGCCATAACTTTTCCAAATCTCATTCGATTTTTATGATATTTGTAGTGAAAGTATCTGACTTGAATAGCATTCGAACCACCATGACATTTATAACTTTTGTTTTGAATTGAGCTAGAAATCTTAAAAAGAAACTCTTGCCATACTCGAACTTTTGCCCCACTTTACTCAATCGAAAAATAAGCCGCACCCGGGTGGCCATTTTGCCCCGTCCTACCCTACGACATTCGTAGCATAATAATAATAATTATTAAATTCTACAATTTTGCCTTTGTGAGTTACAGACAAAGATTTTTCAAAGTATTCAGTAGAATTACCCAATTAAAAACAAAATATATGTTGTCAGTAAATGTTGCAATATGTATAGCCTTTTTCATCGAACCAATTCCATGAAATATTGCTTTCTTGCTTAAAATAACATTTTCTGTAAATATGCCGAATTTCAAACAGAAAAAAAACAATATAAAATTAAAAGGTCTTTATCCAACTTCACACGACACGACATCACACGTATGAATTCAACGACAACATAAACATTTTTTCTTGCCTAATTCTCGACTCGAACTATTGAAAATTGTTTTACCTTATTTTTTTGACAAAAAGTGATTGAAAAACGATTTTTTTTCAAAGAAATTAGAATTTGGCCGCCTCTACATCGCAATAAGAACTTGTGACATTAACACAGAGGTGCACACGAATTTTAGGTTTCAAGAATTTTCGAGAGACTAGTCGCAGGTACCTACCTATTAGTACGTTCATTCAGATCCAGTACGTTCATTCAGATCCAGTACGAATTCAGTACGAATACACGAGTAAAAAGTTTACTTTGCCGAAACCCGGGATTGAACCGGGGACCTTTAGATCTTCAGTCTAACGCTCTCCCAACTGAGCTATTTCGGCACTTGTTAGGCTAGTTTCTAATGGCGTACAAGTAATGTTTTTTCTAAGCATCATTCATAAAACTGTAAATAATAATTGGGTATTTGCAGTTTTATGAATGATGTTTCAAAAACCATTATTTGTACGCCATTAAAAACCAGACCAGAAATAATTTCTCGAGAATGTAAATCATTAGTTGATCAGATAAGCCTTTTTTAGCCCTAGTGACTCTAATATTGCCCCATAATGTGGTAGGAATGCATCTTTCCAAGTAACCGCCAAGCACTTAAGGTGAAGGTGCATCGAAGCCAAACCTTAAATTTTTAAGAGCACAACTCTAGATAAGGGTTTATTCACAAATTTCATAACACCAAAAACGGACATTTTTGACACCCACCCACCCCCTCGTAACGCATTTTGTATGAACACTTTTCAAATTGTATATGAGCTGTAACATCTTAAGGATACCCACCCACCCCCATCAGCGTTATGGAATTTGTGAATGGGCCCTAACTAAACTGCCGTTCAAGCTAAAAACTGAACCAGCACAATCGATTAAGTTTTCAGCTCAAACCACTGTGAGCCTGGTTCTCTAGATTGGTGCTCTTGAAGATTTGAGATTTGGCTTCAATACATCTTCACCTTAACGATCCAAATCAGCGAGATAGTGCTAGTTCAGGGCTTCAAGTCGTTCAATAGTTCTATATTAGCACTATATGCCCGATTCGGCGACATATGGGACTTTGCGTGCTTATTGATATATATAATATTGACAGCGCTATGGCTTTGCGTAAATGTTAAAGAATAACGCATCAAAAAATTGAACACTTGTGCCGAAACCCGGGATTGAACCGGGGACATTTAGATCTTCAGTCTAACGCTCTCCCAACTGAGCTATTTCGGCGGATGGAATTGTCGCACGCTGGATATGTTGAGCTTACGTTGCACTACAAGACTTGATGCAGTGTGTTATCTGTGGTGTTGCGCCTCCATGTAGTGCGACTAACCAAGATAGGGATTTCCCTTCTTTCTGCAACATGCGGCAAGCGACTAACGAACATGCTTGTGCCGCATTTAGAGTATATTTTAAGATGAAGATATATTTAAGCTAAAGAACTAAAGAATCAGAAGCCTTTTCAACTGAAAACTTGATCACTCGTGGTGGTAATTAATAATTGCACTCTTGGAAATTTGAGATTTAGCTTCGGTTAATCTTCACCTTAAACTAGTTAACTATGTTGAGACGAATGGCGCATGTAATGTTAGGGCTTATTTACAAATTTTATAACACTAGAGGGCGTTGGTGGGTGGGTGTCCTCAAAATGTTACGGATCATACAAACATTGTAGAATATTCATACAAAAAACGTTACGATGAAGTGGGTGGCTGCCAAAAATATCCCTTTTTTGGCGTTATGAAATATGTGAATGAACTTTCAAAAAACAAGCTCATCCACTGAAGAGTTGTGCGTTTGTTCATCTTCTAGATAAATAACAAGAATAGTGCATTAGGATTGATGTGAGCTTAACTTATCGCTTGAAAGCTGTTCGGAAAAACTTTTTTTTCTGGTTACTACTGTTATCGTATCTTTTGCATCAAAATTACACACTCAAAATTTTAGTACCAAATAGTTACCTTAACTCGAATCATTCAAACTTGTTGGCCTTATTGAACGCGCGCTATTTAAAATTCAATGCGCCTTCTAATCATATCGCTAAATTCATTAACGTGCTCGGTCACACATTAGATATCGACCACCTTACACGCATCATGTTCTTTTGCGGAACACCTGATGATGAACTGATGCAAAAAATAACTAGCGAAGAGGTATGTGATCATATAAGCGAGCATAAGCAGTGCTACCGTGGATTATTCTGAATTTAAGTAGCTCCTATGGGTTGATGCTGGAAAAAACTGAAGTCTATTTATTTTCAGGCTAGACACTACATCCGATCATTGCCTAAAACGGAAAAGCGCAACTTCAGCGATGTGTTTCGTGGTGCCAATCCTCTTGCCATTGACTTGCTGGAGAAAATGCTGGAACTAGACGCAGATAAGCGTGTTACCGCCGAACAAGCGTTGGCACATCCGTAAGTAGAAGACAGTTATAGGTATTCTCAAACTACTAATTAAAAAAAACATTTCAGATATCTCGAGAAGTACGCGGACCCCACCGATGAGCCAACGTCTTCGCTGTATGATCAAAGCTTTGAAGATATGGATCTACCCGTGGAAAAATGGAAGGGTATCGTAAAAAAATGGTCAACATTTCTCATTTCAATGCTCACAGGATTTATTTCTTTCAGAACTCGTCTTCCAAGAAGTACTTAATTTCGTCCCTCAACAGCATGCACATATTGGCAGTGATGGACAGTAAATCACCATTTTCCCTTCGAAGGAATCCTACTGAAAGAAGTAACAACTGGTCGAAACAACTGTTAAATACCGTGTAGGAGCTACATATTATGTCTTTAAATACTACAACAACACGCTAATCAATCATGCCCCCATTAATCCATATGTTAAATCCAACTTTGAAGAGAACCTTTCATCCAGTTGCACGGTCTTACCCATAATAACTTCTAGAAGCTATAAATAAAGACTCAAATCTTAAGAATGGAAGTGATTTGTAATGTGAATAGTGAACAACAGGTAGTATTGAATGACTTCATTGGCAGGGATTTATTTCTAAAAGAAAACATAGAATCGATTTTACATTACAAATAATGTATAAACCTTGAGATGGTATTTTCATCGATTATTGATTATATTATGTAAGTTTCAATAAATAAGAAAAATGGGAAATAGCTACAAACTGTTGTATTGTCTAACTGTGTATTTGAAAGATTTCCTTCCTAAATCCTAACTAAAATGGATTGTTTGTCAAAGCTTAACTGAGCCGAATGTATATTTTAAGGTACCGTAAAACGGGGTAACTTTGATAGTTTTTTTCGAAGAAAACTTGAATATTTATGCATGCTGTTTCAAAGAATTTTAATTCATATTTTTAAAACAAGTACTGGTATCATAACTATCGATTCCAGTTGATATATTTCCAAAAGATTTATTCTTAATGGCTTTATAATTTTTCATATGATCGAAAGTCGGTTTTCTGTTTTGGGGTAACTTTGATAATGAAGCATCACTCGAACAAAATTGAATGAATTACAGAACATTTGTAGGGCGTTGCATATCTTTAGGCGTTTAACGCTATATGGAAATTTCTGACTTAGATTACAAAAATGGTCCCAGTTTGTAAAAATAGTATTCGCTAAGAGTTTTGAGACCGAATTGGAGTTCTACTATAACTAGGCTATCAAGTATAAGTGACGAATTCATTATGACTTCATCAAATAGTGATCGTAGAACAGATTGTTTGAGAGCATTTCAAAATTGCTAAAATCTTATACATTTTCCATGTTTGCATATAAACCCTCAAATGTACTTGATTCCAACGGAAATAGCTTTAACATGAAGTGTCAGACTAATACTCTTTACTTTTGCATTCGTTTTGCTTAACAGATTAACAGGAACTTTGTTATTTCGTCTAGTATGTTGAGAGTCTCGCATTATCAAAGTTACCCGCATTATCAAAGTTCCCCGTTTTACGGTAATCATATTGTTTTAACATTTTTTATGTTCATAGCATTTTCATGAGAAACGATATTGATCACATATTCACTAGAATGTGGCTGAAAACGACCAGGACGTACAATGACAAGAGATCGAACGAAAATAATAATTATGTTTTTGAAATCAGGATACAATCAATAGTATTTCCATTTTTTGTTACTTTTACTTCAAGCTTCAAAACTGAGCGATGCATCATTTATTTTTTTCATTTCAATTATTAAACATAGTTTGAACCCTTGGGGCAAGACACTGGCTAATATCAGGATTAATTCTTCTAATAAGTCGATGAATTTAGCGCTTCAAAAATACTTCATAAGGATTCTTATATTCTAATCCTACTTAATCCCTGTAATATTATCAGAAGGGTTTAATCTTTTTCATCTTGATTTTGCACTAATGGATGATGAAATACTCATATCCGTTTTTAAACTCATAGGGGGATTAGGGGCATAATGAACATACGGGGCGAAATGGACACCCTCTCAATATCTGATAATACGCATATTTCATCAAAAGTTCATTCATTGCATGAAATCTGTAATGCATTTGAAATGTTTGACAGTATAAAAGTTTATTTTTTGCTTCAATTGTTCTTCAAAATTTGACTTGAAATTTTTCTCAGTTTCAAATTGGCATATAAGCAAGACTGTGGAAGAATCTAATTTTTGAGCAAAGTAACGAATCCAGAAAGGTTCTTTTTAGCTATTATGATTGAGGGAGAGCCCTTTTGCATATCGGAATGATTGACAGTCATTGAATATATTGGAATAACTAAATTTCATGCAGGTGTTCATTTCGCCCCGATACCTTTTTACCAGCCTTGTTTTCGACCCAATTTTCTATCTCGCTTTTCTGACATATGATATGATTTTTATCACTATGAATGAATGTGGCACGTCGTACTAACATCAAACTTGAAAACTAGCCGGGGGTAAATTAAAAACATTGCCATTTAATGGTCTTAAAACGAACATTTGCTTAACGTGTCCATTATGCCCCTAATTCCCCTATCTGTTCCTAAATAGCTTTAATTGTGCAGAGATAGTTGAGTTCAAATGAAGAAAACTGAAGTTTGTAGTCTCCCCACAATCAAGCTGAATTCTTTTCACTTTTAATCTCTAAACAATTTCAATTATTCCAATTTCAATGGTTTGAGTAGAATATGGAAGATTCTTTAAAGATAAGTCAAGAATTTGTCATGATTTCATATAAAATTATACAATATGGAGGAATTTTAAAGAAGATTGAACATTTAAGGTTGTATTCTGCGTTATGTTAAAATATTCCTAAGTATGAAATAACTGATTTCATTTCATTCATCAATAAATTGTATAGTATTTGCGGTAGTTGTAACAAGTTGTAAGTATTTTAGTTATCTGAAATATTCTACAAACCTCCTCAATAGTAATCAATGAATAATATTCTTAATTTTAATTTGCATAAAATTTCCATTCTGTTTCAAATGTCTCCTTCATATATATATTTCCTGGTTTGTTATGTGAAAGTTTGTAAAATTATTATCAAACAATGAAACATTAAAAAATTTGAACCTATTTACATGACATTTTTTTCTATTCGTTTTCGTCTGGTGGCGAGAAATGAACTTAATGGCACGACCCACTGTGTAACTGAATAATTTGTAAACCGAAATCAAAAGTTTACAACTTTTCCGGGAAACGATAAATTGAACTATTATCTATTAGAAATTATTAAATTATCGACAACCTGGGAAATTGTGGAAAATGTAATCCCTAATTGTTCACACTTTATTCCTCCGTTAGACCTATACATAAATTGACTCAGGAAAGACAGAGATATTTCTGACTGAGTATATGTTATATGGGAAAGTGTAATGATCGATTGAATAAATCATTTGTTTTTCCCATAATAATTTCTATATGAAATATGAAAGGCTTAAGGTGAAGATGAATCGAAGCCAAACTTCAAATTTTCAAGAGCACGGATCTGGAGAACTAAGCATTCATTTAAGCTGAAAACTTAATCGATTGGTCACCACCAGCAAAACAATGCATTGATAAACGTTATGCATACCGCTGCATGCAACATTAAACCACAAACCATGAGGTTGGTCCACTGTGTTACATCTTTCGCTGGACGACATATGTTATGTTGCGCAACATTTTCGTTGTTGTTGCAACGAATGGTAAAGAAGAATACATCAAATTTAGTACAATTTTATAAATAGGCCAAGCAACATTTGACAGGTTCCATACCAACACGACAAAGAGGTCGTCCATTAATTACGTAAGGAGTTGAGAGGAGGGGTTTAAGAATTTATTACGTACCATACATTTTTTGAATTTAAATCACTATTGGATGAGAAGAGTTAGAAAAACCATCAAAATTGTTTAACGTATTTGATGGACGACCCCAAACATAAATTGAGCAGATTATTAATGATGTTGCTCACCGAGAATATCTCTGATTGCTTCCTAAACTGTGCACCTTGTGCGTCATTTGTCCAGGTGGGACGCAATTTGTTTTACAAAATTAATTTAAAGTTGGAAAATAAACTCATAATTTTGAAAAACCTCAATATATTGAGCGATCTTCATTAATTTGAGAAGAACACTGATTGTTACACGTTTCAATTTATATTCAAATGTCTAGTTTTTAATAAATTGTTACAGTGGCGAATCGGTTAAATCTCACCTAAGTTTTTTTCATTTTGAATTATTAGGCAAAGTTATCAGAGAAGATTTTTTAAATAATACTGCAATTTTTTAATAACAGTAATAGAAATTTCAAGTTAAATCGTACATTTAGAACATGTAAAAACTAGATTCTACTTAACAAGCCAAATGTAAAAAAATCCATAAAATAATAAACACGATTGTTTAATCTCCGTGATATATATATGTATGATGATTAGGAAGAAATGAATTTCATTTGCTTATGCTGACATTAAAGCAAAAATATTGGATGGAGGGAAGAGGGTCGAAAATTTTCAATTTTAGCGTTACGTAATAAATTGATGCTGCCTAATTCATATTTTATTCTACTATGATATATTTAATTATGAGCAACTTTTATTGAACGTGTACGGATAACACGATTTAGAAGTAAACTGCGTCAGCTAAAGTTGATTTTTTTTTTTAATTTCAGTTCAATTTTTAATCAATGATTGTAAAACTGTGAAACTATAGGGGCCGTCCATTAATAACGTAGGGTATATGTATTGGTTTAAGTTATCTCACAAACCATACACATTAGCTTTTGCTTTTTATACCATAACCTTATTATGGGGAGGGGGGGTGGTGTTGAAAATGGGACAAAATTGCCTCACGACATTAACGGACGGCCTTTTATGAATATTAAAACAAATGTGTTAATCTCTGAAAAAATGATTATGCTCTAGACCCTCATTTCTCATCGTTTCCGTAGTGTAGTGGTTATCACGTCTGCTTCACACGCAGAAGGTCCCCGGTTCGAACCCGGGCGGAAACACTCTTTTTGTGCAGTCCGGAGATATCCACTTAGATGGCGTAAACTTATTTTGACTTTGAGATTTCTTACGTGTCATACAAATTATTTTTAATTTTCATACAAAAAATCTTACCATGGGGGGAGAGCATCTAAAAACCGCCAAAATTGTCGTACATAATTAAAAGACAGCCCTTTAGATGGAACTTAAGAGGAATTCGTAGAAATTTTTCAAAAAAAAAAATCTTGAAAGACTTCATTATAAATCCTTCGCAGAACTTCATGAGAACTACCCGGAGTAACTTCAGGAGCAGTGGCGCGGGAAGTGGGTAGGACCGGTAGGACATGTACTACGCACAAAAACGCCTGGGTAGGGCAGTCAAAGGATTTCCTACTCACAATTCAACAAAAATAACAAGGAAGCTTGAAAAACAAATTAAATTATTTATCATCAGTACAATGTACATACAAACTCGATTAACGTCGTACTTATTCTTTTGAAAGATGAATGCCACGAGAAGGTTTCCATAAAATTATTTAGAGCAGTTTATGACGATTTTATGATATGGGGCCCAGATAGCCGTAGCGGTAAACGCGCAGCTATTCAGCAAGACCAAGCTGAGGGTCGTGGGTTCGAATCCCACCGGTCGAGGATCTTTTCGGGTTGGAAATTTTCTCGACTTCCCAGGGCATAGAGTATCATCGTACCTGCCACACGATATTACGCATGCAAAAATGGTCATTGGCATGGTAAGCTCTCAGTTAATAACTGTGGAAGTGCTCATAAGAACACTAAGCTGAGAAGCAGGCTCTGTCCCAGTAGGGACGTAACGCCAGAAAGAAGAAGAAGTGACGATTTTCAGAAAGATTTTTTTTAGAATTCTCGAAGAAATTCCAGCGAAATATGGAGCTCCTGCGCGATGAAACATTTTACAAGCATCTTCTGAAGAGCACAAGTTTCTTCTGAAAACATCTGCGATACGCCGGATCACTTAAATGCAAAGAAAAATTAAACTGCACAAATTCACAGAATGACGTTCATCCATTTGTTATCTACAAATAGATGAGGAAATAAGAACAACCTCACTGGTTGTAAAGGCAAGCAGTTTGATCTATTTTTGCCAAATCTGTTCCATAAAATTGATTTAAATAGGATATAAATATGAAGGATATTCATATTTTTAATACAAATGGTAACAAAACTTGATCCAACAAATGACAGCACTGGCAGTAGGTTTATTTTTAGAGACTTTGAGCATAAAAATGGAGCTCCTTTAAAGTCTTCATTTTTAAGAGAAGGTCGTTAAAGTATCTATTTTAACCACAATGGTCTCTCAAATTTATTTCTTCCTTATTCTGGTTGCACTGAATCCTGATGCAAAGATCCGAAGAAATCTTCAGAGACCATAACGGGTTCAACAGGCTCTTCAAGAATTCTTCTCATATTCTCCGAAGAAAACCTGCAGGAATTATCATAGTAATTTTCATGGGGGTTCTGTATTCAGTATTCCAGTATTAACATATTAATATTCATTAATGATATTAATATTGGAATTGAGAAGATTATCAAGTATGCATGTAGTTTTGCTGTTTGCTTGCAGTCTTCAAAGATCATCATTGCTGCACAGATATTTTGAAAAGCATGCTTTGAAAATATCAATGCTTCACGTGAGATTCGCGCCTTTTCAATTCAATTGCTCCTGTGCTCACTTGATCAAAAATAATATATCATTGATTCAAATCATTTCAATGCAAACTGCATACTTTAAATCTCGGTAAAGCCTGATTTGCTACTGAAAAGGAATCGCTAAAGAAATTTCTCGCCGATTCCTTGCAGAAATTTTCTACTGCGGCTCCCGTTTGAACTGTCATTTCTTTTCAACTGCGTACTGCGATCAGAAAGAAGCGCTTCCTTGAACGCTTCCTTGCAGGAATTTCCCATGCATCAAAATAGGCCAAGAAATTACTTGTCAGCAGCGAATCAGGCTTAAGGTGATTATAAAACGAAGCCACACCTCAAATTTTCAAGAGCACAAGACTTGAGAACCAAATAGCGCTCCGCGTTGAAAATCTATCCCACTGGTCACCACCAGCAAGCAAGCAATTTGATTGGTTTTCAACGCGAACTGTTGCCAGATACTCTCGTCTTGTGCACTTGAAAATTCAAAGTTTGGCTTCGTTTTATAATCATCTTAAGCATAAAAACAACTCCGTACAAGAATGTGGTTTTCAGCGAGCTTTGTATACAATTGAAACTTCTTGGCTCCCCCGTTGGGAAACTTATCTCAAGGCCTATGTAAACAGTAAGGTACAGTGGGGGAAGTGTATCAGTGGGGTAAGTGGATCATTTCAAGCATGATTTTTCAAATCGGCGTATCTAACACTCGGATGGTTTCGAGAAAAATGCGATGCAAAATATTGTAAAGCATTTTAAATCCTGTTTAAAATGTTTTGCATTTTTTCTAATGCGATGTCTACTATAAGTTGAAAAAAAGAACACTGTTTCTAACCACTATTAAACAAATCCGATTTGTTTTGAATTTAATTGAAAAACAGGTAAAATTAGAGAATAAACCCTTTTGCTTTGTGCTGCTCACATACACCATGGATGATTCGTCGATACCATACCTTGATTGATACATACACCTTGCTTGATGCGTCGGTTTGACAGTTCGTTTTGCACATCCGTCACGTCATATACACCAGTATTGTTTTGAAGTTGCACATACACCGGTTTGCAAATTCCCATAAAACTTATTAAACTTAGTCAATTCGTCAGTTTCAACTTTCAACGACAACGAATATTAGTTTCCGAATGTTTCCAATTTCAACTCGACTAAGAGGAGCACCGGACGGAGCCGTAAATAACAAAAGCAGGAGGAGAACAGTTCTTGTGCGAAATTTGGTGAGAAATATTGTCTTAAACCGAATACTGATGATGTTCCACATCAGTTTGCCGACCCGTCAGCTCGCTCAACTGTGGAAGTCCAATTCTCTCGATTTCCAACATGTTTAGTGATTTGGAAACAGTATGACGTATCTGGTGTTCGAAATTTTATGGTTTGATTCTACATATAGGTCGCTTTACTATGAGCATATGTACGGTGTATGTGCTAGCATGAAAAATGTTGACAGTTGAGTCGCTTTGCAAACGAAGGGTGTATGTAGCCAAATTGAAAACACTGAGTAAAGTGCACATAGGGCATAATTTTAATTTATTTCTAAAAATCAAAAAATGGATGTAGGAATACTTTTATAGACACAATAGGTAGATTATGCGTTTGTCAAGCCCATGCAAAGCAAATCTCGATTTGTTTATTTTTGCAGATACGTCGGATTGAAAAGTTTGGCTTGATTTGTCAATATAAAGCATAAATGCTTGAATATGTGTAATGTTTTCGCACCATTGCTTCGTTTTAGGTTATATTCTTATGCCCACACTGATACTATTGCAAAACTGGTACTACACGTACACTAACACAAGCAAACTTGTTAGCTGCAAAAAGTAATTAATTTCAACATTGTTTTCCATCAATCAAAAATCCATTGTATCTCTATCTTAAATCGAATTCTATATTTTTTTCGACACATGGTGAGCACTACAGTTCTAATTGAATGAATCACAATGAAGAATATGTGATTTTTATAAATAAATACAAATATATTGGACATGATACACTTACCCCTACTTTTTAATGGGGTGGGGTAAGTGAATCAAGAATTATTATCATTTATTGGCAGACTGCTTACGAGAATTTTATTAAGCTTTAATATCCGCAAATGTTGTTTTCCTTTATTTTCTTCCATTCCCAGCTTGAATTTGTCAAATTGACCATAGAAAATTTGAATTAATCCACCTAAAAGTTTTTTTTAACCTTTCTGGCAAAAAAAATGTAAAAGAATAACAATATCAAAATGTACACGAAGCTTTTCGTGTTTTATCTAAGTTGAGTTGTAAAAGAGCAAAATATACTAATTTTCCAATTGAACGCATAGTATCGTACCTTATTTGACCATATAAATTGTTCTAGACAGATGATACACATATGTTCATAAATAAAATAGAAGTATTTCAGTTTGTTAATCCAGAGTAAAAGTAACTAATATTTTTAAACTAAGAGTGTTTTTAGAAAATATCGTTAGGAATAATCCAACAATACTTCTTTATAACTTATGCGTATAAATGGATGAATTTTCTCCAAATTTTTCTAGAGTCAATGTTTTTTTTTGTTAGATTTAGTATGAACTATATTTTGATTAAATAAAGGAACTTTTTTAAATTTTAAAGTATTATAATGTAACATTACTAGCACTAATAACAAGAACGAGAGTAATATCATTTTTATTATACATAATCACACCACATTTGTTTCGAGAACAGTTTTTTTTAATTGGTGATCCACTTACCCCACCATGGTGGGACAAGTGGATCATTTGGCGCAAATTTTTAAGTCTCTCATAATCATTACATAACAATCAGAAAAATAAAAAATAAATGACGATTTGAAGTATAATAGTCCCTCATTTGTTATCCACAGAAAAAAATTGAATTACATTATTCACGTTAGCTGTACATGACAATGAAGTTAATTATTGATTTTTCTGTATCCACTTACCCCACGGTACCTTATAGTAAATGAAAAAATGTGTTGTAGTCTAATATTGTTGGGAATGGGGGTGATGTCACACTAGGTCTTGATAGCAAACAGCAGCTTTTTGATCGTGTAAGCTTCAAGCTACAAAATGTTTTATTAAATATTATAGGTTCAGAATACAAAGAAATTTGTTACTCACGATTTTAGTGCACTTCATATGATTTTGAAGAAATCGTATCGAATACCCTAGATCTGGATTTTGCGTTCACTATAAACATAATTAAGTTCTTTAGTTCTAGGTACAACCATAGATTTTTAAGTAGTTACAATTCAGTTGAGTAATTTTATATGTAGTTCAAGCAATTTAAGATTAGCAAAACAATAGAAATTAAGTTGAATAAAGCAGATTAGCTTTAGTAGAACACTAGCTGTATAAGGTTGAGGTAATGATGACTAGCAGTGTTTTCAGTCTTATCTACCTATCTGTCGCAGTGACAAGCATGACGGAACGCTCAGGTACGATCTACTGTACGTTAATGTTCGCAGCGGCGCTGCACCGAGGGGTGTTGTCGGCACATACCTCCACCCGTGAACCTAAGTGACGTCCTGGATCTCCTTGAAGGCCTGTAGGTTCACAATCTTCTAAGACGTCCAACACCGCTAGCCTAATAGCAGGTCGCCGTAAAAGTCCACTCGCTGTACGAACTATCGCTTGTCGAACTCTTCCGTCTCTGCCAACGATGGTTTTCTCGATACGTCCCCTTATCCATTGAGTACGTCCAGTTCCGTTCACGATCAGAACCAGATCTTCTCCTGCAAGGTCTTTGGTCTCCTTAAACCATTTGTTTCGGCGCGTAATGACTGGTAGATATCCCCTTATCCACCTTTGCCAGAACTCTCCAACGACATGTTGAGCCATTTTCTAACCGCTACGAAGTGTTGCTGGTCCACGGGAAGCTCCGACAACTTCAGATGATCCAGTTTTGTTTCCCGTTGAGCTGCCCAACAGAAAATGGTTGGGGATCAACGACTCTTGACTAGCTGATTCCAACGGAATATACGTAAGTGGTCTGGAGTTTACTAGTGCTTCGGCCTCATTTATAATGGTTTCCAGAGTCTCATCGTTGGGCTTACGAGGATGTTCTAGAGCAGAACCAACCGCTGCCTTTATTGATCTAACCAAACGCTCCCACACGCCTCCCATGTGGGGAGAGGCGGGCGGTATGAACTTCCACTTTGTTTCCGCGTTCGTGAAAGTGACTGCGAATTCCTCGTTACTGGCACCGATTTCTTCCTGAAGCTGTTTGTTGGCACCTTGAAAACAAGTACCGTTATCTGAATAGAAAACAGCTGGAGAACCACGACGTGAAATAAATCTTCGGACAGCCATAATACAGGATTCTGTAGAGAGGCTGTGCACTATTTCCATATGAACAGCCCGAATAGAAAGACAGGTAAAAAGGGCTATCCAACGTTTTACATGACTTATACCAAGCTTGACGAATACTGGCCCAAAATAGTCCAGGCCAACATACGTAAACGGACGCACGAAGGGTTCCAGTCTCTCATCGGGAAGTGGCGCTATTACAGGTGGTTTTGGAAGGGCCTTATTTATCCGACACCATATACAACGGTTTGCTACTCTTTGCACAAGAGATCTCAACTTTGAAATCTCGAAACGCTGGCGTAGTTCGTTTAAAACTGTTTCCCTATTGACGTGACGATAATGACAGTGAAACCAGTCAACAATCAAGATTGTTATAGGGTGTTCCTTGGGCAAAATAACTGGGTATCTTGCATCAAATGGTAGATATTTGGCCAACCCAATACGACCTCGCATTCTCAGTACTCCATTGGTGTCCATGTAAGGCCCTGTTTTGAAAATTGAGCTGGACTTCGGAACAGTAGCATGTTTCGCTTCTGGTGAACCAATTGATTTCCGCAGTATAGACCACTCTTCTGGAAAAGCTTCCTGTTGTGCCATTTTCCATAGAAGAATCTCGGCCTGTGCCAACTCTTCTTGAGTGAGTATTTGGCGATGTAGCTTCTGGCGCAAACTGTTCCGTCGACGCAAACTGTTGGAAAAACGGATAACGGACGCAATTACGCGAAGGAGCTTTTTCCATCTGCTGAATCGAGTGTAGGAGATTTGAACGCTCAGGTTTTCCAGGAGGAGGAGTTCAGACCGACGTTTGAAAAGTTCAGCGAACGAGAACGGCCTACGACTGATAGATTTTGCCACTTCCAAGAATATGGTAATTCGAAGAATCTATTTCCAACCCAGCATCCCGTATCGGTACACCTGAAATTCACCTTAAGGACAGAATCGCAAATCGAACACGTTTTGATCGATGGACGATACTTCTCCGACATAACCGACGCAAGAACCTATCGTGGCGCTAATGTTTACTCCGACCACTACCTGGTGATGGTGAAACTGCGCCCAAAACTATCCGTCATCAACGATGTACGGTACCGACGCCCGCCTCGGTACAATCTAGCGCGACTGAAACAACCGGATGTCGCAAATGCGTACGCGCAGCATCTTGAGGCAGCGTTGCCGGATGAGGGCGAGCTCGATAGGGCCCATCTTGAGGACTGCTGGAGGACAGTCAAAGCAGCCATTAACGACGCTGCCGAAAGCATTGTCGGATATGTGGAACGGAGATCAACAAATGATTGACTCGACGAGGAGCGCCAGGAGGTTTTGGAGGAGAAAAATGCAATGTGGGCTGCAATGATGCAGCATAGTACGTCAAACGATACAGATTTAAGCGGAAACAGCAAACCCGCCTATTCCGGGACAAAAAGCTCCGGCTGCAAGAGGTGGAATGCCAAAAGATGCAGTTGCTGTACCGTTTTCAAGAAACGCGAAAGTTCTATCAGAAACTCAACGCATCCCACAAAGGCTTCGTGCCACGAGCTGAAATATGCCAGGATAACGATAGAAGCATCTTGATGGACGGTCGCGAGGTGATCGAAAGGTGGAAGCAGCCTTACGATGAACACCTGAATGGCGCAGAGAACACAGCCACAAAAGATCAGGACAGCGAAGGCGATGGCTACGTCAGCACTGCGGACCAGTTCGTTCGAGTCTCGGCGGGGACTACGACAGGGTGATGGCTTTTCGTGCCTGTTGTGTAATATTGCGCTTGAAGTTGTCATGCGAAGAGTCGGACTTAACAGTTGAGGCACGATTTTCACGGGATTCGGACAATTTGTTTGCTTTGCGGACGATATGGATATTATTGGGAGAAAATTTGAAACGTTCGCAGATTTGTTCACCCGCCTAAAACGCGAAGCAACAAGAGTCGGGCTAATGGTGAATGCGAAAACGAAGTACATGCTGATAGGAAGCAGTGTCACGGTAGACGGGGATACCTTCGAGGTGGTGGACGAGTTCGTCTACCTCGGATCTTTGCTAACGGCTGACAACAATGTTAGTCGGGAAATACGAAGGCGCATCATCAGTAGAAGTCGTGTCTACTATAGGCTCCAGAAGAAACTGCGGTCAAGAAAGATTCAGCCCCGTACCATATGCACGATGTGCAAAACGCTCATAAGACCGGTAGTCATATACGGGCATGAGACGTGGACTATGCTCCAGGAGAACTTGCAAGCTCTTGGGGTTTTCGAACACCGAGTGATAAGAACGATCTTCGGCGGCGTTCGGGAGAACGGTGTGTGTCAGCGAGCTCGTTCAACTCTACGGCGAACCCAGTATCCTGAAGGTTGCTAAAGCTGGAACGATACGCTGGGCAGGGCATGTTGCAAGAATGCCGGATGACAGCCCTGTAAAGATGGTATTCGCTTCGAATCCATTCGGATCAAGAAGGTGTGGGGCGTAGCGAGCTAGGTGGATTAACCAGGTGCACCAGGACCTGGAAAGCGTGGGTCGCAGTCGGGGATGGAGAAAAGCGGCCATGAACCGAGGGAATTGGCGAAATATTGTATTGGCGATATTTTATCAAGTTAATTGATGTAAAACCAAATAAATAGATAATAACGAGTCATTGTTATGATCTTGAAAAGGAAGGGAAGGATGGTTTAGGGTCAAATGGTCTAAAATGCCGCTTTATGGATTTGTGTCGTTTTTTTCCAAATGAGATCCACATTTTAACGCCATTCAAAGTCCTAACAGTAACTTTACAATATTTTCTAGCTAGCATCATGAAAACATTTCCCAAATTTGAGTTTTTTAACGGGTTTAAATCATGTAGAAAAGTTGGTTGAAAATGGGGGTGGTACAAAATGACCAAATGGATGGGGTAGAATGCCATTTAGTATGGAGAACTAGTAGTTAGCAACCATGTTTCTCCATGAGTTTGCTCTGTGGTATGGAAACGCTTATAATGAAATCATCGGAAAACCTGAATTTTTATGCAAAAATGGGAAAAATGTTGAAGTTTACCGGAAAATTAAGGAAAAATCCATGAATTTATGTCCAAGGGTTGTGGCGGCAACTCTTGGGTAAACATATTTTAACATCGTTTGGAAAAGAATACTAATTGAAACGTTCTAGGAATGGTTTGATGAGGTGAGCCATTTTACCCCATCAGTGCGTCTTGGACCATGTTCCCCTACTGCGTTTCACTTGCAATGCGTGTAAATTGCTGCCGCCGTTAGCGCACGGTTACGAGGCCCACAATAGAACACATTTTCCTGTGGAAAGCGTGCGGGTGGTCATCGGTTTTTCAGTTCTGGCGCCTAAACGGTAAAAGATACCACTTTGGCGTCTATGGACGAAAGTTAGAGTATGCATTAATGAAGCAAAAAATATTTTTTAGAATTTTTTTATGATACAGACGATAGTTTTTACGCTATTTTTCCGACATTTTTTTTCAAAGTGAAACATTTTCCAGGAAATGTTTTTCTTTTTGTATTTACAACGGATTGCTAAGCTGAGGAAATTTCATTTCGATTCCACCAAAAAACTTTTGTTCTACGATGCATAGTTCAGGAGATATAAGTTTGAATTCCACTTTTGATCATGTATCCACTAGCTGGTGGACCACCTCAGGTGAAAATTTCATACAAATCGGAGAACCTCCGGTCCAAATCTGTCCGATAATTTAAAAAAATGCCCATATTTGTCTTTGATCTGTGTTTTTATGCAAGTTTGAAAAAATCTTGAACAAAATAAAGTCCATCTTGTGTACTTCAAACAGTTGTTACCGTGTGAATTTGAGGTCGACAGATTTATTCAAAAAAAATCTCAATCCTTCAATTTGTTGATAGACATGCAGCTTAAACATGTAAAATTTTTAACTCTAGGGGCCGATTTCTTCAGCCCCGCTCACGGTCTTAAACCTAGTATTCCCGGACACGGCAACAATAAACAGCAGACTTCCGATAATTTAAACAAACGTACCGAAATAACTTTATTGGTTTGTATTGTTAAATTTCCCCTGCAGATTATACACATTTTAGTAATTTTCTATGGTTAAGATGCATAAGATTAAGTCTATCAATTTACTTACGTTTAGTGTCTTATCGCAGTCCCGTTCTGTCCGGAATGTGCTAGCGTACGGTATCTTCGTAGACCCTGAGCGTTTAAGATAGCTTCATATAATGGATCTAGCTAAATTTCAGTAACAACTGCTGTAACTGCTATACTGTTGTCCTTCTTGCACAGTGTAAGTTTAATTCTTCTCACTAAATTTAAGCTTTAGGTGCGCGAATTCAATTATAGAAATTAACTATATGATTTAGATAACGTAATTGTAATAATAATTCACTTTAGTTTAGATTGTAGCACGTAGTACCAGTGAACGTTTTGTTTTGAATCATTTCTCCTCTCTATCCTTTTGATCGGTAGACACGGTTTTTCGTATTTGACGGTTCTCTCTACTATCACTCGCATTACCCTGTATTGGTGACGGTACATCCAGGTTGAGGCTCATTGGTAACGGAGGCGCGTTCGTAGATTGCGGAACAGTCCCCCCCAGTACACAGGGTCCAGATACCTGCGTACTCTCTGTTGCGCCGACGTCCAAAACTGCAAGCTTAACCGCAGGACGTACGTAGATGTTGGACGTGGTTCGCACCGTTGCACTACGTACCTGACCATTCTTTCTATTGACGTCTACCACACGACCCTTTGGCCAAAGGTTCCTTGGGAGGTCTGGGTCGACGATCACTACGACATCGTCGATCTAGATCGGTTTGACCGGGTAATACCACTTTGTTCGACGGCTGATCGTTGGCAAGTACTCTCGTAGCCAGCGTTTCCAAAACATGTTAGCGTAGACTTGTGATGTTTTCCAACTGTTCATGAGCGTAGCGAGGTTGTCATCATAGGGCACTAAAGGTTTTGAACCTCCGGACGTGCCCAATAAAAAATGATTAGGCGTTAATGCTTCATTTTCAGCGTCTTCAATAGGAACATAGGTGAGGGGGCGCGAGTTGATGATATTATCGACCTCCAAAAGGCTGTTCCGAAGGACTTCATCAGTAGGTAATCGTGGGAGATGCATGTTGTTCAGTATTTTCTTTACAGACTGCACCAGTCTCTCCCAGCTCCCACCCATGTGTGGACTGCTTGGGGGTAGGAAGGTCCACTTGGTGTTTGGTGTTACAAACTCCTGCATAAGTCTATTCTGATCGAGTTTCTGGAGTGCTTCAATCAGTTCTCGGTTGGCGCCCATGAAGTTCGTTCCCCTGTCACTGAACAGTTCTATAGGCGTTCCTCGTCTGGCCATAAAATTCCGCACGGCCATAATACATGAGCTAGTATTAAGTGAGTGTGCAATCTCGATGTGGATCGCCCGTATTACAAGACATGTCAGCAATACGCCCCATCTCTTCTCGGTGCGCCTTCCAACAACAACTTGCATTGGTCCAAAGAAATCAATTCCAGTATAGGAGAATGGACGAGAGTAGGCTGCTAATCGAGCTGGTGGAAGATCGGCCATAATTGGCGGCTGTGGTCGTGCTCTCGCATTCTTGCAGTACTGACACTCTCGTCTAACTTTGTTGCAAACCCTTCTCAGTTGTGGAATCCAGTACTTCTGCCGCAATTCGTTAACAACCGTTTCATGGTTAAGGTGGTGAAAACGCTCATGGGTGAATTGTATGATGAGTGTTGTAACTATATGCTTTTTTGGTAACAAAACTGTATGGATAGCGCTCACATCGATAAACTGACATCCTGCAGCACGTCCGCTTTTACGAAGCACTCCATGCTCATCTAGAAATGGTGAAAGTTTGTAGAGTGCGCTGCTCTTGGGAACCGGGGCCACTGTTCTCCCGTTAACACCTTCACTTTTCTTTAGTATCGATACTTCTTCGCTGAATACTTCTAGCTGCACCTGCCGGTAGATGCAACGCTCCGCTTCGACAAGCTCCGACTGCTTGAGGATTCCAGTGAAACATGACTGATTCTTGAGACTGGCCTTTATGTTCCTGGCGAATCGAAGGACGTAAGCGGTAATTCGCAAAAGCTTTCTCCAGTTCGAGTATTTGGTGAAATTCAAGACGAATGTCCGTTCGGCATGGTTGTTAACTGAAACATTTCTTTCCGTTGTAGTTGTTCCATAACTTGTTGGCTGGTTAGGCCAAGCACTTTGTTGTTGCCACATGAAATCTGGCCCCTTGAACCACCGACTAGAGGAGGAAAGATCAGGAATTCTTTGCCACTTCGTTCCTTCGTCAGCTACATTCAACTTGGTTGGAATCCAGAACCATTCCGATAGCTCAGTGTTTTCTAGGATTTCACCAACTCTGGCGCCAACGAACTTGCTGTATCTTCTATGGTCTGATTGTATCCAGCACAGAACGTCCCTTGAATCCGTCCAGAAAAACCGTTTTTTCACCGGCATACGATGAGTCTCTTCGAGTGTCTTAGCTAAACGCGTTCCAATGACTGCGGCTTGGAGTTCCAATCGAGGAATCGACATGTATTTTAAAGGAGCGACACGGGTTTTTGCAGTGACGAAAGCACACTCCACATTTGTGCTTTCTTCGAACCTAAGATAGGCGATTGCTGCGTAGCCATTCTCGCTTGCATCAACGAAGATATGTAACTGTACTTCGTTAGTATCAATCGAACATGTAGTGTTCGCCCGATAGCATCTGGGAATAGCGACATTCTCCACTTGATGTAACACGGTGAGCCATGTCCTCCACTTCTCTAGTTGCTCATCGGCTATTGGTTCATCCCAACCTATGTTGGACCGCCAAATATCTTGCAGAAGGACCTTTAAATACATTAAAACGTTTGCAAGAAGTCCCAGTGGATCATAAATGGACATGAGTATTTTTAAAACCTCCCGCTTCGTGGGAACTTGCTCTCCGGATAACAACTCTTGCTTACATCTCTTCGGCATCTTGAATGTAAATGTATCGTTGATTGTATCCCACCACATGCCTAATACTTTTTCTGTTGCCATTTCTCCAGTCTTGTTCAGATCTTTGTGAGGAGAATTCTGCTCGCCCATAGAATCAACTACTTTCTTGGAGTTTGATAGCCAACCTCGAATCTCAAACCCTCCTTCGGCATGTATGCGTCGAACATCATGTGCAATTTTGATGGCTTCTGCTTCAGATTCGACGCTATAGAGCATATCATCCACGTACGTGTCGTCACAAATTGCTTCCACCGCTTTCGGTAACTGGCTTCTGAATCTTTCAGCATTCGTATTCTTGATGAACTGTGCGCTGCTCGGCGAACAACTCGCACCAAACGTCATAACTTCCATCACATATGTTGAAGGAGCCTTTCCAGGATCGCCATCGTTCCACAGAAACCGCTGACAATGTTGGTCATTAGGATTTATTCTGACTTGGTGAAACATTTCACGAATATCTCCTGACACAGCCGTACGGTACTCCCGGAAGCGTAAAAGAACATATTGAAGTGGAGTTACTTGATCAGGACCTTTTAGCAGAAACGAATTAAGTGAAAGGTTTCCCACCTTCGCCGCAGCATCCCAAACGATTCGTAGCTTATCAGGTTTATTAGGATTTACTACAGGGAAAATTGGTAGGTACCACCTGCGCCCGGTGTGTGTTGCCTCCTCTTGTGCCGAAAGCTTACGTATATATCCTTTCTGTTGGTAGTCAAGGATCTTCTCCTGAAGAACCTTGGATAATTTTGGTTCTCGAACCATGCGCTTGTTCAGACAATCATGCCGTTTTAAGGCCATGGCTTTGCTTTCCGGTAGCCGGAATTGTTCGTAACGCCATAGTAGACCGGTTTCGTACCTCATATTCTGGAGAATCGTGTTTGTCCGCAATAACTTCAGTGCTCCTTCATCATCTTTAGATACCAAAGGCTCTCCAGAAAGCTGAATTCCGAGGCTGTCCGTTGAAAAATAATTCTTGAGCGCCGCATGAAGACCATCACACTGGCAAACATGGAAACTATACGAGACGTCTACTTTCGCTTTAGTGTGTTCAGAAGTCAAACATGGACCGTAGATCACCCATCCCAATCGTGTTAGCACCGCCGTCGGTTGGATTTCACTACCTTCTCTGGAGTCCAGTGGATACTCCAGTCTTGAGTTGTCAACGCCCAGCAGAATTCGAGGTTTCACTTCAGCGTATGACTCTATGGGTAGTCCAGACAAATGCTGGAAATGTTTTGCCAGATCCGTTACACACATTGATTGAGCTGGCAAATCAAGGCTCCGCACTGTATGTACCTCTGAAAGACGGTAGCATTGTTCGGGGTTGAGGGCGCCGGCTATTTCCGTTGAGAATACTACAGAGTCTTGTTCATATCTTCCTTGACCACCAGTCCAAGAAATACACAATGGAGACTTTTCACCGCGCAGGTTAAGCTCCTCCCACAAGCTGTGCTCCATTAGAGTTGAAGTCGAGCCCGCATCGAGAAAGGCGTAAGTTTCAATGGATCTTCCTTTACCATGTATCGTTACACGAATATACTTCAACAGTACTTTTCCCAGCGAACTGTATTGAGCGTTGACTGACGCTATCTGTGCTGGAGTGCTTGATGTCTGCTTCTGATGTTTGTTTTCATCGTGCAATAGCCAGTGGTGTAGAAAGGCGCATCCATTCTGATTGCAGGGTATCTTTCTTTCACAGGTTTTAAAATGCTTATTCAAACACTTTCGACAAATCTTCTTCTCGTTCACCAACGCCCACCGAGCATTTAGTGCCATGTTAAGGAAGTTGCTGCATTTTTCGAGGGAGTCGCATTCATCTCCGCATGCCAAACAGGCCTTCGGGTCTTCCGAGACTGGATCGGTTGTGGAGTGCGCATGGACGTAAACTTCATCCTTTCGGACTTTCCTCTCTGATTTGGTCTCCGACTTCGGCAGTTTGGTCCAAACAGTTGGTCTGATCACCTGGCTCAATGCCTCCACCATCTCTCCCAACCAATTGTTGAATTCGAGCAACGTAACAGTTCCAATTTCTTTCCGATAAAATGCCCACTTCATTTTTAACGTCGATGGAAGGCTATCAACGAGCTCTTGAAGCAAAGCAACATTATACAGTCGCTCATCCATCTGACACACTTGAATGGTCGCACACAAATTCTGAACTGCGATGCCGAAGTCGACGATTGTCTCCATTTTGTCAGCTTTTGGTGGTGGCATCAATCGAATTCTATGGATCATTGTTTCTATGATGGACTCCGGATTGCCGAAAAGTGTTTTCAGCCGGTGCAAAATTACTGGAACGTTGTCCGGATGAAGTACCGTAATTTCGGGTGAAATTGATCAATTTTCACGGTTTTTCTTGTATGATTTCTATTAGGTTGACAATGCCAAAAAACTGAATGCAGGAAAACAAGTACGAAGGTGAGCCTTATTGACTCAAGTATCAAAATTTTCTAACAAATGTAATTTTAGTGCTAAAAAATATGTCTAAAATGAAAAATCGGGAGATCTCATTTCGGGGTGAAATTGATCACTTATCAATGCCATTATTGTTAGTTTTCAAAACAACTTAACATAATAAATTTGAGCTCCCTGAATCCGAATATGCTTGCCAAATTCTTAACAATACAATATTTATAGAAATAATGAATGTTTAAATTTCAAGAATAACGCAGAAAACGCCTGAAAGTATGCAATTTCCTAAGGAATTTCCTGATATATACCAGAAATTCAATTATTACAACGAAATCAACGAATTGGTACGAGTTTTGGTTATGAAATCTAGTTTGGGGATATATCTTAAGTATCCTCACAAACTTTCAGGATTATACCATGTCCAAATCCGTGTCTAGAACTAGAAGTTTATTTATGTTTGTCAACACTGCACCGTACAAGATTTTGAAATTTTACATTATTTTAATAGAAATGAACATTTTTGAACGCAAAAAACTTCACAACACACAATTTGGACATACTTACGACAAACAACGTTCATTCACTGCAGGTTACATTGATATTTGTGCTCCATTAGGAAGAAATAAAACCGAGTGACACAGTGATCAATTTCACCCTACTGATCAATTTCACCCGAATTTACGGTAGCAGACTTTTTACAGCGTTCAACGCCTTGTCGTGCAGGCTCCTTTCAAGGCGATCGAGTAGCTCATCATTCCGAAAAGCACACATTCTAGAAGTGCGTTCATACGCCGCAATGAATCGCGGCCAATCTTCAGGATCGCCGCCGAACTTCGGCAGATCCTTTACTGTTTGTCTTGCAGATAGGTGACTGCTGTTCAGCTCTACGGGGTCGCTGCACTGCTAAATGACGTTCAGATTTTGCTGCGGAGTCGACGTCATCATCGGTGGTGGTCCGACACTTTGTGAGTAAGATGCCATGGTTCGAACAGGTAGTTGCGCATAAGTCATCGCCGGATAAGCAGTCGTCATTATTGGTTGCTGCGATGCTATGGTGTACACAGGAACCGATGGCAGACTAGAGGCTGCTACTTGGTATCTGTTGAATGTCGGCTGATAACTTGATCCAATTCTCGCAGTGGGTCCTCCGGCTTGATGGTGTTCCATGTATCTTACACCAGGCATACTATTTCCGTTAGGTTGCTCTGAAGCACACGAGTGAAGCAAAGCTGAGTTGTCAACCTGTTGCTGGTAAGGAAATGATACGGCTGGAGCTCGCTTGCCTGAATGACACTCTTGGATCGGCGGTACAGCTGGTTTTCGCAAGAGTTCGTCGTACACCGGAAGTGGCGTATCATCCATCGAGTTTTGTCACTCTCTGCCAACGTTATCAGTCTTCTCCAGCCACTCGTTGATTTTATCAAGACTGGTAACCGATTCCATGTCGGACTCACTTATTTCCAACATCTCTTGCTCCAGTGCTAATTTCTCCTCGAGTTGTTTCATTTCCAACGCTTGTCTTGCTTCCAATGCCTTCGCTTGTAGTTCCAACAACTTCATTGAACGCCTCGAAGACTTCGAAGATGCTTTGTCGCTCCTTGCAGCTGACTTTACATTGTTGGCTGTGGAGCTGGCCAACGGTTCTGCATTGGGCTGCTCATTTATCATTACCACTTTTCCTGCACTTTTGGATTGCTGCTGATGCTGCTTCGGTATGACGCCGGTCGATTTCGAAGGCAATTCGAAGCCCACTGTAGCTACTCTCGTCAGCGAACTTGGCTGCTGCAACTGCAACATACCTATTTGCAGCTGATCAATCTGCTCTTGCTTTTGCTGCTGCAACTCTTGCAGTTTCTGCCGCTGCTCAAGCTTCTGCAGTTCTTTCATCTGCTCCAGGTGTTTCTGCTGCTCTCGTTGCCACTGCTTCTGCTGCTGCTCGAGGCGCGCCATCTGTTCACTCAATGCACATCTCTGTTTCTCCAGCGATGTCCTTAGGCACCTATTACAGCTCCAATCTCTATCACGGATACTATCGTCGACATCTACACAACTATAATGATGCCACACGTCGCACTCATCACATTGGACCATCCGACTAGTATCGACGCGACGACAGGTCCCGCAACTCGCCCCCTCACCATCAATCGAACTAACTTTTCTCAGGGAACATTTCCCATCGCTCGCTAGGCTTTCGTTCGACATTCCGAATTAAACGGGAAATTTAATTTATTCCCGGACACGGCAACAATAAACAGCAGACTTCCGATAATTTAAACAAACGTACCGAAATAACTTTATTGGTTTGTATTGTTAAATTTCCCCTGCAGATTATACACATTTTAGTAATTTTCTATGGTTAAGATGCATAAGATTAAGTCTATCAATTTACTTACGTTTAGTGTCTTATCGCAGTCCCGTTCTGTCCGGAATGTGCTAGCGTACGGTATCTTCGTAGACCCTGAGCGTTTAAGATAGCTTCATATAATGGATCTAGCTAAATTTCAGTAACAACTGCTGTAACTGCTATACTGTTGTCCTTCTTGCACAGTGTAAGTTTAATTCTTCTCACTAAATTTAAGCTTTAGGTGCGCGAATTCAATTATAGAAATTAACTATATGATTTAGATAACGTAATTGTAATAATAATTCACTTTAGTTTAGATTGTAGCACGTAGTACCAGTGAACGTTTTGTTTTGAATCATTTCTCCTCTCTATCCTTTTGATCGGTAGACACGGTTTTTCGTATTTGACGGTTCTCTCTACTATCACTCGCATTACCCTGTATTGGTGACGGTACATCCAGGTTGAGGCTCATTGGTAACGGAGGCGCGTTCGTAGATTGCGGAACACCTAGTTTAATCATATGAGTAAACGTGGTTTACGGCTTAAGTGAAGGTAAAGAAATCGGCCTTTGCAAAAAAGGTAGGGTAGATTGCCAATCCTAATGCCTAAGCTAAACTGCGCACTATGGCCCTCCGAACATTTAGGGGGAATGGTCCTCCGGAAATCTAGGGGGTTGGTGTCAGGCCCTGCAAGCCAACCGTAAAAACACATCAGCACAGGAACGTCAACGAGAGAATACGGACCGGAACAATCGGCAAAGACCACAGCGACGAAAATGGACTAGCGATTGGAAACTCGGTACGTGGAACTGCAAATCTCTCAACTTCCGAGGATGGAGAGAAGCGGCCATGAACCGAGGGAATTGGCGAAATATTGTTGGCGAGGCTTTATCAAGATAATTGATGTAAAGCCAAATAATGAATGAATGATGAGATTGCCAATCCATATTTTCAAACGAGCAATAGTTCACGCTATGTCTAAATTCTAAATCAACAGATTATGAAGATCGAATGTACCTCTGATTTTTACCCGCTATAGATCAGTATTTGGTCTATAATTTCATAATCGAAATGGAGTGAAATGCGTAGGAAAACATAATTTTCATGGGCTGTATATGAAAAAATAGCTAAAGAGTGGAAAAAATCAAAAGTTCACCGAAGCAATATTTTTAAACCTGCCGAATATGAAAATACAACCCCAATACTGAACTCTAGCGGAAAACAGTTCGAGTTACATTGAATTTTCAAAATCTGCTGGTTTAGACATAGCGTGTAGTTCTTGGCTTTGTTATAGACGGAAACGGAAACAAGAGACCCGCTTCTTTCGGGACAATAAACTACACTTACATGAAGCGGTGAGCGAGTAGGAACAGTAGTACCGGTCTCGATAAACGCAAAACTTCCATCTGAAGCTCAAAGCTTTTTGCTAAGCTTTCGATCCGCGAGCCGAGATGTGCAGGGATAAGGACGGAAGCCTTATGACGGACGAACGTGAGGTGATCGAAAGGTGGAAGCAGCACTTCAATGAACTTGTGCATCTTATGAACTGTTATGTCTGTTTACCTGTGGTGATAATTCAAGGTGCTCTCTATGTCCCACTAGACTGGCCCTGCTCAGTATGGTAGAAAAATAAAGTTGTGTAATTCCACGGGGCACCCTCCAGGATTGTTATGAATGTTTGTCTGTGGTGATAATTCAAGATGCTCTATATGCTCTACCTACCGCTAGTTACAATATCGGTATAAATAAATCAACATGGTACAATAGTTTTAGCTTTTTGGTTATATGCTTTATATTTGCATTGATATAGATTATAGATTACAGTACATAGATCAAGAAGCTCTCTAACCATCATCTTTTTTGAAAGAGTAACATTTGATCCTGGGTGGATAGAAATAGTAAATTCGAGAAACTTCTCGCAATTCATAACAGTAGATAGTAATGATAATGATAACAGACTCCCTTTTTTTTTGGTTAGCATTGATTGGTTACATTGCTTCGTTGTTGTCAACAGCAGTTTTGGTCGTTTTTCTCTACTAGTTATATTTTGTACACCACACACTTGAGATGGATATTCCATAACTGATTAAATATTGATCCTTGAATAATAATATCTAGTGAATTCAGAAGAAACCAAACAAATGTTGTCTTCTCTTATCAGATCATCGTTGTCTCTATGTTCACTTGTCTTATAACTCTAACTTTATCACACGCATTTTCTTGACATAGCCATTCATTTTCATGATGAAAACATATATACAGATTGGGAGACATCAATATTCAAGAGGAGGTACCCTGTACTGCTACATTGATGAAAGTGGCATCGTTACTGGCTGTTGCGGGAAAGGTTGCCATGCTCGGAAGTGATCAATTATTCGCTATATTCTTTATATGCGAAGTTATACGGCAATGTGCAATCGTCAGACTCTGTTTAATCCTCGCCTTTCTATTGTCTACTGATTAGTATATTGAATATAGATTATATAGGCCAATAAACATGTGATCTATGGATTTATGCATGCACAGAAGAGTAGTCCAGTTGTTCGATAGCGAAGTCATCATCAAATTATTGTATATCTATATTCACTTTAGCATTTCAGTTGCATGAAATAGTAGTATCACGCTGCTTAATGAGGTTCGTAAACTTAGACGGTTTCCAGTCACCATTCATTTCATTTTTCTTCATGATTTTATATCCAATAAAGGCCATTAAAGCTCCTTGTACTATGGTCCATAAGAAAGGCGTAGAGTAATTATTTGTGCCAAATTTGTCAACAATTCTCTCAGCATCCACACGGCTTACTTCATATCGATCATTAGTCGTTTTACGAGTTTCCCGACGATCTTCGACACGATCTTCTCTTTCACGGTCTAAGCGATCTTCAGATATGCGGCGTGCACTGCGGTTGACTCGTTCTTGTTCACTACGTTGTTCGTTTCGCACTCTCCGTTCATCCTGACGATTGTTCTCATCTCGCAATTGTCCACGAATTTGTTGGTACTCTCCGATGGATCTATCGCTTCTCTCTTCATTCGTTGAATCACGATCCATGCGTACGTTTTCTCCACGACGTTCATCTGCGCGTCCCTCGCGCTCACGACGTTCTTCTGCCATGTCTTCTACACGATTTAACATTTCCCTTCTCTGTTCCCTCTCGGAGTCACGAATTAGATCTTCTCTTCGTCCATCATTTCTCCGATCCCGTGTCTCTCGCATGCGTCGTTCATCGAATCGTTCTCTACGTTCAACTCGATCATCGTTTCGTGATCTACGTTCTTCAACGCTCAATCGACGATCTCCAGAGCGGTAATCAGAGCGGTCATTCATCCTTTCGACATTATCACGATGCTCGTCAGACCTGTCGTTAACATTGCGATCAATATCACGATCCTGGCGATCGAACAGTCGTTCTCGAATGTTCCGTCGCTCATCAGAAGCAGCGGAACGATCCTGACGTGTCAAACGTTCATCGCGTCTATCAGTTAGCCGTTCGTCGGTTCTTTCAACGTCACGTCGATCGAATCGCTCTGCATCACGACGCTCCGCTCGATTAAACAACAGCAAACGTTGTTCTTGATCCTGATCCAAACGATCTACTCTTTTATCCGAATAGAAACGACTTTCGTCTTCATTATCATTGCACAATCCATCGGCGTTGCAGAAGCGTCTATCCAGAAGACCATTGATTATTGGTGCAAGACACAATACCAGCATGGTCGTCCCCATCAGGTACACCAACTGCACGTTCGGTTTGGATTTTCCCATTTTGATACTGCACTTGTTACTTTTTCACAGGATATGCGATCTACGTAACACTCAATGGTAAACTGTTGCAGGTTTGCAAACCAGAGTTTCCTTTTATACGTATGAAAGCGTTTCCCGGAGCCATAAGGTTCAATAGAAGATTAGTTTAAAATTTCATTTGTCTTCAATTTCACAGCTCGATAGTTTTCTATTAGAGTATGAATGGTTGGCTGTTTCCAATCCGATAAAAAATATGTCCTCCGTCGTACGACAAAAAGGATAACTAACCACAATGTGGCAAAGCAGCATCACGCGTCGCTTCTACGCACAGGCACAAGTGTTGGAATGTGATAAGAATGAAAAACAGATGGGGTACCCTTTTGATGACGTATAGTAACAAGAGCAGTGGTTTAGAGATAAAAGACGACAAAGGGAAGTCACAAATTGAACTTGAAATTGAAAAATTGATGAATGAATTTTACTTACGTCATCGCATAGTGAAATGGAAAAAAGTTCATTCATGGTTAGATCAACTGTATCATTTGGTACGTATTATTAATAGTATCTATCTTCCCTACAATGGTGGCAATTATCGAACATGGTTATAAGTCTATTTGTGTATTCTTCATTTCACTAATTATCTTCTATCTAATGAAAAACAGCTAAACGTGAATTCCAAGTGATTTGATCAATAACTTAAAACAATAATCCCTCTGTCAGCAGCATATACTTTACCAGTTATAATAAAAATTTAAATTGCGATAACCTTCCTATTTATCGATACTTTTTCACCATTCTGCACAAGTTTTCGAAAAAATCGCTTCAATTTCTAGAATTTATGCTGATTTTTATTACAGTTCACCTGGTTTTGAAAATATTCCGATGTTCATTGGGAACCGATTCTCTCCATATAAAATTTATTTTTATATATATTTTTTTTAAATAATGAAATGTAGGCTATACGATATATAGTATCAGATTACAAAGAGCTTCTTAAAAATCATGCAAATCAGTTGAGTTGTTTGCACAAATATTCAAATTTGGTTGTTATGATTTTTCAAAAGTATTCGAGATCTTTATATTCATAACTTGGACGTAATGCCAAAAAGAATATTCATGACTTGAAAACGGTTGCACCAATTCGCTTCTATTTTCACAACAGACTCTCATTGAAGGCTAAAAAATACCTGAGATAATAATGTGAGTCGCATACTGTGGCAAATCGTTGTTTTCGACGACCAAAACCTCTAGCGCTCTAGATATGCATCCTAGAGGTTTGGTGTCTCCAACAAAGTATTTTGGAAAAGTTTGTACTATGAATTTATTAGCTTTGGTCAGTTTTGCCTTTTGATACACAATTAAATTATTTTACGGATTCCTGTGAAATCTCAACAGCTGAACGGTTCGATAAAATAAATTAACGGAGTACGGTAAATTTTCGCAGTACTCGGTAAAAATTCACCGGAATCTGTAAAATTCAAACGAAATTACGGTGTTTTATTTCACCGAACTGTTCAGCTGTTGAGATTACGGTGAAATTCCCCGTAGGAGCTTAGTGTGTAGGAGCGTCATAGCAAAAAAATTTTTTCTTCCGAAGACACTTATCCTCTTATACTGAAGTAGATGGCGCTGTATGGCCCCTTTATTAGAAATTACTCAACAAATTGATTTTAACGTTTTTTTATACACAAATTTGTAGAAAAATATATTGTCATCAATTGTTAAGAACTTAACAATAACAAAGTGAAATACAGTAATACCTCCATGAGTCGATGTTCCATGACTCGATATCGACTCATGGAAACATACTAGAAACCAAATTTCATGGTTACTTTGATGGTCCCTTGAAACAGCTTTCCAAAGGATTTTTGTTTCATGACTCGATATTTCCATGAGTCGATGGTCCCTTCAATATCGACTCATGGAGGTTTCACTGTAATAACATTTCTTTGCAAAATGATCAGGTTGCAGTGATCAGGTTGTAGTGAAAACAGTCCAAAAACAGTGTTTTACAAAATCCTTAATAACTCATAAAGCGGCAGACGACGGCGGCAATTTTTTTGACTATTACTAATCAAAAACATAAGCTTCATTGTCGCGAAGACAGAAAATCCTGAACCTAGCTAAAAAGTAGAGATGGTCGGGTCTCGGGTTTTCGAACCCGAAACCCGACCCGAACCCGAACCCGACGGGTTCGGGTCGGGTTTGGGTTTGAATATTTGAATTTTTTTGGGTTCGGATCGGGTTTGAAGTTTACAAAATTATCGGGTATGGGTCGGGTTCGGGCTTACAAAAAGTCGGGTTTGAGTCGGGTTTAGGTCGGGTTTGGTGAAAATTGTGAACAGAGTAACAATGTAAAAGCTTCTCCATGCATCAGAAACGATGAATTTACCATCTTTTCAAACTCGGGTTTTATTCGGGTTTTCTTACAAACATTTTTTGGGTTTCGGGTCGGGTTCGGATTAACACAGTGAAAAATTTCGGGTCCGGGTTTGCTTTTCAATTATTGTCTCGGGTTCGGGTCGGGTCCGGGTTCGAAGAAATAAAATAAGTCGGGTACGGGTCGGGTTCGGGTTTGAAAAATGTGAAACCTGACCATCTCTACTAAAAAGATATATACCGTTAAATGAGGTATCTTTGATAGTTATTTGGAAGAAAACCCCATTATTTTAGAGCAGTTCCACAGAAAATGACGACCTTTTTTCCCAAATTTAATTTTTATATTTTTTGATTTGGATGAAATTTTGCACATGCTTTCTTTATGCCCAAAAATGCCTTTTTGCATCATCAGTTCGCCATTTTGACTCTAGCCTTACTTTTGAGAGGGGCCTAGAAAAAAAAATCCCGAATAATTTTCAAAAAAATATAACTTAGAAACGGTTTGTCCGATCAGTTTGGTGTCTTCCGTAAAGTTTTAAGTTATTGTTGGGACTATCTGGAAAAAATATACACTGTATAATAAATGTTGTATTTTTTTTATATTTCGAAAATAAAGCTTAAAATCAATTTTCTAAAAATCGTATTTTTGATTTTTTTTATTTTTTTATACGTTAAAGTAGACAAAAAATGAAGGCTTTTGCACAGTGGGTCAAGATAAATCGTGGACAACAAAGTTATGATATTTTAATAAAGGTGAATTTTTGAAATGGTCATAATAAACTTTTTAAATGTTTTTCAACTCGATTTTATTAAAGTACGCAAAATTTACAACAAAAAAGGTGTACGGGAAAATCAGGTTAACTTTTACCGTTTAAATATACATCGATTTTAATACAAAATTATGATATATCAATTTTCGGTCATTTTCGAATGTTTTTCGAGGCTCATAAGCCTAGAAATTTGTTCATTGTCTGAAAGAGCCAGATATTTTTGACTAAAATGTAGAGTTTATGAGTAGAGGAGTAACGTGCCCAGTTGTCTCACACAAATATACCTGATGTTTTCTTAAAGTACAGCACGTTGGTATATTTTTGTGGTCGAACAGAAACGTACCTAATAGTTGATTCAAGTACCCATGTTGGTATAAGAAAGAGCTGATGCAGCAAAGACACAAGCAAGTGATAATCAAGTGAAAAGTAAAAGATAGCTTAGAACAATGAAGTATAAAATGAACACCATCAACAAAGGTTGTGTAAATGTGTTTTCAAAAAAGTGTTCAAATAGTTACTGAAATCTCACGGAAAGTAATATTGTCAAATTAGTTGAACTAGGATTTGCAGATGGAAATCAGCTTAATAAACAATTTAAAAGTTGCGATTCGTGTCGTTTAGAATTGGCCAGAAGAACAGCATTATCAAGCAGTGATGACTTATCAAGTAGTGAAGAGGAAGATGTTTGCATGAAAGAGGAAACAATAGAAGCATCAGCATCAGCAACTTCAATACAGTCAACGGATTCCAATATGAATATTCCTAGTCATGAGTCATTGGAAGCAACGTCAGCAACTTCAATAGAATCAACGAACTCCAACTATGATATAGATGTTGAATGGCATTTTTTCGCAACATCGCATTGCAAAGGGCCCTGCGATGCATTAGGGGGAACAATAAAACGCATGGCTACAAGGGCTAGTCTAGCTAAAGAACGTGAACATACCATCAAAAATGCCAAGGAATTATTTGATTGGGCTCAAAAGCGAAAGGAGGAGCAACTAACACAAATTTTCTTTTCTTATGCAACTACAACAGAGTATGAACATATCAAGGAGCAGCTTAATGAACAATATTCGAAAGCAATAACTATTCAGGGAACACAAAAATACCATTCATTTATTCCAGTTTCCTTAGATAAAATAGAAGTTAGGCAATTTTAAAATTTGATAGTAAAAAAATTGTAAACATTATGCAAAAGTAAGAAGTCTGTATCAAACTAGGACGCTCCATCATTGTATAAGAACATGAAATAAAATGCTTTCAGAAAAAAAATTCTTTATTTTATCAACTCGAAAAACATCAGAAAACAACCAAAAGTTGTGAATTTTCAGTAAATTTAAATTTAAAATCGCTGTATCTCGGAAACGGTAGCAATTAGCAAAATTTTCTCATATACCTTTTTTGTTGCAAATTTTTGCGTACTTTCATAAAATCGGGTCGAAAAGCATTCAAAAAGTTTATTTAGACCATATTGAAAAAACAACCTTTTTAAAAAAAAATCATAACTTTTTTGTCCATGATTTCTCCATCTCTCCATTTTTGTCTACTTCAACATATAAAAAAATCAAAAACACGATTTTTGAGAAAATGGATTTTTAAGCTTTATTTTCGAAATAAAAAATATACAACTTTTTTTACAGTGTATTTTTTTCCAGATAGTTCCAACAATAACCTAAAACTTTGCGGAAGACACCAAACCGATCAGACAAATAGTATTTTTGTGTATAAAGAATATGTCAAATTTCAGCCAAATAAAAAAATACAAAAGTAAACCGACATTTGAATTCAAACGGAACCGCTCTTTTGCATTCCATTTTGAAGATTTTTATTTTATATTTTTTAACAAGTACTAATAGGGGAAAAGCAATAGTTTTCGATCTACAAGAAGTCTGTGCCAATTTTCGGATTCTCAAATAAAGTAGGCCAAAATTGTATGAATGAATTTCATACATTCATACATTGATTTTCCCCTATCTTAAATATCGATTGCAGTCGAAACACTGCATAACGATTTATTTTGAATACACTCATAATTTTTCATATAATCGAAAATCGATTTTCGGTTTAAGGGGAAACCTTGATAATGGTATGTAATCACATGGAAATCCACAACCAAACTACTGTTTGTCTTTATTGCAGTTGGAATTGGATTGGAGAATGCATGGACAATCTAATCCACGCATTGAATCTATGTATTGAAGTACAGAATTTTCAAAAAAATTCTCATGCACAAGTGTTTTAGATGAAACAAATATGACAAACACCACTGACAGTCTGTAAGAATTTGTATATATTTTTTTTGTATGGTATTCAGTTGGAGCTGCCTGACAGCTTAACTTGTCAAGGCTGAACCCTCGGTCTGACTTTTGCCAAGTTTCCCCTCTACCAGGACCAATACTCAGACGGACTAGCCTATGGTCTTATCCACTGGTGTACTAAACTGACTCCGTCGAAGAATTTTGACACTAGAGCGGGTCCAGATCACGTGGGGATCATACGGGAGCGTGCCCCGCTCAAGTGTCACAATTCTCAGACCGAGTGAATTTAGTACACCGGTGGATTAGACCATGGTGTCCAACTGTCCACATGAACACATGAACACACTTATTCGTATTGTGACGTGGTAGTTTTTGAAAAATACCCATATTACCTTGCTTCTGAAAAAAGGAGGCATTGTGAAAATCAGCAGCTCCATCAGAATTTGTTTGAAATAGTAGTGTAGTAGCGACATTACTAATATTGTCTAGTCGAAATGGTTTTGAATGATTTGTCACTTAAGTGCTATTTTGATTACTCCTGTCTTTTACGTATGATTAGAATCTTAAATGTCAATTGTCGTCAAGTCTTAACAAAATTGGGTGTTTAGTAGTAGTTCTAGTTAATTTCGTTTTTTGTTGTTAAAAGTATTTATTGGTCATTACGTTCATATATCCTTAAAGAAAAAGTCACTTTCCTTGTCTGTTCAACAATTTCTCGAAATAGCAAGTGCACCCTAATGATCGATCTCAGCTCTTACTTTCCATAGTCATTATTATAGTGAATATTTAGGAGTAAACTTACCTTAGGCTTCTATTACAGTCTCCTACAAGATTCACATTTCGGTGGCAAATGCAATGCTTCACAACGCCTACTTTCTACTTGCAAGTTTTGTGAAAATGAAGCTGGATTAGATTGTTATATTGCTGTTTGCATTTGACATGCAAATCCAGTCTAATTGCGCTTCAAACGCGGTAACACAAAGTTACCAAAGGATACTAAGCAACCATGATCCATATCACCGCCAACCTAGCAAAGAAAACCAAACTTTAACTTCGCCTTCCTTGTTAAAAATCTTACCGCGTTTGGTGTTCCCGCATTTGATATTTGCATTTCAAACGCACACAGCAATACCATTGTTACAAAAGAGGTACCTATTCCTTGTTATGGTAATGTAAAAACCATATTAAAATAAGATTGTCGCCACTTATTTCTACTCAGTGAATCTACTAATCATTTTCCTCAGAGTGATATTCCCTACGTCGTATATGATAACGATGTATCTATTAGAGATGGTCGGGTCTCGGGTTTTCAAAACCGGAAACCCGACCCGAACCCGAACCCGACGGGTTCGGGTCGGGTTCGGGTTTGAAAATTTGAAATTTTCCGGGTTCGGGTTCGGGTCGGGTTTGAAGGTTACAAAATTATCGGGTACGGGTCGGGTTCGGGCTTACAAAAAGTCGGGTTTGAGTCGGGTTTGGTGAGAATTGTGAACAGAGTAACAACCTAAAAGCTTCCCTATGCATCAGAAACGATGAATTTACCATCTTTTCAACCTCGGGTTTTATTCGGGTTTTTCTTACAAAAAAATTTCGGGTTTCGGGTCGGGTTCGGGTTTAGACAGCGAAAAATTTTCGGGTTCGGGTCGGGTTCGGGTTTGCTTTTCAATTATTGTCTCGGGTTCGGGTCGGGTCCGGGTTTGAAGAAATAAAATAAGTCGGGTACGGATCGGGTTCGGGTTTGAAAAATGTGAAACCCGACCATCTCTAGTATCTATCTAGCTAATAGTAAGAATGGCTGCGGATCATTCTGGTTAGCAAACGGCAAACTGATCGTCGCGAATAGTATTAATGTAACCTCAAAGCGGAGAAAATGGAAAACTCATATTTGAGTATTTCTACTTATTTTTGAGTTATGTTTCTCTCCCTATTTCATTCGCTCATTCTATTGTTGTCAGAGAGCGAAGAACAAAACAACCCAAAAAAACAAACCTTTGTACCCTATCTCAAATTTGAGTAAATGGCATAGATGTGCAATGATCTGCCGGTTGAGTGAAAAGAACTTAGCCAGTAGGTATTTTTTCGCATGGCTGCAAATGAAAACAACTTCTACCCCATCAACTAAAAACTAGGTTAACATACAAACCCCCCGAATTGAGTGGAATGAACTCACTTTTGAATACTTAATTTTCTCCGTGTATATGGAAATGTTTGACTTCTAGAAAGATTCGCGAATTAGGCGAAACTGACAAAATGTACACAATTTAAGAAACTATAGCGGTGAAATTGTAGCTTGATTGTCTATTCACTGCACTTGAACTTTTCCCCTTTCGATAATTTAACTATTCAAAAAACGCAAATTTGTAGAAGGCGGAACTTCACCTCATGCAAAACCACACACTGTATTGATTACGCCTGTGTTTTTGTTTATCAAAGTGATGGGCGCATCTGAAATCGAAATCAAAATACGGCGAGAGTAAACGGCGACACTGCAAACAAAAAATAAACAAGGCGTACATGGCGGGCTTAATAGGCCTTTTCATGTGACAGATCCGTCTATGCATTTGTTTACATCGGTGGAGGACCGGTGCTAACACGAGCCTGTCATTTTCATAGAAGAAATGTCAAAGTGCTTCCCGATCAGCTGATTTGAGACGTCATGTGAATAGGCCTATTGAAACCAGGATGAAAACACGACGTAAAAGTAATAGGCGACACTGAAAATAATATCGATTACAGGCTCATAACATTGGGCGATACTGGCATTCTTGAGTGCGTTTAAAGCGAAACTTTATAATATTTTTTTTATTACGAAATAGCTAGGAAAATTGGGTAGTAAATGACTGGACAATGCGTACCATTGGTACTTCGCGTACCTGCAGGTATAAAATAGACCCCATTTGTGGTCCCTAGCCTCTTGTCCAGTAACTCCTATCCCTACCTCCCCGTGGTGCCGCCAGGGATACGAGTAACCGTAGGGAAGATCGGGTAACCAACCCTGGTGGAACCTTGGTCGTATGCTGACAGGGAAGGGGGGCTCCTCTCTTCTGAGGGTGTAGCTTATCAGAGCGTCTGTTCTCCATGTTAGGGGCGGCTCAAAACAGCGTCTGTTCTCCATGTTAGGAGCGGCTGATCATCGTCCTAGTGCCAGCGTGGGACTCTAAGCAGTGCTGTGTACGATGATCCTCCGGCGAGACAGGGGGTTGGTGCAGGCCTTACAAGCCAGCCGTAAAAATCATCAGTACAGGAAGCATACAATGTAAATTCGGACCGGAACAATCGGCATAGACCCAGGCATCGAAAACGGACTAACGATTGGAAACTCGGATCATGGAACTGTGAGTCTCTCAATTTCTTGGGAAGTACCCGCATTCTTTCCGAATTATTGAGGGTCCGCAAGTTCGACATCGTAGCGCTGCAGGAGGTTTGCTGGAAAGGGTCGACGGTACATACGTATAGGGATGGTTATACCATCTACCAGAGCTGCGGCAATAGACATGAGCTGGGCACAGCTTTTATCATGATGGGCGAAATGCAGAGGCGCGTGATTGGGTGGTGGCCAATCGACAACAGAATGTGCAAGTTGAGGATCAAAGGCCGTTTCTTCAATATCAGCATAATCAACGTGCACAGCCCTCGCCTAGCAAGTGACGGTGGCGATAAGGACGCTTTCTACGCGCAGCTGGAACGTGAATACGACGGCTGCCCAAGCCATGATGTCAAAATCGTTATCGGAGATCTCAACGCTCAGGTTGGCCAAGAGGAGGAATTTAGACCGATTATAGGGAAATTCAGCGCTCACCAGCTTACGAACGAAAACGGCCTTAGACTGATTGATTTCGCCGCCTCCAAAAACATGGCCAGTAGTACCTACTTCCAGCACAGCCTCCCGTATCGGTACACCTGGAGATCACCCCAACAGACTGAATCACAAATCGACCACGTTTTGATTGATGGAAGGCACTTCTCGGACATTATCGACGTCAGAACCTATCGCGGCGAAAAAACATCGATTCGGACCACTACCTTGTGACGGTTAAAGTGCGCCAACGACTCTCCGTTGTGAACAACATTCAGTACCGACGCCCGCCCCGGTACAATCTGGAGCGACTCAAGCAACCCGAAGTCACAACTGAATACGCGCAAAGCCTTGAGGCAGCGTTGCCGGAAGAGGGAGAGCTCACCGAAGCCCCTCTTGAGGACTGCTGGAGTAGTCTCAAAGCAGCCATAAACAACGCCGCGGAAGGTGCCATTGGGTTCGTGGATGCAAATCGACGGAACGGTTGGTTCGACGAGGAGTGTCAGACGGGTTTGGACGAGAAGAATGCAGCGCGGGCGATGATGCTGCAGCAAGGCACCCGTCAAAACGTGGAACGATACAAACAGAAGCGAAGACAGCAAACCCATCTATTCCGGGATAAAAAGCGCCGCCTGGAAGAGTTGGAGTGCGAAGAGATGGAGCAGTTGTATCGTTCTCAAGAAACACGTAAGTTCTACAAGAAACTAAATGCATCCCGCAAAGGTTTTGTGCCGCGAGCCGAAATGTGCCGGGATAAGGATGGTGGTATCTTGACGGACGAACATGAGGTGATTGAAAGGTGGAAGCAGCACTACAATGAACACCTAAACGGCGCAGAGGAAGAAGATCAAGACAGCAGGAGGAATGGCTTCATCAGTACGGCGGATGAGGGAGACGTGCCAACTCCCACAATAGGTGAAGTTAAGGATGCTATCAAACAGCTCAAGAACAACAAAGCAGCTGGAAAGGATGGTATTGGAGCGGAACTTATTAAAATGGGCCCGGACAGGTTGGCCACTTGTCTGCACCGATTAATAGCCAGGATCTGGGATACAGAACAGCTACCGGAGGAGTGGAAGGAGGGAATAATATACCCAGTATACAAAAAGGGTGACAAGTTAGAATGTGAGAACTATCGAGCGATCACCATTCTTAATGCAGCCTATAAAGTGCTTTCCCAGATCATCTTCCGCCGTCTATCGCCACTGGCAAGCAGATTTGTTGGAAGTTATCAAGCCGGATTTGTGGACGGGCGATCGACGACAGACCAAATCAAGTCCCTACGCACCGCCTATTCATCGATTTCAAAGCGGCTCATGATACCATCGACCGCGAAGAGCTATGGAAGATTATGGACGAGAACGGTTTTCCCGGGAAACTGACTAGACTGATCAAAGCTACGATGGATAGTGTACAGTGCTGTGTGAAGATATCGGGTGCTTTATCGAACCCGTTTGAAACACGCAAAGGACTTCGACAAGGCGATGGTCTTTCCTGCCTCCTGTTCAATATTGAAACGGGCGGGCTTCAACATGCGGGGTACGATCTTCAATAAATCCAGCCAGTTTATTTGTTTCGCTGACGACGTGGACATTGTCGGAAGAACGTTCCAGGTGGTTCAGCATTTTTTGTTCAGAAATACATTTGAAAAATATAAATTCATGAAAAGTTTCTCAAATATTAGCATTTTTTAACATATTTTAATCAAATTTTCAAACCACAACAACAATAAAGCCTCACGTGGCCCCACTTTTCTTTCTTCGCGACAATGAAACTTATGTTCTTGGCTAGTCGTATACAAAAAATTAGCTGCCGCCATCTGCCGCTTCATGAGTTATCCTGATTTTTGTAAAACACTATTTTTAGACTGTTTTTACCAAAAATATAATTAAATCTGAAAATTTTGCTACTGAATGATGTAAATTTACTTTATTATAGTTAAGCTTCTAATACTTGATGACAAAAAACTGTTTAAATATTTTTTTTATGAAAAAATGGTCAAAATCGATTTTTTGACTGTTTTTACTAAATTGTCATATATCGTAATCCACGTCAGTGATAGAGTGTAAGTGTCTTCCGAAGAAATGTAAAAAATGCACAACTTTGCAGAAGAAAGTTTTTTGCTAGGACGCTCCTATCAAAAGATAAAACGGATCTAGATCAGTTTTCACTTATCTAGATCAAATCTGAATGTGTCAAAATATAGTAAAAGCTATTCCAAAACACTTTGTCGAAGACACCAAACCTCTAGGGTGCATATCTAGAGTACTAGAGGTTTTGGCCGTCGAAAACAGCGATCTGCCCCAGTGTGCTCCGTACGGCCTGGAAGACGAGGACATGGTAAACATTACCAATGAAGTCTCCAGCCCGGATGGTATCCCCAACGTGGCGTTGAGAGCAGCTATAGAAGCCAACCCAGATATGTTCAGAACATCACTGCAAATCTGCTTAGAGGAGATTTTCCGTACCACTGGAAAAGGCAAAAACTAGTACCGGGTAAGTCCCCCGGTGTACCAGGGTCGTTCCGACCGATATGCTTGCTAAATACACTCGGTAAGCTACTGGAGAGGATCATCCTTAAAATGCTGACGGCATTCACAGAAGGCCAAAATGGACGATACAGTTCGGATTTCGGAGAGAGAAGTCAACGATGCAATCAAAAGGGTAATGGACACAGCCGACAAAGCAAGGACGACAAAACGACGAGGCAACCGCTTTTGTGAAGTCGTTACGATCGATGTAAAGAATGCATTTAACAGCACAAGCTGGAAAGCCATTGCTGCAGCGCTGCATAAAATGAAGGTTCCTGACTATCTGTGCCGGATTCTTGGAAGTTATTTTGACAATCGAAAGCCGAGCTACAATGCTAGTGAAGGACAGAAGAATATTGTGGTCAATGCGGGCGTGCCACAGAACTCTATTTTGGGTCCGACGTTGTGGAACGCAATGTGCAACGGAGTGCTGACCCTGAAGCTACCAAGAGGCGTCGAAATCGTAAGATTTGCAGACGACATAACGCTGGTAGTGGTTGGCGAATCACTGGAAAGAGTGGAGAAGCTTGCCACAGCGGCAGTGGACATTGTTGAAAACTGGATGCGGAAGAAGAAGTTTACCATAGCTCACCAGAAAACTGAATTGGTGCTCATCTTCTTCTTCATTTTTTGGCATTACGTCCTCACTAGGAAAGAGCCTGCTTCTCAGCTTAGTGTTCAATGAGCACTTCTACAGTTATTAACTCAAGTCAAGGAAATTTTTATTACGTAAAGATCCTGGACCGACCGGGAATCGAATTCAGACACCTTCAGCATGGCTTTGCTTTGTAGCCGCGGACTCTAACCACTCGGCTAAGGAAGGCCCCAATACTGGTGCTCATCAGCAACTGTAAAATGGTTCAGAGTTGGGGAACACGTCATAGCCTCAAAACGTGAACTGAAACAGCTCGGAGTAATGATCGATGATCGGCTCAACTTTAATAGGCATGTTGATTATGCCTGCGAGTAGGCAGCAAAGGTGATTGCGGCACTATCCAGGATCATGCCGAACGATTCGGAAATAAGCAGTAGCAAGAGGAGCTTATTGACTAGCGTGTCTTCATCCATCCTTAGGTGCGCTGGTCCAGCGTGGATAGTTGCGCTGAAGACAAAGAGGAATCGAGTTCGGCTTGCCAGTAAGTTCAGGTTGATGGCCATGCGGGTATCAAGTGCCTACCGCACCATATCGTCGGAGGCGGTATGTGTCATATCAGGCATGCTTCCTATCGGCTACGTTTTGGAAGAAGATTTTGAGTGCACTAGAGGCAAGGGGAACTAGAGGAGTTCGGAAGACTGCAAGAATCGACACAATGAGGAAGTGGTAGCAGGAGTGGGATGTCGTCTTATACCAAACTTGTCGAAATGGGTGAACAGGACTTACGGAGAAGTCAGGTTCCATATGACGCAGTTCCTAGTAGGCCACGGATGTTATAAACAGTACTTGCACAGGTTCGGCCACGTTAGATCGCAGCTCTGTTCAGAGTGCGGCGATGTAAAGGAAATGCCGGAACACGTGATTTTCGAGTGCCCACGCTTTGATACGGAGCGTAGAGAGATGAAAGCTGCAGTGGTGAAGACGTCCTAGTGAGCATCACCGTGGACAGAATGTGTAGTGACGAAAATATTTGGAATGTGGTGAAGATAATGTCGTTTCTCCAGCGGAAATGAAGAGAACAGTAAACGAGTGTTTGATGGTACATTCCGGGCCGGGTGTCGTACGGCGGGGAGCTCTGACGGAGTTGGGTAGATCCGCCACTGGGGGCTATCCATGACGAGCGTAGAAAGTTCGGGGGCTAAATGGCTCACGGTCAGGGGAAAATTTCTTCGTCGGGGAATTCTCCACTGGCATAGGGACAAAACTGAGAACTAACTGGGTCCAAAATGGGTCGCTGAATGGAGTTAAACAAAGTTGGTTATGCTAACAGGATCGCTGAATGGCGAAATTATAGCATGTTACCATTAGACACCGACACGTTAATGCTTCCAGTGGGCATTTTGCCCTTTGAAGGAAGTACCACACTAGACAACGGACTAGCATGCAACGTCCAATAGCACAGTCGGAAAACATTCCTCACGAAATATTTTCCGGCCTGAAGCGGGAATCGAACCCACACTCCTTAGCACGATGCGGCTAAATGTCTGGTGACACTAACCGCATGCTACGAAGTCCACGACCATTGATACTAACAGGAGCCAAAGGGCTTAGCATGATAATATTAGAATACGTCGAAATCTAAAAAAGCGGATGCAAACAGCACATAACACCTCTTCTTCGAAGTAATACTGCTAGTTGGTGTCGGAGGGGAAGTCAGGTGAAAGGGATCCTATGAGTTTTTTAGAGGGTGGCACACAAGTGAATCCCACACAGCGCCAACCAAATCTATGCACTGGCATGTGCATGAACAATACACACACCAGGCCAGTCTTTAGAAGATTTTTAAACTCCTAGCTGCATGCAGGAAAAAAAAACATTCACACACACGGACATGTGCTCAGTTCGTCGAACTCTATCGATTGGTATATGAGACTCCGCCCTCCAGGCCTGGGATCGAAAGTCAGTTTTTCAAGCCATCTTTATACCCTTCTTATGGTTGTAAAAAAGGTAAAAAGGACTCAGTTTGTAAAAATGTGTTTCGCTAAGCTATTGGAGACCGAATTCAAGTTCTACTATAACTAGGCTACCAAGGATAACACTGCGGAACACGTTTTTGTCTCAAGCATCAAAATAGCGCTATTTACTTAATTAGGGGTTGCTGAATCCATTGCCGTTTTCAAAAACATCACAGCACGTCTAGTTTTTGAGATATATGCATGCAAGTTTGCCAGCTTGTAAGACAATTTATTTGTTTAATTTGTCACAGAGTTCATACTTTATGTGTATAACAATACTTATCAGCAAAAATTGTAATGCTTTCGATGCTCAAAAGTTATTTTTTGGTGTTTTAGAACAGTATTGTATTTTGCTATATAAGAGAAACAAAGAATTTTGTATGGAAACCGCAAACATGTTAAAAAAAATCGACTTAATCTAAATTTTATCGTTCAATTTCAACCAAATCATATCTAAAATGAAAGTTGAAGTCCTATTTCACATGCTTGCTGGATTAGATCACAAAAAAGTTTGATAAATCATACTTAAAATTTAATGTAAACATCAATGAAAACAGTGTTTTATACAACTTTGGCGACCTGTAGCTAAAAATTGTGACGTGCTGGAACATTTCTGAGAACGGTATCAGATACAGCAACCCCAAATCTACTAGTGACACATAATTTGATCCTTGAGACACGCTAAAATGTCACTTTTGTTACGCTGTGTAATCGACGAACAATTTGAAACTTCATTAAATACTGATCGTACTTGTTTGAAAGCATTTTAAAATTGCTATAATCGGCACCGTTTTTAATCTTTGAACAGGCGTTGCAGAATTCGCTCTCATTTGAGAATGAGGCACGATCAAAGCAAGCAAAGAAAAACATCCCATCTGTTGCGGTCCACGATCGTCATTGTATCGCAAGGTGTAACAAGTCTGATAAATGGAAGCAGCGAGCGAGATCCCCAACGAGAGAGCGATGATAAAATCCATTTTTCTCGCTTGTTTACCGTTGGGGATAGGTGTTTTTCTTTACTGGCACGATAAACAATCCACGAACTTCCAATAACAACAGTTTCCCCCAGGCTTGGAGCATGTTTAGAGGGGTTTGATCATGCACTACTATCCCCCCAATCTGATCAAAGTTGTAGCAGTATACGATAAACAGTCTCTCATAATGTGCAGCATGTTATGATAGTTACAGAGAGCGATACGTGAGAGATTCTCTCAATTTTCTCAGGATTCAATCCCTGTCTTTGAATACAAAACCTCGAATACACGCAAAAAAATTGTGCGGTAAAAACTACCATTTTAGGGGGTTAACTTAAGCGCTCGCACCGGCAATTTTCAGCAGACCAGAATTGCGCTTAATTTTACCATGCCTGTAGTCGAAATCAGATTGTTGTAAATTATTTCTGTCAAATGTACCAGTAATGTGGTGGGGTGTACCGTAAACATAGTGAATTGGTCTGAAATTCCATGGTAGTTTCAAGAATGGGCGTAGTCAGCTAAAATAGTCATTTTTACCACAGAATTTTTTTCCGTGTACAAACCCGCAGATATAAAATAGTCAAGGTGCCTATTTTTGGGTTTATTCACAAAATTCATAACGCCAAAAATGGCCATTTTTGATACCCACCCACCCCCTCGTAACGCTTTTTGTATGCACATTTTACAAATATTGTACGAGCTGTAACATTTTGAGGACACCCACCCACCCCCTTCAGCGTTATGAAATTTGTGAACAAGCCCTTTTATATTTGAGTATGATTTTTTTAGCATATCTCTAGTTATAAAACGGAAGCTATATTTGCCAAACTTTAGTGGCACACAGTGAAAAAATCGACTTTTTTATTGCACCAAATCAAACAGCCTACTTTGTTTACATATTTTTGAAAATGTGTTACACGAGTAGTAAAACATTTACTACTACCAAAAAAAAAGAACTTTTAGTGGAGAGCTGAATGTTAGTAAAACTCCGTGTGCAAGTAATGATTTAATGTTCCTGACACAACATAAGTTTTCAGCAGAAGAGAATTTCGATGACAGTTTACTAGTCATAGGTTCCTTTAAAATTGATGATTATTAGGAACAAAAACATCCTTCTTTCAAATATTTTTTAATTTTATTTTATTGATGTACAAGGGGGTCAGGGGCCAAGTCTCCAGCATAAGTTTGAAAACTCACACCGTCCATAATACACCGAGGGGGTTTTGGAGTTTGGGAAGTAGGCAACGCAACATCTTTGACCAGAAGGTTCTTTAAGTTTTGCTTCTACTCTTGACTTCCAATACACGTATGAATGATGCAAGGCCAAAAGAACATGAATCAGTCATACGTATAGAGGTAGTGAAGTGTTTTGCCTAAGGATATGGAAAAGGAGGGATTTTGTGTGGTGTTTTGTAAATAGCTCTGTGGAACAAGTTTGTTATTAGTTAAAAATTTAGTTGATCTGATTTGCCTTGCAATCAATAATAAGAATATTTACAGAAACATAATACTTATCTTTTCTCGGCCAATACGCTGCCATGTCTTCCCTCTCGGATGATTTTTTCTCGTTGTAATGGCAGGTTAGATATGAAAACAAGGATAAAGAGAGAAGAAATGTTAGTGATTGTTACATGCTTTATTGCTGTATTGACTTACAATGAAATCATACAAAATTCGCTCTTTGGATTCCCATGATAACAATCCCCATGCAGCTTTCGAAAAACTCCATGGCAATGATCACTGTACGCCATGTGCGGCATTCAGGACATCTCAACACTACTGATGACAAACAACAAAAAAATAATCCAAAAGAGCGAAAACCTTAATGTTTCAATGTAGGACAATCCAGCTTTATTGCATGTGAGAAGTTTTTAGTGATATTCTCACAACGGCCATTCAGAATGGTTCGACGGATGTAGATAAAAGATCATTATGATTAAATTAACGCGACGACATGTTAGTAAGCTCAAAACTATCATTGTATTTGCAACTGTGAATTTCAATAGTTAAGCTAAGGGTCGGTTATTATATATAACTTTATAGATAAGCAGAAGTAAAGCACGAACGCGAAGTAATGACCTTCCATCCCATCTTCAAGTGCTCACCACAAGCACAACACTTCATTTTGGCACTTTAGAACGTCCATGTTGTAACTTGTTCACACAAGAAATCTGCCTCGACCGAGTTGGCAGAACGCGCCCGTACCCCTTTCTGAACCAAAGGACAGGGATAAAAAAAAAAAAAACATCCTTCTTTCAAATATCCGATAATATCTCGCGTTCAGTATCATAAGGGCGTAACTGTAATGAGCGATTTCTCTTCATCGACTTTCTCTTTAGCTAATAACTTAGCCGGGCAACTGTTTTTGACCTTTAAAATGTTTAGGATCTTGAGACACAATTATGTTCATGAACCGGAAGTCGCCATCTTATTATCTAGACCGTCACCTTGGATTTTGAAATGTTCAATTGAACAATCTTCAACCTGGATAAACTTATAGAATAAATCATGCTTCTAAATTATAAGGAACTTGAGCTGTAATGAATCTCTTGAACCGGATGTCGCCATCTTGTTTTCAATTGACAGCAATTTTCAACCTGAACAAACTTGTAGAAAAAATCATCCTTTCAAATGATCAGGATCTTGAGATACAATAATTTTCATGGACCAGAAGTAGCCGTCTTGTTTTCTAGGGCGCCATCTTGCATTCCAAAATGTTCAGTTGAAAGTAATTTTCAACCTGGACAAACTTGTAGAAAACATGATGCTTCTAAATATTCAGAATCATGAGATTCAACAATTTTCCACCTGGACAAACTTGTAGAAAAAACTCATGCTTCCTTAGTAATCAAGATCTTGAGATAAAATAATTGTCATGAATCGGAAGTAGCCATCTTGTTTTCTACAATAATAATGCAATAATTTTATAAGCCGGAAGTTGCCATCATTTTTCTGAGCCGCCAACTTGGATTCTGAAATGTTCAACTGAAAGTTATTTTCAACCTGGACAAACTTTTACAAAAAACATGGTTCTAGTTTATCAGGATCTTGAGATACAATAATTGCCATGAGCCGGAAGTCGCCATGAGTGTTTTCTAGGCCGCCATCTTGGATTTCAAAATGTTTAAATGACAGCATATTTCAACCTCGACAAACTTATCGAAGAAATCTTCCTTCTAAATGATAAGGATCTTGATATATGATTTTCATGAACCGGAAGTTGCCATCTGGTTTTCTAGGCCGCCATCTTGGATTTCAAAATGCTCAATTAAAAGCAATTTTCAACCTGGACAAACTTGTAAAAAAAATCATGCTTCTAATTGATCAGGATCTTGAGATACAATAATTGTCATGATCCGGAAGTCACCATCTTGTTTTCTAGGCCGCCATCTTGGATTCCAAAAGGTTTAATTGACAGTAATGTTCAGCCTGAACAAACTTGTCGAGTAAATCGTCCTTCTAAACCAATGATGCTCAGGCTCATTTTTAAATCATCGGTATTTCTGATCGAAGAAAGTTATCCGAATAGATCAGTATGCTATTCATGATAACTTTAGGGGTAGGCTGACGAAAAAATTTTTGAGATATCGGCAGTTGGAAATGCCAAAATTGACTATTTTAGCCAACTTGCATGCAAGTTTGCCAGCTTGTAATGCAATTTATTTGCTTAATTCAAATAGAATTCAAACTTTATGTGAATAACAATACTTATCAACAAAGTTTACAATACTTTCGATGTGGAAAAGTAATTTTTTGATGGTTTAAAAAGTATTGTATTTTTTCAAATAAAAGAAACGAAGAATTTTGTATGGAAACAGCAAGCATGTTGAAAAAATTGGTTTAATCTAAATTTAATCGGGCAATTTCAACCAAATCACATCTAAAATGAAAGTTTGAGTCTTATTATGCATGCTTGGTGGATTAGATCATGAAAAAGTTTGATAAATTATACCTTAAACTTTATGTAAACATCAATAAAACCAGTGTTTTATGCAACTTTCGCGACCTGAAGCTAAAAATTGTGACATGCTGGAACATTTCTGAGAATGGCATCAGATTCAGCAACCCCAAATCTACTAAAGACACATAATTTGATCCTTGAGACACGCAAACCAAAGACAAATTAAAGACCCCCATGTTCCTTGCAGTTGCCAAAAATTTTATGGCTCATAAGGTAATCTAGAATGCCGTTCAAAGTGTACTGCGATCTGTCAAACTTGGGTACCTTTTGTACTACCGAGGGACCAAATGCAGTACTAGAAGTGGTACCCAATCTGAGCCCGAGTGTGACGGACCTGCGCAAACTCTTCATTTTTGTTGCGCTGTGTAATCAAATGCCTAAATACCTAACTACCCTTTCGCATTTTGGTGGTGAAGGTTGGGCTTATTCTACGAGTGGCGTGATGTGAGAGTTGTCGGTCTCGCATAGCGAGGTGACAATACTAGACTCGAATGAAGTGGTTCGTCGTGCAAATCGAATTTAAGTCTCGACATCATTCGAATCGAGTATTGTCACCTCGTTATACGAGATCAATCAGCTCACGCCACTCACAGAATAAACCCAGGTATACATTCCCGGAATGGCGGGGAGCGGGCTTCTGATTTTGTTTGATTGCCCTCTAGACTTTAAGTGAGATGTCATCGAAAAAATACCATTTGTTTATTGTTTATGCTTTTTTATTCAAATTCTTACAATTATGTTTCAAATGTCTTTCGTTTGAATCTTATTGACTAGAAACTTCCACTGAAAACACAAATCAACTATATATACAATTCCGGAAACCTATAGGAAGCATGATTTACAAACATACTACGTTCATGCATAATAGTACTAGCATCTGACGGGTGTTCTTCATATCGATTACTGTCGACATTGTACTCCACTGGTGTATGACATCAATGTGAACTAAATAAATTACATTCCTTTGCAATTGCTTCACGATCAAACAGATTTCTAAACTGATATGTCATATTGCTAAAATCGCTAGCAATGGTAGAAATAATCGATAATTCATTCAAGTTTAGCCTGGGAAATTCTGTGTACACTATTGAAATGTTACACGTTTCAGACTCAACTTTCTAGCAATCCATACGCAATCACATTCTTTTTTTTATATTTCAAGGCATATCTCTTCTTTTATTTATTTATTTTTTTTTTTTGTAGATTTTCTAAACTTGACCCAGAAGTTGTAATCAAAGAATTTAAACACTAGGCAAAGTTCTACTAGAAAGAAAAAAGCAAATAGCAAATTCAACAATTGATCGCAGAATTAGGCACGAAATCATGCATAATAGGTATGTTGACTTTTTGAAATAAACCTTCAACACGTTTTCAGCCGGATGTTTTGCAACTAATTAGTACTAAATTTAACAAAAGGTCAATATGTGCAACCAACAGAAGTAACTATGCATTAACTAGTCGTTTCTAGTGCGAAAACAGCAATCGTCGTAGAATTTTCGAGAAATCACAAATCAACTGAGAAAAGTCGCTTTCATATTCAGTCAATTGTTCTCACGAGTTTGTCGTTCCCACAATGCTTAAAAACAAATTAATCCTGTTTAACACTACTATGCTGAGATCTTACTTTTTTGGTAGGAGTGGTTTTAGGAGAGTTTTTGGCCGATGATTTCCCTATAAGAAAAAAAAAAGAAAAACTAAATTAATGCAAAACTTATGTGGTACTCAGTAATGCGCATACATATACAAAAGTAAGAGACAAAGCAGCAACTATTTTACCTATAACTTACTGTAAAGAGTACTATATTGGGATGATACGCCTATGAAGGATGAATGAAGGTTCCAATTGAAACCCTGAGGGAAGACGTCGACGCATGCAAGCAGCGGTCAACTGTCTTCTAATTAAAAATTATGTGCTAGGTATGTCTTGATAACCATACCTCACCCAACCGAACTTCCATTGGAAGTACAATTAGGTGTGCCATATAAACGTAGAGCAAGCACCCTTTTATACTGAGATAATAGGGATCAACTTTTCGCACCTCATTCCAAAAGGACTTGTTCCATTAGCGATGCATATGACTTTGGTAACATTCTAAACGTAGTCAAAAATGTATTCAAATTTGAAATTTAATTGGCGTATTTTAGCACTTTTGTGGAACAACTCAAAATATGACAAAATATTATCACAGACCACAGCAAGAATTTGAAGTTGATTTCACGCAATGTAAACTTCGTTTGACGCAAATTGGTTATTTAGTGATGAAGAAGTAATGTGTTTTTGTAGTTTGTTCGAAAGTGCTTTTTTGAAACTTTTTTTTTAGATTATATTTTTAACGATAGTTGCTTAACTTTTTTCAACCGTACTCTGGATAGTCTTTTTACTTGTTTTTATATTGAAAAATTTAAATACCTAACTGATGTTAAAAACTGATGAATCTTTTTTCTTCTCTTCAAAATTTTCTGATTAAGGGGCCTAATGTAGATTTAAAATAATTTAAAATATTTAAAAAATCATGTTTGTTATTCTCTCACATGTTATCTCCCTCAATGCTAGACAAAACAATGAGGAAATTTTGATAGTACCGTAATTCAGGGTGTAGTGGGGAGAAGTTGATCATTCACGTACCAACATGTAAAAAATGTAAAGAAAGCTATGATTCGATTCCAATTTGCACAATTTCTTCGATGTCGCATTACCTGATAACTGCTCTTGATGTTCCTAAAGTCGGTTTGATATTTAAGACCATGGATAAACAGATTTTTAAGAAAATGTTTGATGAACTGTTGAAGGGTTCTTCTCCAAACAATCGATTATTGTCAAGGCTATATAAAGACACCATTTAAAAAACCTGTTTCATATATTCCAGATATATTCTGTGAATCCAGTTTTAAACTTGCATTGTGGATAAAAATTCATTTTCCAAGGAAAATATGTATTTTTTGCGAGTGAGCTGCTAATTTCAAAGAAGATTGCATACCCTCAGGCGTTTATTGTTGTGTATTCTGTAATTCGCGACTTTCAAATTTTAAATTAAGCAATATATCAACAAGTTGTTAGATTTTTGATAATTAATTAAGATTCTGTGACCCCAAATTAAGTTAATAACATATCTTTTTATTTTAGGAGACCTATCACAATAATCGATCAACTTCACCCCGGAATCAAAAACTCCAATTTTTGATTTCTAAAAAATGTGTTGTTATCACGATAAAATTTCGTTTGTATAATTCGATAAACATTCGACCAGTACAGGTTTTAAAAATATTTAAATGATAATACATGCATCCTACTTGGAGTTACAGAACAGAATCGTTCAAAAGTGATCAACTTCACCCCATTCTACGGTAACCATAATTACCTATCTTGAGACAAAATTTATTCAAAATAAAAAAATGATTTTTTTATCCACTTCAAATTTTGAAATTCATTATTTTTTAAAGTAGTTCTCAAATGAGATCTTTTCAGTATTTTTATTCAATAATTTATACAATTATCTACAAGTCATCCATACAACACATTTTAGAAGTAGTTATTTTTTGATTACATCATTTTGAAAACAAAAAATCTTGTAGAAAAGTTTGGCCCTTTCCCAAAGATAGTCCAGATAAATTTTGGAATTACTAAGTATGCAAAGTTGCTAAGTTAGTCAAGGTCTACCCATTCAGAAATCTAAGAGGGTGCTGCCAACATCTGTTCGAGTTGGCGCGAAATGCGTCTATTGTGATGAAATAATTGTCAACGCATCAATTAAAATTCGTGGCCCTTAACCATAAATAAGTAGTAGTAGAGGATAATGGGCGACCTCTGGCGTTTTTTCTTTGCAAAAGTAAGTTTTCCCATAGTAAATTCGATACCCATACAAACTTTGAAGGGCTGGCGCTAAAATATAGTTTCATCGATCGGCTGAAATTTTGCACAGTTGTTTTGGGACCTTAATGCAATCCAAAAAGTGGACTGGAGCAAGAATCTAAATATTGTCCCACACTAATGAACACGTGTGCCACCTTCCCATCATTCTTGGATCCGATTCAGAACTCACTTTTGAAACGTATGATCTTTTTTGTGAAACAATTATTTTTAGAATAAAATAATAATTAGACAGTTTCATAAGTCATGTTTTATAGAAACCCTTTTTTATTTGGCCTGGTGTAGCTATTGCACTTGTCGAACTTATCAGTAAACGCTTTGCCAAACGTGCAAATTTTTGGCTAAGCATGAATCAACAGACAAATACACGGTGCTCAAATTACCGTTATTATCAAATAAAATATACCATTCAAACGGCAGTCAGCAGATGATTCCTGACGTTGTTCTGCACCTCTGGGCCGATTTTTAAAAAAATCCTTAGGCAGAATTTTGAGTTACGCCCTTTTGAAATTTATATGATAGAAATCACACGAAATATGCCACTTTAACTTGTTTAAACAAAGAAATTATAATAAAATTTTGTAGTTTTAATGTTTTATATGGTTTTAGATATTGAAAAATACATTTTTCTAAAAAATTTCTCGACCGACATTTGAAATGGGCCAATGCTTTGTTTGATTATTACTAATAAGCCATTACACGAAACATGATATCTACCAAATTAACGCCTGTTTTGATTTTAGGAAATTGTCCAAAGCATTCAAATTTGTATGAAAAATTCTTGGACAGGATATGCAGATACGCCCTCTTGAAATGTATGGAAAGAATATGGAATATGCGATATGGTGGATTCTGCTCCATCTGTAATCAGCGATTAGCTAGGTGCATACATAATCATTACACTTTTGCGGTTGTTCTTATTTCATTCAATTTAGCAAGTTGTATAGAAGGAATGATTCAAATTGTATTCAAATGTAACGCAGAATTTTCCAATTTGAGACCCCCTTTCCTCCCGCACGTTACAGCTTTTGTATGGAAAATGTATGAACCGTAGCACTACCGAACCTCCTCGTTACGTAACATTTGAACGATTCCAAATTTACACGTACACATGTTGTCTATACTGACATTGAAAAAGGACCAAAGTATAATTGAAATATACACATTTCAATATAGCTGAACAATGACCCCAACTAACAATTTTAGCGCTATAAGCCAAGTTTATTTGCCTTGTGTTGTATAACAGTTGAATTGAAGCAGCGAACGCAGCAAAAAATGAAAGCTGTCAAAAATAGAACGATTAGCATTAATACAGCTGTAACGCAAACGTTTTACAGCTACAAATCTTAGCTGAATAAATTTCATCAGTTATCGCTTTCGCAGCTTTCACTAAGCTGTAACTCAATACCTAAAAGGATAGCAACCTAATGATATGGAATAAAACTCGCCATCATCAATCCGGCTGCTTCTATACAATATGATTTGTTATGCTGCTCAATATTATTATTGAAACGCTTTGTCGTTAGTTACACAGCAAGCATACAGCAGTATGCTGTAAAACAACAACTTGTGGCGCATCTACCCAGCTTGTTGGATGTAAACAATGCGTTTGACGTTTCGCACCCTTTTACAGCCTGATTAAGTGGTGTAAGCGTGGCTATGGCTTCTTTTACGATCATCATAAAATATTGTGTGAACCGTTTTCGATATAGAACAAAACGGTGTGTTTTCTTTGCCTTTCGATATAGACTGTGGTGGGAACAAGGACAGCGTCGAGACTTGTGGATGCAGAGATCGTGAGTTCGATTCCAAGCGGTGGCAGGTAACGTTGGGAACATTAAATTCAGATACTAATGATATGAATTCCGGAAGCTGTGAAACAGCTTGAAAATAATATTTAATCGATAATACAGCGAAGCTGTATAATAATTATTCAACAGTTGCAAAATGGTTGAGAAAGCGCCTTCCGAAGATGTTACACAGCTACTTGTCGTGTAACTGTCGAGATAGAGCAATGATCGATATGAATAATAGCTGCCAACACAGCTTAAATGTAGCTGAGTAGATTCGCCAGATTTGTTGGTAAAAGAACCGCATAGAAGCATTCGTTCGTATGTACAGCGCCTTTACTCAGCATAAAGCCGTATAAAGAAGGCCTAGAGAATGTTTACATTTGCACTAAATGTTAGTTGGGACTGTATCAAAGTTGACCGGAACACTCGAACATTACTTATCTTTATCTATATTATACATTCATACATACATACTTATATTCTAATCTGTTCTATTCTATTCAATTATACTCTACTTAAATTTATTCTACTCTGATCAACCCTACTTGTTCTTATACATATTTTTACAAATATACACTGTAAAAATTACCAACTGCGCGCAAAAGATTTGAACGGTACTCTTTCGGCTTTTTAGCGCTCTCAGCTCTGTAAAAAATGCTATGCATAGATTCTGACTCCTAATGCGTGCTTCTTGATCCATAAAAATGAAGATTTGAATTATTATTTCACAGTAAGTCCATATAAGGGTTTCAACTTATATATGATAGTTTTTATGTATTTTAAGAAACTTAAGCTTTTTGTATTAAATGCTTTTCATTTGAGCTGGATCCTCGTTTTGAACAAGTTTGTCGAGAGCTGAGAAGAGCAGAATCTGACAAAATCTTCGAAATATCATATCACCATGTTTAATGTAAAAGACTTCTGCAATGCAACTGGTCGAGGACTAGGCTGACATAATGAGCTGGCGTCGGATAACGCTGTGCATAACGCTGTTTCACAGACCTGTCTGCGCTATAAAGTCGAACAAATATCGGAAGTGTATCGTTCAATTCTTTTGCGCGCAGTTTTTGATTACAACATTGGCATTTGTAAAAATATGTATAAGAACAAGAAGGGTGGATCAGAATAGAATAAATTTAAGTAGAGTAAAATTGGATAGAAGAGAACAGATAAGAATAGAAAAGATTTAAATAGAATTGAATAGAATATAGAATATAGAATTATGTAGATACAGATATGTAATGTTCGAATGTTGCGATCAAGTTCAGCTATATTGATGTGTATATATTTACATTATACTTTGGCCCTTTTATAATGTCAATCTAGACAATATGTGTACGTGTAAATTTTGTGCAACTTGCTAAATTGAATGAAATAAGAATAACCGCAGAGGTGTAATGATTATGTATACACCTAACCGTTGATTATAGATGAAACGGAATTCACCATGCAATATTCTTTCCATACACTTCAAAAGGGCGTATCTGCATATCCTGTCCAAGAATTATTCATTCATATTTGAATGCCTTGGACAATTTCCTAAAATCAATATCAGGCGTTAGATTGTTAGATATAATTGTTCGTGTATTGGTTGATAAGTAATAACTTAACATAGCATTGGCCCTTTCCAAATGTCGGTCTAGAATTTTTTTATGAAAATGGTTTTCAATATATAAAACCAGATAAAAAATCAAAACTACATTTTTTGTATAATCTCTTTGTTTAAACAAGTAAAAATGGCATATTTTCAGTGATTTCTATCATATAAACTTCAAAAGGGCGTAACTCAAAATTCTGCCTAAGGATTTTTTTCAAAATCGGCCCAGAGGTGCAGAACAACATAAGGAATCAACTGCTGACTGCCGTTTGAATGGTATATTTTATTTGATAATAACGGTAATTGGAGCACCGTGAAATACCTTGCTATGTCAAGCATTTGTTGGGCCAGTATAAATTCAAGCCCAGTATTTGTCATAGTGTACTGATGGGTTAAGAACTAGAGCCAATTGATTAGAATACACTAAATGATCAATACTAGCTTATGACGGCGTATGAACTTGAACCTGTTGACAACCAGACCAGATCTACAGGTCCCAAGTCCTGATAAAGTTGAATGGCATACGATATACAAACGACATCATGATAATAATGACAATAGATGATGATGATAATAGATGAAATGCGATTGGGGTGGACCAAGTGGTGTTCGCAAAAAGCTTTGTTTTGCAAAGATTGTTCTGCACTTTCTATATGTTGGTTTAGAGAGAGAAGTAAAGTGTTCTGTTGTACGATTTTTGATAACAGACGTTTGTTGTCAATAAGTTGATTTTAACGTTAAAATTTGAGCAGAATTTTGAATTTACCTATGGTTTATCGGTTAGAACCTCTCCTATGTTATCACATTTGTTCAGTATTGTAACTTGTTTGATTTCAGACATTGTGCAAACTTGACAATTTCCGTTTCATTGGCGTTTGTAATGTTTCCTAGCTGAATCACACTATCTTGATTTTTATGTCATAGCTTGTGTTGTCGATATCGGGGTGTTTGAGTTTTCCATGTGCATGGGCGATAAACATAGGATGTACGTAATATTCGGGTCCTGAGTTGAAAGTAACGTGATACCGGCGTTAGTAGATGATATTTGATAGTTATTTCGAATACAATGGAATGATGGTAAGATATGGAAAAATTGTACAACACTGAAAAAGCGAAGTTTGAATGAACATATTCAAAGTTGGTTATCAATGTACCGCCGAAAAAAATTTTTAGAGCAAATCAGAATCGTTGAACATTTGTTTGACAAATGCAGGGCTGGTAACGACTGAGTGTCTTGAAAATAGGAATTTAAGAAACCTCATGTTACAAAAAAACGAACAGGAACCAAAAAGAAACGAAGAAAACATTGGAAAACCCGTACAGACTTTTCTCTATTGATATTTTCTAATTACTACGAGTAATACTTGTCATCCGTGACATCATGACAAATCAACAGAAATTCATTCAAATATACTAGGGGTTTGGCCACCCTAAGGAAACATATTTTTTATACATATATCAAAAGACCTTTGGTTACTGTCAATACATTGAACGAAAGCTTTCAATTCAAAAGAGCCGGCTATTTAGTACAGCTTATGCTCGATAACTGGGCTGAGAGAACCTTTCAGTTAGCGAGCAGTACTCGATAACTGGACTGCCATTCCAAGGCACACACACATTCAAATAAAAATCGAGGGGGACTTAGATGCAAAGTTTTGGTTGGCGTCATTCGGTTTTGGAATCGCGTCGTGTTCGTGTCACTCCGTCATTGAATTCGCGTTTTAATCGTACCGTCTTGTAAATTTTGAGGTGAATTAAACAGTTTTCGTTCCTGCAATGGACATCCCACCGGGCACCAACCGCAAACGGAAACAAAAAACCCTTCCGTTGGTGGAAAAAGTTAAAATTATCGACGATTTCGAAAGAGGAGGTGGATCGCACGAGTCGCTCGCCAGAAAATATGGCGTAGGATCTTCCTCGGTGACTCGCTTCCTAAAACACCGAAAAGAATTACGACAAAAACTGGATCACTATAGAGAACATGGCGTGGAAAACAGGAAAACCATGAAGGAACAGTCGTTTCCTTTAGTGGAGAAAGCACTCTATGTGTGGGTCCTCCAGCAGCGGGAAGAAAATATCCTCGTAAAATAATGCCGAAACCTTATTTTGCATTTGCACGCCCCTCGTCAGTTACGGGATGGTAAAGGTTTTTGACTTTTAACTGTTTTTTAACTGGGCTACAGCCCAGTTAGCGAGCACCCAGTTAAAAAGCAGCCCAGTTAAATAGCACCCAGTTATCGAGCATTAGCTGTATAGTGTTCTTATGAGCACTTCCACAGTTTTTAACTGAGAGCTTTCTTTGCCAAAGTTGCCATTTTCGCATTCGTATATTGTGTGACAGATACGATTATACTCTATGCCCAGAGAAGTCAAGGAAATTTCCATTACGAAAAGATCCTGGACCGACCGGGAATCGAACCCAGACACCTTCAGCATGGCTTTGCTTTGTAGCCGCGGACTCTAACCACTCGGCTAAGGAAGGCCCCATTCTGAAGTCACTTCCGCTGAATCTGAAGATAAACATAAATAACATGTATAACTAGACATGCGGCCACTCAAACTTCATGAAAGAACCTTAGCATTGCTGTAAGACCATGCTTCTTGCATGTATGGACACTTCGCCTAGATGACTAAACAATGACCGAGGTCACTTCCGGTGAATAAGGAACAAACAACTAGGCATGCGACACATCATGAAATCACCTCTTACAGCAAAGAAAGAACATGCTGTTTTACGTATTGATGCTTCGGTCAGATGAACAGAAAATGGCCGGCTTATGATGTTACTTCCGGTGCCGGTGATCCAGAAAACAAACATGAATAAAAGGTAAAACTAGAAACTCGACTACCGAAACTTCATAAAACAACTACAGCGTTGCTGTACGAACATGTTTTGATACTTCGGCCATATAACCAGACAATAACCAGATTCTGAGTTCACTTCCGTTGAACCAAGAGACAAACACAAATAAAGTAATGTGACTACTCAAACTTCATGAATTATTATCAACGTTTCTGTAAGAACATGTTTCTTGCATGTATCAATACTTCAGCCAAATGTCCGGATTTTGAGATCCGTTCTGCTGAATCAGGAAACAAATATGAAAAAAACGATTCTCTTTTATTAAAAAATGGTGTACAATATTCTTACGACTTGTCCATTTGACAATTGCAAACAGCAAAGCGAATCTTAGACGATTTAATGAAGTTTGAATAGCCGCGAACCTCTACTTTATTCATGTGTTTCTTCTGATTCACCGGAAGTGATTTCAGAATCCGGTCATTGTCTGGACTTCTGGCCGAAGTGTCCCTACAAGCAAGAATCATGTTCATATAGCAATTTTATTTCATAAAATTTGCGCAGTCGCAAGCCTAGGACTTCATCCATGTTTATCTCCTGGTTCATCGGAAGTGACCTCAAAATTCGCTCATATTCTTGTTATCTGGTCAAAGTATCGATTGATGCAAGAAGTATGTTCTTACAGAGGGATTCCACGGAGGCATGCAAGTCGATTCTGATCGACCATTTCAAAAATATCTGAAACTTTGCACAGTTTTTCTATTCCATCTAAATCGTCATTTTCCGATATCAAATCTTCAAGTTGAGTCACGACTAACTTTTCAAAAGGGTGTATGTGAAAATGGTTCAAAAATAGTCAAAAAGCTGCACAACAAAAACGGTTCGTTCGATTGTTAGACAAATAAAGAAACAAAGTTAGACAACTAAATAAAGATTCCAAAAAAAAACACACAGTAAAAAAAATTTTTTTTTACATTAAAAAACATCATTTTTGTCACAAAAACTCAAATATCTCAAAACCCTATCTGAATACCAACGTAATTTTTTGAGGGAAAACGGTCCATTATATTAGCTATCTACCATAAAAATTTGGTGATGGTAAACCAATAAACAAAAAAGTTATGACATTTCAAATATTTCACAAATTTGACACTTAGTGAAAATTTTTTTTTTTTCATTGTTAATTTTTTTAGGACCGCAGTTTGTTGCTGAATTTTTTGTTAAGGGTACCACATGAGGTTAACAAGTTGTTTTCATGATATTTTATTTAATTATTCATAACTATTATAGCATCTATTAGAAAGTTAGACGCGATCCAGTGTTGTGATCTAAAGTCTTGATAGTGTCATATTTTTTATTGTACGTAACTGAAGAAAAATTCTCTCAATAGTGTTGAAACCTTTTGATAAAAGAAACCTATAAGAAATCTAATATTGAAGACAAAAGCTACAAAAAAAGTTTTCTATACAGGTATACGACTAGTTTACCTGCAAAAAGTTTACCTCGTAGAGAACAAGGCGGGTCTATACCCAGGTGATCTAGTATACGTAAAGCAGGTCGGTTTTCTCGGCGCTGGTTTTCTCCACAAAGTTAAAATCTGATTACACCTGGGTATAGACCCGCCTTGGTAGAGAATAGACTTTGTTAATCATATTTGGGAGAAAGCGAGTAACTTCAACAACATCAAAAACATGATAGGTACATACCATGAACATACTCACGAAAAAGCTAAAAATATACTACCACTATGGTTATAAAAGATTTAATTGTAAAATTTTTCTTCAGTCAAGCAAACGACACCAAACTAGTCAGTAAAAACTTAAAAGTGATCTTGTTTATTAAAATCTAACGAGCAACATGAGTAGTCGCTTTCTCAACTGTTGCAGGCCGTTTGCAGAAAAAAAGTGTTCGAAAGTGCTACGAAATCTCACCGAAAGCACCATAGATAAACTGAAAGCGGCTGGTTATGCTCCAATGTCTACATTGAATACAAATTTACGCATTTGTACGTCCTGCCGTTTAAACGTTGACAAACGGGCAATCTGTACATCATCGGTGGATCAGGTTGCAGGAAGTTCGAAAACAACAACAACTGAGGAATTACTAGATGCACCGACAACAACTGAGGAGTTACCAGAAGAACCAAGTGCAGATAGTCTTGCCACGGTACCATCAGCGACATCTGTTTCAACAAATCAATCAGAAGATGAGTGCATCCAGAAGGTCAACATCGAACGCTTCAACGAAGGGATAGCTGGAATAAAAGTGACTCCGATTAACTGGACGAAGATGGGTTACGTCAATTATCCCGAGAAAAAATACCGTGAAATCAACGAAGCTGTATGAAGAAACCTCTTCAAATTAGGACCTGAGGATGTGGAAAATACAGACTACGATGAGGTAATTATGAATATGAAGGAAAGGTTTTCGAATCTAGCCACGACAAGGAAAGAAAAATTATTGATTTTGTCGATGCTGCCAAGCTCGTGGTCTATTCAAGACGCCATTGATGAGTTCAAAACCAATAGAAATACAGCAAAAGAGGCAAAACAATTCAAAAATCGAATCGCAGAAAAGAAGAAGATTTAACAAAATTATCATTTTGTTTTACTACTACTGAAGAGTACGAATTAACGGCATCAGAGCTCAGCGAGCAATATAATAACGCGAAATCGATCCAAGGAACCCAAAAATTTCACTGTTTCATTCCATTGTCAGAAAATAAAATTAAAGCAAAACTATACTCGAACTGTACTGATAATGATGCAAAAGTGTTCGATATTTTAAAAATTTGAATAACAATAAATAAATAAATAAGTATTAATAAAATGTTTTCATGATCTCATAACGCATACCCAAATCCAAAACATTTAAAGTTTATATATAACATTTAGAAACTCATCGATCATACTCTAAAAAAAAATATCCTGGTAAAAAAAAATTTTATTTTCGTGTAATCTGTTAATTCATTTTAATTTATACATATATACATATACATATAATATTTATACATATACATAATATTTATACATATAATATACATAATACTAATGAAAACATGAAAACGACTTGTTTAATTCACGCAAGGCCCTTAACAATAAAACAGCAACAAACTGCGGTTCCCGTAATAATTTACACCGAAAAAAAAAATTTTTTTCTACTAAATGTGACAATTGTGACATGTTTGAAATGGTATTATTGGTTTACCATCACCAAATTTTTATGGTAGATAGCTAATATAATGGACCGTTTTCCCTCAAAAAATTACGTTGGTATTCAGATAGGGTTTTGAGATATTTGAGTTTTTGTGTCAAAAATTATGTTTTTTAATGCAAAAAAAAATTTTTTTTACTGTGTGTATTTTTTTGGAATCTTTATTTAGTTGTCTAACTATGTTTCTTTAGTTGTCTAACAATCGAACGAACCGTTTTTGCTGTGCAGCTTTTTGAATATTTTCGAACCATTTTCACATACACCCTTTTGAAAAGTTAGTCGTGACTCAACTTGAAGATTTGATATCGGAAAATGACGATTTAGATGGAACTGGAAAACTGTGCAAAGTTTCAGCTCAATAGAAAAAAATGAATTAAAAAATTTACCAAATTTTGGTGCTGTTGCTTGGAATCACTCTACAACAACGATGAGGTTATTTCAAGAAGTTTCAGTAGTCGCATTTCAAGTTTTACCTATTATTCATGTTTGTTCCCTGAAGCACCGAAAGTGACCTCAGAAACCGGCCATTGTCTGTTCATGAGACCGAAGTATCAATACAAACAAGAGCACATTCTTATAGCAACGCTGAGGTTATTTCATGAAATTTGAGCGGTCACATACCTAGTTTTTTTTCAATTATATATATTTGTTTCTGATTCACCGGAAGGGAGCTCAAAATCCGGTCATTGTCTGATCATCTGGCTGAAGTGTCCATACAGGCAAGAAGAACGCTGGGGTTATTTCATGAAGTCTGAGCGGTCACATGTCTAGTTTTACCTGTTATTTATGTTTGTCTCCAGATTCACCGGAAATGACCTCAGAATCCGGACAACGTTTGACAATCTGGTCGAAGCATCCATGTAGGCAAGAAGCATGTTGTTACAGCAACGCTGAGGCTATTTCATGAAGGTTGAACAGTCGCATATCTAGTTTTGAGCTTTATCCATTTGGGCCTCCTGGTTCACCGGAAGTGACCCTACAACCCAGTCTTGGCCATATGGTAAAATGGACAATATTGAGAGTTGATGTCTTACATTGGCTTTCTGAGATGCTTCGGGTCAAATTTACATGTGTTCCTTGGCCTCGGCTCCTACCCAGAAAGTACTTCCAGAACCAGGTTCTGGCTTTCGTCCCATGCAAGACAATAAACCAAATGGTGTATTCTAGCCATGGTCCGTTACATAATGTCTAAAAATGGCTAAAACTTATCGTTAAACATTGGTTTCGTTGTTAAAGTTGTAAAAAATGTGACTAGGGAACACTTATTTCCGGTTGAAAAACATGTTCAGGTCCGGTTTGAAAACCCCACTCGCAGGAATTCTTGAGGCATTCTCGTAGGATTTTTGAAAGAAAGCTTTAACGAATTTCTTTAAAAATTCTGAAATAAACCTTTTTTTTTAAGAATTTTTGTAGGGATTTTCGTTAGTGGTGCTGGAACAACCACTGGGTAAATTGATGAAAAAATTTATGGAAAATCCGCTGAAGAAAATTCCTGAATACTAGCTGGGAAAATTTTACGTTAAATTTCCTGGAGCAAATTAAGAAGAAATTCCTCAATATATATCACCATTAAAAATTTCAAGAGGAAGTTATGAAAGAATTCCTGAGAGGAATCTCTATGGAAATTTCTATACGGATAGTTGAAGTAGTTCCTGAAAGAATTACAAAGGAAATCTCTGAAAAAATCATAAAGGTTCATTCAAATATTACGTAACGCTAAATTTGCCAATTTTAAACCCCCTCCCTACCCACTTAACAGCTTTTGTATGGAAAATTTTAAATTTTTGTATGAACCGTAACACTTTGTAAGACCCCCTCCCTCCCCCTGTTGCTTTACGTAATATTTGAACAATCCCTTAGAAGAACACCTGAAACTTTTTACTGATAGATGCATCAGAGGGCTGGTAGAGACTGAGTGCTTTTAAAATAGAAAAAAAACGGAATAGAGACCGAAGAGAATAAGAATTTTTCAATGATTACGGCCAGATTTTCCTTTAAAAATGGTTTATTTATTGAATACATACTGGTTTTATTATTGCTCGTATGCTTTTTTTTCAATTTTTTTCATCGCAAACTAAAGATTGGACTCGAAAAAAATGTGACACTTCGTTTGGGTGTAACTTTTTATCGCCTTTTTAAAAAATAATGAAATTTTGGGTAATACTAGTCTAGAGTTTTATGTTTATGTGTGCAAAATTTATCACGGTCTGTCAAGTATCTTGGACGCGGTGATCGATAATCCTGGATCGGCAAACGGCCACCATTCTACTGTGACCCGCGTCGTGAAGATGTTCCAGGAGACGAAGACCATCGAGCAATGCGACCGAAAAACGAAAACGTGGAAATTGCCAAAAAGGTCAATTCGTCGAAGTGGTTCGTCCAGCAGACCATGAAGCGGGCTGGGTTACGTGTTTTTAAGGTCAGGAAGGCGCCAAACCGAACTGACAAGCAAAACCATTGGCCAAATTGCATGCGCGGAAGCTGTCTCGTCAAGGACGACGTGACATACATCAAGGCTGACACCAAACAAATCCTCGGCCACGAGTTTTTTGTCAGTACGTCCCGCATGGAGGTTCTGGAAAAGTTCTGGAAGAGAAAGATGGACAAATTCGCGACGAAGTATTTGTTGTGGCAGGCGATCTGCGAGTGCGGACGGTACAGCAAACCGTTCGTTACAACCGGCACCATAACCGGGAAGATTTATCAAGAGGAATACTTGCAGAAGCGCTTACTGCCCTTCCTCCACTTTCACCGTGGTCCCACGCTGTTCTGGTCGGATCTCAATTCGAGCCATTTCGCAAAGCCTGTAATGGATTGGTACGAAGCGAAGGGCGTTAATGTGGTCCCGAAGGAGTTGAACCCGCCAAATACACCAGAACTTCGTCCGATCGAAAAAGGCGATAATGAAGACAGAGTTGAAGAAAAGCGGAAAAACATTCAAAACTGATGGAGCTTTGAAGAAAAACTGGGAGAAATTTGGTAATAAAGATGGGAAAAGCCTCGCCCAAGATCTCATGAGCAGGTTTGAGAGAAATGTACGAGCATTCAGCTTGTGGAAGGAAATTCAATAAATAAGTTATGCCTAAACATAACTAATATATAGTTATTGAATTCCTGAAAATTTGAAAAGTATTCGAATAAAAATGAATTTTTGATGATCATTTTTGTGTGTCTCAAAGTGTGGCCGGGTTTATTAAGGAATTCCTCTATAAAAATAGTTCAAGAATTCAACTTGCTTTTTTAAAGTTTACCCCAGATATAACTAGAGAGACTCCACTATGAATGTCTTCAGGAATTAGTCTAAAGATCCTTTGAAATTTCTCAACAAAATTCTGGAGTTCACCCAGTGATTTCGTCCAAATTTCCGTTTAGGACATTAACAAGAGCTCAAGCAATATGTCTCCATAGATGCCTCTACTGATTTCCTAAAGGATTGTCGATCAGTTTGTTCAAGAATTTCTCTGAAGATACCTTGAGAAATTACTCCAGATATTCATTCTCTAGAAGATCAGGAAAAAACTCTTCAAGAAATTCCCCAAGGGACTCTGTGTCTCTGTATATTCTGTATCATTCCCCTAACTCGATGCATATTTCCCCTAACTCGGTGGAATGCGCAATGCGCAGTCCTTACAGTTTAGCATACTTTCCTTCTGTAAATCGATACCTCTCTAATTCGAACTATTTCAGTTTCCTGTGTAAGTTTACCTCTCCAAATCGATTTTTTAAATAAAATATTTGAGATATAAAGAATAATCAAATCATTACGCGTGGTAGATATGGATAAGTTATAAGTTAAATTATAAAAAAAAAAACGACGTGCTATGGTGGGATTCAAAGCCAGGACTCTTGTTTGCTGGACGAGCGCTTTACGAACAAAGCTACCGAGCCACTTTGTTACCCAATCACTCACACCGTTAAAAGTTTCGAATTCAATTCCCAACAGTTCACGTAGACCCTTATCCAAACCCAAAACCCCCAAAAAAAATCCATCCATCTCATGTATATACAATTAATTTAAAAACCATTGGATTACCGAACATCTCAATAGGTATGCAGTACTGGACAGAATAAAGTACGCATTGACCGTTTTTCCATACGAACCCCATCCCCGAGACAGTCACTTATGACAACGGAATAGAAATACAGCCGTTGGTCCCGAGATGAACTAGCCTAGGGCTAAACGTCTCGTTAGTAAAGACAGAAAAATGAATCTGTTGCATGCTCCTCTGTGGGCGAGCGATGGAATTCGGATCATAATCAATGATGAGGTTGAGCTTGAATGGTAGCCCGTGGTTGCTACTCCAGTTTCGCCATATAAGCTGCAGTTACACAAGGAACCAACGAGATGACTGCTTGGGACTAACAGACACCCTCAGTGGTGATTTTCTATTTTTAGGCAACGATGACGCCTGCCACGTCAGAATGCAGACAGATGTGGGGAAGGGGGAGGAATTGATGATGGGTTTAAAACTAGCCTACAGTAGTTCGGATATACCGCTGCATCAACGCCAGTTCATGCCGGAAGATGTAGGGGTGGTAATTTTATGGCAGAGAGGCTTGCTTTTTGGTCAGCAAACTGCCTATGTATCAGGCGTTAGCAAATACGTGCTATAAAGATGGAAGAATGGAAGCCTAGGGAAACGGTGTTTTTAGTCCATCTCTGGTTCTAGCAAATGCTATGAACGAATAGATAAACTTCTTCTCTTCTTCTTCTTCTTGGCATTAACGTCCCCACTGGGACAGAGCCTGCTTCTCAGCTTAGTGTTCTTATGAGCACTTCCACAGTTATTAACAGAGAGCTTTCTTTGCCAAAGTTGCCATTTTCGCATTCGTATATCGTGTGGCAGGTACGATTATACTCTATGCCCAGGGAAGTCAAGAAAATTTTCATTACGAAAAGATCCTGGACCGACCGGGAATCGAACCCAGACACCTTCAGCATGGCTTTGCTTTGTAGCCGCGGACTCTAACCACACGGCTAAGGAAGGCCCCATAATATATAAACTATGATAGATTAATAATGGAAGATAGAAGCAAGTGAAATATACAACTAAAACTCGTACTTTGAATGGGATGGTCCTAGGATTGAACCCATGACCTTCTGCACATGAATCAGAAAAGGCAACCCTTCAATATCGAGATAGGAAGAGTTGACTGCATGTAGGATTTTTTTCCTGAAATATCTCAAGAACAATTTAAAGATAGTAGAAATCCCCGAAAAAATCGTAAAGTATTGTCTTTACTGTACTTCCCTGAGGAACGTTTTGCAGAAATTCCTGATGAACTCGAACGAGGATCTCTGAAAATCTTCCTAACTTCTGAGGAAGTCTTGGAGGGTTTTCCTAATAAGACAATTATTGAAGAACATATTCAGGATTTTCTGTAGGCCTTCCTGAAAAAATATAGAACAGAATCCCTGAAGAAACTTGTGTACAAATAGTGATAAATTCACGAATGAATTCATGAGAGCTCATGGAGAAACAACTTGAAAAAAGGCACAGGAACTCCTACATGGATTCTTATGATGGTTTCTGGAAAATTTCTTAACGAATTTCTTAATACACTCTGGAATAAACCTTGAGAATTTTATTAAAAGAGTTTTTGTAGGAAGATCTGCTTGAGTAACTATTGAAAAAATCGTTTGAAAACTGGAATCGGTGGAAAAATTGCTACGTAAATTCCAAATGATGTATTTCAGATCAGAATTCACTGCAAAGATAAGGAAAATTGTGACTTTAGAGGCCGTTCTGGCTGAACAAGACACTTTGCTTCATAAACGTGTCTTGCTTCAAAATAGTGACAGTCTCCAAAATGAAATCAGCTACCGTAAAATGGGGCGAATAGAAACACTCTTCGACATGTTTGAGTTTGTACAACTCAAACCGTGTGAATAAAAACCAATTTTATTTGTCTCAAATATGGGTCGCGTCTTCCTTTGCTGAAACCCCAATTGCTGTTAAAAAATAAAAATTATATCGTATAAACATTTATGAAAATGTTACATGTTTCTATTCACTTCGCAATGGGACGAATAGAAACACTGTTTTGTAAATATTAATATTTTTTACATTTTAATGGAAAAATAGACACTTTTTCAAATGCAGTTGATGAAATATCAAAAAGTATTTATTTAGTGAAGAAGAAAATTAAAATTAAAAGCGACTTAAATGGTCGAGATTTCAATATTTTCTTCTTAGTATTTTCAGGAGAAATGTAGTAACATTTTTAATTTGAAAATAGTATATCGATGCTCTGTTGCTATTGAACTAATGGAAAAAAATATATTTCAGTTGGTTTTTCAAGTTTATCATTATCGCATTTCCAACTGTAGGTCGCTTTGTTTCTATTCGCCCCACTTTTTCTATTCACCCCGTTTTACGGTACCAGCGCTGTGGTGATCTACAAAGGAACTGAAGGAGAAAATCACATAAGAGTCTCTGAATGTTTCTCTGGAGCCCTTAGAATTTTGCACCAGGATTTAATGCTAGGAGAAATACGAAATTAGTAATTTTAGATACCGTTTGAGAGACCTTCCATTAAAAATAAAGACTGTTTTAGAAAATTGCTTAAAATGGTGACCAATTCTTTAAAAAGGGAACTGCTGCCAGCCCTGCAATCGCATAAAATTTGAAAATCAATTAGATCGAAAATTTTAAACTAACATATAAAAAATGTTGGAGACGAACCAGCCACAGGCTGAAAGTCTCGATAATAAAGATAATAATAATAATAATAATATAAAAAATGTAGCTACTTAAACAGAGACATATGAATCAAAAACTAATGAGGTGATAAGCGATGGATCAGGCAACAGTAGGCATCAATTAAGTGTAAAGGGTGATAACGCCCGAGTTCCGGGATGATGTAGAACATTTTGAGTAAGATTATACATTATACATTGCTTTCGCTGATAAGCAATATGTTGTTACGTACCTTTGGAATCGCCCGACACAATGGCAGAATCTTTGAACTCTCGGCTCAACTGTTTGGCTGGCGATGATTCTTGCGATTCGTCACCCTACGGAAAAGGATTTTCTTTTAGTTATCACTGTGAATGCAACAGTGGAAATATACTTACGTCTACGTATTTATGCCATATCATACAACCGAATATGAATAGCATAGAAACAGCAGCTTGGACAAATAACCAAAAGACTATATTTTTAACCTGTGTACGCTCGAACAGCTCTTGTCCATTTTTGATACACAAAATAGCTTCCGAAACTAGAATGGCTATGTACACCCAACACTGCGTTCCCAATCGTTTGCACCTGGTGTCTGTTACGTAGATGTAGTACTGTCGCACGGATGGCGCAGTGAAGAGTCCTACGAATATCAATCTGCCAATAACCACTGGATGTGATGGGGGCATCTCAAAGATGTGCTTCAGGAAGAATGTATTCAGCTCAGTCAACTGAAAATATTGTCCAATAATGAATATCTAAGAACCTTCTACATAAACGACAAAGACTTACCTGCCAGAGTAACACAAGCTGACACACCGCGAAGAACCTCATGTAGGTACATTTCGGGTCCAACCAGCGCACCGGAGCCCAACTTTCTGGAGTGAATTGAAGCACCACACGCTTCAACTTACCCTTCGTCGAGGTAATATCCCTAATGCTAGCCCACCTGTATTCTCTCATTTCCAACAATTTACAGATCTTCAGGCCACACCAAATTCCAAGTCCGTTGCAAACGAGCACGTCCAAAATAAGCGCATCCCACCAACACTCGGCAAAGTTTGGCAGCAGATGGGCAAAAGAGATTTCCGTAATTTCCCACATCACCGAAATAGCCCACAAAATGCCCATGTGTCTGATGAGCACAGCCTTGAAAGCCCACCCCAGAAAATGGCCCCAGGCGAACACGTCCACGTGCGACCATATGCGTTCGAAAGAAAGATCCGAACAATTAGCGCCATATTCCTGGAAATAAAACCCAATCAGTAAACTTTAACTAAACATTTCTTGAGAAGCCCTTACCTTGTCCATGTCGATTTTAAAATTCCGTAACGTGGGGTCAAACCAGTAAAATATGCCCATGATGGACTTGTAGTTCTGGAACATCAGGAAAACCAAAAACAGCAAATAGAGCACGGAGAGGCCGAACAGCATTCGCCATACCACCGGATGGGGTCGCGTGAAGGGTCCATTGGGGAACGCGAGCACGGAAACGATCATGAAGAAGAACGTGACGCACACCATGCCAGCCCAGATGTTCTCCTGAGGGTCCGATTGATCGCTGCAAATACGAGAAGAAAAGCGTTTCTTGAATATTATGAAGAAAATGTTTGAAATGTTATGATCTTTTTTAATAATTTCAAAGAGAGATCTCTTTCAATTTAAAGGAATTATGTCAAAGTACACCAAAGGATTTGTTAAGAAATAAATATCCAAAAAGGTCATTTGTGCAGATTTCGTTCAAAAAATTTCGCTATAAACGAAAAAAGGAAATTTAATATCAAACTCTGTGATAAATAATTTGAAAGTTCTAGGGAATACTATAACCATTACTTGCAGCTAAAGGAGAGCTATTATAATACTGCCGTAAATTGCAAGTCAGTTCCATTCGTAAACGTAGGCATTGAGAGAGCAGTTCACAAACTCGATTTCTATATAAATGTGAAAAAAAATTCAGAAGATTGGAAAATATTCAATGCAAGCTTCACAATTTGCATTTCACTCCTATGCCTTTCATTTTATTTTCTTTTTCATTTTGCAGCGTTTGGTGAGGCAATAAGAGCGCAAGTCAATCCAAAGCTGATGATAGGAGGGGTAATGGATGAATAGTATATGCTGACCACGCAAACGCCATGGGAGAAGGAAAATAGGATTGGCTTGGGTGTTAGGTAAATGGGATAAACTTGACACAATACTGCTAATAATGCTGCAAAATGTAATGAATCCGTAGGTCAAACAATTTTATTGATTATTTTGGAGCCTACGAGCAAAGTGATTCAATATTGAAATAGTATTTTTAACATATAAAAATACATATGTAAGTAAAAATTAATATTTGGAATAAAAGTATCTGAAAGCTACTGATCAAATCTAATAAATTTGAAAAATAAACTTGAAACATCAACATGAGAAATGGTAAATTAAAAACATCAACTTATGTAGCGAAACAAGTAGTAAAGCAGTCAAATGCGAACAATAAATGTAACTCAGAGCCCAACCACACCCACTCTTGCGTTACGTTTGTGACATGACGGTACTAATGAGTATTTCCTAAGGAATGGTTTAACAGCATAGCTGAGCCTTTCGGTAAATTTAATAAGACCGATGTATAGAAATAATTTGTTTCGAAATTGTACGCGTGGTCTAGTAATGACCCCCATTAGATAAGAATCAACTTACTGTTACCATACATACCAAACGCTCGTCATGACCCTATGCCTAACATTTGTATATGTATGGACTTAGCTGATGTGGCCAATTTAATAAATAGGTAGTTCTTTCATGGGGCCCAGATAGCCGTAGCGGTAAACACGCAGCTAATTAGCAAGACCAAGCTGAGGGTCGTGGGTTTGAGTCCCACCGGTCGAAGATTTTTTCGGGTTGGAAATATATGTTGAAAACTGATCCTACCATCTCAATTTTGACGAATATGCAGATGGGACTGACTTGCGATTCACGGCAGTATAGTACCGATTGAGTGTCCAAAAATAGATGCTTAAGAGACTAGAGATCAGAATACGAAGAGACCAACCAGGAATTGAAAAGAAGATACTACAAGATACAAGGAAGACCAAACAATAGAACAAATTTATTAGAATTTCATAATAATTCATTACAGTTAGAGAATATGAGCACACTTTGCTCAGAGAACACTTCTAGGGTTTTCTCACAATTTTAACCAAGAAGTTTTCAAATGATACCCAGAATTACCGATTCCTCCTGGACTTGCTATTATTATTATTTATCTTTATTTGAGTGGCTTTTCGCCCTTGGCGAGTTCGCCACTTTTAAACGGCAAAAATGCTGGCCAGACGGGTTAGCCTAGACGGATTACATTGAAGATTTTCACAGATATCACGTTACTAATTACTTTACAGTTAACAGATTCAAACAAACAGGTGAAATGAAAGGAACAATACTACAAATTAAAATTGGAATTGAATAAAAAAAGAAATCACTACAACGTATTTTTTACACGTTTCCTCTTTCTCTCTTGTTTCCACCGATTTTGGAGCAAACTCCGTACTCCTGGACTTGCTTCAAAAATTTCTTCATAAATTTATTCAGAAATACTTCTAAAATTTGTTTAAGGAATTGATCTAGCCATTCCACCTTTTTTAGATATTTTTTAGAAAATTCCTGAAAAAGTCCAGAAGGTATACTAAAAGCAATCCTAAATTAAGCACTGATGAAATTTCTTGAAAATTATTTGACAAACTCTTGCATGGTAAAACTCCTACAAGAATCTCTCAAAAAATTCTGGACCCTAAAGAAAATGAGTTACCTATAACAACTTCACTTAACTTCGTCTCGATGATGAAAAAAGAAAATAATGAAAATTCCTCGAGGAGATTCTTCGAAGAAATGTGCATAGGAATTATTGGAGATATTGCTACAACTATTGCTGCAGCTTGATGGAAACCATAAATATACATTTTCATGAATAGGTATATATGAACTCTTGAAATTATCCGAAAAATCTTTGGACGAGTCTGTTGCTAATGTTAGGAATTCGTGAGGAAACTTCATAAGAAAACCCCGAACGAAACGTCCTTGAGGAATTGTTCTCGGAGGATTTCCGAAAATAATGCTTGAAAGAATTTCCGGCGAAATTGCTCAGAAAATACAGGGGGGAATTTAAAAAGGATCCTCGTGCTTAAAACCTACCTGCAGGAATTCTAGTATGATTTCTGTGAGGTTTTTCTGGAAGAATTCCTTAAAGAATCAAAGAGGGAAATCGGTGGAAGAAATACTGGTAGAGTCTTTGAAGGAAATTCTAGGCGAATTCCTAAGGGAATTTGCAAACAGGTATCAGTGTTGGAATGCTGAACAGTGCTGTTAAGTATCATGACCTGCTTGCTTGTTCGGGATGTAGAAGCCCTTCTTAAGAAAGTATTATTTTTGTGGTGAATTCACCTAGCAGTGAGATTTTCACTTTTTGTTTTACAAAAGTGAAGATACACCAATGGTCTCCTCGGAAAAGTTGTTGATAATGTCACTTCATGAAAATTTGCTGAACACACTTTAGCTCGATCTATTGAATTTTAAGAGATATGGGTCGTGTTTCTTTGAACGACTTCTTAAAACTATTTTTTTGGTTATACCTTTTTGTGGGTATTTTTGAGATTTTTTGAGGTTGTTTGATTCGATAAAATATGCATTTCCTTAGAAAACATCTAAAATGTATCTCTTATATTTTCGGAGTTGTATGATATTTTATGCTGAAAAATCGACTATTTCACATTCCTCTAACATTTATAGGGGCAAAATGGGACAACTAGCTTGTATATGAAAGAGTGCCTATAGCTATCAAATCCGTGGTATCTTACACTGGGCACTATTTTCCTTGACTGTAAAATATGTTCAGTAAAATTAAAATTATGCTGCATTTTATACCGCGTATTTTTAAATACCGTAATGCGGGGTATAATTGATCAGCGGGGTAACATTGATCGGAATGACCCATCTCGTAAAAAGTTTGTATCGCCATTTATTGATGGAACATTTTCAAATCATGAATGGTGCTTCTCTTTCTTATATTCATAAGCTAATGATAGTGAAGATTGTTCCGTAAATTGCGTTTACCTTATGCGTAAATATAACAACTTTTCGAAACAATTATTTCAATGGGTAAGGATGACACTACCGAACATTCATGTCTCACATAAGTTCTGCAAACGATATGAGCAAGGAAAATGCGATTCTTACTAAAAATGGCATCGCCGAAAACGATTCCGTTGTCAAAATATTCATAAGTATGCTCAATTAGGCAACATTAACGAATTACTGTTAAGAATATAGAATTCCCTTAGGAAATTGCCTACCTTTAGGCGTATTGCGTGGTTCGAGGTGTTTTTAATTTTGAAATAACTTTAAAAGTAAATGACTTGTAAGCGTTTCGCCTTCATATTCGGCTTCGGAGGCCATGATTTAAGTAAGTAACGACATTTTCGATATTAGCGATCATTGTTCACATAAGTGATCAATGTTACCCCATATCAGCTAAATCAAAAATCACTTAAAACATTTTTTTAAACATGCTTAAATCTTTCAAAAAACAAAATACAGTATATAGTCACGTGCTATGGGTGTATAAAATATAATTTGCAACATTTGCATTTTCAAACGAAATATTTAAAAAATATTAAAAAAAAAATGATCAATGTTACCCCGGATTACGGTACGTTATTTTTCATGGATGAGTGATAATTTTCAGGTCTTCTAGGCAATCTGTAAAAACGCGATCACCTTAATATTCACGGCTTTTTACTTCAGCATCATAAACATACATAGTCCTCACTCCGGAAGCACTGATGATGACAAGGACCGCTGCCCTAGCCACGACGTCAAGAGGAATTCAGACCGAAGATTGGAAAGTTCAGCGCCCACCGGCTGACAAACGAGAACGCCCTTCAAGAATATGACCAATCGTTGCACCTATTCCAGCACAGCTTCCCGTATCGGTACACCCGAAGATCACCTCAGCAGACTCGTTTTGATCGATGGACGGCACTTCTCCGATATAACCGATATAACGTCAAAAACTACCGTGGCGCTAACATTGACTCCGACCACTACCTGGTGATGATGAAACTGACGAGTTCAAGAAACGATTGGTTCGACGAGGAGTGCCAGTAGGTTTTGGAAGAGAAGAATGCCACGCGGGCTGCAATGCTGCAGCATGGCAAAACGTCTAACTATACAGACTGAAGCGGAAACAGCAAACTCGCCTATTCCGGGATAAAAAGCGTCGCCTAGAAGAATGCCACGAGATGGAGTTGCTGTAGCGTTCTCAAGAAACGCGGAAGTTTTATCAGAAGCTATAGCTTCGTGCCGCGAGCTTAAATGTGCAGGGATAAGGATGGGAGCATCTTGATGGACGGACGCGAGGGGATCGAAAGCTGGAAGCAGCATTACGATGAACACCTGAATGGCGCAGAGATGGCTACGTCAGCACAGCGGACAGTGGAAACCGACCAGTTTCCACGATCGGGGAAGTTAAGGGTGCCATTCAACAACTCCAAAACAACAAGGCCGCTGGCAAGGAATGTATCGGAGCCGAACTCATCAAGATGGGCCCGGAGAAGTTGACCGCTTGTCTGCATCGGCTGATAGTCAGAATCTTGGAGACGGAACAGCTATCGAAGGAGTGGAAGCAAGGCGCTTTATTCCCTATCTACAACAAGGACGACAAAGTGGAGTGTGAAAATTATCGTGCAATCACCTATAACAAACGAGTTTGTGGGAAGTTATCAAGCAGCTTTCATCGACGGCCGCTCGACAACGGACCAGATTTTTTCTGTGCGACAAATCCTCCAGAAATGTCGTGAATATAAGGTCCCTACGCACCATCTGTTCATCGATTTCGAGGCGACATACGACAGTATTGACCGTGTAGAGCTATGGTAGATCATGGACGAGAACAGTTTTCCCAGGAAGCTCACAAGATTGATTAGAGCAACGATGGACGGTGTGCAAAATTGCGTGAAGATCTCGGGCGAACACACCAGTTCGTTCGAGTCGGCGAATACTCTAGTTCGTTCGAGGGACTACGACAAGGTGATGGACATTCTTGCCTGTTGTTCAATATTTCGCTTGAAGGTGTCATGCGAGGAGCCGGACTTAACAGTCGAGGCATGATTTTCACTACACACTACTTCGCGGACGACATGGATATTATTGTAAGAAAATTTGAAACGGTGGTAGATTTGTTCACCCGTCTGAAACGCGAAGGTTCGGATTGCTGGTGAATGCGTCGAAAACAAAGTACATGCTGGTAGGCGGAACTGAGCGCGAAAGGGCCCGCCTAGGAAGCAGTGTCACGATAGACGGGGATACCTTCGAGGTGGTGGACGAGTTCGTCTACATCGGATCCTTGCTGACAACAACGTTAGTCGGGAAATACGAAGGCGCATCATCAGCGGAAGTCGTGCCTACTATGGGCTCCAGAAGAAACTGCGGTCAAGAAAGATTCACCCCCGAACCAAATGCACGATGTACAAAACACTTAAGACCGGTAGTCCTCTATGGGCATGAGACGTGGACTATGCTCGAAGAGGACATGCAAGCTCTTGGGGTTTTCGAACGCCGAGTGCTAAGGACGATCTTTGGCGTCGTGCAGGAGAACGGCGTGTGGTGGCGAAGGATGAACCACGAGCTCGCCCAACTCTACGGCGAACCTAGCATCCAGAAGGTGGCCAAAGCTGGAAGGATACGCTGGGCAGGGCATGTGGCAAGAATGCCGAACAACAGCCCGGTGAAGATGGTGTTCGCTTCGAATCCGGTCGGAACAAGAAAACGTGGGGCGCAGCGAGCGAGGTGGATTGACCAGGTACACCAGGTCCTGGAGTACGTGGGTTGAAATCGAGGGAGAGGTGACCAAGAACCGAGTGAAATGGCGATATATAGTTGGCGAGGATTCCATCCAGTTCATTGATGTAGAACTAAATAAATAAATATGCAATACAGATCGAGTTATCAGCAGACAATATTACTTAGGTATACTGGCTTCTTTAAATATTGCAATATTACCCAGGCCAACAAGCCACCAAATCAGAAATTCGGATTAGGTTTATTTCATTTTTCTCTTTTGACTGCAGTCAATTCGTTATGAGAAGCTTTACTTTGTCAGAAACATCAATTAAACAAACCATTCTAGCTTATCAAATTTTGTCAAATTTTACGCGAGGGGTTTAAAGCTAAATTTTAATGTTCAAAAAATTAACAACTCATGCAGTTTTGTAAAACCCAGAGCATTTTTTTTTTGTAAACACGTCTTTGTAAAAATACAGTACTTAGTAGATTTCATTGCTTTTTTCGTATTCTCACACAATTTTAAAGAAATGTGCAGTTCTGAATAAAGTTTACTTATGCGATTATTGATTTTTCATGGCCCACACATACAAATAGTGTGCATAAACAGTCAGTGATGCATTTGAACGCGTTCAGTTCGCGTTCCAGTTCATTTTGTTGAACGCAGCGATCAAGTAGGCTTGAACATTGAGCAGTTCAAAAATATGAACCCGTGCGAGCCGAAAAATGAACGCAAGCAGTTTTGACTGATTTACGACAAAATCCAGGTCAAAGTTATGTTTTTGATGTGCATAATATCAAGGGCTGTATGATTTCTACATTCATGATACATTACGACGATTAATACATTCATTTCTCAAGTGGGAGCTCCAATCATTATTGTGAATTGAACGGGCCGTTCTTGAGCAACGGCAAGCTCTTGCTCGTAAGTTCATTGACTACTACGTTCAAGTGCAAATTTGGCTCGGGCTCGGTTCACTTTTGGCTCGCGTTCAGTTCAAAATGCACCAATGTAAACAGTATTAGTTAGCTCTAATTAATTGTAAAATTTCAAACATAATATTAATGATATTATTGAGAATAAAGTGTAGATTGGACTGTGTTCGCATTTGAGGGGGCCAAATGCAAAAAGATGTAGTTGACATTTTGGTCGGTTTTGTGTTGAATATACTGAACACATCTACAGTTTCCAAAATTTCCAACGGTATCTTTAGGTGATTTTTCAATCCAATAGAAAAAATAATATAATTCATAGAAGATTGCCTTGATTTTTTCTTTCCCATAGAATTTGTATGGAATGAAAAATTGCTGCAAAATCTTTAAAGTTTGTTAAAATAGGTTTGTGTCACTTACACCCCTTTGCTTCTAGTCCCCTCTTTTTTCATAAAAGCGGTATTAAATGGCGCATTGACATTCCAAAATATGTTATAAAATATAGTGAAATATGCACATTATTATGTATAATATTTTTACACTTCTGCAATTCACTAGAATAACGCAATATATTCAATGAAATTCCTAACAAGTTAAGACACACGAGTTTTTGCTATGTTTGTTTCTATTACTGCGGTGTGTTTTTACATACGCAATCAATGTATGTAATTTCATAATAATAAAAACTGAGCTGAGAAGGTGGACTAAATTTATAATTAAAACTTTGTGTAAGTCAAGCAGCAGCCTATCATTACTAAAACTTGCAAATTTTAATGGAATTCAAAAATGTTGCCAAAAACGGATCCATTTTGTTACAAAAATCGAAGGGTGCCAAAAATGGAGCATGCCAAAGACGGAATCCCACTGTAGTATTTTGAACACAAACAAATAAATATGTAAGACAAAACCATTATTTTTCAAGAAAAATATGAAAACAACTGATTGAATCTTATAAATTTGAAATGTAAACTGTAGAATAGCACAATAAATTTAAAACGTTTGAAATATAAACTGCAGAATAGCATCATGAAACAGGTACAGTATTTTACAAAACATTTGCAACTTTTTCGATTTTTTTTACAAAACGACCAACTTTGGTAGGCTAGATCTCAGTTATTGATGGATCGATTTGAATGAAGTTTTCACAGAACATCAGACATAAATTGAATTTTAACTTGAGTTTTTGAATATTTTTTCCAATCACTAGTTTAAAAGTAATAACAATTTAACTGAAGTGAAATTTTCGACGAAAAATTCAAAACTATTTGTCTTAAAATCTGATAGCCCTGCACAAAAACTATTTTCAGCAAACTTGTTCATCTCGTCATAATCCACAACTTTGCCGAAGATTCCATGAAGCTATTTCTTCAATATGTTTAGTTATGTCAATTATAAAAATCGTCTAAAATTTCACTTTAGTAAAAACCAAGATATTTAGCATTCCAGCTACCTTGGTAAAAACGTTACTGTTTTTGAAATAGTGATTGAAATATTGAAGATCTGTGACTATTTCATTCAAATCGGTCCATAAATGACTCAGATATAACCCTCTAAAGATGATCATATTTTATGTAAAATCGAAAAAAAATGCAAATATTTTGACCAATACTGTATGTTAAATGAAAAAATCGAAACAAGTAGTTAAAAAATTACCCTTTTATTTTTATTTTAAAACTTAGTTCATTAAATCTTTGTTGAACGTCATTGTTGTACTTAGTCATATCATGTGTATGATATTCTCAAACTAAATTGTCTGTTGGATTCAATCTTCATTGTGATTTGTCGTTACAGAAATTAGATCCAACCTTGTCGTATAAATTCCTACAATGTTATATAAACTACCTGTGTAAGTAATTGTTGAACTTGAAATATTGTTTGTAGCCTAAGATATTTGCAGTATAATAGGGTCCTAAAGCCCTGTCTCAATTTTAGTACCAAACGCTTAAGTTAAGGCCGGAAACACATGTTTACACAATTTTTAAATGATTTTTGTTTGTTTAAGCCCAAAAAACAATTTTTGAGATTTTGTCATACCCCTTGGTTTAAACTCAAATATTGGGTATATTTTGTTTTCCGTGTCCCTTCCGAAATGTCAGATAGGAACAATCCCAGTGGTGAAACTAAAACCCCTGTGGCATTTTTGTCGACAAAGTGAACGTCAAACATGGTCAAAAGTGTCAAGGTTCATATTTGGAATAATTTTTAAAATTAAGGTTAAAATATGTTATAGCCGTTATTTGAGCTGGAAAAATTGCTAAAGTGGTTCAAAGAACATGCTCTTTAGTATTATTAAATAAAAACAAGAATTCATTTAAAATTTTAGGACCCAATTGAGGTGAGGCCAAACATCATCTTCAGCTCACATTTAACAGCACTGCTACTGATACAATAATCTTGCAATTTACAAAGCAATTAGTTTAACTGAATTAAGAAGAGTAATTAGCTTTTGAGATTTAAAATTTAATTCAACTAAAACAAAATAATGCTCGATTGCATGTAAAACCCATGCACCATCAATCTATTAATTATTGTGTCTCAAGAACTAGACTAAATATGAAAGTTTCAAGAAACAAATGTGGGAAAACTTTCAAAGATATTTTTATTTACGATAGATACTAATCTTGAAAGCAATTAATAATCAAAAACACGTTCGAATGAGGCACCCTTGAAATTGTAAAATTGTAGAAGGTAGCATTGTTCAAGTAACCAGTCTATCAGCTACATAGATATCTACAATACCAAATTTAAAGCGCGTGGACGCAAACATCTCGTAGAGCGTAACCGAAAATTACAACCTGTCTATACCTATAAGATAGTAACAAATCGAGAATACTAGGAGACGATCATGCAATCCGAACCGCATGCACTTGCAGTCGTATTCTCATGCGATCGATTATCTAACAGCATTGTGTTCCTAATATAAGAGCGAACCACATTTTTTTTCTTCACTCTGATCTACCTTCCCGCTAATTGAATCAAGCTCAATTGAGTGAGTCTAGCCGAAAATTTCTACGACCACTTACCGCACGAAGGCAAAGTACATGACCCCGATGATGGAAACGGCCAGCAGGGTAATCGTGTGGGGCTTGTAGAAAAAGTCCAGCGAAATATCGTCCACCGGCCGCTCGTTGATGTACTTGAACTCATTGATGGTGGGCGCATTGCTGCTGCGGTGGCCGGTTTGCGCCGGAGAATTCTCCAGCGTCGACGGCGGAGATGTCCGCTTCTTCATCCTGCGTTTTAGAACGATCACAGCCCCGTCGTCGTAAGGAGGAGGGAAGGATGCGGGAGATTCAAGCGCTTCCAGGTGTTGTTCAGTTACCGCCAGGGTGTTAACACTGAGTATGATTTCGTAACACGCACCGCACTTATTGCTTTCTATACAGGATCAATATAACTACCGCCCCTCGATGGGCTGTAAAGACTACTGGTTCATGTGATAAGAGAAGGGGGAACTCGAGAAAGCATCCAGATTTCAGTCAGCCACTTATCACTCTAATCGTTTGACAACCCGTTTCAACATCACGCCACTTTGTAGGCAGGAGGACGAATTATTCCTTTGCCATGAATTGGCCCTAACTCAACCGAATGGGAAATTGATGTTTCACTGCGAGACTGGAGCGCACATTGAATATTTTTTTCTCGTTTCATTCACTACACAGGCAGAAAACTTTTAATTAGGTATAGAACAACCACACCAACTTTTGTATGTAGCGAGCGGCGTGACCCTCCGAATCAACCAATCCTGATGAAGACTGTCGTGTCGTGCGCGAGAGCGGGCCGCGAGGTTTTTGTTGTCATATTTTTGACAGCTCGGAGGAGCCTTACAAAAGTTGTATCTCAGCAACTGTACACGGAACCAAAAACCTAACTGAGATTTTTTCGTTGATTTCCGAAAAAAAATATTATTATTTATTAAGAGATAAATAACAATAACAGCGGGGATTCGCTGGTTGGAACACGACTGCCTTCCATCTTGCGAATCCAACCAAGGGAGGTAATCGCGGCTCTTTCTCGCTTCCCAAACGTGTTGCTGGTTCTAAAATGTAAACAACCGTACAAAATAACGATCAATGGTGAAGGTGTAATCGATTTTCTCGAAGAGATCTGTTTGATGAACTCAGCTTAATTTGCTTATAAAATCGACAATAACGCACTGCAGTAACACGAAGTATATAACTGCTTGCAAAGAATATCTCTCAAGCGCATTGTTTAGTTAAAATCTTGCGAATAATATTTTTCACTTTTTCGCGTTAAGCCTTAAAACTGGTTCTGGACTTGGTCGGCTTTTCAATTTTACTCCCATTTGACAGCCTCCCTCCACCCTTGAATCCAACCCGTTAGTTGGAACGACTGACAGCTGGTAAAAATGCTCCACACTAACGCATCTGGAACGCAAATCGTCACGAAACGCACTTATATATGCCAGTGCAGACAAAAACAAGAACGAACACAAACTTCGCTCAACTACTTCGCGCGACCAAGACGTCGCTGGTCGTTGGCGACCTTTTGATGTTAAGCTCTTGCAATGGGCGTAGGGTGATGTGCTAGTATCCATCGTATTAAGCATTGATCAGTGAGAACTGCAATTTTTCAACTATTGCAGTGGATGATGCTGATACAAACCGATGCCAAACAATTCTTTCTTAAAACGGCTTAAGCATTGTATAATTAGATTTTGATAAATCTTGATCTCTTTTTGGAAAAAAATGCAAAGAAAATTCATCTTGCCGAATTCTCAATCCGTCGTATCGTTTTCTTTTCTGTCGCAATCAGTTTCCAGATTCGTCTCACAAGTTACGGCTCACTGTGTAAAGTAAGTGGTCAAAACACATAATATCAACGCTATAATAAAATATTTTACTAGAATATATAGATCTACGGGCATCTCCTTCCATTCCTTCAGCATGATGGAATATACTAATTTCCTTTAAAATTCATTGTTCGTCAACAAAATTCAGCCCAAATATATGAACACAATTTCTTTTGACCGTACAATTACGGCATTTGCTCACAGTGCAGCGAAAACAACATAATCAAAGGAACCGTATTTTTACGTCGAGCCTCTCGCACACATTGATGCCACAGCAAAAAATAATGTAATCCGCATCGATGTAATTCATGTCGATGTATAAAAATTCAGATGTAACCGCTTATTTCATGTACAATATAGCATCTTTTTGATGTTATATTACATCGCCTTGAAATTACACAGAATCAACATTGTCATTTTTCATCACACTGAAGTTGTGTAATAATCACATCTAAACTAATTCAGTATTACACAGAAACAGCTGCAACCAAGGCGTTCCAACTAAGTCGAGTGATATTACACAATTTCGATGTCATTTTGCATCCAATACCAATGCAATGATACATCTCGCAACACTGCCCATACTTTGTTTTGGTCGGCGATTAAAGATGGCCGAAGTGGTAGCAATCCGCGATCGCGATTTTTTTCGTACGGATTTATCATCTTGAAATCTCCGGAATTCTTATTTAAAATTGTGAAAAGTAGTGCTTTTATATCTTAAAAATGCAATAGTTGTCCGTAACCAGTGTATTTGTAGTTTGGTGAAACTAAAATGTGAGAAAAATCAGCGCGGAACAAACCCTCCCGCAAATTTGCAATTTCTTCAAGTGGCCGCAACAGGAAAGTCCTGCCAAGCAGTGCGATAGGTTCTTGAGACAAACATCGTCAACCAGCGAATCCTGATGCCAATCCTCGGAATCCGGAAAGAGGATCGCCGAAGCAATCGTTCACACCATTCAAAGCTCGCTCCCGGTGGCTTCCTTCTTGGTGTTGGAAAGAGGATCCGGTGTTTCTTCCGAATGGTTCCGGACAGTAGGGATACTCATCATATGGACCCAATTAATCTAGCTAAGGGTGGAAAAAACAACTCCTGTATCCATCAACCGGTACCAGTTCAGCCGAAGGGTACTCTGTAACGGAGTGGAGCATGAAACGCGGGAGTGCTCCATTTAGTATTGGACCGTCGACTACGGTGAAACGGGTAACTATAAATGCAGATAAACAGCTCTTAATCCCTAAGATATACTTGCCTTTCTTCTTCTTTTTGGCATTACGTCCTCGCTGGGACAGAGCCTGCTTCTCAGCTTAGTGTTTAATGAGCATTTCCACAGTTATTAACTGAGAGCTTTCTTTGCCAATGATGCCATTTTCGTATTCGTTTATCGTGTGGCAGGTACGATGATACTCTATGTCCAGGGAAGTCAATGTCATTTCCATTACAAAAAGATCCTGGACCGACCGGTTATCGAACCCAGACACCTTTAGCATGGCTTTGTTTTGTAGGCGCGGACTTAACCAGGCAGCTAAGGAAGGCCCCTTTTGTGTCAAAAAAACAGATTAGCCAGCGTGCGAAAGATCACATAAACCGTTGATGATCATAGACAAAACCCGTAGATAAAAGGTTTAATAAATATAGATTGGACGCAAACAACCGTTGCGATACAAGCGTAGCTACTCAGCAAGATCATGCTGAGGTTGATGGGTTCAAAGTTGGGGAATCCCAATGGGGATGGATTTTTCTCCACTTCCCAGGTCATAAAGTATCTTCGTGTCCGCCATACGCAGGTTGTCCATCTATCGTGGAAAGCAAACCCGGGCATTACAATTGACCGTGATATTTACGGGAAATTGTAAAACATCGAGAAAAAGTAGTAAAGAATTATGCCAAGGGATGCACGACTGAATTGATAGAGATATAGGTTTTTAATGAGATGCTTAATGAATTTCATTTGTGATTCATGGCATAGTTTTGATGACATTCTTTCAGGAATTCTAAATAAAAGTTCTTATGATAATCACTGAATAGAGTTCATGCATTGTAAATAAGGTTTTTAACGGATTTCAAAGAATTTCGACGGTTTTTATTTTGGAAATTTTAAGAAAACTACTCACGGGTATTAAAAATCTGTGTTAATAGATTTTTGGTAAATTTCTTGAGAGATCTAAGTGGTTTACCAATGGAATTCTGGAGTTATATTCATGCAAAATTGCTTTTTGGCAGATTTATGGAGGAACTGATATGGATTTCTGAAAAAGCCTTGTTTGGATTGCAACTGACTAATCCGTGATCTATGACAAAGTGAGGTCCCTGATGAAATTTTGAATGGATTTCTGCAGATGAATTCATGGAGAGCTTTTTGATGGGTCCTTTAAGTATTCTTGATTTTTTTGCAAGCAAGCCATCAAATGTATTTTAAGCAAGATATCGTTTCTATCATAAAGGGCTTCTCCTATATCCATCGAGAGATCCATAATTTCTACAGGAACCAGTTATGGACTATGACCATGTCTTACGCATAATTTTGAAAGCATTCTTAGCAGAAGATGAATTGGCTATTATTAACATTGTTGATTTGTGGAACAATGATGTGAATGTAGATGTGACGAGCAGTATTTTTTTTAACATACTTCCAGATTTTTTCAGAATTTCTTATAAATTATAGTGGGTGCACAGCATCCTCCGTTTTTTGGATCGTTTGATAGCAAATAATTACTAGTAGGTTATTTCTACCATGCTAAAGATTTTCTTCGCCGAATTCGAAAGCTAAATGTGATATTATGACAAAAAAATTGATGTAGATATCTAAAATATCAAAAACCTGGTTTAAGAGTAACTTTGACAAATTCTAAGTTCTGACAATTCATTAAAGTTTCCGTGGAACATATTTATTTAAGACTTTAAAATTTCTCAATCAATTTCACTTTTTCTATTGATTTGTCAAAGGCTTAGTGTCAATTGGAACATAACAACAGAAAGAAAAACAAAATCTCTAGTGACCATTCGTTTATTGAGATATGTTTAATTGCAATGAGCTAATGCAATTCGTTAATTGACAAATAAAAGTTAGGTTCCCTGGCCACGATCACAGGGTTTGACGGTGCCAAAGTAGAAGGTGCACCATAGGTACAACATATCACCTTCCCAATACTTTGGCACACCTCTAACGGTTCATGATTTTCATGAAACGGCTGCATTCAGGCGGAGGATCTGTTAATATGTTTCGGCATATTATCAGGTCCTCTTCGAACGGAGGGACCGCCAGGGCTCATGAGTTACTTATAAACCAGTGCTGGTTGTTGATGGTTCAGTTCTTTTACCACGAGCTGTAGCATCCTTTGTACTAATCAGTAATGGTTGTTAAGTTTCGAAGCTAACGTGTGATCAATCGTTTTATAATGCAACATAAGAATGGGTGTTTGGTGGAACTGCGCGTAACACTCGTTGTTATTAAATTTAGTGATTGTGAGGGTGCTAATAGTGATTTTATAATAAAATCTATGGTGATGAAAAGTTGAAAATGAAATTGGAAGTGATTCTGATGGTTTTGTTAAAAATATAATAATGATGATGTATAATTATGTGAACTCTTCTAATATAATAAAGGCCATAATACATTTTGCAATCATTTCTCTGAATATAAACATTATTGCCTAGTTATTCAAACATGCATGATAAAAGTGTTAATAATGACAGCGAGTGCAGAAGAATGGATCGAAGTGATTTTGTTTTACTGTAACTTTGTTGATAGTGCTAAATTGTAGTTTGAATAGTAATGACTCTACAGCAACAAAAATAATGAAACATTTAAATTGAATATCTTTTAATTACTTAGTAATGCTAACAGATGGTAAATGGTAATAACAATTAATTTATGTGAAAATGGTGTGATGTGAAAAGTGATATAATGGAAAGTATATCTGAAGTGTATTACGAAACGATGAGTGATAATCGGTGATAAACGTGATAGTGTTGAAAACAAAGGTGACGATAGTGAGTGATGAAATGAAATGGGGAATGAGGACCTTTTAATAAAACTAGTTCGTTCTTCACTTTAACCACTCTAGTTGCATTTCAAGCCTTATCGTAGTTTGACAGTAGTCTGAACTTCTAGACTGCAAAACTACGGCAAGGGCTGATTGCTGCTAGGGTAAACAGTAACCATTTGAGCAACATTGCTTAGGAACGTCTATGTGATGAACGCAATAGAGGCTTAGAAAAGCAAATGCTGGGAAGGAGCTTAGGGCAGATTAAGAGTACCAGTACTACCCCTATCGCTACCGACAAAAAAAAAAGCATTCAAGCGCATTTGACAGTTTTTTGTTACATAAAATTGACAGTTATTTGCTTTTCTATTGCACCATATCGCAATCAGTGGATGGTTTATAAGAAACTTTGACGATTTTTTATGCTTCACACAAGTGTTATGAATCATTTGAGTAGGTTCAAAATATCTAGAAGAGCAAATAGATATTTGGGTATTTTCACACATTGCTAGAAATCTTGATAAATGGTGCATATTGTTTTGCGAATGTTTAGGCTTTTTTAATGATTTATTATTATTCTTTTTTATTTATTATTTATTATTATCCTTTTTCGCAAAGTGCACCTCTTTCGGAAGAATTAGATGCCCATCCAAACACAACGCTTTCTATATATATCCAATGCCTAGCCCGAGAGCGCATTGTTTTTTAGGTATAGGAATAGCACACTACACTAGTCAGCAACTGCGCTGGCGAAAAAGGACCACGTAATTATTGAGCTGAAATCGAATTCAGGTTAACTTCTGCGTTCATGAGTCCTCTCATGGCGTAGTGGTAACGCGCCCTAACTAGAGATCGGGGAGTCGTGAGTTCGATTCTCACTGAGAAGACGTGTAACTTTTTTGCAAATCTTCACATCAATTTGTCCATCTAATCCAATTGCAAATTATATGTAATGTTTAGGTTTTCGGTAGTTATTTCACATAATTTTCATGGGTTCATTCTCAGATTTGTAGAGGAAAACCTTCAATACTTATTGTATGTCCAGATGTTTCTTCTGGTTTTCGTGGAAGAACTTCTTAAAAGATTCCTTCTGTAAAAATTCTACACCAATTGTTCCAGAAATTCAATTTTGTCCTTCCACCCCATTCCATTTACGCTATTCAAAGAATTTATTATCAGAATTTTTCAACAGTCCAACGCTTCTACCTTTAGAAATTTCCACAGATTACTTCTAAACATTTTCCTAACGATTATCCTTTAATTGTTTTTCTAGATATTCTTCCTGCGATTTCTCCAGTTAATGCTTTCCAAAGATTTCTACAGTAATTCTTTCAGGAAAATCTGTAAAGATTCATCGAAGATTTTTTTAGAAATTCGTTTAGGGATTTTTCCACAAAACCCAACAAGGATTTGTTTGGAGATGAATAAGCCGTGGGCTAAACATTTCCCAAATAAAGATAATAATTATAATAACGAAAAAAAAAGGATTTATTCAGAAGTTTTAGCCAATTTTTTCAGTTATTTTTTCACACAATTTTCAAGAGAATTTCTTTAAAACGCATTTACAGTCTCTCGATTAGTTGCTTCAAAAATTCTCTAGGGATTATTCTAGGAAATCTTTTACGAACTCTTCCAGAAGTTACTCAATACATTATACCAATAATTTCTCATGTATTTCTCTATGAATTTCTCCAGCATTTCATATAGGATTTACTCCTACAGTTCTTCCAAAAATTTCTCAACTAATTTCTTTAGTGAAGTCTGCATGATATTTTCGAAAGGTTCTATACCAGCAAATAATACAGCAATTGTTCCAGTAATTCCATAGATGATTCTTCAGGGATTCCGTCCGATGTTTTTCTGAAGAATTCCTTCTGACAATTCGAATATATATTAGCCAGATATTCGATTATCTATTGTATGATTTATCTAGAGAATCCTCCAAGATTGCTCAAAAAACCAAGATCTTCAAGAGGTCATTGCAAGAGTTCATTAGAAAATTCTACAGAAATTTCATCAGAAATTTTGTTTTTAACAGATTTTTAGAAGAAATTCTTCTTATGAATTTTTAAAAAAGTTAAGCAATTTCATTAGAAAATCCTAAATTATATATATGTATGGGAATTCTACAAAAAAAAATCTGGTTATAAATTATATTGAAGCAAATGCATGAGAAACTCTTCGCAGGATTTTATAAATTTTCTCTTGAAGGAATTGATTGGAAGCTACTGATGGAACCTCTAGAAGGGTTTCTAAAGGAATTGCAGGAAGAACTCAAAAACAACTCTTGGGGACCGTCCATAAATAACGTAGAATGTAAGGGGGGAGTGGGGAGTCTTTAAATTTGCTACGAACCATGTATTAGATATGGGAAAATAGGCTACGATGGGAGAGGCAGGTGTCAAAAATTGACAAAAATGCTTTTACCTTGAAGGAAAAATGAAGGAATTTTAAAATGTCAGGAAGAATTCTTTAAGTATTTTTTAAGGAGCTCTCTCCAAAAAAAAAGATCCTTTCTGAAAACAATACAAGAATCACAAGAAAATTTTTGATAATACTTCCATAAGGTATTTACCAGGATCTATAGAAAAAAATAGAAGGAATAGAAAGGAATTTCCCAAGTAATTACTGGAGATTTTTTTTTCGATAATTCATAGGGGAATATTTCTCTGGGTCATAATAACCCCAGTATATGTGTTTTGTAATATCTGCGGCAGATTAGGGACTGTCCACAAACCACGCGGTCATATTTTTTTCTAATTCAGGTGACACCCCCTTAATACAAAGTATATAAAATTTATATGGATCATGGTTTTTGGCCAGAACCGCCATCCCATATATGACCACGTGGCTTCTGAACAGCCCCTTAAAGTTTTGATAATTGTTGAAATTAAAAACAAGGCTGGAAACTTCTAGAAAAAAAAAATTTTTAGATAATTTTAAAATATTGAAACATAGTTAGACTAATAATTCTTAAACTGTTCAAAGAGTATTGGAAAACGCTTTTTTCTATACTGAACTGGTGTTCTAGTTAAATTGCTCAGAGAATTTTTTAAATACTCTTGTTCATTAGTTTTTCAGTTATAAACATTGCTTTGATTGATTAGTCAATCTTTATGGAGCACTAATTTCGTTATTTGAGAAGAAGAAAAAGTATGTTCTTCTTCTTCTTTCTGGCGTTACGTCCCAACTGGGATAAAGCCTGCTTCTCAGATTAGTGTTCTCATGAGCACTTCCACAGTTATTAACTGAGAGCTTTCTTTGCCGATTGACCATTTTTGCATGTGTATATCGTGTGGCAGGTACGAAGATACTCTATGCCCTGGGAATTGTAGAGAAATCTCCTTTTTGGTTGTCATCATCCTCGATAATTAAAACGGCAAACGAACCTCTCGGTTTGAGGGTCAAGACAGAATTGATTTATTCAGTTATCCAAAATTATTCTGACACTTATTTAGTTCGGAGACACTTGAAAGCACTTATGTATTGTTATGTATTTGATCACCAATCAGTGATCGACACCGGAAAAGAGAATGCTCAGAGAGAGAGATACGGAGAAGGCTAATTGCGCCAAACCGAATTGCGCTTGACGACCACACGCTGTTTGCGTGTTCAGAATGTAATATGATCCCAGCCTATTTTTTGCCGGGTCAGGCTTTAAGTCATCGAACTGCTTTATGGGCTCATATTCGTTCGCCGCATAAATCAGTTCGATGGCATTGTAAAACGTTTGCTATTTTCTTTGTGGGGTGCCACTAGAGTGGTCCCTTAAAGTTTGGAAATGGGATTTGCTAACATGTGGGATGCACATGCCACACCATCCCCCTAACGGAAAGTGATTGGTTGTAGATGATTTCAAGTGTCTCTCACAAAATTGGATGTATAATTTTTCATTTCCTCTTTTTATCGAGTTCTCTCTATTTTATAAAATTGTAACTTTTCGCTATTTGTTTGGATGTATCAATGTATGTTGTATTCATGTCTATATGTATGTATGTTTTCTATGAATCCTTCCCTTCCCCCTTTGGAAAAGCTTCAGCATATATTTTTTTTATAATTTTAGTAACCTAGATTTATGTACCTCAACTGTTTTCTTATCTTTTTGTATGGTTGCGTTTGAATCGGTTAGCTTTATTATTTTATAAGGTCCTGAATGTACCTGATCTAATTTGTAGTTGTTTTCGGATTTTAAGAATACTAAATCTCCTATATTTATTGATGTAGTTTTAATGTTTTCGTTCATTCGATTTGTCCTTAGTGTTTTGCTTTTTACTATTTTCTGCAAAACTTTTGAATGAGCAATCTGTAATCTATATCTTAGTTCGTGATTGTATGAATCATGGTTATAAAGTGGATCAATTTTTTGGGTTGCCAAAAATTGTATGTCATTGCACTTTCTTCCAAAAATGAGCTCAAAGGGTGTGTATTCATGGTCTGCACTCGGTGTAGTATTATATGAAAAACAGTAATGTGGTATCCATTCATCCCAATCTGATTTGGATTCATTAGAGAAAATCCGTAGGTATTCGTTTAAACACCTATGGTTTCTTTCTAATGCTCCTATCGTCTGTGGATGATATGCGGTAGAACATGTATGGTTTATATTTAGTAGCTTACATATTTCGTCAAACACTCCTTTATACTCCGTTCCTTGATCGGTTTTTATACTTTTCATGGGTCCGAAGTTTAAAATGCAATGTTGGACAACTGCTTTCGCTATTGTGTATGAAGATTTATCTGGTATCGGAACGATTATTACGAATTTAGTAAAATCACACTGCATAGTTACAGCGTAACGATTTCCATTCTCAGTAAGTGAAAATGGTCCGACAGTGTCTATCGACAGAACATCGAAAGGTTTGACTGGTGTTGATGTAATTACTAATTTAGATTTAATTGAAGGAAAATTTTTATTAAGCTTACATTCTACGCAAGATTTGACGTAGTTTGATATGGTTTCTTTCATATTCTGCCACGTGTACATGGATTTCACTTTTCGGTATAACCGGTTAATACCTAGGTGTCCTCCTGTGGGCGAGTTATGAAACTTGTTTAGTACATTATATACCTGTTCTTGACTTGTCAAAAGCCTAGGTTTTTCGAATAATAATATGGTCGTATTCCTTAGAATATCATTACCGATTTGTTTAAATTTTTGAATATCAATGTATTTGAATATAAGATCGTTTGTTGCGATCGCTAGCATGTATGAATTGTTTCTTTTATTTGTTATTTTTGGGGCCCCCTTTTCAATTTCCTTCATTATTGTTTGTATTGTTACTATTTTATTTATATTGTCGTTATTACTTTGGATTTTCAGCCCGAAGGACGTTCCCTTAGTATAATTTTTATTAAAAATTACTATATCTAGCGAATTATCGATATTATGTACAAAACTTAATTTCGGCAGAACAAAAGCTTCCTCATTACTAACTGTTTCGTACACAAAAAGTTGATCAGGCTTTTGTGACTGAACGTTAGGATGTGTAACGCTGTTTTGCCTTTTATGTATGGATCGTGTTACTACATACATCTGTTTGAGAGATTCAGTACAAATTTGAATTCTCGAAAGGGCATCTGATACTACGTTAGACCTTCCTTTTATATATTCCACTTCGAAGTCAAATTCCTCCAAATCCAGTCGCATTCGGGTGAGTTTGGAAGAAGGTTCCTTCATTGAGAATAGGTAAACAAGAGGCCTATGGTCCGTTCTTATTTTAAACTTACGACCGTAAAGGTATGGTCGAAAATGTTGAACCGCCCAATGGATTGCGGTCAACTCCTGTTCGATTGTAGATTTGTTGGATTCGCCTTTTGTAAAAGCTTTACTGGCGAATGAAATAGGTAGTTCAACACCATCATGTAGCTGAGCAAGAACTGCTCCACAGGCTACATTTGAGGCGTCTGTAGTTAAAATAAATTCTTTTCTAAAGTCGGGAAATTTTAGGATATTTGGTGATAGTAAAGACCGTTTAAGGGAGTCAAATGCTTGTTGACAAGCATCACTCCACTGAAATGGTACGTTTTTTCTTAGAAGTACATTGAGCGGGTTTGTAATAAGAGCAAAGTTTGGTATAAAACGACGATAATAATTACAAAAAGCAACGAATCGACGAGTTTCGTCTGTATTCGTTGGTACAGGAAAATTCTTAATGACTGTGTATTTATTTTTGTCAGGTTGTATTCCGCTTGCGGATATATGATGGCCTAAATAGGTAACATCTGCTTTAAAAAAATTGCACTTGTGAGGGTTAAGTTTGAGGTTGTATTTCCTCAAACGTTGAAAAACTTCTTTAAGATTGGCAATATGGTGATTTATTGAGCACCCGATGACAATGATGTCATCGATATATAGGAATGCAGTTTCGGGAGGAAGACCGCTTAATGCAATCGTCATCATCCTTTGGAAGCTATTCGGGCTAATATTCAGCCCGAATGGCAATCGGTTAAATTCATAGTGCCCTGAATTCGATGAGAAAGCTGTATATTTTTTGCTTTCTTCACTTAACGGGATTTGATGAAATCCAGATTTAAGGTCGAGCGTCGAAAAATACTTCGCTCGTCCTAGTTGGTCTAAGATTTCATCTATCCTTGGCAATGGAAATTTATCTGGGCTTATTTTTTTATTTAATTGGCGAAAATCCACTACTAGGCGCCAAGTTTTATCGCCCGTAGCGGACTTTTTCGGTACTAGAAGTATTGGGTTATTGTACGGGGAAACTGAGTTTTGAATTATTTTATTTTTCAGCATATTTCGGACTTGAATTTCCATCTCATGCTTTTGTGCTTCCGGAATCCTGTAATTTTTAATATACGTGGGACTCGGATCATTTAGATGTATCGTTTGCTTGTAAAAATTATTTTCTGTCAGTTCGTCGTCGGTCAATGCGAAAACATCACTGAACTCTTCAAAAAGATTTTCGAGCTTGCCTTTGAGTTTTGTATCAGTTACGTTCAATTTCAATTCATTTAATAGTGCTTGCTTCCTGTGAGTATTGTTTGCTGATTTATTTATATTAAATACTTCGTAATTTGAGATTGGTACTAGTTTTGGTATAAAATCATTTGGAATTTGCACCGTTTCATCTAAAGTGTTCATGATTTTAACATAAGGGTAATTTGTGCTAATTATGCCATTAGCACAGAAAACTCCATGTTGAATTTCCTGTGCTATGGTAACGCTATCCTCAATATTGCCAAAATGCAGTCGTTTTAATACTTCGCATCGTGGTGGAATAAAGTATTTACCTCTCAGGTGATTGGTTATAGGAATTTCGAGGGTGTTTTCTGAAGTTCTGATTGACAATATCCAGGTATTATAATCAATATTGCATTTCCAACCTGCAAGGAAATCTCTACCGAGAATTCCATCGGTAGGAATTGGGAAATTTTCGTCCACGATGTGGAAATTTTGGGCTAAATTTTGGTTATAAATTTTGATTTGCACTAAAGTGTCTCCTAGAGTGGATGTTGTTCCATTCCCTATACCGATTACGTTGCATTTGTTCGTTGGTCGATAAATTTGGCTTGGTTTAATTTTGTTTGCTTTTAAGACTGATATATCAGATCCACTGTCCACCATGAAGATGCACGGTGTTTCTGATGCATCAATATTAAGACATACGAAATTCGAGGCAGCTACATTTATTGCGTATGCTGCCCGAACGTTACCCCTAAAGGGTGTTGCTGTATTGATTGTACCCCTAAAGGGCGTTGTGGCTGCTGATAGTTCACGGGCGATACTAAAGGGGGTATTTGCTGCTGAAAACTTGGCAGTTGTTGTTGATATCCCTCATTTGCACTTTGGGCAATAAACATTCCATGATTTGATAAAGGAAATCCACGATTTGGAAATGAATTTCCACGACTTGACCAACCTCCTCTTTGATGTGGATATCGCTGATATCCTCTACTTTGACGGAAACTTCCGCGATTGTGACCAAAATTTCCATGGTTGTACTGATGGAAATTTCCACTGTTGTGCTGTTGACATCTGCCGCGATTATTTTGCGTTTGGTGGGCTCGAGCACGACCTCGAGCTCCATCTCTTGATGTCCACATTATTCGAGTGATATTTTGACTTGTTTCTCCAGTAATTGGGCTGGATTGTGCATTTTCTTGCAATTTCTGAATTGCATCATTAATATTGGTAAAATTGCCTGCTTTAAGAACAATGCGTGCTTCATTGTTCTTAGTGCCCCTGATGAGAGCATCTACGCCATGTTTAGTGGCCATTTTCTGTGCTGTAGCTTCAGGTATGTTGTCACCCAAATACACCGATTTTAGCTGCGCGATAATTTTGTCGACTTGTTCACAAAAGTCAGTCACGTTGTCCGTTTGTTTAATTGCAGCGAGTTTAGCTATGAGGTTTTCTGCTGTTATTTTTGACATGCAGTGATTTTTAACAGCGTCTAGAGTTTCGTTAAGGGTTTGATTTTCATTCACGGCCTGACGAGCTTTGCCGGTTAAACGAGTTCTTACGAACCGCACCACCGTGGCTTCGGCAGCATTTTTCTGGTCAGGGGTTGCCCCCGCAAATGTTTCCTCTACGTTTGAGTGAAACAACCTCACTGCGTCCAGAAAAGTTGTTAAATGTTCTGATGTGCCGTCGTAAATTTGCACTAGGGCTGTGCCCAATTTCAGATCGACTTTAGGAGTCGCCATTGTCGTGATATTTATGACTCCTGATTTCGCGTCGTTTACTTTTATTTTCCGTTTTATTATTTCGGTTATTTCAAAATATGCTTGTCTTGAAGATTTAATCAGAAAGTTTAAATTTGTTAACGATATTTCCTCTTCGAACTCTATAAGTCTTTGTTCCACATCGGCATAGAGTTCATGAGCATATTTAAATTTTGCTTGAAGAGTTTCGGTTCTATAATTCGTATTTATGGACTTTTTTAGATTATTGGCAAGTCTAATCAACTGACCAACATCCTCTTCAAGCTGTATCATTAATATTTTGCTAATCTTATATCTATAAACATTAAAAGTAAAAACAAATCCTTTACTTATCTTACAACCATTCCACCCGTTTAGCGGAGGCGCACTCCTCGACGCTGAATTCTGGTTCGATTGCTGTTCCTTGCGGCGGAGGCGCACTCCTCTACGCTCGCTTTTAATGATGATTCACTTTTCTGCTGCTATTCGCTGCTACTGTTGCCGGCCTTAGGCAAGGGTCTCGCGTTCATTCATCATGTTAGATTCGGCTACTTTCTTAATTATGGGCTACTGCCCCACTGTTTATCTCTTAGAGGCGAGATAGATGCCTGAAAAAAAAAACTGACCGTTTTTCGAGTTCGACACTGTTTGTACTTTTTTTTTTTTTTTAAACCTCACTTAGTTTATTTAAAGCCGACACACTCTTCGCAGCTTTTAAAGCTTGCTTCCGTGAATGTTCCTTATACATGCGGTAAAACATGATTAGTAGTTGTAGTACTACTAGTATTAGAATAATGTTCAGTTTAATATCGTTTTTCTGGTGTAAACTTTCGTGTACTTCTAATCTATTGAGTACTTGGACCTGTGGGTCACCTTTATTTTCCGTGTTCTTGGACTCCGTAGTGCCCATGTTGCTGATTCACTCAAACTACACTGTTCTAACGCTCCTTGTCCGTTTTATTTCACTTCAGTTAGTTCGTTAATATGGCAAATTGTGCCTTTTCCATTCCTTTAGCCCACTCGGTGATTATTTGCTGCATTAATGCCACTGTTGCGCACATCAAAATTAATGCTAGCATTATAATTAAGATCGATGTCACCGTCATGGTGCAAAATCTTCACTTCAAAATCTTCACAACTGTTTTTCACACTTTTTCACTTTGGTAGCCTGTCACTTTGGTAGCCATGTAGAGAAATCTCCTTTTTGGTTGTCATCATCCTCGATAATTAAAATGGCAAACGAACCTCTCGGTTTGAGGGTCAAGACAGAATTGATTTATTCAGTTATCCAAAATTATTCTGACACTTATTTAGTTCGGAGACACTTGAAAGCACTTATGTATTGTTATGTATTTGATCACCAATCAGTGATCGACACCGGAAAAGAGAATGCTCAGAGAGAGAGATACGGAGAAGGCTAATTGCGCCAAACCGAATTGCGCTTGACGACCACACGCTGTTTGCGTGTTCAGAATGTAATATGATCCCAGCCTATTTTTTGCCGGGTCATATTCGTTCGCCGCATAAATCAGTTCGATGGCATTGTAAAACGTTTGCTATTTTCTTTGTGGGGTGCCACTAGAGTGGTCCCTTAAAGTTTGGAAATGGGATTTGCTAACATGTGGGATGCACATGCCACAGAATCGAGTAAATTTCCTTTACGAAAAGATCCTCGACCAGTGGGATTCGAACCCACGACCCTCAGCATGGTCATGCTGAATAGCTGCGCGTTTACCGCTACGGCTATCTGGGCCGTATGTTAAACTATTTTAATAATTATCAGTCAACTGTCCCTTACTCGACTTTATGTAACTCGATCGTTTCTCAAGCTCGATGGATACTTTGAGACACTCCAATAAAATTCCTGGAGAAACTATGGCGAAAATTTGAAGGAATTCTTGGTGGAGCTTGAAAAGAATTTCCGGAGGAAATCAGAGTTCCACATGGATTTATTCTGAACTCCCGGAGGAACTCCAGAATAAATCCATGTGGAACTCTGAAAAAATTCTTGGAAGACCTCCAAAAAATTTCTGGGGAACTCCGAAGGATTTGCTGGAGGAACTGCTGAATTATTTTCAAAGAAACTCCGAAGAAATTCCTGAAGGAACTATGGAGGACATCCCGTAAAAATTCAGCAGAAATTTCTGGAGGATCTTCAAAATGAATTCCTGGAGGAACTGTGAGCAATTACTGGAGGAACTCCGAAGAATTCCTGCATGACATATGGAGGAAATCCGAACGAATTACCGTTGGGGCTCCGAAGGAATTTCCGGCAAAACTTTTGAAAGAATTCCTGGAGGAATCTCTAGAGAAACTCTGAATGAATTACTGGAAAAACACGGAAAGAATTCCTGGAGAAACTCCAAAGCAAATCTTGGAGGGATTCTGAAGAATTTTTTGGAGGAATGCCGCCCAAGAAACAATTTTTGCTTTAAGAAACATTTTTTGGAGCCCTGAATGTCTTACACAGTGAAAATAAAACAACTAATCAACTCTTGTTCGCCCCAAAGTGGAGAATCTATTCAACATCAACCATTTTATCAACGCAACACAATACACGTTTGTTCAATGATCACATCATGGCTGTCCAACAGTAGGACCATGTTCAGTACCATCTACAATATTCATTCAGCTTTTATGCCACTGGTAATTTATCGAACACCCAGAAATGCTTGTTGAGCGTTTCTTTTACAGGTTTGTACAACGTATTATTACTAGATTGTCGAAGAAAAGTTGTAGAAGCCATTTTTACCTATGACGCCGGTAAACAAAATAGCAAGCTTTGTTCAGCCATAGCTCAACCACAAACCATGCTGAACAAAGCCTGCTTTGCTGCTGTAATATAACTAAGATGGGATGTCCATACTTATTAATAGATATGTTAAAAGAAGGTGCCAGAGTGGTTTATTCGACGTTTCTTCAACAATTATTATGAAATTGAATAAAAAAAATGCTAGCAATCATCTAGATCCATGAATCATATATGCATCATATAAAGAAGGGGCTAAAGTTGATTAGTGCTTGTAATTAAGTTTCAATAATTGTTCGTTAGCTACACTCCCGTGCATAAGTTTGGGTTCACCCCCTAAAAAACATGCAAAAGTGTTCTGTCTATATCTCTGTGATTACGCGTCCAATTGAAACTCTCTAAGCTGCAATTGATAGGCAAAGAGTTGTTCCTACTTCGTATGTATTTTTCCAAAAATATTTTTTGAATTTTGTATACTAAATTTTAACTTGAAGTTGAGACATTTTTCAAAAAACACTAAAAAACAGAGCTAATTTCCTCATAATTGGATCGACCAAAATTTTAAAATAAGGTGTCATTAGAACCGTAATCTTATATTCTTTGAAGGGCGCTCACGAAATTTTTGCGTAAAAGTCTGAATACTATTCAAAATGAATGAAACAGTCATTCAAGTCATCATGCAAAAGTTTGGGTTCACCTGAACTTACCTAAAACATGAAAAATCTGTGAAATCTCAAACGCGCCATAATTTACGTTTGAAAATGCTATGAATTATTAAAATCGGATGAAAAATGGCAGAGATATTGACAAAAATGATTTGTGAGCGACTCAGGTAAACCCAAACTTTTGCACGATTTGCATCATACTGATGCAACTTTTGCACGATGACTTGAATGACCGTTTTATTGATTTTGAATAGTTTTCAGATTTTTTCGCAAAAATTCCGTGAGCCCCCTCAAAGAATATAAGATAATGACACCTTGTATTAAATTGTTGGTCGATCCAATGCTGAGGAAATTAGCTATGTTTTTTCAGTGTGTTTTTTGAAAAATGTCACAACTTGACACACATGGAACAACAGCTTCCAATGTTACAGAAACTACTCTTATTCAATTAAAATTAAAACGTTGTTACACAACCAAATTTGTCTCATTGTTTAAACTTCTATTCGATCAACTATCAAAACAACATGAAAGAGGGATACTAAAGCGCTACATAGGCTATATGTAATGTTTAATCATCACATTATACAACATATACTCTTATTAAACTGCCATGGCTGTCATATAATGCTATTTACGCAGACGTGTGGATTGTTTTTTGGGCGGGAGTAACTCTGAAGGAATTCTCGCAGGAACTCTGGAAGATTTCCCGGCAGTGAACTCTTAAGGAATTGCTGGAGGAGCTCCGGATTAATTTCTGGAGAAATTTCGGAAGAAACTCCGGAAGAATTGCTCCGGAAAAAATCATGCGGTGAAATTCGGAAAAAATCCTGGTGGAACTCTGGAGGAATTCTTGAAAGAACTATGGAAACATTCCAAAGCAACTATTATGGGAACCCAAGGCGATTCCCGTTGCAGCTCTAGAGGAACTTCAGAGGAAATGCTGGATAAAAACAAGAATAATTGCTGAATGAACTCCGGAGGAATTTCTAGAGCAACTCAGGAGGAATTACCGGTGAAGCTCCCAAAGAAGGAACTGGAGGAACTCGGAAGGAATTTCCGGAGAAATTTTAAAGGAACTCTGTACACAGTTCTAGAGAAACTACAAAGGAATTCCTGGAGGAACTCTGGAACAATTTTTAGAGGAACTTCGGAGGCGTTTCTTAAAAATGAACTCCGAGGTTATTGCTTACGAAACTCCGGAGAAACTATGGAGAATAATCGAAGCAATTTCCGTTGTAACTCCGGAAGAACTTTCCAGGAATTACTGGATGAAATTCAGAGCAACCACTTGAGGAACTCCAGAAGAATTTCTAGAAGAACTCTGCAAGAATTCCAGGTGGAAATCCAGAAGAAGATCCGAGGAATTGCTGGATGAAATCCAGAGGAATTGCCGGAGGAAATCAGGAATATTTTCTGGAAGAACTTAAGAAAAATTCTAGAGGAACTCCGGAGGACTCTAGAGAAACTCTTGAGAAATTTTTTGGGGAACTCTGGAGGAATTCCCAGGGAATTTTTCGAAGTAGGGAAAGTGTACCAGTTATGGCCATAATGGTTCCCTATTTGGCCATATGTGTTTTCTCGAAAATCATGACGTTTTGAATATTTTTGAATGTTTCAACATCAAGATATATTTGATATCAAACTACTTAACCTTTCGGTCGTCGCGCGAATTTTTATAATGCGAGTAGTCGCGCGTTGTACTTTGTACAACATCCTTGGTTTTGCGAATATCCCACACGCAGAGAATTATCAGGTATTCAAAACAATAAATGTTTTTGTTGTTTTTGACAAAAACATTCAATTTGAAGTGATTAAACAAATTGTGTTGAAACAACAATGATTTTTATTAAAACAAAACAAAAATATTTTTGAATTTTCTGACAGCATTTCAATAAAATTAATTTTTAAATCAACAAAAACAGACTTCATTTTAAATTAAAGATTTGTTTGTTCCAGTTACTTATATTTTTGATTCTGACAAGTTCAAATCAGTGTGATAAAGAGCTCATCTGCCATTTTGTTTTAAGCTGTAAACGGTGAAGTAGTGAAAATGTTATTTTTTTGAAGTACTTGATGTGAAGAAATATCTAAAACCAGAATCATTGGAAGTCCCCTCCCGTCGCTTGCGAAGCGGAATCCTTTAAATAATCAAATGTTTGAATAGTGACGCAGGTATATATGGCTATTTTTAATCTACATTACCCTTTAAAAATATCACACATGAAAATGTAATAAATTATTTTTTCCAAAGCAAATGTTGTTTTAATTTATGTCAAATAAAGGCTGAATAAAATGTGAGTATCATGGCGTCAATAAAAAGGTGTATTTGTTTCAAATAAAAATATCATTAAAACAAAAAACAACATGACTTTGTTTCAATAACGAATAGTTTCATTTTAATGCAGCAATATTGTTGTTTCAATAAAATACACTGTGAAAACAAAAAATATTATTTTTTGGACCGCATCGCACCCAGCTGTCAAACTCAACAATAAAATTTGTTATTTCAAATGACTAGTAGTTATTAAAATAATAAAAAGCAATTATAAGCCGGCAAATAATACAGAAATATTGTTGTAATGATTCAGAATATATTTGATATCAAAATTGTTTTCTCTGCGTGCAGGAGTTTGATCACTTAGAAAGATGAAGTCTTCGGCAAAATTGTTCAGTAGCTTAAGGGCTATTATTATTATAGTCAAGAAATTCAGGATTTTGCCACTAGGCGGCGCGAGTAAAAACTTTTGTTTCTCAGATCTCATGATCCTGACCACTTAGAAAGATGACGTCTTCGGCAAAAATGTTCGGTAACTCATGGACTATCATTGTTTGAGCTAGTTGATTCAAAATTTTGCCACCAGGCAGCGCTAGTGAGCGTAAAACATTCGTTTCGCAAATATCTCAGGAGCCTGATGACTTAGAAAGATGGTGTCTTTGGCAGAGTTGTTCAGAAGCTCACATTCTTTCTTTGTTTAATCCTTAAAGTTCGAGATTTTGCAAAATAATGATAGTCCCTGAGCTTCTGAACAACTTTGCCAAAGGTGCCTGTCTAAAAAGTCGAGATCTTGCAGTATCCACAAAACAAAAATTTCATACTCACTAGCGCTGCCTGGTGGCAAAATACCCTATTTCTTGGCTCAAATAATGATAGCCCTTGAGCTATTGAACTACTTTGCCGAAGACACTATCTTTCTAAGTGGTCAGGCTCCTGAGATATCTGCAAACAAAAGTTTCATGCTCACTAGCGCTGCCTAGCGGCAAAATTGAATCAACTAGCTCGAAAAATGATAGTCCTTAACGTACTAAACAACTTTGCCGAAGACGACATCCTACTCAGGATCCTGAAATATCTTCAAAACAAAAATAAAACTTCCATGCCCACTAGTGCCAACTAGCGGTCAAATTCCGAATTAAATGAGGTACCATCAGATAGCGCTTCACCTCCTGAACAACTTTGATACAGACCCCAAGTTTCTTTATTATCTGGATTTTTAGATATGACTATTTCAAACAGTGGTTCCCTCGAACCGTACATAGTGCGTTCATTATTATGCGACTTCCATGTACATTTGTTGATTTTACCGTATTATGAAGGGCCATACTGTAAATAAAAACTGTCGAGCATTGTTCTTAAGAAGATTCTTGAGGAATACATTTTGGTTTGGTGTCGATAGATATCTTTGTTGCAAAATGATAGTACAACAGCGCGACAGCCCGAAGGTTAAACACACAGAATGATTAGAAATTTGAAGATAATCAAATTATCCCGTATGGGGTAATGCACAAATTACGTCACGCACCAAGGGGGGAGGGGGTCAAGCCAAGCGGTCGAAAAAGTCAAAATTTAGCGTGACATAATTTGTGTACCATCCCTATGGCGAAATAGGGAACCATTATGTCCATAACTGGTACAACTACCCTAACTAGTGAAATATTGCTAGTGAAAATCTGAAGGATTTGCGAGGTATTACCAGAATTCCTGGAGAAATTCCTGAAAAAAAATCCAGGAGAATCCCTAGAGGAAATCTGAAGAAATTGAAGGAGAAATTCTGAAAGAAGTAAGAATTCATTAAGGAAATCCAAAGGAATTCCCTGTGCAGCTCCGAATAGATTCCCGTATTAACTACAGAGGAAATTTGGTGGGCTCAGAAAGAATTCCCAGCAAACGTTCAAAAAGAATTCGTGACGGAACTCCGAAGGAATTTTTAGAGGAACTCTGAAGGAATTCCTGGAGAGATTCTGATGAAATTCATTGAGAGAATTACTGGAGAAACTCTGGAGGAAATTCTCCGAGGATGTTTTTAGAAAAAAATCCCCGGGGGAATTTCTGGAGGAAATCTCCAGATGAATTTCTTGAGCAAATGCCCGGAAGAATTTCTGGAGCAAATTCCTGAAGGGAATCCCGGAAGAATTACAGTAAGAAATCCCTGCAGAAATTTCTGGAGGAAATCGCATGAGAAAACTCTAGATGAAAACTCCGGAAAAATATCTGTAGAAATTCTTAGTGGAAATCTCAAGAGGAATTCCTGGGTGAAATCTCCGGAGGAGTTTCTGAAGCAAAGCCCAGGAGGAATTCCTATAGGGAATCCTATAGGAATTGGTGTGAGAAATCCCCGCAAAAATTTCTGGAGGAAATCCATGGAGTAATTTCTGATGACAATCCCATGAGAAATTCCCGGGAGTAAAACCCCGGAAGTAAAACCCTGGAAGAGTTTCTGGACGAAATCGCTAGAGGAATCTTGGACAATATCTTCGGAAGAATGTCTGAAGAAAATCCCCGGAGGAATTCCTGGAGTAAATTCCCGGAGAAATTCTTGGATGAAATCCCTGCAGATATCCCTGATGCAAATATCCATAGAAATTCCTGGGTTCCTGGAATTCCCCGGATGAAATCATCGGAGATATTTCCTAATTAAATCCTCGGAGGAAATCTCAGGAAGAACATCAGAACGAAATCCCTGGAGGAATTGCTATTGGAAATCTCCTGAGAAATTCCTAAAAAAAAAATCATCGGAGGATATTCCCAGAGGAATTCCTAGAGAAAATCCCCGGAGGAATATCTCGAGAAAATCCCCGGATAAAATCCCTGCAGAAAATTCTCGGAGGAACGTCTGGAGGAAATTTTCGCAGAAATTTCAGATTTCAGAGAATTTTTGTAAAGAAATCTACAGATAAATTCTTTGAAAAGTCTCCGGAGAAATTTCTGAAGGAAATCCTCGGAGGAATTCCTGGACGAAAACTCCGATATTTTCTTAACAAGTTTGAAATCTCCTCCAATCGGTATGAATCTATATATTCTATAAATTGAACGTTATGATTATGATGAAATTTAGGTTGATAGCCTTCTTCAGAAAGACACGATTTACTTTTGAATTTAAAAGAGTGTCACGTAGGTAAATGTCTTCATATTTACTATTTTTCGTGATAGAAGTACTTTTATAAATGTGTTCTGTAAAAAAAATAAAAATAAATAAATAAATAAAATGAAAACTTTGTATATTCTGTATCTTGACATCGCTTCTATAGCAAAAATACACTTGAAAACTTTAGACGATTCTTGGTTTGAATTTCAACAAGATGACCAGGAGTGTCATTTTACATGCGAAATACCTGATGCAAGAATTTCAAGACGTTCCTCTGATTAAAGAATTTCTAAAATTCCAGGTGAACTGAACAAATTTGCTTCAGAAAACGTCCAGGTGCAGAACGATTTCCTTAAGCAAATTTGTTCAAATCTTTGAATCTAAGATTTCCCTCAAAACAATAATAGAATTTAGGTTCTGAAAAACAAATATTCCTGTAAAGGATAGTAAATTATGTCATACTAAATTGAGACTTTTGCAACACCTTCCCCACCCTCTTGTCACACTATTTACATAAGACCTCTAAAAAATTTATAAGGCTTCTCACGCAAGGCCTGACCCCTCCAACCACTCCCCCTCCCCCTTGGAGCGTGACATTATTTGTGCATGAAACCTAACATATTAGAATAGAAACTTTAACATAATAATACTTTCTCTAATAATTACTAATAGAACTATCGATCATAGATATATATAAAGTAATTCAGTATTTTCATTTCTTGTTTCAGGTCGGTATGGGTCTTCATACTTTTATTTTGTCTGGATGTGTTCACTGCGGATCCTCAGATTCATCACCGGATGCGTCCAAGCCATTCTGTTCCATATTTCAAATATTTTTTTAGTGAAATTAAAAAAAATGTTATAAATGATTTATAAATAATGCAATAAAAAATGAAATTGATGATTTGCATGACTTTGTATTCATATTTTTGTTTGAAACATGTTTTATATTTTCATTAACAAATTTTCCTCAATGGTTGATTAAATTGCTTTTATTTATCACAAAATAAAAATACCCAACTCAATCATGGGTAATACTCGATTTTAAATCATAAATATGATTTAAGATCAAAAAAGAATAAAAAAGCAACTTAATCAACCAATGAGCAGAATTTGTAATCGCTATTTCCTCCTAAATCGATTAGATTACATAGTTTTCATATTACATCGCATCGATTACATCGCATTGTGTACGTTGAAATTATTACATCGGAAAAATTACATCGGTCGCATTTATTACACCAACAGCCCGCGAGTACGTCGGGCTGTGTAATATTACACAACCGAGGGAATGACTTGGTTGCAGCAGTTTAGATGTAATATTCAACAACTTTTTTTGCTGTGATGCGCACAAGCTTTTTTTTCTCAGTATGACGGATTGAACTTTGTTTACATTCTCAATTTTACGCGGCCGTTGAGGAAATTACATAATATTTCGTGAATTATAGAAGTTTTATGGCGTGTGTTTGGAACGAAATCCTTCAGTGAAGAAGTACGAAAGTTTTCCATAGTGAAGATAAGTGCCCGGCGAAGTAGGTCACACAGGGGGGCGGGAAGAAACTTGTATCATAAAGTGGTGTGACGGGTGTCGATCGTTAAGCATTTCTCTCAAATCGTGTTCGTCCATGCGATTTCGGTGAAAAAGTGCAAAGTGGATAATTGAACTGAAGTTATTTAACGAAATATAGTAGTTTTATTGCATATTTGGTGTACAAGTGTACAAACCATAACAGCTTTTACAAAATTACACTTGGAAAATGAATCTATGTTGCAGGTAAGTTGGAATATCCGCCGTAGTGGAACATTTTAAATTTGATACGACGAATAATAACGCTTACGACGAAGTAGAACGAAACCCTATTTTAGTAAAATTTGTAAAATTGAAATTTTTGCATTCTCATTGATTTAGTTTTTGAATAGTTTCCGATGAGCGTGATCGTTTGAAAATCCGATTAGAACATTTGTCATGTTCTGACATTATATGCTACCATTTCATCAACGTACTTTGGTTCATACCGGTTTTTCAAAACGTCACTTCGCATAAACAAATCACAATTTTTTTATCATCAGAAAAATTGCGAGTCGTGGATACGTGTTTCTTCTTGCAGGCCCAATTTACTGCTCTGTATTTCTCGCTTTATTATCATTTAAAGTTTATGTTTTGTAACGAATAATTGTTCATATGTCGAAGCACTAGAATAGCAGCTCAATCGTTATTGGATTCAACGTGATATTACCATGACCCTGCTGGATTCATTACGGCGATTTGACGCCTACCCAAAAATTGATAAGGAGTTCAGCATCAGAACTGTTGGTGGAGCTACATGTAAGTAATTGCAGAGACACGGTGTCCCTTCAGACCGTTAATATAAAATAGTGCTATAATATAAAAACAGTGCTCGCATTCTGCTTGAGGTTATTCTGTACGTCTGAGCCAATTTAACCAACATCCCCAAAAAAATCCAAATTTGAAGTTTTCAACTAGTATATATTATAAGTACATCCTAACAAATTTTGTTACCGTTCAACCGATATTTTTGTTTTTATTTGATATGTCGTCCGTTTAGGACAAGACTCGGATGTATGTATACTATATCTATAGATATATCTATCCATCTCGCCGAACCGAAAAATTTACAACTGACTTCACTTACCAAATTGGCTTAAGGCTAAGTAGCCCGTCATTCGTTTTGGCAACATGGATGACTTTTCAGCTTGCATTTCAAAGTGATAAAACTCAGTCTTGATAGTTTATATTGACTTGAAAAAGTATCACTGTACGCGCTAACATGCATAAAGTATGCTGATACTTTTTCAACTGTGTCAGTGCAAAACCAACTGATTTTCTTTGAATCGAAATCGTGAGATGAATTAGCAACAATCATCAACGACGCGTGCAAATTTTAATGACGGCCTACTTCGCCTTAATTTGTATTTTTGGAAAAAAAAAACGCAATAGGTCGCGACGCGAGCGGTTGTGTTCTCGACTGCCTATCACGTTTTTTTTATCGCGTTCTGCGGAATGGGTTTACGCGATTCCGCTGGTGGTTTGGCTGGTCTTCCTTAGCAAACCCAGCGTTGAAATGTGAATGCTTTAAGCTGAAATTTGTATTTGTATTTGTATTTCATTTCATTCTCGTTGTATATAGTCCTACAGGGTTACCCAATAATCGGACGACAATACAAGAATCTGTATATAGATTGAACACATTTAACACACTATAAAACCTGATTTTGGATCATTCTTTTGAATTGCGTAAGATTCTCAAAGATGTCCACGTCGTTGTAGCTCTCGTTGTAGGTCCGGCATAAACGAGATAAAGGCGCAGATTTACCCAAGTTTGTTCTTGACCTGGGAACGTAAAATAGATCCACGTGGCGAAGACCGTTTGTTGGAAAGCGATATTGTAGATCGTTGAAATGTTTTATTATGCGATAATTAGATTTACTTTAAGTGTTTTTAATGTGTTAGACTTACAAATTTTAATCCTCTTCACGTGTAAAGTCCACTGTGTCAATCTTTTGGAATCGACTTTCTGCATGTAATCTACTGCCCATGAAAGCATAACTGTCCCATATGGATATTCTAGCCAACACCTTTTTCCATCGCAACATTAATGTTTTAATGTGCACTTTACTGTGCATATAAAAATTAACACACTTTGTATGAAAATGTTGTGGAAAAATATGAAGTTGGTGCAGTCCCATATTGAAAAATAAGGGCATAACAGTCTCTATATGAACTTTAACTCTAAATAGCAACTACAAAACGAGAATTGTGTTCAAGTTTATATTTTTTGCTGATGAATAGAAGCAAAATTAGTTATCTGTGCGGTGTTACAAAACTAATATGGCTTGCAGAAATATACTAGAAAATTATGAACATCTGTATGAGAAGACAAACTTCAAACTTTGAGCGCTGTTTTCTCAAAGCCTGCTTATTCCACATGGGACAGTTATGCTTTTATAGGCAGACTAGACTAGTTCATATATATTTTCATTTTAGCTAATTCATAGATGTATAAATTCATGTTTTTACTTACGATTAGGATACAAATTCAATATAGATTTTAACAATCATGTAGTAATAAGATATAATAAGATATATCTTTTTTTCTCCACCCGCACACCGCGAACCAGACACGATTGATCCGAATTCCATCGCTCGCTCACAAAGGACTACTACTACTTCTTGGCATTAACGTCCTCACTGGGACAGAGCCTGCTTCTTAGCTCAGTGTTCTTGTGAGCACTTCCACAGTTATTAACTGAGAGCTTTCTTTGCCAAAGTTGCCATTTTCGCATTCGTATATCGTGTGGCAGGTACGATGATACTCTATGCCCAGGGAAGTCAAGGAAATTTCCTTTACGAAAACATCCTGGACCGACCGGGAATCGAACCCAGACACCTTCAGCCGCGGACTCTAACCATTCGGCTAAGGAAGGCTCCTAAGCGCTCACAAAGGAGCATGCAACAGATTCAACGGACCAATCTCTACTCTATTCGCGTTTCAAAAGTTAAGTCCGAATTCACACTTTTCACTTACCAAATCTCCCAATTAGTGGGGAACGTGCCTCTGATGTCGGCCTTCCGACACCTGATACACCGAGAGCAGCAGGTTTACGAACAAGAAAAATAAATACGGTAGACTTGAGTGGGCTGGTAATTTCGTGTGAAGGTTGAAAAATAATCCAGTTTGATATGTTAATTCTCTAATATTCCACCCCGCCTTTAGACGGGGTACCTTTTGGAATTTTGTGTATATCCTAGCTCATAAATCGAAAGGTTTATATTTTTGGCTCAAACCTTGGGCCATAACACGCATATTAGGAAAGTTTTATACGACTTTTGAAACATTTTTGTATTTTTGAAAAAATGTGTTATTTGATAACCTAAAAATGCCGGGATCTAATTTAACATGTAAGGTACCCCTGGGCAAGTGGGACCTAAAAATCTATCGTTTTTCATTAAAACTTTCAAATGTTAATATTTTTCAAACCCAACAACACAATCACAATCAAACATATTTGCTGGTGTGTGCATGAAACTGATCGAATAATTTTGAAATTGTGAAAACCTTAGAAGAAAGTTTTAGAATGAGCCATTAGACGCAGTTACTTCGTTAAACACCCAGTTTCATACGTCAATCCACATCAGAAAGTCAACCATTACAATAATAGGATTGATAAATCATAGATTTTTAATTTTGAGTAGTAACGCTTAAGAAAGAAAACGTTTATTTAGTAGTAAGCCACATCGCACCTAATACTAACTGAAAGTTCCTCAATAAAAGCGTAAAGAGGAATATATCATTTATAAGTTATTAATTAAAAAGTAGTACATAAACATTCAATAATTGACGAAATTTCAAATATGTTCTGTTATTATTTTTATACATGGCAGAAAACCACTTATTGGGGTGGAATTATTTTCCGTAACTACTAAATTTTGTAGAATAATTAAAATTAAAACCAATTAAAATAGAAAAGTAATCGCTATCATCATGCATTTCGAATTTCAACTCTGTTTCTGTTCAATTTTGAATTCGTATTTCAAAAATAAAAAATAAATAAAAACAAAAAAATAGAAGAATTGCACAATTCTTCTCCATCTTATTCAATTACGTAATTTGAGATTGATCTTTTTACATGAAAATCATTTGTTTGAATGTTTTTAGTGCTACTAAGCAAATGTTAGAAATGTGTAGGAAAAGTTTTGATTCTGGTTTTTATTTTGATGGGTCCCAATTACCCCGGGTATAAAGATATTTTGGGGTAGTTAGACCATCGAAAATTTGATGGTGGGGATTGCTTATCAAACCTTCCGGTCCGCCTCATAGTTACGTACTATTTGGTGCTGGGTGTAGTTCTTGTTTTTCCAGCTGTATTGAAAAGCATGAGCCATAGTCTTTGGCATACAATCGGGTCTTTCTTTAGCAGAAAAGAACCGAAATGTCTATCGACGACCGTTGATTGCTAGCAGATATAGTGGAGAGCTTGTCTTGATACGTTCATCGCTTCAAGCTAGTTGAAAAACTGAATACACTGATTGCCTGTCGATCAGAGCCGAACTAGGCATAGATCGTCTACATACATCTGAATCTACATGTCTCCGATGTATTACATCGTTCCAGGTGGGAGTTATCTGATATGTGAATATGGTACCATAACAGAATTTTCCATCTGAACGAAGTGATAAATCATAATATTCCGCAAACTGTATCACACATCTACAGAATGTATTGCGTGAAGTTAAGACACAGCAGAGTATTGGGTACATAGGACCAAGTCCCTGCCGGGTGGCGCGAAACTGATGAGCGATAGACAATAGAATCAACAACACTGCCATAAGGGATAGTAAGCATGTGACTATTGTCGAAACTATGATTAGGAGGCAAATCAACATCCCAAGATCAAATTTTTGTTACAACCCAATGTAGGTATTATTAAATTAGGCTGTAGAAAATGATAAATATCTGATCACTTAGGAACCTTGCAACAGGTAATAAATGTCCGTAGTCTGTTTTATTCGAACACACATGTATAAATTGTTAAAATTGCCGAATCATACGCGGAATTTATTAAACGGATCATGAAATTAGGACTGAAATCATAATGATGATAGATTATCAACTTTCCTTTCGTCTTGCTATTTGTTACCGTTAGAATCACCAAACTGATTGGTTTCCCACTACTTACACCAATACAACAGCACGAAAACTGAAGTATTATAATCGCGCGTTGGAACTTTCAATATCCATATATTACATCAATAGTGAATTCTTGTATGTAGCCAGTATAAATAACAGAATCATCAACTTCTTGAACATTCTTCAACTGAAAACAGGATGCTTGTTTTATCAAACATGCTCAATCTGCACCTAAAATCTCGGATCCAAATAGTTTTCTAAATAAAAATTGTATCTAAATAAAACGTGTAGGCCAACAAAACATAATTGAGTAGGAGTTTACAAGTTACTTAGCACATGAAAAGCAGTTTAAATTAATCTATTACTAGATCAACACTAATGCTCACATTTTTATATTCTCATTTCATCATGGTCCTCATTGCTCGAGCGGAGACGAACACCCTGGAGATGGAAAAATCGACAGCGCTACGATAAGGAAACGTAACAGATGAGAAACTATCGATACATTTATCAATTATAAAACCCCGTTTTAATGTTAACACTTTGTTTCTGTTTTTTCTGTTTTTTTTCGTTTCAGCAATCAAATAACCGAACCAACTCTACTATCTTTTCGTTTCTTCTTCGTTATACTTATAGTCCTTCTGGCACTGAACCGAGTGGTGCGCCTTCCGCTTTCTTACTGGTGCTGTTTTTCCTGTACATTTGGCATAGTGTCGGAGGTGGTGTACTGTATTTGCTATACAACGCACTACTTTCGATATTGTGCTTGGCGTGTGGGGAAGCAGTACTAGTGGTGAAGCGGAGGGCGCCATTCGGTTTAGTGCCAGAGGGACTAAATCTATTTAATGTATCTGAAGCTTGTGGGACCGCTTTAATTCCGGCGCCTGCTTGTGGAAGATCCCGGTGTGCTAAACGGTATAGGACATGTTAACGGGGGAGGCTTGGTAGGTCCTCACCCAGCCCGTGTCTAGATGGGCGGATAATTGTCTGCCAGGGTGTGGATTGAGCAATTACAATTACAATTACAGTTAGACCATCGAAAATTTGATATGAAATGAAAACAAAATACCGATTTATCGTTAGCAGCTTGTAATAATACTTAAAATTGTAGCTTTTTTTACGAGTCAATGCAAGACGTGAAACATGTCATAATTTATCATGCAAATTGAAAATGGCACTAAAAATAACAATATTTTTTGAACTTAATACATTCCTTGTCATTGTATCTACAATTTCCTAGAAGAATATCCCCATGAAAAACTTTTCCTAAGCAAGCTACGGGGTCATCCAAATATGACGTCCATCATTAGGGGGTGGAGGGATGGTTTGTCTATGTCTATGAAAGTGTGACAGTGCATGTATAAGGTATTGGAAAAAGCTCGACAGAGGGGGGAGGGGGGTCTAGAAATCCCGAAAAACGATGAACGTCATATTTGAATCTTCCCTATGACGAACGCCCTACTTACCCCGGATTCTCACTTGCCCCGGGCAACCTTAAGGTGATTATAAAACGAAGCCACACCTCAAATTTTCAAGAGCACAAGACTTGAGAACCAAACAGCTCTCAGCGTTGAAAATTTATCCCATTGGTCACCACCAGCAAGCGAGTAATTTGATTGATTTTCAACGCGAAATGTTGTCAGATTCTCCAGTCTTGTGCACTTGAAAATTCAAAGTTTGGCTTCGTTCTATAATCACCTTAATACAAAAATTTGTACATTTTAAATTTTTCTACAATTAAGTTATAACAGAAAAAGAGCCTGGTGCAATTGAAATAATTTCAAATTATTTTTTCCGTTAGTTACACGGAAAATAATATATGTTTCAGAAAAAAAAAATCGTATTTTCAAAAGTATGTACCGTAATCCGGGGGCAAATTGATCATTATTTTACAACTTTTTGTTGTGTTATGCTTCGGAATTCAAATATTGTCAAATAAATTGAAAATTGAAAAAATCAGTACTCCATTGATCTTTATAAGTTTATAAAATCGATTTTTAATTAAATAATATTTAACATATTATAAAAGTAGTTTTAATATCAAAAAAATAAAAATGACACACTGGGGCGAAATTGATCATCATATCACAAAGTAGATTAAAATCATCATTAGACATCTATAAACCAGTAAACGTGGAATTTCTGTAGCGCCAATGAAATTTTCAGCATCCTTCGAAGGAAATGTTTTTGGTATCGACCTGATCAAATTCGCCCCAGTGATCAATTTGCCCCCGGATTACGGTACTGCAGAAACTCTAATTTTTATTTTTGTCGACAATTGGTACCCGGAAGAAGTTTAAAGAAAAAATGAAAAGGATAGAGATGCGGATTTGCGAATAAAAATAAATCATAGTCCAAAACGTGTTTAGATCAATTTTAGATACCAAAAAAATATACTTAGATTAAATATAAAAATTTGGGTATTACAGGGTTAAGGCAGAAATTCCTAAATATTTTTTATTATAAAAACGGTAACAATTACGTTGGTACTAGTTGAAGACAGTTTGGTAAACTTTTTGGGCGTTTTTGTAGTTTTTCGGTGCTATTGAAAAATTCTTATATGGATTATTTTGAAATTTGTAGCTAAAAGCTCCAAATCAATATTTTTCGAGATTCCTTCTGTGATTCAATAACGTCAGAAATCGAGCCCTGTACTTAGTTTTGATAGACTTTTTTTTTGTATACGGCCTGGTAAGGCACCGTGAGAGAAGCATTTTTTGGTAACATTTATCATTAACAAATATATATTTTTTGCAGTAACGTTCATCAGCGGAACTATTATCGTAGTATTAATATATTCCGAACTCATCGCTTATTTGACGCCTGTTGTTACCGATGAACTGTTTGTAGACTCGACTCGAGGACAAAAACTGAAAATCAATCTAGATTTCTACATTCCAAGAATCTCGTGTGATTGTATGATTCGGTTACCTTAAGTTAGTTAATGTCTTATTAAGTAGATTGATTGCTTGCAGATGTATCCCTGGACGCACAGGATGCAACTGGCGAACAGCACCTTCATATTGAACACACCATCTATAAGAGGAGGATGGACTTGCAGGGCAATCCGATAGAGGAGGCCAAGAAGGAGGACATATCAGCGCCCAAACCGCGGCTCGAGAAGAAGGAAGAAAACGTTAAGAAATGTGGGTCCTGCTATGGGGCTGAAAAGAACAGTACGCAGTAAGTATGGTATCTAATTCTATTTGCTGAATCGTTTTAAACCAGGACTGCTCAATAGGATGCGGTTTATTTTTCGAAATCTCTCAAAACTAAAAATTCGTGTGCTCTATTGAACTTAAATCACATAAAAAGGGAAACCCCAAAGTTTGAGCTACAAATATTAAGATTTATAGGTGGCGCAAGCGAATTTTGAACTTATAAAATGGGTATGACTTTTGTTGCATATGAAAGGAATTCAGATGCAATTCTTTGCAACTTTTGCAGAATCCTGGGAGCGATTCTTACAGAATTGAGAATACTAAGCTAGATTCTCTAAACCAAACTGGCCCTCCTCACAATGTTGTTTCCGAGGTTTGGGCAGACCTGTTTTAAACCAATTAATTAAACAAAAAAATATTATTTTAACAGCTGCTGTGAAACTTGTCAAGACGTTATCGATGCTTACCGAGAAAAGCAGTGGAACCCCAATCTTGATGACTTCGAGCAGTGCCAGAACGAAGTGTTGCTCGGGAAAAAGAGCTTGGAATCCAAGGCATTCAGTGAGGGATGTCAAATCTACGGTTCCATGCAGGTGAACAGAGTTGGGGGTAGTTTTCACATAGCGCCAGGAAAAAGTTTCTCCATCAGTCACATTCACGTGCACGACGTCCAACCGTTTTCGTCCAGTCGATTCAACACGTCCCATCGCATCAACACGCTCTCTTTCGGGGAGGAATTCGGCTATGGACAGACTAGGCCGTTGGATTTCACCGAGGAAACGGTCCATGAAGGTGAGTAACAAGCTCAATTTCTGTTGCCATTCATTCGTGTAACTCATTTGGTTTTATTTGATTCCACATACTAAAACGCGATTTTGAACTGACAACAGTGCCTTATAAACTAACATTGACTAACATCTAATTCCGGTTCCGATGGCCATGAAGGTGCCGAATGTGCCTCCGCCCTGAATCATAGTTTTACCGACGTTGTTGATCAGCTCACGTCCTCGTAATCCGTATCTGTGAAAAGTGTAAGAAAATTCAATTATGTCGATAGGCTTAGCAGTGAAGTGAAGGTATTCGAAATAGGTACCTAATGCAAATGAGCAATTCTCGCTGAAACCAGGCCGCCATCGGCACCCATCGTTAGAATTCCAATTTTATGTCACTGATCGCTAGCTTTCGATAAAACTTAAGGGTGGTCCTTTTTGTTTTCTCAAATTGGTGGACCCCTCGTACGCCAGCTAGCTAAACAGTTTGCAAAAAAGCCCATTTTTTGATAAATCTTGGGTATTTCTTCACGTGATATGTCTCATATTTCCCTTGGAACACATACCAAACTTAATGGCATCGTATAGAGAAAGGATATAGCTTTCATTTGAAGTTGAAAACAAATCCGGCGGCCATTTTGAATTTGGCCGCCATCTTGAATTTTTTTCGTTCGTTTTTTCACCATTAGCGCACCGCTCGTTTTGAATTCTGAGATCACCATCAGAAAGCTGAGGAAAAATTGCGTAAGATAGGCTACAGAAACAAGGTGTGCAATGGTATTTACCCTATGAAATGAACGATTTTCTAAAACATGTTCCACGATTTTGACGTATATGGCGAGTGCAATCAATGCAAACATCATTTTTTTGTACAACAAAGATACAAGTTTTCAATAGTTGGTGTATTTTTCGAGTCAGATGAAGAATAGGAGTATTATTTTGAGTGAAAAAATCTGGCGGCCATCTTGGATTTTGACGCCATCTTGGTTTTAAGTAGTAGAATGAGTTTTCACCTTGATAACACTCAACATGTTGAATTTGAATGCCACCGTTGCACTTACTATTCTTCTTGTTCTTTTTTTTCCTGACGTTACGTCCCTACTGGAATAGAGCCAGCCCCTAAGCTTCAAAAAAAAATTAACAAGTAGAATTTTTTAACGCTTATTTGCCACCTGAATGATTGTTCTGCATATCTGCGAGTTGAAAAATAGCATTAATTCTTTCATTTATTTGGTCTAAAACCATTGATAGAAATGAACAATCTGTTGAACAGCTAAAATAAGATAAGAAATAAAGAATCTGTTTGTTTTTTAACGGAGATCTTTAATTAATTAAACATGAAGAGCGCTGAGATGGTAAAAAATCATTCTACTGCTAAAAACTAAGATGGCGTCGAAATCCAAGATGGCCATCAGATTTTCCAAACTCAAAATGATTCACCTGCCTTTCGGAATCACGTCCACATTAGAACAAAGCCTGCTTCTCACCTTTCAATTTCGCTATTTTTCACATGCATGTTGGGTGTTAGTGAAAACAATACTTTATGATTCAGAAAATCATTGATTTTTTTGCTTAACAATTTAAGATTTCCATTCTAAATTAATGCACGTTCGGAAATGTTTTACGTTAAAACTACAGATATTACCACAAAACTTACTAATGTCGCAACAATTTATAAACTTCATTCGATGACAAAAAAAAGCATATGGTAAAAAAAATATTTGTTTATTTCAATCAATGTTTTTGGACGGTTTTTATTCATTAAATTTATTTATTCATAATAACTGAATTCAAAGATATGTCGAGAATTATTCTGTTATTAAAAATCGTATTATAAAAGAAACTTCCTATTTAATAACCTGTATTTATAACTAACAAAGCTGAGTATCAGGCTCGGTTCCACTAGAGATGTAACGTCAGGAAAATGAAGAATAATAAGAAGAAGAGTATACGTAACCTTGTTTTTATTGGTAACCTCTAAATTAGACATGCTGAGTGCTATCAAGGTGAAAAATTTATTCTACTAGTCAAAATCAAGATGGCGTCAAAATCCAAGATGGCCGCCAGATTTTATCACTCTAAATAATACTCCTATTCTTCATCTGACTCGAAAAATACACCAACTATTGAAAACTTGTATCTTTGTTGTACAAAAAATGATGTTTGCATTGATTGCACTCGCCATATACGTCAAAATCGTGGAACATGTTTTAGAAAATCGTTCATTTCATAGGGTAAATACCATTGCACACCTAGTTTCTGTAGCCTATCTTACGCAATTTTTCCTCAGCTTTCTGATGGTGATCTCAGAATTCAAAACGAGCGGTGCGCTAATGGTGAAAAAACGATTTTTCTAACAAAATTCAAAATGGCCGCCGGATTTTTTTTAACTTCAAATGAAAGCTATATCTTTTCTCTATACGATGCCATTATGTTTGGTATGTGTTCCAAGGGAAATATGAGACATATCACGTGAAGAAATACCCAAGATTTATCAAAAAATGGGCTTTTTTGCAAACTGTTTAGCTAGCTGGCGTACGAGGGGTCCACCAATTTGAGAAAACAAAAAGGACCACCCTTAAGTTTTATCGAAAGCTAGCGATCAGTGACATAAAATTGAAATTCTAACGATGGGTGCCGATGGCGGCCTGGTTTCAGCGAGAATTGCTCAAATCAGAGCTGCGACTAAGTGTTTTTGAATAAGGTACTTGGAAACGAGGCTCAAAAGGAGAAAGAGAAAAGGGACAAAGAAAACAAAAACAATCTAGTAAAGGAATTTTTCGCAAAATCCGAGCAGACTTTTTTCTGAGAACATTTGTTTTTGGAATTACAAGTATTACTGTTGGCATTACTGTACGCATTTTTCAAGATTTGCTGCAGGAATTTTGCCAGAAACCAGGTATAAGTATATAGGCACAAATAATTTATTCATTGATCTTTCAACGTCCTTGTTAAGGAATTTCTACTTGAAATTAGTTCAATATACCTCAAAGAATTCAACCAGACTCACCAAAAATTCACCATGAATTTCTTCAGGAATTCCTTCAAAGATTATTTCCAAATGTCTCAAGAAAATCCCTAAGTTCATCCATTGCTTCTTCAATCAATTCCGCTATGATTTCGTCCAAGATTTCTGTTTATGAAATTTTCAAGAATTCAAACAATAATTTCTCAGAGATGCTTCCACCGGTTTCCTCCAGAATTGATTTCTGCCAAGAAATTCTCTATGAACACCTTTGGAAATTACTCCACAGGTTCCTCCTATGATTTTTTCAAAAAGTCCCGTGTATGAGAAATTTTTCAAAATGGTTCTCTCAAAAAAAAAAATAAGGATTTTTTTTTTCAGGGAATTGTTAAGTATATTTCTAGGCCATTATTGGAGAAATCGCTGAAAACTTCGGATACTGGTGTGAAACCTCCAATGATTTTTTGAAAAATCAATGAAAAATTAATTTGAAAATAATCAATGCTTATTTGAAAAAACTGCAGCAGTGATTCGTGGATGAAATGTTGGAGAAATTTCTGAAAAAAAACAACATGATAAATCACTAGTCGAATTGATTGAGGAATTCCTGGAAAACTTTTTATAAGATTTCCCTGAGTTCAGAGCAATACCTCAAAGAAACTGTAAAGAAATTTACGAATGGGTTTATAAAAACTCTGGAAAAATGGGTTGAGAAATAACTTGAAAAACCGGCTTATGATCATCTCCTTGAGAAATTTTTATAGAGTTTCTGAAAAACATCTTAATCGAATCTCTTCAAAAATCTAGAATAAACCCTTGGGGATTTTCCTGGAAGAATTATAAGGAAAACTTTAAGAAAAAAATCTTGGTATAGCAGAAATTTCTAGTTTAATATTTCGAATCAGAAATCACTACAAGAAGAAGAAAAAGGGACTTTAAAGATCATTTTGATTAAAAAAAACTGTACAGACTTCTCATTTAAAATATATAGGATTTCCACAAGATGTCTTTACTCTAACGACTGTACAGCAGTCTTCCCATGAACCGAACCGATGCACAACTTCGGTTTGAACCTTGCAACTTGTGTTCAAACCGAACCCGGTACGTGTGTACTTCGGTTCAAACTTGGGTTCAAATAATGGCACAAAGCAGGCAGACCGGGAACGGTTGAAATCCACTCGGATATATTTCTACGATCATATATGGAACTTCTTGGTTCAAATCGCAAGACCCTTGAGGTTTGAATAAATGTTTCCACACTCAATCACGATTTGCTTGTTCGGTAATTTTTTATACTGGGTACGAATTGTAAATCATAAAAAATACCGAACTTTCAGCTTTTTGATTGAAAACTTCTGACGTTCAGTAATAATTTTTACTTTTTACTGAACTACGGTAGCTATCAGACCCCATTTTGCAACATTACCGAACAGGCCGTAAAGTCAGTAAAAACAATTACCGACTATTCAATAGTTGATGTTTTTTACTGACTTGTCGTCAAAATCAAATCAAAACAAACTGATGCGCATGCGGGAAAGTGTCAAATGAGAATCTCCTGCTGTAAAATCGTCCGGCGCCGGGAGACACGGCTTTGGCAATCAAACTTTTCCTGCACCTATTTTGCGCTTTCTCGTGGTAAGTAGTCGAAATTTAGTGAGAAACTCAACCATTTTAAGCAACTAAAAAGGTTCAGCACGTTTAAATTGCTTACGTTGGTAAATTCGGTTGATTTCCATACAAGAGGTAAATTCATCTGCATCATTGAGTTTGCCTCTTGTATGTAAACCAACCAAATAATGATTTTGTCACACATTTTTCGATTACTTCCACTGAGATATGAGCATACCGTAGATGTTTATTCTCACGAAGAATGCATGTCGATTGGGGTTTAATTTGTATTGATTTCTGAAAAAACAGTATCCGGAGAAGCAAAGCATGAAGCATGGGAAACTGGAAAGCCAGTAGAAACGCTCTACAATTTTACTGACTAAGGGCCGATTTCTTCACCTTCGCTTAAGCTGTAAACCACGTTTACCCATACGATTAAACCAGGTTTAAGGCCTAAGCGGTGGTGAAGAAACCGCTTATAAGTCAGTAATGTCCATCAATCAAAACATGTTTTGGTTTACTGGGTTTTTGCGGTAATCGTAAAAATTACCGAAAAAACCGTAGTTCCAAAACCCAGTAAAATTTTACTGGGGTCGGTAATCTGAATTGGCTGTGTCATTAAAGCAGATCAACTAAGATCAATACTTTAAATAACATCTAGCGGTAACTTTATGAAAAAACAAGGATTTTACTATATCAAACAACAAGACACGATAAGTAGACATTGATAAGCGTGGATATCAACGATTTTCTGTCTCTACGTTTGTGTCATCATTCTGAACCTCGGATGCAATCGAAGATTAGCACCAAAATTTGAACCACGGTTGCAATCGAGGTACAAATGGACCGGTTGTCGAACCGACGTTTGCACTGATGTTCACTTTACACATGTTTGGGTTTAGGTTCAGTTTCGAGCGTTTCGGTTTGCACACGAAAACTGAGTACAAGGAGAGTATGAAACCGCCTGAACCAACGTGTTTGGTGTTCGTTTGGGAATATAAGTTCTCAAGTGAAATCGTCGTGGATTCTTCAAAAGATCATTTCAAGTTTCACATCACTTACATTCCTCCATAAATTTATTCAGTGATTCCGTTCGATGTTTTTCAAGGAATTCCTTTAGAAAATCCAGCAGAATGACATCTAAATGTTTTAGGAAATCTTCAAGACTCAGAATTAAATAAATACATATTTAAAAAAAGCCTTGCAGGAGAAATTTGTGACTTTAAAAATTCAACAGTTTTTTTCCTTAACATGGTTGGTAAATGGCTGGGCATGGCGTATCATTGGTACCTCGTGTACCTGAAGGAATAAAATAGACCCCTCTGTGCGGTCCCTAGCATCTTGCCCAGCAATTCCTACCCCTACCTCCTCGCGGTACTGGCCGGGGTACGAGTAACCTTAGGGAAGATCGGGTAACCAACCCCCGGTGGGAACTTTGGTCGTATGCTGACAAGGAAGGGGGGGATTTGCTTTTGCTTCTACAAACCTTGAGCGTCTGTACTCCATGTTAGGAGCGGCTCACAATAGCGTCTGTTCCCCATGTCAGGGGCGGCTGATCATCGTCCGAGTGCCAGAGAAGGACTCTAAGCTAAACTGTGCACTATGGTCCTCCGAACATTTAGGGGGAATGGTCCTCCGGAAATCTAGGGGGTTGGTGTCAGGCCCTGCAAGTCAGCCGTAAAAAAATCAAGCAACGAATAATCAACGAGAGAATACGAACCGGGACAATCGGCAAAGACCAAAGCGACGTAAAGGGACTAGCGATTGGAAGCTCGGTACGTGGAGCTGTAAATCTCTCAACTTCATCGGGAGCACACGCATACTCGCCGACGTGCTGATGGACCGCGGATTCAGCATCGTAGCGTTGCAGGAAGTGTTTTGGAAGGGATCAATGGTGCGAACGTTTAGAGGTAACCATACCATCTACCAGAGCTGCGGCAATACACATGAGCTGGGAACAGCTTTTATAGTGATGGGTGATATGCAGAGGCGCGTGATCGGGTGGTGGCTGATCAATGAGAGAATGTGCAAGTTGAGGATCAAAGGCCAGTTCTTCAACTTCAGCATAATAAACGTGCACAGCCCTCACTCCGGAAGCACTGATGATGATAAAGACGCTTTTTACGCGCAGCTCGAACGCGAGTACGACAGCTGCCCAAACCACGACGTCAAAATTATCATAGGAGATCTAAACCCTCAGGTTGGCCAGGAGGAGGAATTCAGACCGACGATTGGAAAGTTCAGCGCCCACCGGCTGACGAACGAAAACGGCCTACGACTAATTGATTTTGCCGCCTCCAAGAAAATGGTCATTCGTAGCACCTACTTCCAGCACAGCCTTCTATACCGATACACCTGGAGATCACCACAGCAGACAGAATCGCAAATCGACCACGTTCTGATTGATGGTCGGTACTTCTCCGACATTATCGACGTCAGGACCAATCGTGGCGCTAACATCGACTCTTACCACTATCTGGTGATGGTCAAACTGCGCCCAAAACTCTCCGTCGTTAACAACGTACGGTACCGACGGCCGCCCGGTATGACCTAGAGCGGCTCAAGCAACCGGATGTCGCAGCGGCATACGCGCAGCACCTCGAGGGTGAGCTGGATGAAGCCCCCCTTGAGGACTGCTGGAGAACAGCAGCCATCAACGATGCAGCTGAGAGCACGTGGGCCGGAGTCGACGGAACGATTGGTTCGACGAGGAATGTAGGCAGATTCTGGAGGAGAAGAATGCAGCGCGGGCGGTCATGCTGCAGCAAGGGACTCGACAGAACGTGGAACGTTATAGACGGAAACGGCAACAGCAGACCCGCCTCTCTCGGAAAAAAAACGCCGCCTGGAGGGGACGGAGTGCGAGGAGATGGAACAGCTGTGCCGGTCTCAAGAAACGCGTAAGTTCTATCAGAAGCTCAACGCATCCCGCAACGGCTTCGTGCCACGAGCCGAGATGTGCAGGGATAAGGATGGGAGCATTCTGACGGACGAGCGTGAGGTGATCGAAAGGTGGAAGCAGCACTTCTACGAGCACCTGAACGGCGCTGAGAGCACAGGCAATGAAGGTCGGGACAACGTAGGAAATGCCTTAGTCAGTACTGCGGAAGATGGAAACCAACCAGCCCCCACTTTGAGGGAGGTTAAGGATGCCATTCACCAGCTCAAGAACAATAAAGCTGCTGGTAAGGATGGTATCGGAGCTGAACTCATTGAGATGGGTCCGGAGAGGCTGGCCTTTTGTCTGCAACGCCTGATAGGCACAATCTGGGAAACAGAACAGCTACCGGAGGAGTGGAAGAAAGGAGTGATATGCCCCATCTACAAGAAAGGCGACAAGTTAGATTGTGAGAACTTTCGAGCGATCACCATTCTAAATGCGGCCTACAAAGCATTAACCCAGATCATCTTCCGTCGTCTGTCACCTGTAATAAACGAGTTCGTGGGAAGTTATCAAGCCGACTTCGTTGACGGCCGATCGACAACGGACCAGATCTTTACTGTACGGCAAATCCTCCAAAAATGTCGTGAATACCAGGTCCCAACGCATCACCTTTTCATCGATTTCAAGGCGGCATACGACAGTATCGAACGCGTAGAGCTATGGAAAATCATGGACGAGAACAGCTTTCCCGGGAAGCTCACGAGACTGATAAGAGCGACGATGGAAGGTGTGCAAAATTGTATGAAGGTTTCAGGCGAACATTCCAGTTCGTTTGGATCCCGCCGGGGACTACGACAAGGTGATGGACTTTCGTGCATGTTGTTCAATATTGCGCTAGAAGGTGTTATGCGGAGAGCCGGGCTTACTAGCCGAGGTACGATTTTTACGAGATCCAGTCAATTAGTTTGCTTTGCGGATGATATGGACCATCAGTGGTTATCCTAAGATTTGTTCAACAATTTCTGAAAAATGTTCTTAACATTTTCCTGGAAACATCCCTGCAAAAAGACTTTTTTGTAAAATTTCTCAAAGAAGTTCTCAAGAAATCTCTAAATGAATCTTAGCAGGACCTTCTGAAGATATTCACAGAGCATTTCCTGTCGAAATCTGAAGGAAATTGTGAACGCGAATTTTGTAGCAATCCTAGAAGGCATCCCTAGAGAAATTATTCTTGCAAGTTCTAAATGGGAATCTTGTAGGAAGCCCTAAGGAAGTCGATGGAAGATAAATTCCTGGATAAACTCCAAGACGGCTTAGGATTTTTTGTGAAATTTGTGAAAGAATCTTTGGAGAATAATTTATATAGAGATGCCTCCTAGGATTTCGGACGATTTCCTACAAAATTCGCGTTCAGAATTTCTTTCAAATTACAACCAGGAAATCCTCCGAGAATAGCTTCAGGAGTATTTCTGAGATTCCTCCTAAGATTCATTTTGGAATTTCTTCAGATCTTACTTATCGAATCTCAGATATTGCTCTAAAAATTCGACAAGGCATCCCTCATCAAAACTCTAGTAAGAATGGAAAATTTGTCAAAATTTTAAAAGCATTTTTCTTCCGATAGGTCAACAAATCACGAGAAACAAGAACGTTCATTTACTGTAATTGACAAAATGAAAAAAAAAACGGACGTTTTTATTTTTTCAGTTTTATGTCCATTGTAAAAAAAAACTACATTTTGCAAATGCACGATTCTAAATAGAACTTAAAGTTGATCTTGAATGTTTTCTACGAATTTCTCTGGCAATTCATCCACGAATTACTTTTGTAATTCTTTCAAGCAATTATCGAGTAATTTCTTGATTCAAATCACGTTGGATCCTAAAAAAAAGTTTCACGCCAGCAAATATTGCATTATTCATTCCAATCATTTTTACACAAATTTCGGAATCCACAAAACGGAATCCCTGAACTACTCTTCGATGTCTTTTTAAAAAAAATCTTCAGACCTAAGTCTAAAACAGAATTAGATCTTTTTTCTAAGTACTTTATTTAGGAAATCCACCAAACCATTCTCAAGATTTGTTTTATAATTGGTCGGTGTTCAGGCAGACTGCACCAAGTGTTTCTAAATGGTTTCAGAAAGATGAACCTTAGGCATTCGAAATATCAAAATATTTGCATTATTTGCTGTAATAATGGGACTTATCTATTTAGTTATTAAGGAATTAGTAAAGATTCAGTTGGAGAAAGTACTGCTTGAATCATTGAAGATAACCTGGACGTAATCTCAGTGAAATCCATGGATTAACTCCTAGGGGACTTAGGATTTTCTTGATTGTGATGTGTGACTTGATGTATTCTGAATTTGCGAAATAATCTTATGTGGAATTCCTGAAGAAATTATTTTTGAAATCTTTGAAATCATTTATTACAAATCCCGTTCTAATTCTTGAAAGTACCATGAACGTAATTCATGGAGAAATTCCGCAAGAAAGCTGTTTAAAAATCCAATTATTATCTGAAGAATTTTTTGGAATAATACCTGGAGGAAACTTTAAGCAAATACATATCTAAATTAGTATCTGATAAAACTACAGAAAAAAATCATACAATAATACGAGCAGTAATACCTGTAATGTAAAACTTGCTTATTAAATCCAAAAAAGCTATGCATACAGTAACATTACGCCAGATTTTCTGAAAAAAGAATTATGGGAACTCTTATTTTCTTGTTCCTGTTTAAATTATTCTTGTTTTATTGATTCCTAGTCAATCTCTTTATGGTAATATGTATTTTTTATTTATTCCAAACGGCTAACACTTTCATGGAGTCAAGGAAAGGTTCTAGTTTGGTCTCTTTTTCATGCAAGAGGTCTCTTAAGCAGAGTTGTTAAATGCCATAAATCTCACGTAACTTTGACATTCGAATATTGCCAATATCATCCTTCCCTTTTTCCACAGGAAAATGTTTTTCTGAATTACTATCAGTTGGCAATATTCGCTGATGCTATACTTTGACTGGGAAGGTGCTACTATAAGCATTTTGTTTTTTTCAAGATTGTGACATTCAACATCACTGCTCTTAAGTATCTAATTTCAAAACGTCTAGTCACTACCAGCCTTGCAAAATAATGCCGAAACAAAACATGGAAGTGCCCAAGTAGTTCTTTACCCTATACTAAACCATAGAATATAAGATGGGAAGTCCAAAATCTGAAGCTAGTGCATGGTCAACATTCCAAAATTTTACGATATTCTCTCATCTTCATTAACAAATTGCGTATTACATTAAGCGAACTCGCCCAGAAGAAACCAAAACATACCTCAAAGCGGAGAATCCCCCAAACAGCGCACCGCTTGCCATTCCCACGCAGAATCCGATGGTGAATCCTGTTTTCATCCGATCGAAACAGGACGGCTGCTGGTTTTGTCCGTACACGCTTCCGGGAACTGCTGGCATGGTGAGCTTTTAGTTGGAACCTCGCTAATGTGCGGTTTGTTACACAAATTTTAAATGCTAACCACTAGCCTGGCCAACCTTCGCTTCGCCTTGTGGAGTAATCTGGAAATGTTGGGCCGAAATCACGTAATCTCGCATCCGACCTTTGACAGTGACGTTTCATGGCAGATTGACAGCGGCTGATTGTACAGCCGCCGGCGCACTTAGAGATGCAAGGCGTTTCTTTTAAGTGCAAGGTATTTTAAAGGGAGGTACCGTGATGCGTGATGCCATTTTAACCAAAAATATTGTGCATTTCTTTGAGGCTGCCCATTTCTCCCCTAACGGTAAGAAATTTTGTATGAAACTAAAAAATAAACTGCATGGCGCGTAAGAAATTTGAAACCCCACCCCTCCTTTCACCTACACGGAAAAAACGGAAAACCCATATTTGATTATTTTTTTAACTTATTTTTCTCTCCCTATTTCATTCGCTCCATCTATACACTGAGAACAGCGTTGCGGTTGAAAATACTATATCAGAGGGTTAAATTAAATACACAACGCCACTTGATTTGTGCAGACTAAATTCGCATTTATTTAGAATATTTTGTGCATTCAATTTTACCATGGCACCATTTGTATAGTAAAAATTATTATATCATGGTTAAAAACTTGCAGCAGACCAGAATCGAACCGAGGATCTGGCGATTGCCAAGCGCGAACGCTAGCCGCTCGGCTATCGACGCGGTTGGATTGAGAGGGAACAAAACGCAAATAAAAAGCGTTCATGATAGCTCAATCGTGGTTGGGATAGTAAATTTAAAAACACGTTCATGGTTCTCATTACTGCAACGCTTGTTTCAGTGTAGGCAAATTTAATGCGCCACCAGCATAGAGGTCGCTAGGTAAGAAGGAGAGAAATGTCATTGAAAATGTTTGTTTACGTCCAAAATTCAATTTTTCGACCGAAAAATTAGCTCATAATCAATTTCCATTGGCATAATCATTTTGACCCTTTATTGTTGCGATTCGCATGATTTAACAACAAATTTAGCCACAAACAAAGAATCCGGAAGTTTATAACCTATGTAGCCAAACACCAATTTTCCAATTTTATCCCACAAATCGTACATGAGCACTGACCGTACGCTGTACATTTTGGAAGGAAAAAAAGTTTATCATGTTTTTCAATGCTCTCTGATCGTCTACAACATAACTATTCCGAGAAAAAGTGTAATATGTGTGCTCCTTCCTATGCTGCACACGGTGCGTTCTCAACCCAACCTCTATGGGTTTATTCACAAATTTCATAACGCCAAAAATGACCATTTTAGACACCCACCCACCCCCTCGTAACGCTTTTTATATGAGTGTTCAACACATTTTGCATGAGCTGTAACACGACAAGGACACCCACCCACCCCCTTTAGCGTTATGAAATTTGTGAATGGGCCCTTTTATGACGTTTCTCCTAGTAGCCACCAGATGTCGAAGTTATCGTTCAGCTTTGAAAATATTAGCCTATTGGTGATCAAAAGTGACGTTGGGTTGCGAGAGTTTTTCAAATTGAAATGAATTACGGTATCCTGTGTCTTAAATTGCAAAAATCTCGTCAGATAATTGATTGTAGTGATTTTTCTTTCAAAGAATTTTGATTAAGATGCACTAATCCCTATTCTAGAACTAAGAAAGAGAGGAGATAGCGAGCTCCCAAAAGTCAAGATAACCTGTCATCAACTATCACTGGAAAACCTCATTCGAAGGGCAGAGCCCAGATAGCCGTAACGGTAAACGCGCAGGTATTCAGCAAGACCAAGCTGAGGGTCGTGGGTTCGAATCCCACCGGTCGAGGATCTTTTCGGGTTGGAAATTTTCTCGACTTCCCAGGGCATAGAGTATCTTCGTACCTGCCACACGATATACGCATGCAAAAATGGTCATTGGCATAGTAAGCTCTCAGTTAATAACTGTGGAAGTGCTCATAAGAACACTAAGCTGAGGAGCAGGCTCTGTCCCAGTGGGGACGTAACGCCAGAAAAGAAGAAGTAGATGCGTGATAAACCGTCAGAATTCAAGTAAACGTAATTCAAATTTCTAGCTAATTTTCGATGATTTCACATTTCAAAACGCTAAGGTGAAGATGAATCGAAGCCAAATTTAAAAATTTCAATAGCACGAATCTGAAGAACCCAACTGCGGTTTAAGCTAAGTATGCTGTTTCGCTCAAGAAAAGTAAAGAAATTCCTTGACTGAAAGAGTCAAGAAATTTCCTACAGCGAGCCCCCTTTGAAGTGACATTTCTCCTCAACTGCGTACTGCGATCAGAAAAAAGTGATTTTCTTGACCATTTCTTGAAAGACATTTTCCACGCATCGAGATAGGCGATTCCTTTTCTTGTCAGTAGCAAACCGGCCTTTAAGATGAAAACTTCTCGCATAACTTCTGATCTCGCCCTAAAAGCCATTGGTAACCATGTGTGTAGCTCGTTGTTTCTATGAATTTGAATGGAGTTACACGTTATTTAACAACGCAATAGTGAAAGAAGGATCATTCTCTACCTGTCAGTGGTGTTGGTTTGGATGTTTGTTCATTTATTTTCTCAGAAACAACGAGCTACACACGTGGTTACCAATGGCTTTTAGGGCGTTATCCCAGATTATGCGAGACTTAATCGATTGGTCACTACCAGCTAGCTTCTTCGTCTTTGAAAATAGCCCCTATGGATTCGTTATTATATTTCATAACGCAAAATCTCCATTGTAACGCGTTTTGTATGAATATTCTTAAATTTTTGTATGAGCCGTAACATGTTGAGGACACCCACCCACCCCCTTTAGCGTTATGAAATTTGTGAATGAGCCTGTTTTGCTGATCTGCTCGATAGGTAAAGCCTGTCCACGTTAAATTTCGGACACCCAAATAATGGCAGCAAAAAAAAGTTACTCATAATTCAACAAAAACAATTGTTTATTTCAGAATAAAAGAGTTCTCGCATAACTTCTGATCTCGCCCTAAAAGCCATTGGTAACCATGTGTGTAGCTCGTTGTTTCTGAGCATTTGAATGGATTTTCATGTTATTCAACAACGCTATGGGAAAGGAAGGATCATTATCTACCTGTCCGTGATGTTGGTTTTGATGCTTATTCTTTCTTTTGCTCAGAAACAACGAGCTACACACGTTGCTACCAATGGCTTTTAGGGCGTTATCTCAGAGTATGCGAGAGTTATATCTACAAAATAAACAGTTGACAAGGATGTTAATCCTTCTTTCTGTGGTACACCCGCCATCCGTGTCCGAAATTTATCGTGGACAGGCTTTAGACGGTTTGACAATTCAACTATCCATTGATAGAGTCTGCCCTGTAAATATGTGATGTAAGTTTCCTTTGTATTCGTATTACAATAATCTACAGTATCGGACATATAAAATGCACCAAAGCCGTTTTCCCATACAAAATGGTCAACTTCAGAGAGCTATATCTCGGCCGTTTCTCAACCGATTCTTCTCATTTTTTTTCTGTAATAAACTACAAATTAATTTTTGATAACTATTGAACAAGTTGTGCGAAAACTATGGGTTCAAAAGTTACAGATAGGTTGAATTTTGACATAAAAAATGCACCAAGTTAAAAAGTGATGTATCAGACAAACTATGCGTTGTATCTTTTTGGTGTCTTCAGCGCATTTGGTCCTTACCACATAATGAATAAATGCGCTGAAGTCACCAATATACTACGACGTGTAGTTTTTCTTCTACATCACTTTGTATTTTGGTGCATTTTTAATGTCAAAATTCAACCTATCTGTAACTTTTGAAACAATGGTTTTCATACAACTTTTACAATAGTTTTCAAAAATTGAGGAAATTTGTAGTTCGTGTCAGAAAAAATTAAAAGAATCGGGTGAGAAACGGCGGAGATATAGTTATCTGAAGTTGACCATTTTATATGGGAAAACGACTTTGATGCATTTTATATGTCCGATGCTGTAGATATATTTTAGTACTCGATGTATCCAAATCAATCGTTTCTCTAAAAACTTGTATGTATTATCTTAATTTTTATTAATTGGTTGATTGATTAACCCCTCTGCCGACAGCTTCATATTTCACTGCAATAAAAACATTCAAACCTCGATAACTTTATTGTTCCTTGATATTTTTGCACCATTATTTCACAAGTTATCAAAAAAACTCTTCTAGTTTTAGAATCTGTCTCAATATTGTTCGTACACGCAAAAAAATTGTGCGGTAAAAACTACCATTTTAGGGGGTTAACTTAAGCGCTCGCACCGGCAATTTTCAGCAGACCAGAAATGCGCTTGATTTTACCATGTTTGTAGTCGAAACCAGATTGTTGTAAATTATTTCTGTCAAATGTACCACTAATGTGGTGGGATGTACCGTAAACATAGTAAATTGGTCTGAAATTGCATGGTAGTTTCAAGAATGGGCGTAGTCAGCTAAAATAGTAGTTTTTACCATAGAATTTTTCCCCGTGTAGGTCAATTGGATCCTGAAATCCGAAATTCCTTGGTGGACCGACGCGTAGCTATAATCCACTTAAATATCTCAGACTGCAGAATTTTTATCGTAGTCGGATATTCACTCTGCGGAACAATACATCAATGAGAGTATGTTGTGATAAAATGAAGCAACTTGATGCAGCCGTCTTTGAATCATGAGCATTTATGTTTCTGGTACCACGCTGGCCAAATGAAGATCATAAAAACTTCATATCGTAATATTCAGATATCTCCTAGCATACTTAACCGATTTGTATGATTTTTTCAGAGTAGCTTTTTGTCACCTAGCTTTGTGTTATTTTTTTCTGATAAATTGACGTAAAACAAAATTACCATCAAAGACAGTTTATTTGGAGAATGTCGGACCCCCAAAGAACATCGGAATATTTTTGAAACTAGATCACCATTGACAGATATCGACATAGATTCTTAAATTATAAGAGTTTTTTGAGAACATGTGAAAAAAATGGTGCAAAAATATCGTGAAACAAAAATGTTATCATGGTTCGAATGTTACGTTAACGTTAACTTTGACGATTGACGAAACTTCCGTTTATTTTTCGGAGCAATTGTGTAACGTTAACGTTAGCCTTCAGCGTTAAATTAGCTGTATGTGCTAAAAATCAGCCTAATAAACAAAAAAATCTCAAGACTCCCTCAAGACATTTGCAATAACCGTAGCCCTACTGATTTAATTTGAAACCTTCACGAGGAAATCCTTTTCGACCACAATAATGATCCCCTTAATAGCTGGTGTGGTACTCCGGTTGGATACTCCTCGTATATTTTTAACTATGATTTATCGTTTTACGACTTACCAGCCGAGTAAAAGTTTTAACAACTACCAAACAATTAAACAATACATATACTTTGTAGTTGGATTAAATGGACAAATAAAAGTGAAATTTGCGAAAAATTGGCACGTTTTTTCGGTGATAATCGAGCTCAAGACTCTCTGTTCGCTAGGGTAACGCCACGAAAGGACCCAGGAACGCAGAAGGTAACCTGAATTCGATTACAGCTCAATAATCACGTGGTCCCTTTTTGCAAAGCGCACCTCTTTCGGAAGAATTAGATGCTCTTCTAAACTTAAAGCTTTTTATTATATATGCAATGTCTAGATTTGAAATAAAATAAAAAAAAATCTTTTGTTTTCAGGCGCAATTATGTTCCAGTACTACATAAAAATCGTACCGACCGAATTCGTTCCGTTGAATGGACCAACACTGCACACTAACCAGTTTTCCGTGACAAAGCACCAAAAGAGCGTATCTGTGATGAGTGGAGAATCGGGCATGCCGGGCATTTTCGTCAATTATGAACTGTCTCCACTGATGGTTAGATTTACTGAAAAACGAAAGTAAGAAGAGAACTGTTTATATGGTTTTGTGTTTTAATTACAAGTTTATATTTCTTTTTCCAGCTCGTTCAGTCATTTTGCGACGAATCTTTGTGCAATTATTGGAGGCATTTTTACCGTTGCTGGTATAATCGATTCGTTACTGTTCACGTCGATACATGCTTTGAAAAGAAAAATCGAGTTGGGAAAATTTAGCTAATACCTGAAAATGTGATAACAAATAGTAAAAAGATCTGATTCAAATTGCTCCTCGACAGCAAAAAGGAAAACTGTTGTTTTATTCATATAATTTATCTAAACAAAAAACTTTGTACTACAATGTCTTCAAATAGTTTTCAAAGCATTCCATATTCGATTTGGCCGTATGGATAACGAACTCTTCATCGGTACCTTCCACCAGTGATTTGAGAGAAATGTACAAATCCTTCTGTGGGTCATACTGTGCTTTTCCGAGAAATTTCAAGAATCCATGCCTCTGTTTTATGCGATGATCTCGCGATTCCAAGATTTCCGGAGTTTTCAGTATTTCCCGATGAGGAACTTGCATCCTTCGGTGGACATAGTCAAAGCGATGTAGGAGCTTATCTTGATCTGTAAAAAAATAGAAGTGCGAATAAGCGCGTTGTACAACGATCCAGAAAGCAAATTACTAAAAAAAATGCATTTTGAGGTTTGAAATTTTCATGCAAAGATATTGTTGCTATCCATTTTTGTTCGAATGTTATCGCTGTTTTTCAATTATTTTGATAGAGATACAAGCATAACACGTCTGTACTTTTTCATATTGCTACCAAATTAAAAAAAAATTCTTTCGATTTTCGTCGAAAAATTATGCTTATCTCAATCAGAAATATTTCAAGAGAAAGAAGAGACAGTTAAAAATGCATACGCAGAAATAGGAACATGGACAATTGGACACCCTTGAGGAGATTTAAATTAAATATTAGCAACAAAAAACGTTCAAAAATGCGCACAAATACGTTCAAAAAATTGCTTTTATACAAGAGACATGGTGTTCAAAATCAACAACTCATCACTTCAGATGCTAGTCTTTGAGACAGTAGAGCTAATCCAAAATTCTTTTCAAAGCAGGGCTATTGATGTTTTGATTTGACTCAAAATCATTTGAGTCAAGAGATCAAATGCATTTTGCTTGCTGCACAGAGATTGAGGGAAATGATTGAATTTACTTACTTATCAGCCACAGCTTAGGCTTGCTGAGCAACAGAGTTTTCATCTCCGTCTGATCGAATCCCATCTCCTCTTTGATCGAGAAGGTACTCTTCTGTATGTGTTCCAGGTTGTATGTTATAATCCTTGGCTGTTTGGCCGTCAGCGAGCGAACCTCATTGCCCACCAGCTCGAAGGTCCTTTGAAAGAATCCCAATCGCCTATCGATTCGCCGGGTGCTTATCATAAGCCAGAATGGGTTCTTCGTTACTATTCTCGTTATTTGCTCCGGAACGAATCGCTTCGATTCGAGATAGTTGATTCGGACTTCCATGTTTCCGAGATCCTCCTTGAATAGCAAGGGATTTTTAGTAATGACCTCACCCAACTCGGTCGGATTAACGCCAATGTCTGCCAGGAACATCAAGTGCTGCTTCATATCCTTTTCGAAATCCAGCTGGAGCAAGAACTGCGGGATTCCCTTCCGTTTCTCCAGTTTATGTAAATCCACACCGAGTTGAACCAGCTTTTGCAGCGTTTCGGATTTGTTCACATAAGCCGCGAAATTGAAAGCCGGCCGCGTATGAGGATAAACTTCCACGGATTGTTGCTCCGGAACCGGTTCCAGCACTGATCGAACATCGTCGCGTAGCATTTGCTTGAATTGCTTCTCCAAGTCATCTTCGTACTGTTGGATGGATTGACGACTCGTGACGATGGGAACTTTCTCAACCGCATCTGAAGATAATAATCTCCGGAAATGGCTATTTAGTCTATTGGTATGCCGAAAAACTTTAATTGCGGAGTACATTTTTGGGCGCACCGAATTGATTCACTCGCTTACGAAACGTAAACAAAAACACTAAGCCTTTCCATTTGACGTTTAAAATCAGCTGCTCTCGAAACACTTTGACAGTTCTTCTATGGAAATGACAGATCTGTGTTAGCGCCGGTCCTCCACCGATGTAAACAAATGCATAGACGGACCTGTCAAATGAAAAGGCCTCTAGCACGTGATATGTTGTCTCACATCTCTTTTATGCAGCCCACACACGCTCAAACTGCTTGATTAAAATTCGTTGAGCCACAAATCCGATGTGGGGTACCGTAAAATGGGGTGTTAAGGGATGACAAAAGAATCTACTTATATTCAGGCTTTATTTCGCTCATCTTGATCTTATAGATGAAGCAACCTCGTACGCTCATAGCAATTATGAGTCAGCATTGGATGTTGGTTGAATAATCCGTAGCTGAGAGAGTGGAGAGAAATGTTGGCTCTAGCCAAACTCACATCTTCCATTTGACAGCTCTAGCTTACTGCGAAGCTCTGCAAACACATCATCATTGCTTTTGGGATGAACTGAGGCTGGTTTCTCAGTCAACGCAAGAGAATGATTTCGCTTTCCTCTTTGCCCTTTTGGGTAAAGAGCTACAAAGAGACAACGAAGAGCTGTCTGGAAATGCTCTTCCCCGAACTGAGAAATGGAAAAAAATGCTCTCCCCCTAACTGAGAAAGGGAGAAAGTAATCTCTTTCTCTTTTAAGCACTGAGGTTGTCAAAACAAACTCTTTACCACTGTGGGAATGAAAATAAGCAAAGGCAAACGTATAAACTCTTCATCCCGCAGATCAAGTACTCTCAGTTTGTGTGTGGGTAAAATCGCTTCTCTTTTGTAGTTGATCATTAAAAGGGGGAGAAAGAGGATAAGTCAAGAGCAAGAAAGAAGCCTGCTTATATTGCGCTGTTCCCACCAAATCGAACCGCACAGTATGGAAGTGTGACGGTTACAGAAGTGTGATCATAAGTGCAACCATGTTGATCTGACACAATTTTGACATCGACTTATGTCAAAATTGAACGTCCGTTGTTTGATGGTCTGAAGTGACTGTTTTGTTTTGATTGTTTCTAATTTTCTGGTTCTGAAACCATTCGATCTATTTTTATTGAAAAAATAAAACATTCTGTCCTCAAAATGGTCAACGCAATCCTCCAGAACGTTCAGCATAAACACGCCACCACGAATACAAAGTATCATTGCCTCTACGACTATTTTTTTCTTGGAATAACAAGGATCCAGCTTGCCCTAATATACCGGAAGAGCATATCAACCATCAGTAGCTGGATTGATGCCTACGAGGAAAATGGTTTAATTTCTTCCAACTTGAAAATTCAGTGCAAAACATCGGCAATGGATCGTGGCCTTGTGCCATCAAAATCCGGTGCTATACCTGGAGGAATGTCAAGAGCTGTTCTACCAACATTTTCAGGGTAAAATCAGTGGTTCCAGTATTTGCAGAATTTTGCACACTGAAGGACTCACTTGGAAGGCATTGGAACACAGGGCTATTCAAATTAAAGAATACGAAATTCTCAAGACGGGTAATTTGAATCGAGAGTGCAATCAGAATGCGAAGTTTTGTTTAATGTTTATGATCCATAATCAAGCAAGAGTCGCAATCAAATCACTGTTTGCTTGCTTGGTGGCTTGCAGGATGCCTTTTAATGTTTGCTCTCCTTCCAAAACCATCGAAATGTTGAATGTGCTTCAACTTTTTGGCACATTATTAGCTGATTTAATAATATCAAAAATTGATGATCAAACCACAGACAAACAGACGTAACACTTGGAACAAATCTGGATAAAAATCATAGTCACAAGGATATGTACGCCCAATGCTAAAATCGGTGTGTTTGGCCGATGAGCCAACAGGTGGCGGTAGTGAGCAAACGTCAAACGCGAACAAAAACGACGCGAGCGCTGCGGGTGGTGGATTGATCACCTACAATATATTTGAATCGACCGTTAAAAAGGTGGTCGATGGACAATGATGAGAGTGTGACGTCTGTTTGTCTGTGATCAAACCATAGTAAACAGTTAAACAAAACAATGGTGAATGAATGAATTTTCTTTATTTGAGAGACTTTCAGCCCTTGGCTTAAAAAAAAAAACAATGGTCTTTATTTTCACAATTGGCTTGTTTAAGGGTATCCAGTTTCTTACATATTCTGAATCTACGTTGAAAATTGAACTAGAATCCAAAATTTCACAATTAGCTTGTTTAGAGCATCTTTAACGGGGGCGACTATTTGGGTGATTAAAATGATCACCCCCAGAGTTGTCATTTTAGTTTAGTCACTCATTCTCACACCGGTGGCTACCATATTTAGTAACTCGTTTCCGTAACGGTCGTTGCTTTTTGGGTTATCATACACGCAAACAAATTTTGTTGTATAATCTACCGAATCCATGGTAAAATTAAGAACTGCACCAAGGATTTTCAACCGACTACAAAAATTTGTTAAGTTTACTATAATCTGGTGAAAATCACTGAGCAGTGTAGTAAATATGACCACAGAGAACAGACGTTCATCTTTTCTCGTCAGCGTGTGTAAAGCATTGTACTGGTCATTTCAAAGTATGTCGTTATGCTCCTGTTACGCGGCGCTGTCGTCAAATTGAGAACGCTACAAATTTGCCGCTTTTTACACTTTGGTGCTAGTGTCGACTGTCGATAACAAAAATTGCCACTTGTCGCTAGCGTTGATTTGTGTGCTAATGCATTTTGATGTTCACTAGTGACATCGTGTTGTCGAAACGAGTTTGTATGTCGGGCTGTCTGCGTTGGCGGCGCTGATGTCTGATTCGAACCTCTATACACGGTTCAGATGAAATTTTGTTCGAGCCTCCATGTCTGTTCTCTGTGATATGACTATGTCCATAGTAGCCTCGACTACAAAGCATTGTATTTCAATCCGTGGCACCCACCGTACAACACAGTACGGTGAAAAGTACAATGCCAAACTTGTCAAGTCTAGAATGTTTCTAGTCATAAATACTACAACTCTGGTTAAATCAACAGAAGAAATTTTCTTGTGTAGTGATGTTGACTATGTTTTGGTAGAGTTAAAAGATTAATGTAGGCGGTTGAAAATCGTTGATGCAGTTCTTAATTTTACCATGGATTCAGTAGTTTCTACAATAAAATTCATTTCAGTGTATGAGTTGTGAAAATAATGATGATCATTTCAGGTTGGGAATTTTTGTAACTCTGCTGGAATATCTATTATTGTGTATTTCTTTCACTACTGGACTGTGAATAAAAGTGCGAGATTGCATTGAATCATGTTGGTGTCTTCAACCCCGCTGAAGACACCGACTCGATTTGATGCAATCGCGCACTTTTATTAGCGTTCCCGCACTTGTAAAAACTTCTGCGATTGTCCAGTGGTGAAAGAAATGCGGAATATATTCTGGTGCGGAATCATTAGAATTCCATCGGAAATTGTTGAGATTGTTTATATATCCGACTGGATGCTAATTTGATTGGAACCCTTGCCAATTCTACCGGAATCCTTGTAAATTCTACAAGAAATATTGCAAATTTGACCGTAATTATTGTGAATCCGACTGGAATCCTTGGGATTCCGACCGGGATCCTTGGGATTCCGACCGGAATCCTTGGGATTCCGACCGGAATCCTTGGGATTCCGACCGGAATCCTTGGGATTACAACTGGAATTCTAGTCAGAATCCCGAGGACTCTAGTCAGAATCCCAAGGATTCCAGCCGGAATCCCCAAGATCCCAGCCGAAATCCCGAAGATTCCAGACGATATCCAGCAGGAATCCCGAGGATTCCAGTTGTAATTCAGAGAATTCCAGTCGGAACTCGGAGAATTCCAGTCGGAATTCGAAGGATTCCAGTTTGAATTCGGAGTATTCAATTCGGAATTCAGAGGATTCCAGTCGGAATTCGGAGGATTCCAGTCGGTATTCTTATCAAAATCTCTTTCCAATTCCAGTCAGAATCCCGAGGATTCCAGCTGAAATCCCGAGGATTCCTGTCGGAATTCAAAGGATTTATGTCTGTATTCCAAGGATTACAGTTGGAATTCGGAGGATGCCAGTCGGAATCCTAAGGATTCTAGTCGGAATTCCAAGGATTCCAGTCAGTATTCTTATCAAAATCTCTTTCCAATTCCAGTCGGAATCCCAAGGATTCCAGTCGGGATCCCAAAGATTCCGGTTGGAATCCCAAAATCCCATAATTCTCCGAAATCGATACTAGGATTCTTACGAGGATTTTCGAATGTTTCATAAACTGCTATCGGATTTCCAATAATTACATCAAATTTCTAGTATTCTAATCAAAATCCTGAAGTTTTACCCGAATTCCCAAAATTTTGAAATTTCTACTTCATGCGCATCAAGCATCAGATTTCCAAAACTCCAACCATAATTTCATATCCCACACCGAATGCTTGAATTCAAATCGAATAGCAGCGCAACTATCGCGCTGCTAAATTTGCTCACCCGATGCTTTCCGAAAGCAGCGCTGTCATTTTGCTACCCCGGTTAGCAGCGCCCGGTAAGGATCAGCGTAATGATACTGCGCTATGTAATTTAGTTTAGTCGCGCACCGTTACGGTTGCTCTTAGTGAATAAAAATTCACAGTTTTTTGTAGCTTAATCGAAAGAGCGCATTTTTCTAAGTATAACACGATTTTATTGCACTTCAATATCTTAATGTTGATATTATAAATTGTTAAACAAGATTTCAATCCGTTGACTCAATGACATTTCAATTTACATAATGACAGCTCGTCACGAAGTAAAATTTGCCGAGGGGTGATTCAAAAGTGATTTCCATACTAATTTCAAACGTGTTTTAAAAATAGTTCCAGGTCACGGAAAATTGTAAAATTTTGGATTCTAGTTCAATTTTCAACGTAGATTCAGAATTTGTAAAAAACTGGATACCCTTAAACAAGCCAATTATCCGTGACCTGGAACTATTTTTAAAACACGTTTGAAATTAGTATGGAAATCACTTTTGAATCACCCCTCGGCAAATTTTACTTCGTGACGAGCTGTCATTATGTAAATTGAAATGTCATTGAGTCGACGGATTGAAATCTTTTTTAACGATTTATAATATCAACATTAAGATATTGGAGTGCAATAAAATCGTGTTATACTTAGAAAAATGTGCTCTTTCGATCAAGCTACAAAAAACTGTGAGTTTTTATTCACTAAACAAGCCAATTCTTACAACTGGGCGATATTCACTTATCGCCTGGGACATCCTGGCTACGAAGAACACTGTGTATCGATATATGGTTGTCATGGGCCTGGTTTTACCACAATTTTTATATAAATACCTGAACACAAATCAAAAACACAGAAACGATGTTCACGATCGAGGATAGAAAAACAAGTTTGTTGATATTGACTTGCTACATCTTTTTATTGTTGTCAAACAGATGAGTAGGGTTGCCAGTCGCATGGACTTTTAAAGTGTTTCATATATGAAGTTTAATAATTGACATATTTACATTTGGTTTTCTGGCAACTGTGTGTGTACAAGAAAAAAGTGTGATGGGTAAAGTACATCAAAAATCCAACTTCCAAAGCCATTAGCAAAATGATCGGATCGATCTTGGCTTTTCGTCAGTACAAAGATCAACAATTTATAGCAGTTCACGAAATCTGTTTCTTGCAGATATATGCGGCAACTATATTGTCGGGTTGCTTGAAAAATACCTATTTTTGTCTTATTTCCGCGATAATTTCGTTCACTGATTTCATTAAACATTTTAGGACCCTATTTCACTGTGAAATGCCTTATGCTCTGCATGGTTTCTATAATAAAATTCATTTCAGTGTAAAAATAAAGCCGCCCGGTTGGTGCTCGCTCTGCTCACATCCTTTTTGCACAGCCCTGAATGTGACAAGCGGCTCCGCTTGTTTGTTTATTCCTAAATCGAAACACTTCAAACGTTTTAAATTTTATCCAAAGAAATTTGTGCATTTTTCGTGAAAAATCATCAATTTGACTAAACATGTCGCTTGCCGATGAACTGTTGGCTGATCTGGAAGACGACAACGATGAGTCCGAGGAGCTACAGGACGCCGTTAAGCAGGAAAGTCCTGATGACCTCGACGAAGACCAACAGCAACTTTCCGCCGGGGATGAGGAGGAAGCCATCATAATGGACGTTAAAGATGAACCCATGGAAGTGGACGTAAAGGTGGCCTCCATACGGGAGATCTGCAAACTGCGGGACTCTGCCCGGCTGGCCAACGTCCTGACACAGATAGCGAAGTTCGTGAAAAACCCGCGCAAAACATCGGAGATGATCGGGAACGTGGAATCGGATCCGGAGTATCAGCTGATTGTCGAAGCCAACAACATTGCGGTGGATGTAGACAGCGAAATTTGTACGTATTGTCCGACTCTTTAGATATCTACAAAACAAAAGTTTCATGTTCACTAGCGCCATCTAGTGACAAAATTTTGATTTTTTTTTGTCATGATATGATATCGCTTGAGCTACTGAACAACTTTGCCGAAGACGCTATTTTTTCGAATGGACAAGCTCATGTGATATCTACAAAACAAAAGTAAAAGTTTCATGCTCACTAGTGCCACCTAGCGGTCATATTTGACGGATTTCACGCCAACTCGACAAAGGGATTGGCAGCACCCCTTCAGAATTCAATGAAACTTTCTGGGTGTGAAGACTATGTGAAACTAAGATACTTTACATACTTTTTTTTCAAAATCGATCTAGACTAACATTTGGAAAGGGTCAAAGTTTATTTTTACTTTTTTTATAAACCCGTATAACTCGAAAACGGTAAGACCTACAAAAAAGTGTTGTATGGAGGACTGTCGTGCAATTTCCTGACGTTTTAGAGAAAAATATTGAAAAAAATAAAAACACATTTTTTACACTGAAAAAAAAATATTCAAAACTTTAAAGTCGATTTAAAAAAAACGGCCATTTCAGATTTTGATCATCCTTAAGCAAAAAGTTTCGTATTAAATTTACTAAAAGTCGTCCATACATTGCAAATTGGGCATATTTTAAGGAAAAAAGTTTTTCTAACATCGATTTTTTTAAGTCCCAAAGTTTTTTTTTTTACTTTTTTATAAACCCGTATAACTCGAAAACGGTAAGACCTACAAAAAAGTGTTGTATGGGAGACTGTCGTGGAATTTTTTGAAGTTTTAGAAAAAAATATTGAAAAAAATAAAAACACATTTTCTACATCAATATCTGAAATGGCCGTTTTTTAAATCGACTTTAAAGTTTTGAATATTTTTTTTTTCAGTGTAGAAAATGTGTTTTTATTTTTTCAATATTTATCTCTAAAACGTCAGGAAATTTCACGACAGTCCCCCATACAACACTTTTTTGTAGGTCTTACCGTTTTCGAGTTATACGGGTCTATAAAAAAAAGTAAAAAAAAAAAACTTTGGGACTTAAAAAATTCGATGTTAGAAAAACTTTTTTCTCTAAAATATGCCCAATTTGCAATGTATGGACGACTTTTAGTAAATTTAATTACCAAACGTTTTGCTTAAGGATGATCAAAATCTGAAATGGCCGATTTTTTTAAATCGACTTTAAAGTTTTGAATATATTTTTTTTTCAGTGTAGAAAATGTGTTTTTATTTTTTCAATATTTTTCTCTAAAACGTCAGGAAATTTCACGACAGTCTCCCATACAACACTTTTTTGTAGGTCTTACCGTTTTCGAGTTATACGGGTCTATAAAAAAAGTAAAACAAAAACTATGGGACTTAAAAAAATCGATGTTAGAAAAACTTTTTTCTCTAAAATATGCCCAATTTGCAATGTATGGACGACTTTTAGTAAATTTAATTACGAAACTTTTTGCTTAAGGATGATCAAAATCTGACCGTTTTTTTTTTTAAATCGACTTTAAAGTTTTGAATCATTTTTTTTTCCAGTGTAGAAAATGTGTTTTTATTTTTTCAATATGTTACTCTTAAACTTCAGGAAATTTCACGACAGTCCCCCATACAACACTTTTTTGTTGGTCTTACCGTTTTCGAGTTATACGGGTTTATAAAAAAAGTAAAAAAAAAACTTTGACCCTTTCCAAATGTTAGTCTAGATCGATTTTGAAAAAACAAAATATGCAAAGTATCTTAGTTTTACATACTTTTGACATCCAGAAAGTTTCATTGAATTCTGAAGGGGTGCTGCCAATCGCGTGTCGAGTTGGCGTGAAATCCGTCATTTCGAATTAAATGAGATGTTTGTATATAGATCTCTGTCTATCGCTCCACCTCCAGAACAACTTCACTGAAGACCCCAGATTTGAAAATTATCTGGATTTTGAGATTGTGGTCAATCATCATCGTTTTCAAATTGTGGTCTAATCAAACCGTATATAGTGTTCATTATTCTGAGAATTCTATGTACAATTCGTAGCTGTGGGATTGGTAGTGTGTACTCAAATTTTACTTCACAACTATACAGTAAATATTCATACAAACACTAAATATTTTTTTGTAGCCATCATACACAAATTCGTAAAGGACAAATACCAAAAACGTTTCCCGGAATTGGATTCGCTTATTATGGTGGAAATGGATTACATACGTAGCGTCAAAGAACTGGGCAATGACTTGGACCAAGCGAAGAACAATGAACGACTACAGGAGATCTTGACCCAGGCCACTATCATGATTGTTTCGGTAACCGCTTCAACCACTCAGGGGTAAGTTTGGCTGTCTGCTGTTTCAATTAATATGGTTTATTCAAATCATATTTCTTCTTCAGAACTCGCCTGGAACCACACGAATTGCAGCAAATCTACGAAGCCTGTGATATGGCCATAGAACTCAGCGATTTCAAAACCAAGATCTTTGAATACGTTGAAAGTCGAATGACATTCATCGCGCCCAATTTATCGATGATCGTTGGTGCGTCTACGGCTGCCAAATTGGTGGGCCTGGCCGGTGGTCTTACCAGGTTATCGAAAATGCCGGCCTGCAATGTGCTTGTCTTGGGGGCGCAGAAGAAAACCTTGTCGGGGTAAGTAGATAGATCAAAGACGGAAGGTAACCGCGTTCCTACTCCGATTGTAGAACCCATTGAAAATTTCGTAGTTAAGGGGACACGGGAGACCGTGTTATTTTCCCTATCTTTCGTCTCACTCTAACAATAATCATCAAAACTTTGTGGAAGCAAATCTCGAGTTTTAGTGAACCGATGAAGCTGAAAATTTATCAGGTTGTGCACTACATATACAGAATCATAGTGATACATTTTCGCATCGATATATGGAGTGGTTCTTGGGATTTGCTTCTTGAAATGGATAGGGTGATTATGATGACGACCCGTGCGGCCTTAACCGTTCAACGCAGCAGTTCACAGTATACCCACATTTGCCAGCTCTACATTTAATGCGGCCAGGGATTCCAGCGATAGTAGGCCTCTTTGGTTGGTGCAGCTGCTACCCCACTCCACTGCCCATGCATTAAAGTCACTAGCTATCACTATTGGCTATCATCCTGTCGATTATGTGGAAAAATTCCTTAATCGACCACCTTGGGGGCGCGTAACAACTGCAATAGAACACGCCGTTGATTTTTGCTATCGCAAAACTGTCATTTGAGATAGAGACTACTTCTTAGATTGGGCATCGTCCTGTCATTCCTATATCTGCTAGCTGTTGAGACCTATCCGCCACCCAGTTCCCGTTGTTGGTTGGTATGCGTTATGGGTCCGATAGTAACACCACGTCAGTCTTCGTTTCCGAGACTGACTGCCAAAGCAGCTGTTGGGCTGCATCACAATAGATAAAATTCAAATGTGTTACTTCCGTTTTGGCTGCTTTGATACTCCGATTGTGCCCGGACATTTGGGTCCGCCCGTTAAGTGTCCGTTGTCTGCTCTGTCGACACATATTAGATGAATTCCATGTCAAATCGGTCAATCGCCGAACTCGACTATCTTCGATTTGGATTAAACTTCACACATGGTTTCGGAATAATAAAATAAGTGTTTTCCATAGATAAAGAGATCATTTTGACTCAAGAGTAATTTTTGAAAAGGGCCTATTGGATTTTGCAAACAACTTTTTTGAAAAAATCTAGCTCCGAAACTGTCCATTTTAGAGAAAAACGTTCTAAGGCGAAGTTGTAGGTAACTATTTGGACGATGTAAAAAAAATACACACTGAAAAAAAAATTTTTTTTGATAAAAAAAATTGAAAATAATCCTTAAAATTCGAATTACAAAAAAAACATTTTTAATATTTTTTTAATTTTCACCATAAAAACTTAATAAAAAACATGATATTTGGGAGGTGGTTTCATGATGGAGAAATGTTTTATAAAAAAGTTTTTCTAATAGCAACTTTTGCTCAATTTTCAAAATCTTGGTTTTTTCACGGAATAATGTCGTCTTTATCATAAAATAGGAATCTTAAAATTATTTAGGATCATAAATATATTAATGATGAAATCTCTAGAAGCGATCATTTTCGTGATATTTCAAATCAAATGTAAAATATATATTTAAAAGTGATGAAATAGGTCCTTTTCGTAAATCAATCGCGATTCTTTATCACGAACAATAAGTTTTTATGAGTGCAGATGATAGTTCCCACAATTTGCCCATGGATTTGCATAGCATTCAACAATATTACTTATTTCTGTAACAAAACCGCTTGTTATATCGTAATACAATTTATTTTATTTTTCATCTATTTCTAATAACAATTATTTAACATGTTTTAAAATCTTATGTATACTTATTTCATCATCGTTGGAAAATAGCTTTGCGGCAATTTCGGTCTCCGAAATCGGAACAAAAGAGTGGTATTTCTGAGTGCCATTTATCATTTTTGCCTGCTGATGGATAGTGCTCCATTCTGCTACACCTTGGTCGTATTCATCTTGCGACACGTAACAGAAAGACAACTTCGTCAAATAGTCATTTCTCTTTTGATTTGCCCACTCATATAGCTCTTCTGCATTTCTGATTGGATGCTCATGCTCTACAGCTATGCTGGCATTTCTTGCCATTCGCTTCAATGTGCCACCTATTGCATCACAAGGTCCTTTTCCATGCGACGTCGCAAAGAAAATGCCATTCAGCATCAATATTGTACTTAGTTTTGTATTTACAAAGGCTTGCAAAATTTTTCCTGTTTTTGTACTGGGATGCAGCACCATCTGACATAAAAATTGCTTTTTTAAGCTGAATTCTAGATGTTAAAAATTTCATTAATTTAGAAATAAAAACTTGCACCGCAACCGTATTATGTGTTAGTACATTCGATATAACAATAAAACTCAAATTTTTCAGTGTTCCTGCTTCTTTGAAATAAACAACAAACGGATGAATTGTCGCTTGATTGTTTGTCCAATAACTACTTTGAGCGGCATCTTGAAGTACAAACGAATAGTTCTCAGAAAAATCACATATTATTACAACTTCTCCATCCTTTAAAGTGGTTTTGGCTTGTCTTAGAAAGGTAGACTGCTGTGTTTTGATGTAGTCATGAACTACCAATTTTTCCAACCGTTCACAAAAGTACGATGTGAATTCATCCACTGGTTTAACAATTGTCTCCAGATTACATCGATCGGTTGAAATCCACTGCTCGAAACAGACCTCTGATAGTCCACGTTTCTCAATTTCCGCAGAAAAAAGACTTTCAAACTCAGGAAGGGTCGGACAAGTTTTGCACTCACGTAGATAACAATATTTCGACCTTGATGTTGAGCTACATAAAAGTTGTTCACAATAGTGCTTGTAATCATTTTCGAAACAGTGTTTTTTGAGAGCATGCAGCATCAGGTTCACATTTTCATGGATGGTACAAACACAAATATTATGAGATCCTGAGCTGCCTATCAGTCTACAATGTTTGGGTCGTACTTGGGCAAATGAACTAAATCCTATCGTATTCTTACTTACTTCCTTAAACCTTATATAAGCTTCCTTCAATGTACAAACTAATAGTCGTTTTTGAACATGAATTCGTTGCCCATCCTTTCTAACAGAAACGTAATCATTCTGTCCTGGCATAGCTCTGCTGATATGGTCGCTTTTAAAGAACTGTAGTACATCGTTTCTCACCTCGGGATCCAATCCATGTCCTGGCTTTTCTTTTTGAGGAATAGCTAATATTCCCTGATCTTTCGATAACCCGCGTGCCTGTGAAATGGTTTTAAAATATTTTATTAAATAGAACTTACATCATAGGTTAGTTGTACTGTACCTGTGACACGATGTACTTGTTTGCACCAAACTCATCAATAATTCTTTGGCTCGACCAGGATTTTGGCAAAAGCGATAATATTCGCAGTTGATCGTTTCTGGAACATGATGGTTCGGCAAATTTCTCTTTCAGTTGAGAAATAATTTCATCGAAGTCAGCTGCTTTGGACTTCACCAGCTCAAGATCGTCTTCTGCTCCGAAACCGAAAATGTGATTCCGCACCCCTTGAGTGATTTCCAAATACTTTTTCTGGGGATACTGCGTCTTCCGCATCTTCTTCGTAGATATTGGTGAAACACTGATTCCGGCTACACCTCTATTGAATAATTCAATATTATGTGTTCTCGAATAGGTATCATCGATGGTGTCCTGGGAAGACGTTGAGATGAATGATGCAGCTGATGGTACTTCTTTCAAAGGCTGCCGCGATGAAGATGGTTGTTGATGTAGAATGGAGGCTGCTGATAAATGCTCATCTCGCTGAAAGTCTTCAGCAACAGATTGTTCCATGGTTTCTGGAGCACGTACTTTTAGAGAATGCAATCGGCATGTTTCACAAATTAACAGCGACGTGTTTAAGTTGATTGCTCCGTCCAGTGTTTTTAGCTTATCTACCATTTTTGTTGTAAGGTTACGAAGCTTCGATGAGCATCGTCTCGATTGAAAAGGTCTACAACACTTCACCTTATTGATCTTCATGTTCATGCGTTTTTAAACTGAAAACTAACTTTCTTTTTAAATTCAATTAACTGGTTTCCACGTTTAGGTGGCACGTGTTGACTCCGCGCGTGTATGATAGTAACTGACAAACACTTTATCTCGTGATGACCACCACTATATCAAAGTAAGCTATGACTCAAATACAATAGCCTACTACAATGGAAATTGGAACACGCCTAAAACAGAGAATTTGTTTATATAGAGAAGCGCGGATTCTGAAACCAAAGGTTCCAATTGAACCGTCAAACGTGGTTCCAATCGAGCAAATTCAATGACGAGAGGGATTCGCGATAAGGGCCTATCTGACAAATCAATAACAATGAGAAAATGATCAATGAAATTCTCATGTGCAATTTCAAATCCCAATTGGATAAAATATACTCAAACTTTAACCTTTTCACTTTAATACACATTTCATAAACCTAGTTTTAAAATCCTCATTAATACCACACACATCTCCTACAATTCCCCTAGCTATTTCGTACTCAAAATATCTTTAAAGGTTTCGCCTAAAACGTACTCTAGAATTCCAGTATCGCCCAATGTTATGAGCCTGTAATCGATATTATTTTCAGTGTCGCCCATTACTTTTGCGCCGTGTTTACCTTCTGGTTCCAAGTAAGCCCACCATGTACGCCTTGTTTATTTTTTGTTTGCAGTGTCGCCGTTTACTCTCGCCGTGTTTTGATTTCGATTTCAGATGCGCCCATCACTTTGTTAAACAAAAACACAGGCGTAATCAATAAAGTGTGTGGTTTGGCATGAGGTGAAGTTTCGTCTTCTACAAATTTGCGTTTTTTGAATAGTTAAATTATCGATAGGGGAAAAGTTCAAGTGCAGTGAATAGACAATCGAGCTACAATTTCAACGCTATATTTTCTTAAATTGTGTACATTTTGTCAGTTTCGCCTGATTCGCGAATCTTTCTAGATGAGACTCAAAGAGATGTTACGCAAAAGAGACGATGAATGTGTGTTAGTGAAAAGCGATACGAAAGTGACGTCATCAATAAGCTTGGTTTCTTATGGCGGCTGACAGAATGACACGCACACTAAAATTTTGTTTGAATGACCTCAATTGTTGATAGTCGTTGCAAATATTGTTTATAAACAAAGTCAAAATCCTCTCCGCGTTTCTCTAGTATAATCAAATTCTCTGGCCTAAAAAAGCTACAAGAAACTGAGTGCACACATCTACTTTTTTCGCTCTTTCGCATGGTATTAATAAACGGTTTTCAAAGCAGATTTCTGACACTGTTAGTTTTTGTTTTGTAGTAGAATTTCAGACTAAATCGTTGTTGTTTGTTAAGAGTGTATTCCGTTTTAAGATTAGCGTGTTTTCAGTGTATTCCGTTTTCCGTGTTTCATGTTTTTATTAAATTCCGTTGAGTGTGTAATTTCCGCTGTAAGATTGATGAATAAAGAAACCATTCTAGTTGTGACAAGCGAACCGCGTGGACGTCATCCTATACTTCGGATCCGAAATACAGACTGCCCCTTATAACTCAGAAGTGGGATTTTTTCTCGCGCAATCGTGTAAAAAATGAGCCGTCTAAACCGCGAAGAACTTGTTGAGTGGCTGCAGCAGAATAAAGTGGAATTTCCGGAATCCGCAACTTTACGTCATCTGCGAGCATTGTATGAGAGTTCCAGTGGGGCCCGGGGCGGAGCACTCGAAGATGAAAACCCCCCATTGCCAGCGGATGATGAATTGGACGTGGAATTGCGCGCTCTGGAAAAACGTCAAAGGATCCTAAAGCTACGCCGACAGTTGGAGGAGGAGGAGCGTCTGTTAGTGAGACAGCCGGAAGTGAAAGATGTAACAGGCTCCATCATGCGTTTTTCTGGAGGAGATACTTGTGACGCCAACCGATGGCTCGCCGAATTCGAGTCGACATGTGAAACGTTGGGGGGTGATGATGTTTTCAAGCTCCGATGCATACGTCAGCTCATGGAAACTGGAACCGAGGCCGAATGGTTCCTCAGGGTAGATAACTCCGCCAACTACCGGGAATTCCGTGCAAGCTTTTTGGAGAATTTTGGGTATCGTTACTCGGTAGCAGAAGTCATCGACAAGTTGCGGAAAACTACGTTCGGAAAATCGAAGATGTCTGTTACTGGTTACATCCTACGGATGCAGGAAATAGCATCGAGAGCCAACATCGAAGAAAGTCAGGTTGTTCAGCTAATCATCGATGGATTTCAGGATCGTTCGGCGAATATCGCAGTTCTTTACCCGGCCAGGAATCTTGCAGAATTGAAGCAGCTTTCTCGTCGGTATGCGCAGCTGCGCGATATGTACCATGCTCAATCTTTGCAACGACCACCAGTTCAGAAACCAAGATCGGAAGGAAAGCCAGATTCAACGAGGTGCTACAATTGCTCCGGCATTGGTCATCTATCGATGGATTGCAAGGAACCACGTCGAGCAAAGGGTTCGTGCTTCCGTTGTGGCTCCACGCAACATCTTTTGAAAGAGTGTCCAAAACCAGCACCACGCAACAACAATCAGGTGGCCCTAGTGGATGAGTTTCGTCGGGACGCCGGAAGAGATTCCGCTGCTGAGGAAGCAGCAGCAACACTATCGGAACTAAATATTGTAAGTATTGCTTTTTCAAATGACATTGACACGCAACAATGTAACACTATTGTTTCTTTATTCGACACTGGCAGTCCAATTAACTTCGTACGCCGATCGCTGGTTCCTCCGCTGTGCAGTTTGAGAGAAAAAATTGATTCTGGATATAAAAGTATCGGTAATCATCCTTTATGTACTTATGGAATAATTGATGCGATTGTAATATTTCGCGATCGGAAAACTATGATTAAGGTACATGTTGTACCAGACAGTTTCATCTGCGTCCCATTGCTTTTGGGTCGATGTTTTCTAGAGAAAATTGGTGTCACGTTGTATGACACAAAGTTTGTTAAAGCTGCCAGAGTAAAAACTAATGTAGAAGTTGGGCTAGAAAAGGACCAAATAAAAATTGATGGGAAAGTGTTACATTGTGCGTTTGATTTTACGACTGGCATGGATTCAAAAACGATTACGAAATGCTCTCAGTGCAGTCAACCATCGCCTTCAGTGACTTCTGATACAATGAATATTCCGTCTGCCTCTGATTCTTCCGTTCCGAACAAGGGACAACAGTGTGTCCCGACATTACGAAGTTGTGAAATATGTTCCGTTCCGTACCGTCATGATCTTGGTTCCATTCCATTCCGATGCGAGAATTGTTCCGTACTTTCGTGTGTTCCCGATGTGTTCTGCATTGATACGATTGATGACGTGCAAGATTATAATATTGATACGAAGTTAGATCGTAAAACTAGAGAGGCTATACGTGACATTATTGAACACAACTATTCCGATTGGCAGTCGATCCCTGCTGTGAAACATGATTATGAAATGAGGCTTAGATTGACTTCCGATGTTCCGATTAGTTTTGCTCCTCGTCGACTTTCGTATTCCGATAAAAAAGAAGTAGACAACCTAGTTGATGTCTTATTGAAGGAAAACATAATCCGGCCCAGTGATTCCCCTTACTCTTTCCCTATCGTATTGAGAAATAAGAAGTCTGGTGAAAAGCGATTGTGTATTGATTACAGATCTTTGAATAAAATAACTGTTCGCGATAGTTTTCCCATTCCGCTAATTGATGATTGCTTGGAACGATTAGAGGGTAAGAAGTATTTTACAGTACTCGATTTGAAGCACGGGTTCCATCAAGTTAACGTTTCCGAAGATAGCATTCCGTACACTGCGTTTGTGACGCCAAGTGGACAGTATGAGTATGTTAAGATGCCATTTGGGTTGCGTAATGCTCCAGCGGTATTCCAGCGATTTATTAATAGAGTGCTCGAACCCTTTTTGAAGGAAGGAACTGTCACTGTTTACTTGGATGATGTGACGTTGGCAACAAATACTGTTGAGGAACATCTTCAGCTTCTGAAGCGTGTTATGCGACGTTTAGCAGAATACAGACTTGAAGTGAAATTCAAGAAATGTTTGTTCTGTTATACAGAGATTGATTTATTAGGCTTTACGATAAATCAAAATGGCATACGGCCAAATAATACCCATCTGGAAGCTATTAAAAATTTGCCATTTCCATCAGACGCCAAGGAGGTGAGTAAATGCCTTGGTCTTTTTTCCTATTTCCGTCGATTCGTTCCATCCTTTTCAAGCATCTCACAACCACTGCGTGAATTGATCAAGCCAGGCGTAAAGTTTATTTTCGACGAGAAGTGCAAGGATGCCTTTTCAACTCTCCAGAATAAATTGGTTTCCTCTCCGTTGTTGGCCCTGTACTGTCCTAATAGGGAGACTGAGTTGCATTGCGACGCTAGTTCTGAGGGCTTTGGTGGTATTTTGTTGCAGAAACAGGAAGATGGGAAATGGCATCCAGTCGCATACTTTTCAAGACGAACTACCCCCGCTGAGTCTCGCTATCATAGTTTCGAGTTGGAAACTCTGGCTATCATATATTCTCTTCGTAAATTTCGTATATACCTTGAAGGCATTCCGTTTAAGATTATTACTGACTGTAATTCGTTAACGATGACTTTGAATCGTAAAAGTGTGAATGCACGAATAGCGCGCTGGGCTTTAGAGTTGGAGAACTACCACTACACGATTCAACATCGTAGTGGTAAGTTAATGACACACGTTGATGCTTTGAGTCGATATCCTTCAGTTTATGTTAAAACGATTGATAATTCTGGTCAAATCGTCTCCTCTGTTAGTCCAGATGATGTTTTCTTTCAGTTACAAGTGACTCAGAACCGTGATTCCGAAATTGTTAAGTTACGTAGTGAGTTAGAGACAGGCGTGGTCAAGGGTTTTGCGTTGGAAGATGGATTGGTGTACAGAATATCCAATGTAGAGAAGTCTGATAAACTTTTACTCTATGTTCCGCGCGAAATGGAAAATAACATAATTCGGCTTGCGCATGAAAAAGTTTGTCACATGGGGGTGACAAAATGTATTGATCAGATAAAAATGCATTATTGGTTTCCAAACATGAAGGACAAAGTTAATCAATACATTCAAAACTGTGTACGTTGCGTTATGCATTCAGTACCGCCGAGCAGTTCCGCACGAAACTTGCACAACATCCCAAAGAAGCCCATTCCATTCGATACTGTACACGTTGATCATTTTGGTCCTCTTCCATCAATTGTGTCTAAACGGAAACATATTTTTGCTGTCGTTGATGCATTTACAAAATACGTGAAATTGTATGCAGTAAATTCGACTAGCACCAAGGAGGTATGCATTTGCCTTGACAAGTATTTTGAAAACTATAGTCGGCCGAGGCGAATTATCAGTGATCGTGGATCTTGTTTTACGTCTTTGGAGTTCAACTCATATCTACTGGATAATAACATTGAACATGTTAAGGTTGCCACCGCGTCCGCCCAAGCAAATGGCCAAGTTGAACGGGTTAATAGAGTGATAAAGTCGATGCTTGCCAAACAGTCGGAGCCCCTTCAACATTCTGATTGGACCAAGATATTGGTTAAAGTAGAATATGCTATAAATAACTCTGTACATTCTGCTACTCAACAGACACCTAGCATGCTACTATTTGGTGTGAATCAACGAGGTCGTGAAGTAGATGCTTTATCCGAGTTTCTGGAGGATGTCAGTCCTTCCAATTCTGAGAGAGATTTGATTTCACTGCGAGAGTTGGCTTCCGGGAACATAAAGATTGCCCAAGACCGAAATTCCGCCTATTTTGGAAAACGACATAAAGCTCCCCTCACGTTTTCTGAAGGTGATTTTGTGGTCATTCGGAACATTGACACAACAATTGGAACTAATAAGAAGTTTGTTCCAAAATATAAGGGTCCATATCGCGTATATAAGGTACTTCCAAATGATAGATACGTCATCAGGGACATAGAGAATGGACAAATTTCTCAATTACCCTACGATGGTATAATAGAGGCATGCAGAATGAAGCGATGGGTTGACTGGAGGAAATCTGAGGGTGGAAAATCTGAACCATCGCCTCAATCGGAAATAATTAATGATCAAATGTGTCATGACTGAGAAAGCAATACTTTTCATTTGTGTTATTCTGTCTCTATTAATTTCCTTCTGTGTTTACTAATATTCCGAGTCGACCGCGGAAAAATTCGGTTGCACTTTCTTTTCCTGTGTACTAATCTATATGTTACATGATCGAGTCGATCAAAAGTCAGGTATGGCCGAGTTGTAGTAGAATTTCAGACTAAATCGTTGTTGTTTGTTAAGAGTGTATTCCGTTTTAAGATTAGCGTGTTTTCAGTGTATTCCGTTTTCCGTGTTTCATGTTTTTATTAAATTCCGTTGAGTGTGTAATTTCCGCTGTAAGATTGATGAATAAAGAAACCATTCTAGTTGTGACAAGCGAACCGCGTGGACGTCATCCTATACTTCGGATCCGAAATACAGACTGCCCCTTATAGTTTTAAGCTGAATTGGTTAACTGTTTAACATTCACTTCGATGAAAAATGTGTTTATTATTAGCTCGATAAATGGAAAGCGATAGGTAACGAGAGCTTAACTATTTAATAATAATAGTTCAGGTAGTAGAACAGAATGGATATTAATTAAGATTAATAATTATTGTATGTTTTTCAAAACAATAAAAGAAATCATTCATCTTCAAAACAGCTTGTTCAATTTTCAGGGGCGTTCAGGGATGAGTTGTGGGAACTATCATCTGCACTAATGAAAACTTGTTAATGATGGAGAATCGCGATTGATTTACGAGAAGGGCCTATTTCATTACATATAAAGATATATTTTACACTTGATTTGAAATAGCACGGAAATGATCGCTTCTAGAGATTTCATCATTAATATATTTATGATTCAAAGTCTGTTTATGTCTGTGGGATATACCTCAGGCCGAACAGCGATCCCGACAAGTATGCCACTCATGCTGACAGTGTGCAACAAATAATGCAAAAGACTTCCGACGGTGATTCTGTGCTGATAATCGGTGACTACAACCTGCCTCATCTGCACTGGGCATATGACGACGATTTGGATTCACACCTACCGACGAACGCGTCTTCGGAGCAAGAACTAGTGTTCACAGAGAACATGATTGCCAGTGGTTTATTGCAGATTTGTGACGTACGTAACTCAAACGATAGACTACTTGACTTGGCCTTCGTCAGCAACAGTAGCGAAGTTGAATTGTTCGAAGTGCCATTCTCGATTTTACCTCCTGACCGCCACCACAAACCGTTCGTTTTACGTTTATTCACAAGTGAATTGGAGGCTTCGCATGCAGTGTCGGCCCAGCACGATTTCAACGATTTCAACTTTAACCGTTGCAATTACAATGCTGTAATCGAGGAGCTGAGCTTGTTTAGATGGGAAGAACTATTCCAGGAGACCGATGTTAACGCAGCGGTTGCCAATTTCTACAACGTGGTTTTCGGGGTAATACGCAGACACACTCCTCTTCGCCGATCTTCTCCTCGCCGCCCTAATAGTTTACCGTGGTGGAACGCTGATCTTCGTCGCCGGCGAAATGTCCTCCGCAAAGTGCGTCGCCGTTTCCTGCAACACCGTTCCGAAGAAAACAGATCCCTGCTACGTAGACTCGAGGCTGAATACAACGAGTGCGTCTCTTCATCATTCCGTGAGTACATTTTCCGCATCGAAGATGAGGTTAAGGCGGATCCTTCCGTGTTTTGGCGTTTCTTCAAAGAAAGGAAAGGGGCACAATCACCCCCATCGGAAATGTCTTTTGGTGGCATAACAAGTCACAGCCCTACGGAATCAGTCGAACTTTTTGCTGATTTTTTTAAATCAGTGTACAATCCCTCGTCTCCTTTGATATCTGCGGATGCGTTGGATTTGTTACCATCTTTCGATATTCATTTTCCGTGTCCGACGTTTTCAATAGCAGATGTCACCGAAGCCCTGAACGCCATCGACTCATCGAAAGGTCCAGGATCAGATAAACTTCCTCCTGTTTTTATCAAACGTTGTGCTGAGGTACTCGCAATACCTGTTTGTCGGTTATTCAACTTATCCTTGACTGAAGCAATTTTCCCAGACGCATGGAAGTTATCTGCAATTACACCGATACATAAAGCTGGAAACCTTCACAAGATTGAGAACTATCGACCGATTTCGATCCTCTGCTGCTTAGCGAAGACTTTCGAACGCTTGATTCACGACAGAATGTATTCGGCTGCCAAGCCCCTAATTTCACAGTATCAGCATGGCTTCATGAAGAATCGCTCTACTACTACCAACTTGATGGCGTATGTTAGTTCGCTGAACCTCAGTATGGAAAAACGCTTCCAAGTGGATAGTATTTACGTGGACTTTTCTAAAGCGTTCGACAAGGTACCGCACGACTTAACCCTAAGAAAGCTCGATAGACTAGGTTTTCCTGATTGGTTCATTAACTGGTTGAGATCGTACCTGCGTGATAGAACCGCTTATGTTAATTTAAAGTCTGTTGAGTCTACGCGCTTTCCAACTCCTTCGGGTGTCCCACAAGGTAGCCACCTGGGACCCTTGATATTTATAATTTTCGTCAATGACTTAATCGATCGAATCAATTCACATCGTCTCATGTATGCGGATGATTTGAAAATATATCGAATTATAAGCTCGTCGATCGATTGTGCCGCGCTACAGCAAGACATCGACACCGTATCTAGTTGGTGTGTATTGAACGGTATGGAGATGAATGCGATAAAGTGTAAAGTGATTAGTTTCACCAAATCGCGGGCGCAAATGAGATTCGACTATAGCGCGAATGGAACGTTGTTGGACCGCGTAAAATCTATTAAAGATCTTGGAGTTGTTATGGACGAAAAGTTGAATTTCAACGAGCACGTTGCTGCGACCACTGCCAAGGCCTTTGCTGTACTAGGATTTATTCGACGAAACGCATCCGAATTCCGTGATCCATATGCTTTAAAATCCGCTTACTGCTCGCTCGTAAGAAGCATCCTGGAATATGCTGTTCAAGTATGGGCTCCTTACCACGAAACTCAAATCGCTCGTATAGAAAGAGTGCAACGATGCTTCGTCCGATATGCCCTGAGGAGATTACCGTGGTCAAACCCGATCGTGCTGCCTGCGTATGATAGTCGGCGCCAACTAATAGGGCTGGAGTCACTACGCCATCGAAGAGTTTACCTTCAAAGGATGTTCGCATATGACGTAATAAGTAGCCGGATCGACTGCCCAGAGCTTCTGCAACAGGCGAATTTCTTTGTCCCAGCGCGTCTTTTACGTCAACGTTCTTTAATCAGGATAAGTCGACACCGTACTGTTTTCGGCCAAAATCATCCACTCGAAAAATGTTTTAATCTTTTAAATGATGTAGATATTTTTGATTTTACTATTGATAGAAATCGTTTTAAGAATATTGTGAGACAAATTTATTAGTAAGATAAGGGGTATTCAGTCTGTACAGCAAAGCTGAAGACGGTGTTAAATAAATAAAATAAGATTCTAAACAATTTCAAGAATCATATTTATTCATAAAGACGACAAAATTTCTTTAAAAAACCAAGATTTTGAAAATTGACCAAAAGTTGTTATTAGAAAAACTTGTTTATAAAACATTTCTCCATCATGAAACCACCTCCTAAACATCATGTTTTCCATCAAGTTTTTATAGTGAAAATTTAAAAAATATTAAAAATGGGGTTTTTTTGTAATTCGAATTTTAAGGATTATTTTCAAGGTTTTTTCATGAAAAAACATATTTTTTTTTCAGTGTGTATTTTTTTAAATAGTCCAAATAGTTACCTACAACTTTGCCTTTGAACGTTTTTCTCTAAAACGAACAGTTTTGGAGCTAGATTTTTTCAAAAAAGATAAGTGCAAAACCCAATAGGCCCTTTTCAAAGGTTACTCTTGAGTCAAATTGATCTCTTTATCTATGGAAAACACTCATTTTATTATTCCGAAAGCATGTGGGAAGTTTGATCCAAATCGAAGATGGTCGAGTTCGATTTCTTATTTTTTCGACTGATTCTGGATGGAATTCGTCATTAGGCACTTAGCGACCTGCTTACAATCCCTTGTCCTATGGCCTCCGGGGCCGCATTTTCTGCACATCTTACTTCTGTCACACTGCTCTTTGAGGGCAGCCGAGACCTCTCCTGCACCGGTGACCTCATCCAGATTTTTGCACTGGAGAGTCGCTTCAGCAGTAAGGGATCTTACATCAACCTCGTTGCCAAGTACTTCTTGTGCCAGTTGCTTATAGACTGCACCCTTTTCCTTGGAGTCCTGCACCACCACCAATCCTAATCCGCCTTATGCTCCGCACATCTGCGTCCAATGGCGATAACTTCTCCGTACTTCGCATCGCCTTCAGAACCTCGGCGTATTTCGCTTCCTCCGTTTTGATAACGAGGACTTCGCCTAAATTTCTACGTTTCGCTATTTTCGGTTTAGCTCTTTTCCTTGGGCTCCGTTTTTCGGTTTTCTCTGTTTTTTTTTTCTTAATTCCAACTCGTATCCACGGGTTGCTGTTGCATTGCGCCCGTGGTTCCTGTGGATGCACTGCCTGGTTCGGGTTATCCCGTGGCACCTTTTTCTTGGCTTTCTTGGTCTTGGGCTTGGTGTTGGCCTCTCCTTTGTTGCCATGTCCTCTTAGTCGCGGAGCTTGGCTCATGTCAGCTTTTCCGCTCTGGAGGACGGCCGCGTAGGTCACTTTTCCCTTAGCAACCATACGTCTTTTCGCCACGTATTCAAATTCGGAAGGTCTCCTCTTTCGCATCACGCATCGAAAAATATCGTCAAATATATTCGCGTTGCCTGTGAAGGAAACACTTCGGTCTGACACGACTTAGTGTCTCTCTTGCCTTCTACCTTGCCAAGTTATGCTTGGCTTTCTCGCTTTACAGCTAGGACCGATTGTCGTAATTTCAGTGGACTTGTTTCCAACCCTTGCTGATCACATGTTGCACTGGAGCGGCCAGTGCCTGCCGTCGTCACAATATCCAGGCTTTTGCCATCACTGTTCTCACTTAAGTTGATGTGGGTCGCCTCCTTTCTTGGCGCGAACCTTAGCCGGTTACTGATGGGTCTAGAAGCCTCTACTTCACATTCCGCTAGTTGTTTGTTTTGATGGATCATCTCTTATGGGCTCTAAGAGCCGCTATCCATCCCTAAGAGCCGCTATCGCCTTTATGCAGGGTGGCCACCGAACCGGGAAAAACGGGAAAAGCGGGAAAAAGACGGGAATTTGAATCCACCGGGAAAAAGACGGGAAAAACCGGAAATTTGAGAAGATCACCGGGAAAATTGTTTTGAACGAACATCTTCAAGCTGTAATCTGCATAATTACCTCCAAAATAAATTAAAGAAAGTAGTTATGTTTAATAACATTCTCATGGCATCCGCAATTTCGAAATAATTTCAAACATTAATTATTTAATTTCTACTATGCTACATCATATTTCTTAAAACTGCTTCACTCTTTTCTAAGCAACGTTTAAAAATATTTTTTTGAATTTTTATTCTCGCACTGTCAGTGCTAATATTTTTTGAACTTTTCTCTATTTTTTTTACTTGATGTTTTGAATCAAAGTTTAATTACTTATTGCAGATTGGTTAGCACTCTTCTGTAATTGTTGGATACCACAACTAATCTTGAAAACAAGCCTTTATTTATAAAAGTGTTTGTCACTTGTTATCTAGTCGACAAAAGTTTTGAATAAGGGCGCGTTTGCGATTTTAAGTAATAACGATCAAGCTGTTACAGCGCATATAAAATGTGTACTGGATATTGTACAAAAAGCATTACGAGAGGGTGGATGGGTGTCAAAAATGATGATTTTCGGTGTTATTAAAATTGTGAGTGAGCCCTATGTAAGTGCTTCTACATGTGCGGATTTGTTTCATCCATACCTTGAACTTATTTGCTTTAGACAAGAAAATTCAATGGTTTAAGAATTGAAATAATTTACATTACGTTAAAGAACTACTTGGGCATCTTGATGATTTACTTAGACACCTGGGGCTTTTGTCGGCCATATTATCTGAAATTCAGCATTAAGATGCGCTTAAGGTGATTATATACCAAAGCCAAACCATACAATTTTAAGAGCACGAGTCTATTTGGTTCTCAACAGAGCTCTGAGCTAAAATTTTGATCGTTTTATAATCACCAGAATGCAACCAATCCATCAAATATTCAACGCGAACGGTTGTCAGGTTCTCTAGATCCTCAAACTTGAAGTTGAAAATTTTAAATTTGGCTTAAAGGCCTGTTGGTAAATATGGTTCAAATAGCATTCAAATTAAACTCCTGTCGTGTCAAGAGTAGGATCTGTTTTATTAGCACAATTAACCATCTCTTTCTCATGATAGATAGCTCCAGGGCTTCATTGATTTTCGACGAACACGAGACAAATCGATTCAGATAAATACTATACCATGTCATAGTTTTCAGGATAAAATGCTATATAGATTAGAACAATCTAATAGTTAACTTATTATTATAGTGAAACAATCAAATTACTAAGAAAAAAAATAAGTAAAAATTTTTGAATCGTTTAAAAAAAATATTGCAGTACTTTTTATAGACACGATATAGAAAAAGTCTATTAAAGTCGTTGGAAAGAATGGATTAAAAACCGGGAAAATTAAGTAAAATATACCGGGAAAACCGGGAAAAAAGCGGGAATTTCAAAATCGAAATTCGGTGGCCACCCTGCATATTGAATTCATAATTTCCTTTAGTTACTGAATAATACATCAAACAATCCGAATATTTTGACAACATTGCTTTATTTATAAGAGCTTCTAATATATCAATCGTTATCTATAATCGGCTACAAATTAAATAAAGACTCATGTTTCAAAAAATCGAAAGATTGAAATACTTTCAAATAGGGTGATAATGAGATGTAAAAAAGAGGCATATCTATATAAACTAAAATGGAGTGATGTTTGTATGTCGCGAGTTGGCTTGAGAACGTGACGATCGATGTGAACAATGCTTTCACTTTTTTTCATCAAGGGATCCAACGTGTGTTTGTGGAATAATGTTTTTGAAAATCCTCCGATAAAGTTGAAAAAGGGAAATGCGAATTTTTGTCAAAGCCTCTACGACCTACTGGTCAATACAACGTTTGACGGGACAGCTGACAGTTAATAATTATGGACTTGGTAGCTTTTAAAATAAACCCATGTCAAAATGAATCAAAAGTACCAAGAGTAGAAACCGTCCTATTGGCACAATTGGAGGGGATTAGAAGCAAAAGGTTGTGTGACAGAAACTCAGTTTTGATAAAATCGACAAAGTTTTTTTGTTCCATACTAATTTAACGGGAGCCAAAAAACAAGCCAATCTTCTACGAATAATCTACAGTCAACCCTCCATGAGTCGATATTGAAGGGACCATCGACTCATGGAAATATCGAGTCATGGAACAGCAATGCTATGGAAAGCTGTTTGAGGGGACCATCATAGTAACCATGAAATTTTAATTTTAGTATGGTTCCATGAGTCGATATCGAGTAATGGAACATCGACTCATGGAGGTTTAACTGTAGTTTTTCCTATTGGATGTAAATATCAGTATTTTTTTTAAGTATATTCAATTAAAAAACCGGCCAAAGGGTCACCCTTTTGCGTTTGGGCCCCTCAATTAAAAATTGGGAAAATTTGGAAAATTATATCGGGAAAACCGGGAAAAAAGCGGGAATCTCAAAATGGATATTTGGTGGCCACCCTGCTTTATGGTCCCATGGTTATATATGCAAGCAGGGAGTCCATGCCATAATTAGTCCTTTATGGGGTACTATGTTCAGAGGCGGATCGGCGCATCGGTGCTTTGGTACTTTAAGTGGCACCGGTCGCTTTGACGGAGTTGCATTCGGATTTTTGTGGTTTTTATGAAAGTTCATCAGAGCCAACTGTGAACTCCACCACATCTTTTGCAGCTCCCCATATTGCAGAGGTCCTGAGGGGGTCCGTTAAGCCCTTGGACTTACGTCCCAGCTGCCCCGGTAGATCTTACCTCGTAAGGCACCACGTAAAGATGATCTATTTGCGGTACGAGTGCAATGCAAGAAACGCAATAAAATTGTTTATGTTAGCAAAAATATAAAACGCGCTTCCAATTACACTGATTTACCTTGCCCCTTCTTACCCAATTTATTTTGTATTTTCTCAGCTTTTCTAAGGTGGCGATGCTGCCCCACACTGGATACGTTTACTATTCGGATATTGTCCAGGACACGCCACCAGACATGCGCCGAAAAGCCGCCCGCCTGGTAGCTTCGAAAAGTACTCTGGCCGCACGCGTGGACGCTTGCCACGAAAGCCACATGGGCGAAATAGGTCAACGGTTCCGGGAAGATATCGAAAAGAAGCTAGACAAACTGCAGGAACCGCCTCCGGTTAAGTTCATCAAACCGCTTCCTAAACCCATCGAAGGTGGTAAAAAGAAGCGCGGCGGTAAGCGAGTGCGCAAGATGAAAGAACGCTACGCAATAACCGAGTTCCGCAAGCAGGCCAACCGCATGAACTTTGGAGATGTAAGTTTAAGGACATGTCCATTTTCTCCTCACAATCTTAATCAAAATTATTTTTTCCTAGATTGACGAAGACGCCTATCAGGAGGACTTGGGCTACACCCGTGGCACCATTGGCAAAACAGGAACCGGAAGGATACGTTTGCCACAGATCGACGAAAAGACCAAGGTTCGAATCAGTAAAACGCTGCAGAAGAATCTGCAAAAGCAACAGCAGGTTTGGGGCGGAAGTACCACAGTTAAAAAGCAAGTTTCCGGTACAGCATCCAGTGTGGCGTTTACTCCGCTGCAGGGATTGGAAATCGTCAATCCTCAGGCTGCAGAGAAACCCGCCAGCGAAAGCACGGCTAAGTATTTTTCCAACACGTCCGGGTTTCTGTCGGTGGGAAAAAGGACAACATAAGGGGATTCGGATTGTTACTGTTGAAATGAGCTAATAAACATTGATTACTACAATCATTTGATATTCTATTGAAAAACGCAAAACATATCACACAGATTAAATAGATAATAACTAAGTTCCTTAAAAGTAATCTGGTGGGATTGTCCGTTATCTATTGTTAAAATCCTATGAAAAATGACCATCCGGATCATTAATGCTGTACTGCCTCTTTACTGAAATCGAAACAGAATTCAGTTGGAATTTATAATACTTTGGATAACAATGAAGAATTGTTGCCAACATCCGTTCATGTCTCACCTGATTTTCGCGCCAGGTTCTCGTTCAAAATCTCGATGAAAGTCGGCGAGAGGTTGTTCTCCCTGTCGCACATGGTGACACGCTTGTCGCTCTTTCTAATGCTGCCCGTTGGTTTCAGGATAGAGGTTGTCTGCTTCGGCGAGGGAATCGGGGAACTGCGTATAGACACTGAAAACGATCCAATACACCGTATTAACTGTATTATTTCAATGAAAGTAAGTTATGTAATGATGCTCACTTTCTCTGTAGCTGAAAGTGATAAGGTCTGGAGTTAAATTGTTATAAAAAGATCATCTCAAAGTACACTTATTGATAGTTTAGAGTTCAACAAAGGTTATCGATAGGCAGGACAGGCGTTCCCAAACTTATTAGATAAAAAAAAATTACAACATAATTTGGCCAGTTGTCGACCAATTTGAACATTGTTTAAGGCAAAGTAAGGAGTGTATCGAAAAGTAGTCGCAAACATTCAAAACGGTATATCTCAGAGCATAGCTCATCTTTTTAAATGCTTCTTTTACGCAAATCTCCATCATGTCATCAAATATTGAAGCAACTAAAAAAATATTGATTAATATGTAGTCTTAATATAAATGCAACAAGGTTTACAAAGCATTGAAAATAAAATCTTGCACAAAATTACATTTTTGAAGTGTATTCTGAAGATTCGATTATTTGTATTGAACAAAATTTATATCAAACAAAATAGGATGAGAAGCTTATTCTATCGGCAAATATGTTTACTTCACACAGCACGTAAAACGGATTTCAAAAAAATAAATTATTGCTCTAAGAAAGCTCAAATATTGGAATAAGGTCGGTTTTAGAAAGTCACTTTTGTATAATCAACTTTTGAAGCTCTGTCATATACAGTGGTAATTATATACAGTACCATTTTTTGCTTACGTTACTTCATAAATATGCAAAGAAACTTTTCCAATCAAATCATATTTTTTTATTCGTTACAATCGTTCGATACTACCGTTAACGTGTAGAAAGAAAAAATCAAAAAACGAGGTCCTTCAAAATCGACTTTTTTTTTGTATTTGCTCTCAAATGCTTGTTAATGTATTTTTCAAAATATTTTTTAAACTATGTCATGAGAGTTGTGGCACAGAATATATTAGCATAAACAAAAATCATTTTTTCTTAAAATTTAACACATTTATTAACACATCATTTTTTTCAGAGGTGTGCAAGATTTTCATCGACATCTGTTAGTAATTTGCAAAATTATCATACAAAATGCCACTTTATTGAAACAATATTACCGCATCATATTTTTAAATACATTGTAAAGCATTTCTGATCAAAAAAATTGTTTCTAGGTGCAACCCAATATTTTAGAGACTGTTTTGAATGTTTGCGACTACTTTTCGATACACTCCTTAGCCCCTGTCATTTGATTTGGCAGCCATTTTGACTTTGCACCTCGCAATTTCAAAGTAATGAAACTCAGTCCTCATCACTATATACGCTTGCATGTAGGAAGTATACTGAAGCTTCGTTAGTGCAAAACCACGTGATTTTTATTACTTTGAAATCGTAAATTGATTTAGCAATTGAATTACGACCAATTTTTTGGTAAAATTTACAAAGTATTGTACACCAAGGTAAGTTGAAACACTTAGGGTATTACGAAACAAAATATTATCAACGTGGTTCCAATCTTTGAGTTAAACTTTGGGAACGCAGACAACAGCAGCTGAAGTTAATTTACAGGTTGAACAATCTTAGAACGCTGAAAAAATACTGCCAATTTTAAAATCGCTTCAAAAATTTCACCTTCTGTATTCACCCGAATAACCTTTAAAAGCTCTTTCTTTAATTCAAGAACTAACGCTACATGTTTGATTAGTTTGACATTCTACAACTAGGAGGCATTAGTAAGCTTTGATTTTACCAAACTCATATCTAGACGAATTAAACGACTATTTTGGCCATGTTGTTTGTTAGGTTAAGATAAGCGTGTTATTTGTCCCATCTTTTGTCTCATTCTAACAATTATCATCAAAACTTTTCAGTAGCAAATCTCGAATTTAAAAAAAAAATCAATGAGGTAATAGAATTATGGTGATATATTTTTCACATCGATATACTTGAGATTTGCTTCTTCAAATACCTATGCGATTACAATGACTTTCCGCGCGGCCTTAAGGACAATGCAGTAGGGTAGAAGCCTAAGAAACATTATTTTATAAAATATATAGTAAGCCTTTTATGCACTGTCATATGAAAGCGTACAATTCAAATATTATGCATGTAATATATCGGAACTCAGAAGTCATCGTTTCACATTGAAAAACACATTGGTCAATACAGCCGACTCTCCAGTTCTCGATGTTCTACATTTCGATATCTCTTCCTATGTCGATGGTTTCTTCGGTCCCTTCTGCTGCATACAATTTCTCTCTCCATATCTCGATATCTTCCTTATCTCGATATCTCCATATCTCGATGTTGATGTTTGTTCTCGATTTTCTCTCCCTATATCGATATTGCCATAATCAAAGGTTACTAGACCAGATTTTAGTGATTCATAACAACTTATGATCGTGACATGACGGCTGTTTATTTGTTTCTTGGTAACGGAGTGATTTTCAATCTAGTGTTCATTCAAAATGTGTTCTTTTTCTCGATCTCTCCCTATCTCGATGGTTCCTTCAATATCGAGATGTGACTAGTCGACTGTATAGACCACCAGACCCACTTTCTGCTACATTTTTAACTTTTTCTCCCAAATTGATCGATCACATTGATTTCATATGAAAGTGGCCAAATTCAGAGTATTCCTACTCTGGCCAAATTTTATGCGAGGAAGTTGAAATTTTAAGGAACTTGTATTGTTCAACTTTTCGACATAGGTAATCGGATGTTAAATAGATGTACCTGTTTTAAGAATGTGGTCTACTAGGTTCGTAATTATTCATGCATATTTATTTTGAAAAACAGTGTCCACTCTGTCCACTATGGCTACAACTGGAGTATCATGGCCAAATTGGGAATGTGGGAGTTAAAATTATAACGAAAATGAATTGTTTTTCTTATGTTTTGAATCAATTCGGACGAGTAAATGAATGTAGCTCTAACACGTCAATGTGATCTACAGAACAAAAATCCTTCTTTTATGCTGATTGGCTTTGTAAAACGGTGTATAATCCGCTATGGCTACAACTGGCGTATGACCAAAACCGGTACTTCTACCCTATGTATCAATCTCATGACGCAGCTAGAACAACAGGCCTATTCACATGACGCCTTAAATCAGCTGATCGGGAAGCACTTTGACAGTTCTTCTATGAAAATGACAGGCCCGTGTTAGCACTGCTCCTCCGCCGATGTAAACAAATGCATAGACGGATCTGTCACATGAAAAGGCCTACAGTATTTTTTTTGACAAAGCGGCTCGTCATGTTTTGGACTATGCAATGCATGTTCCGAAAGTGCAGTATTTTTCTACTAAGAGGCGCTTAAGAAATAAAACTAGTGTGCTGATGAAGATCATATAAAAGGCTGGTGATTGATAAAATTGTGCATTTTCCCCTGGGGCCATGCAGTCTCATAAGTTCAACATTTCACCACAAAGAGGCGAGTTTTTTTTACACAAATTGGTCAAGTTCGGAGGACTAGATTTCGGTTTTAATGCTTCGACTAGCCTAATTTTCATCTCAACTCATAAATACCGTCAACGTACCAGTATCCGCTCATGTTCCAGTAGCCCGCTCACGAGTTTAAAAAGTAAGGTAATTTGAGTAAATACACAAACAAATGTCCACAACATGATTCAATTTGTCGATTTGAACCGTATAGCGACTATAGTTTTCAAATTTACTTTGTGTAAACTTATCTTTTTTCATTGTTTGCGGGCTACTGGAACATGAACGGCTACTGGTGCACTGATGGTAACATAAATTTCACTCACACAATATTATAAACACAAACTTTTGAGTTATTGAAAAACTCCCATTTCCAAAAAATGGCATACATTTAATCTGGAAATATTTCAAATACAATTAATCGTACTACAAATTTAATGTAATTTTGCTAAAGTCATGCTATAAAAAACTAATTCAAAAAATATTTCTAATTTAAGGATGTATTTGTTTCTGTCGAAAATTGACTCCAAATAAAATGAAAATGATTTACTAATAAAATGTTACTGCTTTTTATATTTCCCTGTACCGTATTTTTGATATCAGTGACTATACTAACTGAACTTTACTAATCTCAAGGAAAAGACTTGGTTTTTTTTTTAAATAGAAATTTCCTAATTATGAAATCACGACTGTATGTATATAACTACAATTTTTGCTGCATGATTTGGGTAATCAGCGATTTTTGCAACAGAATTTTATCCACTTGTAACGTGTATGTACACGAGCGCAGAAACTACTATAGCAAATCGATGGAGGAAGTAGAGTTGACAGCAGCACTCCATTTCTATAGTTGAGGAATGGATGCAGTCTAGTAAACTAGGACTGGCCCGTCACAAGACTGGCACCAGGCAAGTCCGCAACAGGCGCTTATTATCTTAGATCTCGGTAGGTGATTGCATTATAGATTTAAAGCGATCCCTTAGGCAGCTTGGGGTAATGATCGACGACAAGCTCAGCTTCAGTGGCTTTTCGTACTCATGCTGCGTGCACAAGAGCAGCGAGCTTGATTTTGCGCACGGGGTCATCTACGCATAATACCTTCAGGGCCGTTGGGGGACCACTTAGCGTCCACGTACGGACTTCAAATTTTTACCTGATTTTTATAGGGCATCTACGGCTACAGCGATGTTTTCAATGATGATGTTCAACAGTTCTGCTGTAATTTCCAGCAAATGCAAGCTCCTGGCAGGCGGGACGCCATCCATACTAAGGTATGAAGGACCAATCTGGCCAAAAGCGCTTAGAACGAGAAGAAACCTGAAGCGATTGGAAAGCACGTACAGGATAATGTGCTTAAGAGTAGCAAGTGCATACCGGACGGTATCTATAGAGGCCGTGTGCATCATAGCCGGGATGACACCCACCCATTGATGATGAGCCCATCAAGGAAGATGTTCAATGCTTCAACCAAAGAGGTTCCAGTGATAGAGATCGAAGCAACTCGGTGGTTGTTAAAACCAATCATAGTAGTCTGTAAGAATTTGAATTGGAAAATAAATTTAGTTTACTCTACGTTCTCAATCAAACCAGTCGGGTTTTCTTTTCCCTCTAAGAGGTTATGGGCCGTTGTTAGAGACGTCGTTTCCATAGTAACGGATGGACAGCCAGCGGAAGTGAAAATTTTCACGATGGAACGATTGGGAATCCAGAAACTCAACGGAGGAAATTACAGCGTGTGGAAAACCAAGGTGGAATTCCTCCTCATCCGAGAAGACCTGTGGCAGTACATCACCGGAGCGGAACCGTTGGGCGACGAAGTAAATCCGGCAAATGAAGCTACCAGACAAGCGTGGAATGGGGGTGACCAAAAAGCACGTGCCACGATAGGCCTGCTACTGGAGGATAACCAACTGAACCTGATCAAGGACTACAAAACGGCGAAAACGACCTGGGAGAAACTACGGGGACATTACGAGAAGGCAACACTAACGTCCAAGGTGTCGATTCTCAAGCGGATCTGCGACAAACGATATTCCGACGGCGAGGACATCGAGCAGCACATTTTCGAGATGGAAAATTTGTTCGAACGGCTGACGATGACTGGCGAGGAATTGAGCAAGAGTTTGCAGGTAGCTATGGTGCTTCGGAGTCTCCCGGAATCTTTTTCGACCCTGACCACGGCTTTGGAGAGCAGGCCAGACGAAGATTTAACTTTGGATCTGGTCAAATCCAAGGTGGTTGATGAAGTAGCGAAGCGTCGTTCGAGCGATGTATCGGAATCGGTCCTCAAGTCGCACGTGAAGCAGAAGAAAATGTTGTGCCATTTTTGCCAAAAACCGGGGCACAAGCAGAGGGATTGTCCGTCCCTAGCTGAGAAGCGTACAACCGAGCGAAAGTCATCCGAAGATCAACGCGAGAAGGGACAATCACGGGTGCGAGCGGCTCGTCAAGAAACCCGGAAGAAGCAGGAATATTCTTTCGTCACGACGGGATCGGCGACGACATCTAATTCGTGGATCATCGATTCAGACGCGACGTCGCACATGTGTGCGGATCGGACAAGTTTCCTGGAGCTCGACGAAAGTTGCAAGCAGGAGGTAATTTTGGCCGATGGCACTACGACGAAGGCGGAAGGAATCGGTTCGTGCCAGGTAACAGTACTTTCACCGGAGGGTGAGTCATCAAAAGTAACCCTCAAAGAAGTGCTGTTGGTACCGGAATTCGAATCGCACCTGGTTTCGGTGAAGAAGTTGGTTTCATTCGGAGCCACGGTTGTTTTCGACATCAACGGTTGTCGCATACTGAAGGACAAGAAGGTGATTGCAGGATCGACCGTATCCGGAGGTCTGTACTGTATGAAAGTAGTCCAGCCGGCACTTGCGGTGAAGCACACCCCAAATTGTCAACACACGTGGCATCGTGTTTTGGGGCATCGTGACCACGAAGCCATCCGTGAGCTCGTATCTAAGAGCATGGCAACTGGAATAAAGATGGAAGATTGCGGTTGTCGGGCTGTTTGTGAATGCTGCCTTGAAGGTAAAGCTGACACGCCTTCCGTTCCCCAAGAAGTCGGACCGTAAATCCAACCAACCGTTGGATCTCGTTCATACAGATGTGTGTGGACCCATGCGGACTGTGACACCGGGTGGATGTCGTTACTTTCTCACCATGATTGACGACTTTACTCGGTTCACTGTCGTATATTTCCTGACAAAGGAGTCCGAGGTACCTCAGCGTGTCCAAGAGTACGTGCAGATGGTAAAAACAGAATTCGGCAGACCGCCGAAGATCATACGTTCTGATCAGGGTGGTGAATATCGGAGTGCAGCGCTGGATGCGTTTTGCCGAGCCGAAGGGATTCGCCAACAGTTTACCACTGCATACACCCCGCAGCAAAACGGGGTAGCGGAGCGGAAAAACCGCTCTTTGGTCGAAATGGCGCGCTGCATGCTGCTGGATTCAAGAATGCCGTTGAAATACTGGGCCGAAGCGGTTAACACGGCAAATTATTTGCAAAACCGTTTGCCGACGAAGTTGTTGAAGGAGACTCCTTTCGAACTCTGGAATGGAACGAAGCCGGATCTGAGTCATCTCCAGATGTTTGGGTCGCCGGCATACGTATGGATCCCTAAGGAGAAAAGAGGAAAGTTAGAAGCCAAATCACACAAGCTGTTATTCGTCGGTTACTCCTTGCAGCACAAGGCGTACAGATTCATGGACCCAAGCAACGACAAGCTAACCGTCAGTCGTGACTGCAGGTTCCTGTCAGTGGACGAGGTTCGGACCGCCGAACCTCAGCAGGGAAGTACCCTTGATTACCCTTTCAAATTATTGGCATCGAAATCTGAAGCACCCGTTATTCCAGCCAGTACCAGTGATGACGAATCGGAGGAGTCCGATTTTCGTGGGTTCGAAACCAGCTACGACGATGCCAATGAAGAGTCATTTTTGGAAGACGCACCGGAGAACACCGGCACATCCGACAGTGAAGAGGAGGACGTTTCATTCGATGCTGACGTGTCAGTGATTCGGCGATCAGAGCGTATTACAAAAGGAAACCCACCCATACGGTATAGCGATACCGTACGAATAGCAACGCAGCAAGACGATGAGCCCCGCACATTTGAGGAAGCAATGGCCGGGCCTGAGTGCGATATGTGGAAGCAAGCTGTAGCGGAAGAGCTGCAGTCGCATGAAGAAAATTCTACATGGGAGGTTGTTCGTTTGCCGCCAAACAAGAAGGCTATTGGCTGCAAATGGATTTTCAAGAAGAAGATGGACGATAGTGGTAACGTGGTTCGCTATAAAGCCAGACTTGTGGCGCAGGGCTTCAGTCAACAGTATGGAACCGATTATGATGAGGTTTTTGCGCCAGTCGCCAAGCAAACTACATTTCGGACACTGCTGAGTGTCGCCGGCCGCCGTGGTATGTTGGTCAAGCACGTTGATGTGAAGACGGCATATTTACATGGTGAGCTGAAGGAGATCATTCACATGAAGCGACCGAAAGGTTTCCAAGGTGGGGCCGAGGGCGAGGTTTGCTTACTACGGAAAAGCTTATATGGTCTCAAGCAAGCCGGAAGAGTATGGAACACCAAAATCAATGAAGTCTTGAAGCAACTTGGATACGTGCCGTCCGATGCAGACCCCTGTCTGTACGTGAAGACCTGCAAAAAGAAGAAGTCGTTTATATTATTATATGTAGATGACATGCTGATAATCACCAACACAGAAGCGGAGTACGAACGAGTTCGGGACCATCTAGCAGGGCAGTTTACCATTACGTGCCTTGGAGATGTGAAGCATTATTTGGGAATCCGAGTGACACGATGCGATGGTCAATTTTTCCTGAATCAGCAAGCGTACATCGAGAAAGTTGCGGAACGATTTGGACAAACAAGTGCGAAGGGCTCTCCGATTCCAATGGATCCCGGGTACCCGAATGCACAGCAGAAGGAGGAGGTGCCCATGCCTAGAAACGACGAGTTCCAGAGCCTGGTGGGCGCTCTTCTGTACATTGCGGTGAACACGAGACCGGACATAGCCATCAGTGCTTCGATTCTAGGTCGCAAAGTGAGTCGACCAACGGAAGCAGACTGGACCGAAGCAAAGCGAACTCTCCGGTACTTGAGCTCAACAGCAAACTTGAGTATGCGACTGGGTTCTTCTGGACCTCTAGTAGCGTACGTCGACGCAGACTGGGCCGGTGACAAAGCAGACCGGAAATCGAATACCGGTTTCATCTTTAGTCTCGGAGGGTCAGTCAGCTGGGCAGCCCGTAAGCAACCATGCGTCACTCTTTCATCGACAGAAGCCGAATACGTGGCGCTTTCCGAAGCCAGCCGCGAGCTGATGTGGTTTCTCAAACTAATGAAGGACATTGGCGAAAATATTCCCGCTCCGGTAGTCATCAACGAGGACAACCAGAGCTGTATAGCAATGCTAAAATCAACTGGTGATAGCAAGAGGACGAAACATATTGACACTCGTTTCAATTACGTGAAGGAGTTGGTGAACAATGGTGTGATTGACGTTCGCTATTGCCCCAGTAACACAATGGTGGCCGATGGTTTGACCAAACCATTGGCACGCGTGAAGATGGAGAAGATGCGAAGGCAAATTGGTCTGCAGCCCGCCGAGCTTGAGGAGGAGTGATAGAGATCGAAGCAACTCGGTGGTTGTTAAAACCAATCATAGTAGTCTGTAAGAATTTGAATTGGAAAATAAATTTAGTTTACTCTACGTTCTCAATCAAACCAGTCGGGTTTTCTTTTCCCTCTAAGATCCAGAGGAGTTCGCAACACGTGTAAAGAGGCAACGCTCAGAGGTTGACAGCAGGAATGGGATAACTCTATCGCTAAATGAACCCATCATTAGCCGATGTGTCAGATTTGTATAAAAGAAACCATGGGGAAGTGAACTTCCACCTGACGCAGTTTATGTCAGGACATGGTTGCTATAGGCAGTACCTGCATAGGTTCGGGCACTCAGAAGCTCCTGCACCTCAATTGTGCTGGTGTGGAGAAGCGGAGCATGTCGTGTTCGATTGCCCCCGTTTCATTGTTGTGAGAGATCGTATGCTTGCTACATACGGAAGGGACACGTCCTCGGACAATATAATTCAGAGAATGTGTGCGGTTGCCGAGTGCTGGAATGCAGTAACAATGGCTGTCACTGATATTATGCACTTATTGTACGCCGACCAAGAGTCGGCTGAAGAGGATTAGCCCTGTCGAAGCTGGTCTCCTGTAATATTGTTTGAGTCGGCTGGGAGAAGCAGCTTGCTTCACTGGCCTCTCCACGAAGAAATGCCGTAAGGTGGTTCGGGGGAGATAAGGGTCTAAGGCCAAGGGTCTGTGCAGTCTGAACATAACTTGAACAATTCAACAAGAATTGCTCAAATACAGTGCATGGATTTTAGTGGGTGGTCGTTGGTGCGACATATCCACACTACTTGAGTTACTTTCTCAGGCGTTTGTTTGCAGATTTCCTCCATGTAAAATAAAAACTTTTGCACGACGACTTGAATACCGTAAGGGGTGTTAAAGGATAAAAAAAAAATTCACTTAAAATTCGAGCAACTTCTAGTATGCCAATAATTGAACAAAACACCGTCCTACCATTCTCCCGGCGTGTATATCAAAAGCCAATTACAATGAAGACGATTCTATGGCAGATTTCTGAGATAATCATAAAAATGTGTGATTTTTGGCGAAAATGCAAAATGGGGTGTTAAGGAATTTGAGCTTTGTATATAAAACTATATTTTGCCAACAGCAACAAAAATATTTTGGTCAACATCGTTGATGTGTCCCTTCAACTCTAAAAGTCTTGTTCAATCTAAAGATGATATTACTTCAATATAATTCAAGTTGGAACTCCGGAAAACGCTAACCGTTTTATTTTAACTGCTAAATCTCTCATACCCATTGATTCTATTTTCAAGCAAGCTATCCGTGCATCGCACAATTGTTTTGAAAAGATTTTTATACTTATATGCAGTATTCGTATCCTAGAACAGTGCAGAACAATCGTGTCATGACTTGTCAAAAGAAGGATAATTTCAACAAGCTTTAAGTGTGAATAGGGTAAGGGTCCAGTTTGCCTTTTAAATAAAGCACCACACCAAATTCAGAGTTTCTTTATATCAAAAGTATCAGCTGATGGCTGATGCTCTAAAACTATCAATATCACTTGCGAACTATCAATATCACTTTGATTTGACAACCAACAGCATTGATGTGACATAGCAATTTAGATCATAATCACTGCAGAATGAGTGATCACGTGGTAATTATCCTTGCTTTTAAGGTTTTTCAGTGACCAACACGTAATTTCAATCTGTTTGCAGCACTGTCAAAAAAATCATACTAATAAATAGCCATTTTATTTGCCTAATTTTAGGCTAAACTGAACCCATCAGTGATATCCATAGTCTATCGCCATCAATGCACTGGTGATGGAGTAGACAGCATGATGTTGATGTGATATGGAATGATCCGAATTGTATCGCATTTGGGCTGTACAAATCAGCAAATTTTAAGCGTTGACAGTGACAGCGAGCAACTCTGCACCAAATAACGGATTTGCATGTAACACCCAGTGGCATGATCGAGAAAAATCCTAACGAAAATTTTCCAATATAGCGCGGAAATCGCTCACACTATACCCCACACTATATATTTTCCAGAAAGAGCTCGGTAATAACCTTATATTATCTAGGTCCTAGGTAATGCTTAAAAGAATTAATAGCTCCAAAACCATCTCAAATAAGATAATCATACTTATATGCAAACTTTTCACCAATGTGAATAGCTTTTGAAAATATTATCATGAAAAACCCATATTCACATTAATCAGTTTTTATCTACATTTTCCTACCAATTTTACCAAATTTTGAAATAAGTCGTTTTTGGTGATATTTAGTGACTTGCTAAATAGATCCCTTAACTTTACGTAGCAGTTCAACTTCACGGAAGAACACAAAACTATATTGAAATATATTACGGCATAAATTTAATGAGTTTAGTTACTTAGAAAAGTTAGAAAGGATAATTCCTTAACACCCCACTTATTTTCAAAACAAGACTTTTTTCATAAAAGTTTCTAAAAATCGAAACCCAGACATAATTTTAAGAAGTTTTTGTCTGTACTATGATCTCAATTAAATTTCCTTATCTTCTACCTTACTCGCGAATTTTTCTCAAATATATTCCATGGTTTTGTAGATAAATGTTTTTAGACCATAAAATTTGAACAAAAATGTTTTGAAAGGTTTTCAATATCTAGAAACCACAATACTTCATATTAATAGACAGCTCCTATTACTTAATGCAGCTCACAATCCTCTGAACAAATCGAGCATTTCAGATGACTTATATATCGACTCTCTAGGTTTCTGTGATTTGTCGAACTTGGTTGAGAAGTTCAATCCCTTAAAACCCCACGAGTCCTTAACACCCCATTTTACGGTAAATATTTCATTATTAATAAATAGTTTTCAGATTTTTAAATCAAATTGAATTCAAGGGATCTATTCGATTGATGTGGCTAAGAATGTTAATGTCACTCGACTGGTATTGACCTTTTTTAGGGGATGGGACACACATTTTTTTTTGCTTTATTATAGAGACTTTCAGCCCTGAGCTGGTTCGTCTCTGCGCGGATGGGACAAACATGTTTTCACCGTTGGCAAGGGCCTATAATCCTAGACTGCGCCATGCTTAAACTACTATTACTTCTTTCCCCGAAATTCAATCCCGTGTTATGTAGGTATTAGGTATTTATTTTTTAGGTGTTATTATAGAATGAAAATATATTCTTACCAAGCTGCTTCATCCACGCAAGAAATATTCGAACCAAAGCAAGCATCAAACTACTTACCCCGTTATTAGAGAAAGCTTTTCTTCCGTTAGACAACGAAAACAGTGCAGGAAAACCCTCATTGTAAGTAAATTGTGATCTCAATAAAGAACAAGTTGTTAGATTCGATTGCATCGTAAATATGTATACTTCTGGTTTTATTAGATGCACACCACACTCTATTACACTATGCGACTGGTTTAAGGGGTTTTGATGTCGTAATTTGAACTCCTCACTATTAATAATGACATCTGATGGGAGGGAGGGCGGATGTATTTATTGAACCAAAAGTTGAGGAGAAGAAAAAAAGTACGAAAACGTCTAATAGATTCTCCAATTGTTTGTGCTGGCAGAATACTGGTGTGGAATTTAAATACACTACTAATCGACCGATTTTTATTGTACTGTTTCGAATTGGATAGTTTTCTATTTGGCATGATAGTATTTAAAATCGATATCAAGGCGACACCATGCCAATACGAGGATTGTTGCATTTTCTAGAAAACAAAAACTCTATACCATTTCGAATAACTATAAGATATTTGTCGCTTTGTCGATCGTCTATTTAACGGAATAAAATTGTACTAACAAACAAAAAAATAAAGTAAAAATAAGCCTATAGTTTTGTATCATCCACGTTCGATGGGTAATGCGGCATGATAACAACACTGGAAAGAGACTCATCGTGCAAGCTGTGTGACCTTAGTTGAGAACGTTGCTGAAATGAATCTTCGCCATTGGCGACAGGCGAGCGGTCTAGTAAGTTGGGGTTAGTGAAGTTATAGTTAAGCCTCGGCGGTGAACCAATTTCCGAGCTCTCACGGATTGGCGCTAGGTACTGGGAAAACATCTCACCACTCGGACTGGGCCGTTCGCTGCCCACCACGTCCTCGAATGCGTCTTCATTCAGGGTTTGCAAGGCACCGCAGATCATTTGCTCCTCCAAGGTTACCTGCAATGGGCGATAGGTAAACGATTATTTTACTACTAGAGAAAAAGGATTGAAAGGAATAAATACTCGTTACATATATTGAAATGTATCAATCGGAACTAACAGATATCACAATTATATACTTAGGAAATAAAAGAATAGAAACCATTCAGAAAAATTACAGGATGTCAATGAAAAAAAAAAAAAATTCTGTTTGACTCATTTATAAAATGAAATAATCACTTATAAGAGGCCAAAACACGTTCAATTCCCGAAGACATTTTCATCTTAATACGAGCAACCGCTAATGCAACATGGTGAATTGATCTATGGCGCTGATCAAGAATGAGTTTATGGAACTGACCTATGATCTCGCTAATATGCTTACCCTTTCCCGCCCATGGTGTCTGTAGAGCACCAAAACTTTCAACCTTTGTATTTTTTTAAATAAAGATCAAAATTAAATTGTTTTCACGCTACTTCATAATTACACATCTCCTCTTTCACTACAATGTCTTATTTTAGGGATGCCAACACATTTAACATGTTGTTCTTCGAAAAATATGTATGAAGGAATGGGTTTTACCGGTCGATAAATATTACATGATTTCGAAGCCTGATATAACAAAGAAAATTAATCCCCAAAGTAGATATAAAAATATTTTCCAATAGTTTTACTCTTTATTTGAGCTAACATATGATCAGAAATGCACAATTTTGTTTAGCAATCATTGTATTTGATGAAATTTGTATGGTGCACACATGCACCACTTGGCGCGCGGCACACAAAAAAGTGTAATGACGAAATTTCATCATTGTTTACATTCAACATGAAATTGTTGTTATCAGCTCAGTTTGCAAATTTTACTGAAAAATCGTAAAGAAATAAAACAAATCTTTACGAAAGTTGTGCAGAAAGTGATTTTATCGGATTTTTCGATGAAGATTCTGATGCATTCAATGGATTTGACGAAGTTACTGATGAAGTGGCGAAACTCTCTATAGGCATGCTCCGAAATCGATTAGATCCAGAAGTAAGATCAAAATTAGAATCGTATCGTATAGCGGAATATATATAGAGCTATATTACAGATTCCGATATTGTTCACTTTATCATTGTTCCGAAGGAGATGAAATGGTGAAGAATTTGGATATGAGCAATGATGAAAATGAAGTAATCTAGTTGCCGGTACTTCCACTGTCGGAAAACATCGAAGTATTAGATTATACTCATGTACAGTAATGCCACATACACAGATTTATCTGTAATTACACAGATTTTTTCCTGTTCTTGCCTACAGATATCTGTGATCACAGATATTTTAGATAAAAAAGATTTTTAAGATTTTAGGATATTTCACGAGTTTAGGACACGATTTTGGAAGATATAAATCAGAAATGCCTTTACTCTGTTTAGTTTTTCCCAAAAACCTAAGTATTTTAATATTTTAGAATTTATTATGTACCTTTAACTTACTTTTAGAAGAATAAGTACAAATTAAAAAAAATTGACATGCCAAAAACAGTCAAAATACGTTTGCAAAAATTCTTTTTGATCTGAAAAATAAAAATTTTGGGTATTTTAGCGACACAGATTTTTACCAAGATTTTTAGTGATTGACTTAAGATAAAAAAGATTTTTTCAGCCGAAAACACAGATGAGAATCGGAAAAAATGTGGCAACACTGCTCATGTAACGAGTAAGCTAAAGGAAAAGATAAGAAACGACAATTAAAAAAGCGTTTGAAGAAAGCTCATCTGAAAAATTATGATTAAGCCATAAAGTACTCTCAGTTCCTGGTGGTGCATCAGAGCACCACTTCATATTTGATTTAATGTTACCTTGAACACAAATTCATAGTTCAAAAACAAGCTTTTGTTCTGCGATTTTGCCCAAAAATGTACATTTCTATTTTTAATAATGAAAAAAAGTCATGGGCGGGATGGGGTTAATACGCTACACTTTTTATATTAAATTTATGGGAGGGATTATTAGAGTATGTTTAAAACTACAAATTGAACTTTAACACTTCACTTTTGCAAAAAATAAAATACTAAAATCACTTGTAAGGCGAGCAAATACCTTTAAACTCTAATATGTGTTGCTTATTTCGTCTGCGACTTACAGACTTCTTCAGTGTCGAGTGCTCGACACTGAAGAAGTCTGTAAGTCGCAGACGAAATAGGCCTATCTGTCAAGATAAGCAACACATATTAGAGTTTAAAGGTATTTGCTCGCCTTACAAGTGATTTTAGTATTTTATTTTTGTTTGCAAAAGTGAAGTGTTGAAGTTCAATTTGTAGTTTTATGCTTAATACGCTTTGATGGTGAAAATCAGTGTCCGGCCATAGAGGACACATTTCAGTGCACACCGTTTTTTGGTACATAATGTTATCCACCATAAGAATGAATTGTTAAGGTTTATTTTTGTTCTCATGTGAGTTTTTACTTAAAATAATGTGAATTTTTTATACTGTACATAAATTAACGGTAAAACTAATGTAGATTTTGAAATATTACCAAAAAACAAAAAGTGTCCGGGCATAGAGGACTTCCCCCTAAATGTTAATTTTTCTGTTTAAAAAAAAATAAGGGAATATCTTGAAATTTTGGAAGTACAATAAACATTACCAAATTTGGTACTCAACTAGACCTACTACCTGCAGTAGATCATATTGGATATTCATCGTAAAATAGTGTAATAGAACCAGAGGCGACTCGTAACCCCACTTTTTACATGTTCTACGAATCTAAAAATGGCTAATTTGGTAAATTTGAATTATAAAGCTCAAAGTAAATGGTTGGAATCATCCTTTTTAACAAAGCTCTACTTGTTAGATGCAAATTTGTTCTTGAAAGTCAAGAATTTGTAATCGGGGAACAGGTAGATTGGAGGTTAGGAAATCGCCACTGAACTGAAGTACGTTTGATTTTCAAGTCACTTTTTGGAGAATCGGAAGTCACTTCACTTAGGGGTAGTCGGGGCGGTTTGGCCAATGGGGTGAAATGAGCACCCCCTTAAAACTGCATAAATTCTTTAAATTTCATCTGAAATAACATGCAACCCCAAAGCTGATGAGGAAATGAAGCAATAGGCATGTTATAAGTCAATGTTTGAAACTCAAATAAAAATAAATAAATGATGTTCGAAAAAACTGCTTATATCGCCCCGAATGACACTTTTAATTTTCATCATTTCAGAATGATGATATTTGACTGTTAAAATGGTTTTAAAAAATTATACTTTCTTGCACGGAGTATTTATAAATACTAATAACTTTCAAGTGTTGTAACAAAATAATTGAATTTTTAGATTATATGAGATTATTTTGCAATCAAAAATGGGGTGCTCATATCACCCCATCAGTAAAAAATCGACTCGAAAAATGAGAAATTTTGAAAAATCAATCATTTATTCGTGAATTTTATGAGACAAATGAAATCATGCGGATCTAGTGTATTCATCTAAAAATTGTTGGAAATCATGCAAATATTCGAAAAATTCATAATATTTCCAGCACTTTCATCGACTTTTCCTTAAGGTGGCCAAACTGCCCCACTTTCCCCTATTTCTTAAATCTGGTCACTAAAATAGCTTTTATGGCTTTTTTGGTACCATTTTTTGCTACCAGCTCTGCCCATGATAACCGCTTGGCTTTCCTGATGGTGGAACGAGTTTTTATATGACGGCTCGGTAAATCCTGAGTTTATCTTCTTTCTCCGGATGGTCGTTGGGAAGCCTTTTGAGTGCTCTCAGGGCTTTCCTTCCTGGTGTGCTGCTGCTTTTGGGGATGGCAGACGCAGCTGTATTTGTAATAACATTTGAAAAACTGGTTAAGGCTCCATCATTCAATCATCAGCAATTATCAAGAGTTAAAACCAGTTTGTTTCGTTCAAATTTATAACAATCCTTATGAAAATCTATCATCGCATTTGAAATACCTAGTAAGTGTAATGCAATGATAGATTTTCTTGAGCATTGATTTGAGTTTGAGCAAAAAAACTGGGTTTGAAAATTTGTAATACGATGATGGTTATTTTCCTCTTAAAGAAGCAGGTTCTTCTAATTCGAGAAGATGATTGATGTTTGATTGGTAGATTTGCACGATTTCAAAGGCACTAATCTGTTGAAATAACGAACGTACAAGGTCAATCTTCTTATTTTAAGCTTACTAATAGTGCACAAACCTAAAATAGGAATTGCACTGTAGTTTGATGACTCATTCGCGAAATTTATGCCGTCAAAGTTTTGGTAGTACATTATTGAATTATGATTCCAAGTGAGTAGTGTTTAATCCTTCGACCTTGACGCTTGCTCCTGCGTGGGCGAGCGATGAGGGCAGGATCGAACATGTCAAGCGTCGGTAGTGCAGTAGTGAGAAAGTGCTCGGTCCGTTAGTAGTGTTTGATCTATTGATCATGTCGCTTGCTCCTGCGTGGGCGAGTGAGGAACACTTGTTCGGCGTACAATGCGATTATTGAATTATTTCGCGAATCCGATTAGGCGTGATTATAGCATGGATCGCTTCACCAAACATTGGTGATTTCCAGATCTCTACCTTATCCCACTAACCCAATATCCTTTCCATGACAACCGTGGAGATGCAGAGGTGATCTCGGTCTCTAGTAACAACGGTTGTCGAACTAACATTCCTTCCCTTCCCCGATGATCGTAAGGTCGTGGCCGGCGCCGTTATTGACTTTTAAAATTTGAGCTCTCGATTTGTGCACATTGAAGAATGGTAAGCTAATCCCAAGTCCCATTAATTAAATCTCTGTGCAACTTCGATTGTTCTGGTCAATCACGGAGTAGCAACTACGAATTGTACGGTCATCTAAGTTTATGCTTATGCTTATCATTGAATTATGATTCCAAGCTGTTTCACCTAAATGATCGTTAGCCTGAATCTACCAACTAATCGAACAGCTACAATCGGTAAGTCACTGTCGATTTCTATAATTTCGAAAGGAACACTCAGAAAGACGCCGAGGGCCACGGTGTGGCGCACATCCCTGCTTTTCTTCATTGTCCATCTGTATTTTCCGCTGAGGGAGCGGTTCATAGTGGTAGTAGCGATTCACCTCCTGCAGAGCAATAACCCAGGGGGAACTGACGTGTTTCAAAAGCTCTAGATTGCTCAGATTGTGAGAAAAATCGTTAATGTTCCACTGGAGGCAGAACTTGGTGAGATCTGGTAGAGTTGATGTGGGAAACCGGGATCGGAAATCACAGTTCTCGGATGGTGAGTTTTTGTAAAGAGGAGGGGGGAGGGGGGGTTTGAGATTTCTTACGCGCCATATAAATTATTTTTAGTTTTCATACAAAAAATCTTACCATGGGGGAAGGGGGGGTTGAAAATCCCCCGAAAATGTCTTACGTAATTAATGGACCGCCCCAGAGATGATGAAGATGATGTATCTGATATCTGTATGTTGCTGTTCTCAAAGTGATGTCTGGGAGGATTCGGAGGAGTTATAGTAGCGGAACGATTTAGCAAATCACCCCCTGAGGGATACTCCGGAGATCTTGACGACGCAGGCGGGATTGCATTTGCTAAGGGAACTTCATCGAAACTATATGAAGGGAGCCCGGAACAGTCCTCGCTATCTAGGTTCAAGTACCCGGGGCATTCAAACGATGAGGTGTCAAGGCATCGGTGGTGTTCACCCAGAAGCGGTGAAATTTGATGTACCGTGACCTGCTCTAATTCCATGTGTTGCCACAATTAAACAAAAATAATGTTAGTATACAAACGCCTGGTGCCAACACACGATATTAGGGCACGGTTGCTTCTGAGTTCCAAATACCGTGTTTCAGCTATAATTCCAAAACGGCTGAGTAAAATTTATATTGTATTTCCCGAATCAACCACACAAACCTCAAGACGTTGTATGGTACAAAAGTTTTATTATTATTTAACGAACGAAGCGTTCAAATGATAGATGTTTCAAAATGTCACCCGGCAGTCGGGGTAAGATGTACGGTATTTGGAACAATGGTATGTTTAATCCACCTTCCGCTCCTCATCGAGGAGGCATTTGGGAAGCGGCGGTAAAAAGCGTTAAGAGGCATCTCATTGCAGTTGTGGGATCTGATGCAACCACCTACGAAGAGCTGTTGACCATACTTACTCAAGTAGGTAGAGGCATGCCTCAACTCACGCCCCCTGTGTGCACTTTCCAATCTTCCCGATAGCTATGATGCCTTGATGCCAGGGCATTTCCTAATAGGCCAGCCACTCAACTTGATTCAGGCACCTAACGTCTCACGTATTCCTACCAATCGTTTGGACATGTGGCAACGAATGCATAATCAAACCATCGAAGTTTGGAGGCATTGGCGCGACGAATATTTAAGTAGCCTGCAACCTCGCGCTAAATGGCGGCCAGCGAACAAAATGTGAAAGAGAATCAACTTGTTCTTGTGAAAAACGATAACACTCCGCCCGCACAGTGGGAGTTAGCGCGAATTTCCGAGGTTCATCCTGACTCCACTGGCATTGTGCGCACCGTAACCTTACGACGAGGACAAGCTGAATATCTACGTCCAGTTCAGAAGATCTGTCCCTTACCTACGGATTGAAGCGTATTGCCTCAAGGTGGGGGTGGATGTTCGGGCAACATTGCCCATTCGTTTCACATAACATAAAAGCACCTGGCAACTCTGCACAGGAGAAGAAAACAAACCAACTTTTGTAACAACAAAGTTCGTAATAAATTCGAGAAAGCAAGTCGGAATCAAATTTACATCCGTGTCCATTTATTGCCTTTTTTTCGGTTTACTCCGCGATATTCTGTGGTGTTCGTCGATTTTTAGTTCAAGGTCCAACACTTGAGTTTTTTTTAACCTCAGGGCATGTCAAGGTACAGCTAATGTAAGAGCGGCAGTGGTTCCGTCGGAGTTGATTTGTTCGGAGAAAAGGGGCCGGTTGTCCAAAGAAGATGACCCGGGGGTGCCTGATGATGGTGACAACGGGCGGTGGTGGTGCCACTGCAATGATTGCTCGGTAAATGTTTGAACTGTTTTATTACGTTCTCAAAGACAGATTTATTACGGTACGCTGGACAATCAAAAGTTACGGATTATCAGTAACTTTTGATACTTCATTTTATGAACACAGTTGCTCATTCATACAAATTTCAGTAAAAGCAAAACCAAAATTGGGTATCATTGATAAGCGGGATAACAATGATAGGAATAACTCTCCTCGTAACATGTTCGAATAAACATTTTCTATTGAAAAATTTGTAAAATACAAATAATATTTATCGATCGTATATTGTTAGGCTTTTAAAAATTAAGAATTTCTATAAAATTTAAATTAGTTTTTGCGTAATATTTTAGCCTTTAGAAACAATAATTTGCATAACTCTGGATGACATAACTAAAACTGCATGTCTCCCGAAAAGAATTCGTCTAGCAACCCGAAATGTGCATAGATAAGGATGGAAGCATTGGCTGATAATAAGGTGATCGAGAAGTGGAAGCCGCACTATGACAAACACCTGAATGATAGCCAGATCCCACATTGAGGGAAGTTAAGGATGACTTTTTCGGTAGCCCAAGAATGCAGCAATTTTTACCGGAAAGATTGCGTGTGTAGAATTTTAAATTACGCTTTATTTCATAAGAAGAAGAAAAAAAAAATAATAAGAAGTAAAGACGAGCTAAGTCGAGCATTCAACACTGAAGAAATCTGTTTGTCGCAGATAAAATAAGTCTGTGTCTCAGAAGATAAATACCTAAACAACAATAGAATAGAACGAAACTAGGTAAAGTTTCTAATTATGTTTTCTTTTCAGCAACTGAAGGTGTTGATTAAAAAGTTATAAGAGAGGAAAACAACAAAACCCGGGTGGATATGCCACAGATCACTTCAGTTAAAGTACTCTTGACTAACACAAACCAAATTTTAAAAACGTTCGATTTCAGAACATCATTGTTTTGCTTAAAAAAGAATACCTATTACAATATGGGAAGGGTCACAAAATTTTAGACTGCAACTATACTTAAATACAATTTATGCTACATAAAAAGACATAGGTTTAGCATACATATAATAGTCGAAAGCAAGAGAGGAAACGGGATGGTTAATATTCTGGATACACAGACATCCAACATCCAAACATTGAAGGTATCTTGGTAAGTATCAAATGCATTCAATACATTCAGGAAGAGAACATAATCAGTACCTGTAGATACTCATAATCATGAACCTTGTTCGGCTGCACATCCAGATGTGATTAATGTGATTAGTCCAAATGTTTATTCATACAAAATGGAAGTAATGATCTCCGAGACTCGTTCTACACTTACCTGTTTTTCCAAAAGGTTTTGAGATTTCTGCCGCACGGGTTGAAAAACGGACTGCGAGGCAGGAGATTGAGAAGACGTGGGAAGGCTTTCACTGATTTCCAAATTGTCGGCGACGGTTTTTGCAAACGTTGTGGTTTTGGAGCTTTTCTTCAGAGCACTATTGTTCTCGCGTAACTGTTGAATTAGCATTTTGAAAATTTCCCAGTGGCCAAAGCTGAGATTAAGTACGGTTTTTAGCTCATCCAAGCTGCAGTACGACAGTACCCGCCCCGAAATTGCGTTGTCTCGTAATACTGGTGCCATTTTATCTAGCGCCGGCTTAAGATCGCTTACTCGACCCAGCAACTCGATCAGTTCATCGACGGTTAACTTATCGAGCTGTATATTGGAGATGTCGAAATCAATGGGTGGAGATCCACGATTAAGAAGACTTTTCGAAGGCTGCTTGGAGTTTCCTGATAGCAAAGGAGCACCATTGGAATGATTATCACTGGTGTGATCGATGAGAATGCTCGTAGAACCGGTTTTCTTCATACCGCCGCCATCAGGATGCATTAGATTAGCTAAATTCGGGTTGTAGAAGTTCATCATAGCCATGGCTGGCGGAGCATTATAGAAACCAGCCCAGGTTGGAAGACTCGTCGGATGTTGTGGTGTTGGGTGAATAATGTTCTGATGCGCATGGCGAGTGGGAACGAAACTGTGCGGCTTCATAGGAGGCATCGAGCTTTTGATTGGGATTATGATACCTTCATCTTCCATTGCTTGCTGATCTTCCTTTAGCACTTTTCGTAGGTATGGATCTAGGTTGATGGTAAATGGTAAAAAGATCCGCAAATCCGAAACCAGCAGATCTGACTTGTGCAACTGTAAAAACGCATCAAGTTTGCGTTCGTCTCGGTCCAGGTCTAGTAAATTCGCTGCTTCTCTTAAGCAAGCAATCTTGGGACGAACCCTGCAAGAAAAGAGAGGAGTGAGCTGCATACAGAATCTAAATTTTCTGAAAGGGGGGCATACTTATCATAAACCGCTTGTAGGGACATGGAATCGTCAAAATTTTCTCCAGCTTGGTCATGTTCCAGCACGATCATACTTGCACGTAAAGGCCACTGTTCTGTTAGGTTGATCCAAGAACTAAGCCGGTACCAACTGAAGTCTATTTGAAAAGCCTTTAGGAGCCGCACTGTAAAAAAATCACATGAGATAGATAAATATAATAATTAAACTAGTATATTTTACGATGATACCCGATTGATTTTACAAAGAAAACTAGTATAAAACATTTCGTGTTTAGTACAACACATTCTCATGAGAGAGCTACATTCATTTATTCATACAAATTGATCCAAAATTAGAAGGAAAATATAATATTTCTTATAGCTTTAGCCTCTATACACGTATTATGGCCAGGGTTTCCCTAATTTGGCCACTTTTACAAGAAACCAATGTGATTGGCTGATTTAGGAACAGAAGTTAGAAATGTGGCTGAAATTGGTTCCGGTGGTCTTAACCAACGCAATTTTCAATGCGGAAATAAAATTTATAAGTAGATGAAAAAACCGAATTTAGTACTATACCATTTAATTCCACTAGAGTTTGTATCCTTTGACAGATACGCGTATTTCGACCTCAACTGTAAGGCCGTCTTCAGTGTCGTGTACTAGACGCGACTCTAGTACACGACACTGAAGACGGCCTTACAGTTGAGGTCGAAATACGCGTATCTGTCAAAGGATACAAACTCTAGTGGAATTAAATGGTATAGTACTAAATTCGGTTTTTTCATCTACTTATAGGTATTCTACTAAACAGCTCGAAGATTTATTATCAATAAAATTTATGCTGAGATCCTATACTTTTCATATATAGTATGGATTGTTAGCTTTCATTTGGCGTATTTGCACACATGTAGGGCTTTTCATATATTTAACAAAAAAGTCTCTTAGACTGATCAAAACCAGTGCTTCTTCCCCACTACTATAGTTTTGCTCCGAAGACAGCTTTACCAAAAAATGTGGGTAAGATTCTCGAAGTATTTTCCTTGTGAATTATTTAAGAATTCTTGGGATAAATTTTCTGTGATTTTATTGAAAGTATTTCATAAACATATTTAGTGGATTTCATGGAAGATGTTTGGGAGAAAATGAGAAAAAAAACTGTGGAAGTATTGAAGTCTCTAATGAAGCAAATCGAAACATTTTTTTAAATATATTTGAATGTTGGACATAATTTTTGAAAAACAACACAATGTGGATTTGATTTTTTTTCCGTAGGCAACGGTTCCGCCCTACCGGAACAGTCCTTTTTCAAACCTATAAACAGTCCATTTTTAAAATACCGTAAAATTTAAGATGATAAAGTTTGCATCTATGATGTTAACAAACACTAGAAGCATTACTAAAAAAATAGCATATAATATAAAGCTTGAGCTTGATTGGAAGCCCGTGGTTGCTACTCCAGTATCGTCAGATCAGCTGCACTTAAAAAGGAATCAACTGCTCAGGACAGTTACCCCCAGTGTATAAGTGCTGGTGATCTCTTCTATGTTTAGGCCACAATGGCGCCTGTCACGTCAGAATGCTGACCAATGAGGGGAAGGGGAGGAGAATTGATGATGCATTAAACTGGCTCCCACAGTAGACCAGTTATACCCCTGCATCTACGCCAGTTTATACAGGAAGGTTGCGTTTTATGGGAGAGAGGTTTGCTGTTTGGTTAGCAGACTGCCTATGTATGTGCTATTAGCGCTGTGCTCCCGATATTTTACATACCTGTGATATAGATAACATTCATCAATCTTCGCATGCTGCGCGGATTCACGTCGCTGAAATAATCGTCAGTCAGAACAATTTTGGAAAGATCCACCGGTGGGTTTTGGCCAAGTTTATGCAGATTCGACCCGATAGAACTGGCAATAGAGTCTGATACGCGTAGTTTTTTGCTTCCTCCTCTGGACGATCCAGGCATAGCCCTGAGTTTCTCTTGGCTTGACATGATCTCGGAAGCATTCGATAACCGCCTAGCAGAAGCCGAGTGCCCTAGATGTGGTTCATCGTCCCTGCTGATGTCCGGTATGATTCGGCGATATGTGGCCATCGCAGTACTTTGCGCTCGCTGAACTTTTCTCAACCCAGAATTTTGCAGATAAACTGGAAGATGAACTAGATTCCTTAGGAAATCGTGACCTCCAATACCGCCTTCAGTGAACAATCGTCTACTGTTCGCCTCGGCTGCTTTCGCTATCACGTGAGGATCGACCGCCAACAGCAATACGAATGGCCGTTGAGGAGCTGACAGAAGCGTTTGAATGGCATTCAGTATAGTTAGGGTTCGTTCAGTATCACAAGAATCCAGAGCGTCGACAACTCCAACCAATCTGCTCTGTTGATTCGTAAATGCATCCAAACAGCGAACCATATCCGTCATTAAGCTAACTTCTGCCCCTAGGGCTGTCAGAGGCGCAGCCTCGTTGTTGTTAAATGCGCGCTTAAGATGCTTTCCTTGCGACATGAACAATGCTCCGATTAGTTTCGACCACGCGTGCAGATTGGCAATCGTTCCTGCTAGGAGGAATCCAATGAGAATGTAGATGGCGACAGCGATTTCATCCCTGAAAGTAATGGAATTGTTTCAATAGTTGACATACAAAACATTATATTTGATAATAACAAACCTTCCATTACTACCATACTCCGTATAAACAATAGATAAAGAAGCCGTTGTAACAACACCCAATACCCCTAGTTCAAATAACAGTACCACCGGCATACAGCACATGCGGCGCCATTTCCAGCCTCCTGTTGCTTTCACTGAAAATCGGGATTGAATTATTAAACATATTATAATAAAATACTGTAACATTTCCCAGAATACCACTAATCCGAAAACCAGGACCTCGATCAAGCCAAAAACCCCCGATGACGGAGAGGACAAGACTGACAAAAATACGTAGTTCTCCTGTTTGTCCAAAGTTTCCCTCAGGTATTACTTTGATGATTTCTTGAGGAGTTCATCAAGCCCATGGTTCAGGGGGCCAGGCCCCCCTGGCCCCTCCCTATTTACGCCAATGCTGATGTTTGAATGATGTAATAAGTACATAAGTTCATGAAAATCGAATACGATACCATTTAATTCCACTATTTAAGCTCTTAAACTTAAATCTACATATTAAATTGGTCCCATCGGTGGGGAAGACAATCAATTTAAAAATTGTTGTCAAAAAGAATGGGTAAATATTTTGACATAAGTTTGTTAAGCAAAACTGTAGTCAAGAATTTGAAGTTTGAATTGTTTTCAACTGTTATAGTTTTTCTACAATTATTGATTATCCAAGATTGATAAATTCGTTTTTTACTTATATACTGAGACCTATAGGAACTTTCTGAGGCATAATTTATTTTCTTTTGGTTAGAGATAACTTAAATGAATACCGGCGCATAGTTTTACGACAAAACAGAGCCGCATATTACTCTTACATGAAACCTCAATCATCGGCGAGATGGACCAACCATGGTCTTAGCCAGTAAAACGAAAGCAAAGAAAAAAAAAACCTCAATCATGGTTCTTCAGAATCAGCAAATTGAGCTAATATAAGTGTAGGTCTTTTTCGGTTCAGGTATAAATCCCTTCTATAATTTTACAACCGCGAATGGTCCATATCAATCTTATGAAAAATCTCACTCATTCGTAGTCATTTTACAAAGATATTGAACTCGACATTATAAAATTTAAAAGTATACTTCAAATCCTACATAGTAAGAAGAAAGTAACAGACGAAAATCATGTCAATCAAAATCAAACACAGATTAAACAAATCAAATAATGATTGCAATTTATGTTTCATTTCCGTTTTCCATATAAAACTACACGGGGAAAAATTCTATGGTAAAAACTACTATTTTAGCTGACTACGCCCATTCTTGAAACTACCATGCAATTTCAGACCAATTTACTATGTTTACGGTACATCCCACCACATTAGTGGTACATTTGACAGAAATAATTTACAACAATCTGGTTTCGACTACAAACATGGTAAAATCAAGCGCATTTCTGGTCTGCTGAAAATTGCCGGTGCGAGCGCTTAAGTTAACCCCCTAAAATGGTAGTTTTTACCGCACAATTTTTTTGCGTGTAGTATATAAAACATGATATCTCGATTACTTTTTCAAATCGACGTAAGTAACTTTCATACGGTTTTGAGAAAATTATTTAGAAGATTCACAACCTGTCTTCTAAAATTGTTTTAAAATGAATCCACTTTTTAACAGTTTTTGCCGTGTACATTGCTTAAATTTGGCATACAATCAGTTTGCGTTAAAAAATAGGTAGTTATTATTGTTTTCCACAAAAATTGTATGACAAAATGATAAGTCGTTTCATTCAGTTACTTACGACGATGATTTTCGCATGTTTTTTATGGACCATACTGTATTTCCAAAGTAATATCTGATGAAAATTATGTAGAATTTCCTGAAGAATTCCTGCAAGGATCGTTACAAAAACCTCCGGGACTGTCGGGGAAGTCTTGGAGGATTTGCTAGTTAAATTTCTAAGAATTTATTGAAAATTTAATCTATTAAATCTCTGGATCTGCGGAATTTTCAGGAGGAATTCCTTAAAAAAACATCGGGCATAGTTTATGGAGAAGCCTTTCATAAATTCTTGGAACTAAAGGAGGAATTCTTGTAGAGTACCCTGGAAGAACCTTTAAACGAATTTCTTCAAAAACTTTTGGGGAGTGTCTTGGAGGTACTCCTGTAGGAATCTTTGGAGGATCTGCTAGAGTCACAATCGGAGAAGTTGGTGGAAGAAATTGTGGAAAAATCTCTGGAGGATACTCTGGATAGTTCCCTAAAAAATCAGGGTATCAGGTCTCAGAGGAAATTAATGGAGGTAGTAGCGTTGGATTCAATGCAATGGAAAAAATCCTCTAAGCATGTCTGGACGAACTTCTGGGCAAATTCCTGGAAAAATTGGTGGGGAATTTCTAAAAGGATTTCTGCAGAAGCGCCTGGAATATTCCGAAAAAAATTCTAAAGCTTTTCCTTGATGAACCTGAGCAGAAATGTCTGATGCACCTGTGTACTAAGGTGGTTCAATATATCGTTTTTGCTCCTCGCCGCTTGTTCGATTCTAGTTCAAATTCTGAGTCCCCTTCCAAATTGGATGAAAACTGAGGATGAATTACTACGGAAAAAGCAAGTTATAGCAATCCGTTATAGTGTTTTCACATGTGCCCTTACGGGTTAGTTACGCTGATATAGGTCGGACCGGATAATCGAGTCCGATCTATATCAGCGTAACTGGGGAGTATCGATTTTATTCACTCTGGATAATTGAATCTAAAAAAAAATAAAATATTCAAAAAGTAGAAGTTTTAAGGTCCTTTACTTAAAATTTATATTTTTTAATTTTATTTTTATGATATAGTGACGCAGAAATAATAACTGATTTCTAAGGAGAAAAAGGGTCTTGAGAGGAAAAAAAAATATGATGAACGGCATAGAAAACAACCATATTAACTATAGTTCAAATCAAACTTACACTTTACAAGCTCTGTAGAACTAGGGGTCGTCTTTAAATTACATTACATCATTAAGGGGTGGGGGGTTTGATAATTTATTAAAATGTGATAATCCATAAGCTTGTCATAGAGGGGGTGGGTTTCCAATGACAAAATTTTACAGGACACACTATATGGACGATCCCTTATACACAAAATTTTTAATTGGGGTAAAATTATAGTAATTTTTTAACATTCCCGAATACGAAGGTTTTCGTTTGTCTTTGCGTGGAATATTTTCCGATTGTGGCAAATCCTAAATCTAATCTTAATCTTTTTCAGATTCCTTCTTCTATGACGAATATACAGTAGTGACCTGATTTTGTTAGCCGCCGATTTTGTCTACCCCGATTTTAGCATCCTTTTTGCCCGATTTTGTCAGCCCAAAATTTATATTTATTTAATTAGACTAAACACGTGTATACTGGCAATATTGGGTTCATAAAGTCAATTATGACATTGGCCACGTCTATACAATCATCTAAACACAGTATTTTTGAAATTTTAAATTCTTAAAATTCTCTTCCAAGAAACTTATCAATGTTATTTGGGATTACGATATATCGAAAATGGAAGTAAAAAAACAATGTTTATATTAACAAAATCATAAAACTAAGTCCTTAAGTTAAAATAAAACTTGAAACCAGTCGAAAAAAAAATTTGCAGCATGAGGCTGACAAAATCGGAACATTACTGTATTGAGAGAATTTTGATGAACTCCTGGGTGAATCTTTGATATTTCTAAGTTAAATATGTGGAGCAGCACATACTGCTGTTCCAAGCTAGGTCATGTTTCTTCAAATAATCATATTATGTATCAAAATTGACAATAAGTGCATAAGTCAATCCAAAGCCGATGATAAGAGAGGTAATTGCTGAATTCTATGCTGACCATGCAAACGTCATGGGAGAAGGAAAATTGGATTGGTTTGAGTGTTAGGTAAAGGATAGACTTGACAAAATAATGCTAATAATGCTGCAAAATGAATCCGAAGATCAAACAACTCGATTGATTATCTTAGAGCCTACGGACAAAATAATTTAATATTGCAACAGTATTTTTGACATATAAAAATAAATATGGAAGAGAAAAACAAAATTTTAAAATATATGAAAACTACTGATTAATTATTTATCGAAACTTAAGTGTATCGAATTTTTATTGATTTTTTGTTGAATATCGTTGTTGTACTCTGTCATGTCATTTGTATGATATTCCCAAAATAAAAAAAATATCAGATTGTATCTTAAGTTGAAGATGAATCGAAGCCAAATATCAAATTTTCAAGAGCACAAATCTGGAGAACCAAACATCCGTTTAAGCTGAAAACTTGATCGATTGATCCCTAGCTGGTGGTGATCAATCGATTAAGTTTTCAGCCTAAACGGATGTTTGACTCTCCAGATTTGTGCTCTTGAAAATTTGAGATTTGGCTTCGATTCATCTTCACCTTAATTGTTATTTGTCATTACAGAAATTAGAATCCACCCTGTCGTCCAAATTTTGTTTATTTTTTGTTTATTTTTTCGGAGTAGGGAAAAACCCGTTTGAGTTGAGCTGTCAACTAATGCTCTCTCTCTCAAATAGGCACAAAACCTACCCTTCTTTTCGTATCAACAGATTACAATTCCCAATGATACATAAATAAAACTTAACTTAACTTTCCCTTATCTACATATTAAACACCTAACATTTGGACAAACTGATGCTTCAAAACAGGACGGGAAAGATGCAAATCGAAAACATTACAATATTGGTTGAACAGACGGCACATGCTAATCACAGGTTCATGATAACCATAATTGGTCCGATTTGTGGGTAATCGGAAAAAGAGATGAGACCGAAGAGTTCGAATATGAATATCAAAATTCAATTTTTCTAAAAGATTTGAACAATCAATTCTACATTGAATCAAATCCGATACAAAAAGAAGTTTGCAAACGTCTCGACGTGTGGATAGCAGGTTCAAAGGTATTAATTGACATCTGTCAATGTAGCTAGGAAGATGCAAAGGATCTCTCCAATGCAAATTCCGCAGCGCAAACCGCAAAAATTTGCGTTGAATGGATTCAATGCGTTGAATGCTATTTTGGTAGAAAGGAGCCCACACAATTGCTGCATACTCTAAAACGGAGCGTACTAAAGAGCAGTAAAGTGATTTGAGGCAGTGAATATCAGAGAAGTGTTTGGCAACGCGCAATATAAAACCTAGACTCTTAGATGCCTTCGAAACAATATATGAAATATGATCATTAAATGTCAATTTATAATCTACCATAACTCCTAAATCTTTTATCGACTTCACGCGGTTCAGAGTAACTTCTCCTATGTGATAATTGAATTCTGTGATGGTGTGCTTACGGCTAAAAGAAATGCTTGAGCATTTAGACGCGTTCAAAATCATTTTGTTGTTCTTGCACCAAACTACGAAGACATCTAGTTGTTTTTGTAGTAATGCGGTATCGTTGTCGCATTTTATAACATTATACAACTTAAAATCATCGGCATAAGACAGTTTAAAACACTCGAGGGACAAATTAACATCATTAATGTAGAGAAGAAAGATGAAAGGTCCTAAGTGGCTACCTTGAGGAACGCCAGATGACCCAAAGAAAGGTGATGAGATGCAGTCACCAATCTTAACGGACATTGTACGACCAACGAGATATGACCGAAGCCATGAGAGGAAAGCGCCACTGAATCCCAGCTTCTCGAGTTTAGCGACCGCTATTTTATGGTTGATTTTGTCGAAAGCAGCGGAGAGATCAATATAGATTGCATCTACTTGAAGTCGATCCTGGATGCAGCGAGTAACAAATGATATGTATGACAACAGATTAGTTGTAGTGGACCTCTTCGGCATGAATCTGTGTTGCGTCTCAGAGATATAAAGAGAGCAGTTATGTGTAATGAACTCCAAAACTATCAGTTCAAACAATTTTGAGACCGCACACAGGGCAGCAATTTCGCGATAATTAGAAACGTCACGTTTACAACCTTTTTTGTAAATGGGAAATACGAATGAATCTTTCCAGTGACTGGGAAACGTTCCACATTTTAACGACAAATTAAAAATGAATGATAGTGGGGCAGACAGACTTGATGAGCACCTTTTTAGGATGATGGATGGGATTGCATCTGGGCCGGGGTTCGAAGATGATTTGAGCTTGCATAATGCTGTTTCCACCATTTGAGTTGTGACTGTAGGGTGCTGACCGCATGATGAGTGGTGAGGTACATTATTAGCAACTTTCAAAACTTCATCATCGTTTAGTAGCTCGTCAGTAAACACACTTGAGAAGTGTTCACGAAAAAGATTACAAATTCTAGCGATTGATGATGTTTCGACATTTCCGAGTTTCATAGAAGATGGTAGACCGCTTTCTTGCCTACAAAAAAAAAAAATCAAGTAAACTACCTGTGTAACTAATTGTTGAACCACAGAAATGATTTTTAAACCGAAGCCAAATCTTAACTCTTCAAGAGCACAAACCTAAAGAACCAGACAGCCACTCATGCCGAAATCATAAGAGATCACATAACATCACTTAGTGTTAGTCATAGAACGGCATTTTGTTTTATTATTGAAGTGGATGCTACTGCTCGCCCTTTGCTCCTATCGGCACGGTGCACATGCCCTGTTGGGTCTTGAAAAACCTCGTATTACAAACCGTCAATAGCATTCTCATATAGAGTTACTGTGCACGTGCTGCAGCCTTTGGTGCAGGAGCGTTATTGCTTGCAAGCGCACGGGCGCTCTGTACATTGTGAAACCTTTTTTGGTGGCCTTCATTTTTCTGGAGATGTGTCTCACTGCGGTCTCATGCGCTCCGTCACATGTGCTGTTTAAAATTCAGCGCAATAATTGAAGTGATTACAAAAATTTTCAACGAGGATCCAAATTATAACTCTTGGATAGCGAGTGATCGACTATATCATGTAGGCCATCTAGATACCTGCATAATGATGCGAAAATAGTTGTAGAGCTTCTTCGTTACTAAGCAATTTCACAACTTGGATACCGATGGCGAGCCGTAGCACCGAGCAGCGCATGAGACGAGTCTCCCCGAGAGCACATCACATAGTGCGCGCTTTTAAAATTTTCGTGAGCCTCCGTCTAGCGCAGCACACTAGGATTCCGATGAGCTGAGAGACGGTTCGGTTGGAGGCTCGTCAGTACCACGGCATAAAAAATTAACAAGGCAGGCTCTTCACTGATGTAAACATCAAGTTTGGTTGAAAACATGTGACGTCACTCCTATCGTACCATATATTGCTGTGTGCGTTTGAAACGCAAATATCAAATGCGGGAACACCAAACGCGGTAAGATTTTCCACAAGAAATGCGATGTCAAAGATAGGTTTTTCTATCTAAGTCAGCGGTGATTTAGATAATCGTTGCTAGGAGTCCTTTGATTGGTTTGTGTTACCGCATTTGAAGGACATTTAGTCAAGATTTGCACCTCAAATGCAAACAGCAATACCATCCGGACCACTAGATCAATTTTTTTGAAAATTTGTTCGAGGTGGATAGGAATGACGTCGTCAAGTAACTGTCAGTTTTCGGAATATATCACCTTCTTAAATATAGTACACCGTGGTCAGTACATTCATGTGCTCCTGAGAAATATGTAACTCTATTCCCATATACTAACCCACATTGCACATTCAAGGATCGCATTAATAAGTTACCCTACACGGAGAAAAAAAAACTAAATTTTGAGTTTGCTCTTCTTTAAAATTAAGTAGGTATATCGATTATTCTTTCAACCCGAAATCTCTCGGTATTTTCTTTCTTAACGGTTAAGAAGGAAGAGAATACCGAGAGATTTTGGGTTGAAAGAATAATCGAAATCCAAGCGTTAAATCTACTCAAAATTGATTACTATTATTTTTAAATAACAATTGGGGTTTCAGCTAAAGGAACACGCCACCCATATCTGAGACTAATAAAAAAGGTTTTTATCCACACGATGTAGGTTGTACACATTCAAATATGTCGGAACTAAAGCTCAAGAATCCATCATTCATTCATTAGCAATCATCAAGAAATAAAAACAAGTTTTTTCCTTCAAATTTCGATAAAGTGTATAAATTATATCATAGCATTCCACATAGCTAGCGTAATCCAATTCCATGGTAATGAAAAATAATTGGTCTGGAAAATTTGTAACACGATGATGATAATTTTCCTCTTAACCCTTTGTCTGTGTTCGAGGTCAATATGACCCAGAGCACTTTGACGGGGCTGTTACTTTTTTGTTAGTGTAGCGATTTGTGAAATGTTTTTACACGTTGGTGGGTTTCCACGAGTTTTTTTTTTATTTACGCAAGGATTTTTTTCAAATATTTTGAAAACTAGTTTTCCAATGTAATTTTCATAAAAAATAGTACGTTTTCTGTGCTTAGGGGTCATACTGAACCCAAATTCAAATCGCTGTAACTTCGTGAAACACAAATGGATTTTCGAATTTTCTGTAGTTTTGCAAAGCGAATTTAATTGAGTTTTACCAAAGATATATAAAAAAATCAAAGAGAGGCTGGTTCATTGCGGGCAGGGGTTATTGTAAACATAGGTTCAAATAGAGCAAATTTGTGAAACTTTGGACGGTAATACCCCAAAACACAGACAACGTAACTTTTTTTTTGCACATATAGAAGGTTAAATAAGGCGACGAATGCCTATATCAGATATCATTTTCAAGCACCATTGGTAACCGACCACATACTCTACGAGTCGTAATTAAACTTCAAGGTGTAAATCCTTGATGTATCACTTTTTGCATCTGTGACTTTCAGGGAAGTGATACATTTTGCTAACTGGTTTTCGAGTAATATGTCATTCGAGGTAATCTAGAATTCGGGTAATGGTTTTCAGGGTACGGGTTTTCGGGGTAATGGTATTCGCAGAAGTTTTATAGGGCCCACAATAAATACAGAAATCCTGCAAATACTTACATGGCTTTGGTCTGAATGCACGATACAACCCAGTCGCCAGCGATCCGTAGTGAGCTTCGATGGCATCAAAGATAGAAGCCAACATCAAGGCCACAGCAGCATCTCCGTTTGGGGCAGCGCCACTTGCCTCGGCAAAATGGAACCGCACCGGCATAGGTTGAGAATCGCTCTGCGGACCAGGTGGATGGCAAAAGGCCACCTGCAGTATCAATCGAAGCCGTCCGAGCTTTCTTGATAATCCATAGTTCAAGCTGTACAGCCATTCAAGATCGTACCGTCTGTCCAAAAATTTGAATAAATAGTTGAAAAAGTATATCAAGATTAACAGTGAAATTCCGGTAACAAGTCCCAAGATGTAACTCCATGTGGCAAGTCCAACAACTGTGCCAATTACCACAGCGACATGAAGGCAAACCAAGAAGAACAAGATCGGAGCACGGATCGGTGGTTCAGACCACTGCTGGGCGAAGCTCTTCATCTCCTCCCGTAATTTTGCTAACAGAAAACTTTTACCGCTTCCCCACTTGGCATACAAACCAACGGTAATTGGGGTTGTCAACGTTGGTTCACTAAGTACATCTGCTAATGCCGAGGAATACAATCCGTAGCCTAGCATTCCTTCCGAGTCTTCATTTGCATTAAGGCGTCGTGCTCCGAAAACTTGCCCTAGGATTGTCTTCTGATGCATTGCATCAATACCATAAGGGGTTTCTCCTGCTTTATTCGAGCGATACAGTAATTGACTGTACTTCGGATTGCTAAGCAAAGCCTCAACGATCGCTTTGGAACGGGCTCTCATTGCTACGTGTAAGCATGTATCGCCCCGTTTGTCGGCTGCACCGACCTTAGCTTTCCTCTCTAGCAACATTTGCACCATTTCAAGATTCCTATTGCGTACCGCTCGTAAGAGCGGAGTGTCACCATCCTTCGTCGATAGCTCCAAGTCAGGGTTGGATTGTAAAATCAGTTTTACTAATGTAGTGTGTCCTTTTTCAACAGCGGTATATAAGGCAGTCTTCCTATCTTTTCCCTGTATATCCACGTCAACGTGACGTTTTAGCAGAATCTCTACCACACTGCGGTATCCTCCTTTGACGGCATTAATCAGAGGTGTATCGCCAGCACGATCCTGAACATTAACATAAGCGCCAGCAGCAATCAAAGCAGATGCTACTTCCGTAAGCCCTTCTCTACATGCAATCGAGAGTGCAGTCATCCCATCCTTGTCCAGTGCGTTGACATTGGGTTTCCGTTCGAGCAGTAGCGAGACACATTCCTGATGGCCACCACTTACCGCGACCAATAGCGGAGTCCACGAGTACATACCAGCTGTATCGACGTTTGCTCCTGCTTTCAAAAGAGTGTCCACGATCTCTGCGTTACCTTTTCGGCAGGCCCAAACCAACGGAGTAGTTCCATACTTATCACCCACGTTCGGCTTGGCTCCTCCCGTATTAACCAATATTTTAACAATTTCCGTATGCCCACGACCTGCAGCCCACAGCAGGGGATTCAGGTGATAATTGCCATGAGCTTGAACATCGGCTCCTTTCTGCACCAAGAGCGAAACGACTGCTGTGTGTCCTTTGTAAGAACCCCACATGAGAGCGGTCCAGCCACCCATGTCCCGATGTTCAATGTCAGCGCCATTATCCAACAGTATTTCGACGATATCCACGTGGCCAGCTTTGGCTGCAAACAGCAGTGCAGACCAATTGTCCAAATCCTGTGCCTGTACATCCGCTCCTCGTGCGATCAATTCCTTAACGAAACTCGTGGCGCCACGGCCACTGGCAATCATTAACACTGTGGTGGCATTCTGTAAGGCGTCGTCAATTAGGAATCACTATAATATGACAAGATATATGCGATACTTACATCATCTCGGTCGTCGACCTGCAGCTGGCGGGTGCCAAGGAAAGACTTAAGCCCAGCTAAATCGTTCGAATCCAAAAACTGAAGCAGTGTTCGGTGACTCAGAGAGCCCATTGAATCGCAACGATTCAATGCCTATCGGAATTCAACGTGAAACAAGAAATCAAAACGAAATGGTGATTAGTATGGTTTTGGCAAAAGCAGTCAAGTTGTAGCGAAAGATATAGCAGATTAGAGATAGAAAGGGATCAACTCAAGTCAATCGCAGGAAACGCAATGTACTGCGCAGTAAAAAAACAGCAGTGAGTAGAATATTGGCGAGAGGATAGGAAGGAGAACACTAGTTTAGTGGTAGTAAGTTAGTATCTGTATTGGGGGGTCTTGGGATCACAACACTCAGTTGTTAGGTTCAATTTTGAATTGGTAATGCAGGTTGATGTTTTCACGATTCCGAATCACATTAAAGCGAACTATAAACTACTAAGTAATCCGGTTAGCAAAACTGGAAGAAGGTGTATACTAAGTGGTATAGATATAACTAACTGGAACGTTGCTGATCGTGCTCCATACGAGTTCTACATCTGCAGGGTACATAGAGAAGCAAAGAATGCACTAACAAAAACTTAATGAATTCCCTCTAGAATTGTGATAAACTGAAACAAGGAACCCTTTGGATGATAAAGCAACGGTGCGACTGTTGAAACAACTCGAACGGAATGAGGGCAGGTGGTAAATTTCGGTTGGAGCACATATACTCGAGTAAATCATATCATCAAACAAAAAGATTGCTGTTTTTTATAATCAATTAAGATAAGTAAGCTATCACTGCTGATATGTACGTGCGCCATAGGGCACTTGAATGAACGGGTGGGTTGTTTGTACGATAAACCTTGTAAGTCCATGGTTGAACAATTCAAAACCAGCATAAAGAACTGCTTTTCCAATGAATAAAGTTTTGATGAAATATTTGTTGTTGGTGTCAACAGTTTTCAGCGCAATGGAGAGAAGAAATTCCGTGATTTCAAAGTGTTGCTGACTTTTTGCTTCAGATTATTATTTTATTTATTTACCCTTAAAAATGAAATTCCCTCAAGCTTTGATCCATTTTATTTCAAAACGGATGGGGCGCTATTTGAACTTTTATAGAAAACGAAATTTTCAGTCATTTGGGGGAAAAATCCAGTGAGCCTAGAGATGGGTCATTTCGATATTGGATGGATGTTATGGTTATTTTCCCCTTAAAAAAGATTCAAAAAGGGTTGAGAATTGCCTTTGAAACGGATGAGGATAAAATTACATCAATGCTTTAACGCCATTTTGTTTGGAGAGAATTTATCCAAAGTATGGGTCATACAATATAAGATATTAAGAATCTAAAAGTGTTAAAGATCCTTATACAGCCAGAGGGACACCAGAAACATAAAAGCTTATCGCACAAAAACGTTTGCACCAGTTTAGTTTGTTTTTTCACAACATACTCTCGTAGAATGAGGCGAGGCAAAAGTTTGACCTTAGTCGAATAATCATTATATTCAGAAAAACTATAACAATGGACAAATAAATAAGGGGTCATCCAAAAATGACGTTCATCATGTGGGGGAGGGGGGGGGGGCTGTGTCAGTGGAAGAGTGACAGTACATGTATTAAGTATTGGAAAAAGCGTGACACAGGGGGGAGGGAGTTTAGAAATCCAGAAAAACGATGGACGTCATATTTGAATCTTTGCTAAATACCACACAGTGGACCTTCAACATATTTTTTGTTGAAGGGACGAATGACCTCCGGATCAAAGTCCCTCTCAAACAACAACAACACCTAGAGTAAAGTGGGGCAAAAGTTCGAGTGGGGTAAGAGTTTCTTTTTCAGATTTCTAGCTCAATTCAATACAAATCTTATGAATGTCATAGTGGTTCGAATGCTATTCAAGTAAGAGACTTTCAATCCAAATATCATAAAAATCGATTGAGATTTGGAAAAGTTATGGCTATTTGTTGTTTTTCGACGTGAATATTGTAATTTTTGGTCAAACTTTCGTTGCATGGAACCAATTGAAGATAAAATCTTTTTCAATATTTTATGTAAGGGCGTTTCTAGGCCTATCATAAGATTGCTTTGAAGTGTATTAGTTTTTGCATAAATGCTTGAAAACAAGTTTTGGCCCATAGTGGGGCAAAAGTTCGAATCAGCGGGGCAAAAGTTCGACCCATGTATAAAATCACGGAAAAATTTTCAAATTGCCTTAAATCCACATATTATCTTCAAATTTAGTTAAATTTGTCTGATCGTGTGAAAACTGTCACCAAAATTTTACATTTCCACTTAATTTTGCGAAAAACTGCTATTTTTGAGTATATTACAATCAACTCGGTTTTGGGCAATTTTTTGATGAAAATTTAGTGTGTATTTTTCGTCAAACTTAAGTTTACGACTGGTGTAAAGCATGCCTGTCATAAAAGGATCGATATTTTGTGTTTTAGACAGCGAACTTTTGCCTCACACTAGATTCGAACTCTTGCCCCACCGGTGGGGCAAAAGTTCGAATAAGACAATCAAATTTGAAACTGTTATAACTAAAAATAGGTAAATATTTTGACACAAGTTTGTTCAGCAAAATTATAGCCAATATGTTGAAGGTTCACTGTATGGTATTTGTTTTGTTTTAACTGCTATTATTTTCCAGAAAACTTTGATTATACAACTAAGGTCGAACTTTTGCCCCACCTTACTCTACAATTTGGCTAAACGTACTTATGTCAAAATTTTTCCCATTTTTTAGTTATACACTGAGGCAAAAATACTTAGGTTTTCCATACACCAAAACTTATGAACCAGCCAAATTATGGTTTCATTGCACGCTTAAACATTTCGAAAATGTGATCATAACTTTCATAAGTGAGAGCTTTGAATTCTTTAATAACAATTACTTGAAATAATTATCATAGCAATCGCTAGAAGAACAACTTCGCTTTCGATGTTGGCTACAAGTTAATCGTTAACTGATCACATGTTATCAAAACATGTCGATTTTTGAGCACGCCTGAAGTAAAAGGTGAATAATATTATCGATTGATAATTCGAATTAATTTATCATCATTGCGTGTATTATCGAATTTCATTGATTGACTTATGAAATTTATTACTGAAATTCTTCACCAAAATCATAAGTAAAACTTAAAAATTTCAACAGTAATCGTTGTGGCGCCAAATCATAATTATTCCTTAAGAAATTCTTAAGTTTTTTTGCCTCAGTGTACGACAAATGTAGCATTAGGGGTACACCTAAGGTAAAACAGCCAAAGTATGGTGATAAAATCATGAAATATGTAAATTAACGTACTGCTCGATAGATTTCAAATCCTTCTATCATTCAAAAGTATGAACACGATCCATTTAGAATTCCCCTGCAAAAAGCCTTGCACCAATTAGCAATTATAAAAACACTGTTCCTTTAGTCCACAGGTCTCTAAAGAAGGTTCTATTTCTTTGGTTTTCGTTGAAGTTTTCCCAGATATGTTGTTCAAGCTTTCTTCTTTTATTCAGAAATTATTGGAGATATTTAAGTAAAAAAGAGCTTTCCCTATAGAGATCTCTGATTAGTTTTTGAGAAATATCATATGAAAATCTGCAGGACAGAATACCTGTAAGGCTCTCCAGAGAGATTTCTGGTCCATGAGAAAGTCTTGAAGGATTATCCAGAAAAATCGCAAGACCTACCACTACCAAACAATACAACGAACTGAAAAGCGGACTTTACCATAAGGTGATGCTAAGAAGGAGAAATTGAAAGGTACAAAATATTCAAAATCTATTTAATGTTTATTGAATTGATTATGTAGTTACGATAGTGCAACCGAAGCCATAAATGCGAAACTGTATGAGAAGATGTTTGAATCATTCACAGATGCTTCTTAATCAAAAGAAGTATACGCTTCATCGAGCAAGCGATTTTCGATCACTTGGGTCCGTTCATCAGAATGAAAAGTCTTCTTGTAGGTCTAGTGAACGGATTTGAAAGTTTCATATTCAGCTGAACAGCGACATCTACATTGTTTTCTGAACCTAGTCATATCGGAGTTGTACCATAGGGTCCCAATTATTATCTTCTTCGAAAGTTTCCATAATGTAGGGTGTAGCCAACTGTGCAATCCAAGTTACTCGAAGCTTCAATGGAAGGAGAGTATCCAAGGGGCCCAGATAGCCGAAGCGATAAATGCGCAGCTATTCAGCAAGACCAAGCTGAGTGTCGTGGGTTCAAACCCCACAGGTCGAAGATCTTTTCGGATTCCCAGGGCATAGAGTATCTTCGTACCTGCCACTGTGCCACACTAGGGCTATTCAAATTTTAAAAATGTTTGAAAATCCTATCTCCTATATGCTCCTTACCATCCTTACCATAAAAATAATGTTCTGTCAAAGTAAGTACAAAGACAAAGTAGATTTATATGGAAATTACTATGGAGAAATTTTGAGAAATGTTCCAAACACGCTAGTACTGTAATGTAAGTAGAAACTTATCATCCCATATTAAAAACTCATTCTTCAAACCTTAATGAAGGATGTTGCTGAAGGAACAAATCCCTTTTAAGCTAATTTTGTTTGAGATTTTTGTACATGTTTGCAGGGCTATAGTCCCATATAAAGCTAAATAATACGAATAAAACAAACTCATGAATATCTCTTCCGCTATCCGTCGGAATGAATTTCTTTCTTCAGCAAATTTATTTATTATGGTTTGAAGAATGAGTTTTTACTATGGGATAATAAGTTTGTACTTACATTACAGTACTAGCGTGTTTGGAACATTGCTCAAAATTTCTCCATCGTAATTTCCATATAAACCTACATTGTCTTTGGGCCACCTTTAAATCACCACCAAGAAAGCTGAAAATTTCACAGAACACTATTTTTATGGTAAGGATGATAAGAATCATATGGGTTATTAAATTTTTAATTTTTTTTAAGAGGATTGTGCTACTTTTCCTCGAATGTCGTTTCCCCGAATACCAGTTTCCCGAAAAGTGTGGCCAGATAGGGTGATGAACTAGAAAGAACAAATCAAACAAAAGAATGAAAAATTTGATTATTCTCGACTGATCACATATTGAAAAAATCTGTGGACAGTAACACTCGAAAGAACTGCCAATCAAATAAAGAAGGGTGTACATCCAATGATCGTTTAGTTCACCGCCTTGTAAAGCAAAAAGTTATGACAAGTTTGAGAGCTAAAAACTATTCGAGGAAATAGGCTGTTCGGGGGAATGGGCTACTAGATATTCAGAGAAACGACATTCGGGGAAAAGTAGCACAACCTCTACACGATATATTTATGCAAAAATGGTCAAATGATAAAGAAAGATCTCAGTTAATTACTGTGGAAGTGTTCATAAGAACACTAAGCTGAGAAGAAACATCCATGAAATTTGGTCGCAATTTATTCAATACAAATCGCACTGTTTGTTGACTGGGATACTTTAAAACGCAAAGTCTGCGTTACATTCAAGTGTTCAAAGTAGATGTAGCGATGTTTAAAAATTTTCCTGAGCTTCCCTGCCTGATGAATTTTGAAAATATCATTCTTGATTTTTTATTTATATATTATTTACGAACTGTTAATATGGTTCGTAAGGAGTTCGTTAATTGAATCAGTTCGTAAAACGAGGGGCTTAATTTTATTAAATGAAGTTTTGGATGATGTATTAATAGGTTTTCAAGGCGTTTCTACAAAGAATTCTCAAAGAGATTTCATGGTTTCTAAAGAGTTATCAGGAGCCTTGATTCAAGCAAGACATTTGTTCGAATTGGTTAGCAAAAGGATATCATTTGTTCCGGTAGCGCTTTATTTCAAATCACGCAAAATCGACCCCACCTTAACCGTGAACTGCATGCAGACAGCGCAGCTTACACGATGGTGATTGATAAATAATTTAACTAAGGCACCGCAGATCGACCAGACAGGATTTAAGATTACATCAGCAGTTGCATTTCCATAGCTAAAGTAGTTCTGTGACAGTGGCAATGAAAAAACGTGGAATAGTCAACCGCATTATCCAGAGCAGGATTTTACGTGGGTACCATTTAGTGTCCGGTTCTAAGCCTACCACAACCACTAACTGTAAAGAGCAAGAGTATAGAATTGGAAAATGTTGGTGCTTGCTCTGTAAGCGGTTGTTCAGTTGCCGTATACTTGGGTGATTCAGAACGATAAGTTGCAAGCTTTCAGCTGTGCACTCCGGCAGTAAACCTTCAACTCAGCGGGACTGAGATGGCGTGTTTTGTTAGGAATTAAACCAATTATTGATTATCAGAACAAACAAGCCGCCACGGCAGATTAACAACTTTATACAGTAGAAATAAATAACATAATAGCTCTTACCGCGCGATGTATCAATGACATCTTCTGTTGTTTTCACTGAATGGAAAGCATCACGTGAGCAATTCAAATGAAGATACAAGCATGATAATAACCTCTAACTGTAGGTTAAGTGACGACAACCTGCGGTAATTGCTTATTGATTCCGTTCGAATTAATGGCTTCTTCCGTAGAGAGTTTGGGAAATCGAAGAAGTTATGTTTCAATTTGACCACCATTCCCGTAATAAACAGGACGAAAGAATAATAAAGATGAACATTTTAATCAATGGATAACAAAACTCTGAATGTCAAGTGGGTATCTAATTACAAGAGGCCTATGAATGCTTTGAACATTTTTGTCGACTAGCAATATTTTTATGACTGCACAGTAGGGGGCGATCCCCTTGTACCGGACAGCAACCAATACCGGCCAAAGTCGAAAAATTGAGAAATCATGGTCCAATCAAGATGGTGTATTAGTAGAAAAGAAAGCTATTGTGAAGACTAATGTTTGCGTAGAATAACACATCCTTGAAATATGCATGCCTTTTTAAAAAAGTAGACATGTTTGAAAATCTTAAAAAAAAATTGACGTATCGCTATCATTTTGAGCCTACTAAAGTAATTATTTTGAATATGACAAAATACTTTGGATCACGCAAGCATGATCGAACATAATCCTAATTTGATAGTAAGAATGTATTTTGTACCATAATTGAACTAAATGTGGACAAATTACAATTTTGGTTAAGCACCTCCTGTCCCCCAGTTTCGGACAGCTTGATTTTCTATATGATATCTTTGTAATTATTGCACCAGTATCTCAAAATATATTAAATTTTCAAGGATTCCGTCGATCATGGTATCAAACATGCAATAACATTAAGAAGAATGAACATTCAGAACAATATCGTAAAATGTGCTACTTTTCATCATATATGAAAGAGGTTTTTGATAGACATCTTGCAAAATAAGAAAAACTCAAATTGTTCTTATAAATGTTGCAAATGCATTGATATACTAAAACAATCAATGATGTTCAAATTTACATAATTCGAGGCATTTCCAGATTTTGTCCGGTATTGGGTACCACCTTTCAAGATCGATCAATTTGGTACTAAAATACATCATCAAAATGCAATGTCAAAATTCATATGCATATTTTAAAATTTATTTTTGTACATTATAAAAACGATAATATTTATCATGAATGAGTAACAGAAACACATAAAACCAATATTTTTCGAATTATGAATTTAATGGCTTAAGTGTCCGGTATTGGGGGATCTCCCTCTATACGTTTTCTACTATACTTGGCAAAGTACAAATTAAATACACTTACGGCTCTCTCCGTTCAATAAAAATGTACAAAATTATTGGATTACACAGTTTTATAACAAAAAAGGTGTTACACGAATTTTAAGTTCAATGAGTACTTGAAAAATGACTTCAGTGCTGAACCAAATTGTTATGAACAATCAACTGTATGGTATGTGAGAATTTTGTAATATAACCTACAGGTTGTTAAGTATTGTAACTATACAAATATTGCTTTTTCCTCATCCATTCGTTTGGAAAAAAATATATTATTATTATTATTATTTATTCATAGTACCATAACTTTTACAGTACTGGGTGCCTACATCAAGGTTTCAAAATTCTTTGTGTTTCAAAATTGATTGACGTTTTCATTTGACAAGCATCGGATTACTTTGTGGTCTTCGAAATGTTTCGACATCTTTTAGATGTCAATGGGCAACCAATGGCGATTTTTCTTTGCAAAAATAATTTTCCCCATAGTAAATCTAATGCAAACTTTGAATGGCTGGCCACTATAGTTTCACCGATCGAGCTGGAATTTACAAAGTTGTTATTAGCATTAAGGTGAAGGTTCATTGAGCACGTAAACATAATGTTGCCACCCACTCGAACCACCCGCTAAAGCACCCTCTCGAGCCACCCAACAAGGCGGAGCGCAATGTTATGTGCGTTGGCCAAAAATCAATCATCATGTTTCATGTATACCTCCACCAACAAAATTATGTAGGTAGTATTACTTGCACACGTTTCATACAAAGGTATTATTGTCGATATGAATTCATCAACAACTTCATAAAAACTCAAAATCACAACTTATTTCATTTGGTGGTGAAAACATGTTTTTTGACCAAAATTATAAGCATTTTTCACACCATGCGTGTGTTGTTTACTATTTTTGGCAGTTTTCTCCTCTCTTTTCTCGCTTCTCACGGACGGAGAAAGTTGCCATCAGTATGCATTTGAATTCTACAGTCAATTGTACTGTATAATATCTTATATTAATTTTTTCTGTTCAATTGCGTCGTACATTGTTTTTCTCACGCATAAAAATGTTTTGCAACACTTGTTACATTGTACCTTTTGAGTATTGTGAAATTGTAAAATACGTGGTTGTAGCAAGTGTATGAATATCCAAACCATTCTAATTGCAAACATAAAAACTGGCATCACTTCCAATCAGTGAGAGCGGCGCATCCGAATCATAAACAATGTTGGCTCAGTGAATTCGCGTTCCGGTGCTGTTTTCGAGCACAAATTGACTAATATAAGTGATTTATTGCTCCCAGGAGCATCGTGCGTGAATAATCAAAGTGTTTCAAGTATCGCATTAGATTTTTGAATTGCTACGGTGAGTAGAAATACGATTAAAAGTGAGTTTTAGAACGGGCACCGAAAAGCCAGCAAACAATATCTCGGTGCATGAAGAAGAAGTGATTCGGAAGTGCGTGGTATTTTACAACACAAATCACAGCAATAACTACGTATTTGCATTCAAAAACTGGTGATTTGTGAAAAACATATTATGGAATGCTTTCAGTTAAGAAACCACCGCTCTACAATAAGGTTAGTAACTTCAAACAATCATTTTTTGTGATCGCTCTCCAAAACACTGTGAGAAGTGTGGGAGGAGGAAGCGGAAAGCGAAGGGGGAAGTAAGGTGCCATATTAGAGGCCATTTTGGTACTCATGGGGATATGTCCTTAAGTATTTCGCACAAATTCGAAGGTGGTACAGTCCTAGACCATTGTATGAGGGTTGCCTCCTTCCCGTCCATTACCAAAGTCAGAGATTTGGGACTAACCTCCAACTCTTAGACAAGATTGACGCATCCTCCAATAATCGAGAGCTGTCCTGGCCACGTCCTTGCGGAAGCTGGGGAATGGGAAAGGATGATGGATTGAACACCTACTTAAGAAAGATGCTGAGAACTCTGCTTAGGTGTTATGGCATATTGTGGATTGTTGATGGAAAGGGTAGTGCCATAGGATACGTTCGGTAGACGTTCTGGCCGACAAATGGTTGATATTTACGCATTGTGATTATGCGCTGCTGATTAAAACAAACTCACCAAATTCCTTTTTCGAAAATCCTCTGCAATCTGTCACTCATCTAATAATGAACGATAGCGCAAGCCGTAACCTAGCACTGCCCACCAAAATGCTCGCACTGCAGTTCTTAATCCATCCCGATCCGCGCATCCACAATTTTTGAATCAACACGCACGGGAGGTAAAAAAACGAGTCGTGAAAAACATGTTTCCACAGAACATTTGCACGTGGCGTAGCACCATCCGCCGAATCTGATTTTCACCAGCGGAACTTAAAAATGATTGTTGATGATTGTTGCTAATTCATCTTACGATTTCGAATCAAAGAAAATCAGTTGGTTTTGCACTGACACAGCTGAAAAAGTATCATCATACTTTATGCATGTCAGCGCGTACAGTGATACTTTTTCAAGTCAATATAAACTATCAAGACTGAGTTTTATCACTTTGAATTGCAAGCAGCAAAATCATCATTGCTGCCAAAACGAATGACGGGCTACTTAGCCTTAATCATGCCCCATGCTAATGTGCATTTACTAAGTAGGGAATGGTAAGTGTAAATAGTTGATTTCAAATATTTATCTTCTGCGTTAGATTGCTAATTTGCCAAAACATCAATTTATAGTACAGTAGAACAAGTAAAAAGTGAGGTGACGAATCACCTCGTCTCTTTAAAAGCACTGTATGTTTGAAATTAACGCTCTATCTGAAAGCTGAGAACTAATATTGCTGAAACTCGTTATTTGCCCTAAATTAATAATTTACAGTTCGTAAGAAACGATCTTTAAGTTATCGCAAATCCCTTGTTAAAAACCATTGAAAATTGTATATTTGAAATTCTTTAGTTGAATGATTGTTAAGATCAATATTTTATAAATTTCAATTTATTTTGAAACTGCGTTAAAAATTTTGATCAAACTTAGCTCTTGAATCTGCAATACATGCCTTCAAATTAACTATTTTTATGAAAAAAACATTCTATGCAGTATCGTACATGTGAGCAATGAAAGAAATATTTGAAGACAGATGGATGATGAATTGTCGTTTTCAAGACTTGGATAAATCATATTATCACATCATTTGCGAACTCCCCTAAATGCCTTATTAGTCAAACGATTGAATTATACCAAGTCATTCCTAATCGCGACTCGAAACCAACCAGTAATTAATCGCTGTGCAGCGTTGTAGCGTTTGATTTATGAATATCAATGCCCGCGTATCATGGTGCATTAGATCAATCAGGCAAAACAATTTTACCTCACCCACGATCTCGAATGGCACTAGCAGCGTTGGTCTGTTTATTGTTGGCTAGCTAACCGGTGGCTTAGCTTGGCAAGTTGCAATCAGGTTCAAACCATTACCACCTTCGCAGAGAGCCAAATAGAAACTGCATTGCGAGGTCTACACATTTCACAGTACCAAAAGAATCTGGTACTATTATAACAGATATTTATTCATAATTTCTTCGAAACTCGTTTGTAAGCCTACTGGACGCACTTAGCGGAATTTGAGGTAAGTGTGTCACTAACAATTTCTTTCTCACGCCTTCGATCGACAATTTTCTTTTTACGACAAAAGTGCTTGAACAAACAATGTTGATTATGGTTATGAATGACACTGAAGATACTGAAGATTAATCCTCACATAAGTTCTGCAAATGATATTCCATTGTCAACATTTCAATAAATTTGTTCAATTCAGCAAAATTGACGAATTACTGTAAATAATGCAGAATTGCCTACGTTTGGGCGTATTCCGTGATTTAATAACTTTTTTATTTTAAAGTAACTCGAAAATCATAAGTAAGTGTTTGAGCTTCATGTTCGGCTGCAGAGGCCATGAATTTGATTAGTAACGGTAGTTTAAACATTACCGAACATGGTTCACATGTATGATCAATGTTACTTCACTTACTCACTTCCTTTTTAATAAAGTTTTATCCAATTTATTAGTATAAATCTGACTCCAAATAAACTTGTTATTATAGTTTCGACTACAGACGTCATGTGAGAACTAAATTAGTCACTGATACCAGATTGGGCCTTGAGCATTTTTTTTGTTTATTGGACCTCCTCAGAACAGAGTTGAGTTGAAATTTATTCTTAAATGTGTTCAGATTATTGTGGTTTCACCTAAGTAATTTGTTGGCCTTATGGGTACTGGTAGTTTCAAAAATTACAATTTGTTAGTCTAACTACTATTTACAATACTACTAAAAGTTTGATAACCTAGGGTTGGGGAACGAGTTCCCGGATGACGTGCTGTTTAGATTGTTGTCAACGAGCCCTATATCTATCTATCGAGTCAGTTGTTCTCATTCTCCTTTGGAGCCTCAGTTGGAGAGTTTTGGCGCAGCTCTTCCAGATTGGTACACCATATTCAATGACCTGTTTGTAAACAACAACTTTGTTCTTCAGAGACAAGGCTGACTTTCGGTTGATCAGTGGGTATAGTACTTTGATAAAGTCGTTGCATTTGGTGACCATTTTGTCAACCTGGTGTCTGATGAGAAGCATACTGTCTAACAATCTTCAGCCGGAGCAAGTCTGGGGGATTGGGAATAGGGGAAGATACAGATCTTCCAGCTGTTCAAGTAATCTGACAAGACATTCAGGCCTCTCTGGAGTCGGGATGTTGAGGCGAAGTAGCCCGTCATTCGTTTTGGTGACTCCCAGATCTATACCTTATCCCACTAACCCAATATCCTTTCCATCACAACTGTGGAGATGCAGAGGTGATCTCGGTCTCTAGTAACAACGGTTGTCGAACTAACATTCCTTCCCTTCCCCGATGACCGTAACGACGTGGCCGGCGCCGTTATTGACTTTTAGATTTTGAGCTTTCGACTTGTGCACATTGAAGAATGGTAAGCTAATCCCAAGCCCCATTCATTAAATCTCTGTGCAACTTCGATTGTTCTGGTCAATCATGGAGTAGCAACTACGAATTGTGCGGTCATCTACCGCTGTAGACGACTGAGATGTCGTCGGCGAACAGCGATAGAGAGCCTCCTTCAGGAAGCTGAGGCATGTCCGAGGTGAACCGGTTGTATAGTAGGGGACCTAAAATACTACCCTTTGAAATACTTGCGGGGATGTTGAGTGGGTCTGAGTTGACTCTATTGAGGGAAACCCTGAATGTCCTGTCAAACATATAATCAGTGCTAGATGTTGATGGAACAGAATACTCAATTGCTTGTTCAAGGTCATGTTGTCGAAACCTGGGGCCTTCATGCTTTTAGACGTTTTGACCAGGCTAGATAATACTTTTCAACATCAGCAGAGTTCGGTGACATACTCTAGAGCAGCAAACGATCTTGGCAACTCGATCAATAGAAAGGGTGTTGCTCTCCTGACCAGTTTTTGGTACGTGCTGCTCTCAGGCCACGAAGATGGCCTCTTCGATGCTCTACAGCTGTCGGTCGATGTCTTTAATGGACGCCAGGAGAGCATCGTATCCGATATTGGCTTCGACACAGCGCTGGAATCGACCCCACTCGACCCCGTTCTGTCGTTGATGGTAGTTTGCTTCAGGCAGTACGTCGCGATGATTTTGATTGGTCTGATGGAGGTTTCTACCAGAACTGCAACGGCTTCGATGACTTGCAGCTGGATGCCCGGCAGCAAGGTGCAGTTTATGTTATTTTTCCAAGGCAATCGCAACGCCTCCTCGTTTGGAGCCACACCGGTCAAACCGAAAGTCTGGGATGAAGACGTTAACTTGAGGCTTGAGGTTAGTCTACGTAATTATGACTACATCGATAACTTCTTGGGCTAGGAAGGCGGACAGTTCCCGGTTTTTGCACTTTATGGAGCAAGCGTTGCAGTTAAGAACTCTGGTGATTGCTTTACGGTCCATATTTTGCGAAGAAGGTTTATTTGTTCTCGTTTAGAGCGGCATGCTCCCAGCCGCTCGAACAAGTTCATAGTGAGCTTGGTGACTACCTACGGGGGATAGAGGGACCCATCGTCTAGCGGGTCGATGGTTGTGGAACGTCCCTAGTTGGACCAGCCGAGAGGTAGACTGGGGGGCGGTAGGTTCGGTACTTGGTACCAGAGCCACGGGATGTTTTCCTCGGTGAGCGAGGGAAGAGGAGATCGCCTGGTCCTTGATGGATGCTCTCTTGCGGATTTCGATGTACTCGGCACGTTTTGGGCAGCTTCGGTGACTGCCGACTCTCGTCCATCGGGGCCATGTTACGGCTAGGTGCGCGCCGGCGCAATTGCCGCATCATAGAAGCATGTGGCATTTCTTCGCCCCATGGTCAAGCGCAAGGCACTTGCCACATTGCGTGACATCCTTCTTCGTTGGCCGGTATTTCTCCCATGCGACCACCATCTGGAAGAGGTGCCGGACCTTCGCAACGTCTGCCATTGTAGCGGAGCCCTTCTCAAGATGCACCAGGTACAGCTGATCTCGCCGAGTGCTTCCTAGTTCCCTCCTGATTGGGAACACCTTCTGGGGCTTCAGCTTACCGACGATCTCTTCCGGGGAGTGTTCCGGCAATCCGCGAAGGAGCACCTTGAATGGTTTACTCCCGGCAGCATCGTGGGTGTAACACTCTCGACGCCTTTCCGATAGGTGCTGGCCCATCGGCGCTGGTGGTGCAGAGGATCTTCATGCCGGTACTACATAGCTTGACGAGCGGGAAGATTTACCAAATTTGCCAGTTATGAAAAAAAGTAAATTTGACCTATCTTCGACCGGTTCCAAGGGTATGGGACTCCAATAAAAAAAAATATACCCAAGGACACAGCAGGTTTCATTGTCTTATTTAGTACTGATATGACGTCCGCAGTTCTACTTCTCTTTTTATTGGCATTACGTTTCCACTGGGACAGAGCCTGCTTCTCAGCTTAGTGTTCTTATGAGCACTTCCACAGTTATTAACTGAGAGCTTTCTTTGTCAATGTTACCATTTTTTCATTCGTATATCGTATGGCAGGTACGATTATACTCTATGCCCAGGGAAGTCAAGGAAATTTCCAACCCGAAAAGATCCTAGACCGACCGGGAATCGAACCCAGACACCTCCAGCATGGCTTTGCTTTGTAGCCGTGGACTCTAACCACTTGGCTAAGGAAGGCCCATGACGTCCGCAGTTGAAACTTTAAAAACAATTTGAAATGGAGTCAGATTTATATTAATTAGTTGGATAAAAGTTATAGTATGAACAACGAGTAACACATTAACATTTCCTCTCCATTTCCAATTGCCCTGCATTCGGGCGCAGCCGACGCCGGAATTGCTCAGTACAAATAATGTGAACTCCAACACTTGTACACTGAGGGTGCATCTAATCTAAAGTAAAATCCGTTTTGTACCTTGTGAAAGTATAGTTGTTCTTGAAATAACGAAGTGATATTAATGGTTCAATCGCCGCGACTTGATGTGTCAGTGAATCATCGATTTGTTTTCGGCGAGAAATAACGAAGTAGCAACTGCGGGCAGTCAATCATATTAATGCTCATGCTCAAATACACTTTTGGTGGTAATATGAGACTTTTCAAATTATTCTGAAGCTTAGTATTAATTATGATTACTTCTTTAGAAGTAGCCATTTTCAAGTTATTCTACGTTTACGGAAACATTAATTTTTAAAACAATGGAATAAACTTTCCTTGTACCATGCTATTCAAAAATAGACAATATTATAAAAATCCACTGATATTTGATTCTTCATATACAAATCGATAAAAATGCGTGAAAATAGAGCACTCTGCTTAATATTTTGCACATTGTACTCAGAAATATAGAGGAACATGGTGCTAAGTGCAAAGAAAACAATAATTGCTTGTTGTTGTAAAAATATGGAGTGGCTTATTTGTCCCAAACTTCGCTAGTATTAATATTATATAGTTTTTTTTTGTAGAAAAGAAACACTAACATGCACTTTGGAAGATCTCGATATCCGTCGGCTATACTCTTTGAGTCGTTGGACGTTTAAAATTAGCTCATCGTATCCTATCATCTTCATCTTAGGGCAGGCGGCGGAGAGCAACACAAGCTTCCTGCTGGGTGATGCTGCGCGACGGCTTCTGGGCGGGAGATCAGTCTTAAGCTGCTTACAGTAGTGGCAGGGGCGGCGGTTGCATTCAACGGAACGAATTGCATCCACGCGGATTTTTGGAGATTCTCGGAATTTGAGTGAAATTTATGACACACTGTTGCTAACGGGCCGAGCTGTTGGAAAACTCCCGACGGCTATAGAACCAATAATGGGAAACGCGGATTGTGGCTTATGAGTACAGTGTCGTTTCGGTTTTATCGCCATTTGTTACAAATATATTTTGAAATGTATTGTTCAATACGGTGTATAATTAGATTCAATTTCAAATATTTGGGAAAGTTCTAGATTTTAGACCGTCGAAAAAGAGCGTGATAAAATCGAAACGACACTGTATAACTAAAGGTTATCTTGTGCTTGTTATTTTATATTTGGTATCACCTTTGGAATGCATACAATCTTTCGCTGTAACCCTTAAATCTTTGCCCCGTGCTTGTGATGCACTGAATTATGGAATATTTATTTTTGTAACTCAACGCAATGTCCACGCTTCCAAAAACTGCAAAAGTGGAAAGGGCTTATACGATCAACGCATCCCCCGCGAAGTTCGGAAGAAAGCAGCTGGAAGCCATAATTTAAACTGGTGTGCTGGTGGTAGCGTTGGGCAAGTTTGACTAAAATATCGATGATACCGAAACGATTCAAATTTGAACTGTCGATTTAATACATAGATTTAATCGAATCTTTTGCATTATCGTTTTTTAATTGATACATTTTAAGATCATACGCTCACAATGAAACCAAATACAATAAATACAATTCTTGGGTTCAGTATCATAGTAACGTATCTGCAGTGATCGATTTCTCTTCATTTATGTTCTCTTTAATTGGTTATGCAAAACTTAGTCGATTTTCTTTGGATTTTGTAAGGCTGATTGAATAAGAACAACAAGAATTTCTTATAGAACCAAGAACATAAGTCTAGCCACGTTATTAGCGAAAAGGAACATCGATGAAGAGAATTGTTAGATTTTACAATGCAGTACGAATAAGAAAGTTGAGACTTTCTTACTGAAAAAGGATAACAGTTTACATCATTCATCTGGCCATGTTATTAGCAAAAGAGTAAATCGATGACTAAAAATTGATCATTGCAGTTGCGCCGTTATGGTATAAGTATTTTGATATGTAAGTGCTTTGATTCAAAAAATCGAATAATCGGTATATTGAAACATCGGTTCAAAATCGCCCACCACTAGTTGATAAAAGCGTTACACTCATTGGAAGCTCTGACTTCTTATGGAGTTGTGCGTGGCGGCGAATGTGGGGTTTGATCTTCTAAATCACATAGCATATAACTGTTATGGTTCATAACAAAAAATCAGTTCCATTTTGTAAACTCAAAAGATGCACAGGATAAATTGTAATAGCAGCCATAAATAATTATAAAACCAGCAAAAATACGACAAGCACTAAATACGTCATATTTGGTAACTGTCTTTGTCTATATGGCTGCGGAGCCAGGTATATTTATGCTAATTTAGCGAATCTACCAGGGTTACTCAATCACCTAATTGGTTATTCCGAAGTCATTCACTTAATGGTGTATTCAATCAAGAATCAACTTATGCATTCATTCGTACAATTCTTTTGCGAATGGATACAAAGGCCAAACATAAGTTTTTTGGTGGCCTTGCTCTAAAAACAGTTTTTTTGTTTTGTTTTTATTGATGTCAGTTTGTAAATGAGATTTATTACATATTTGAGTTGTGTGGTTAATAAGGTGGTTCAAAAAATCGTTTTTGCTCCACACCACTCATTCGACTCTATATCAAATTCTGAGTGTCCTCTCAAACTTTTAGTTCATTTGGAAGACAGCTGAGACTGCACAAGCCCTCCAAAGTTTGTATGGGAATCAGTATGGAAAAAGCAAGCATTTAATTCAATCGGTCACAGTGTTTGCCCATGTGCTCTTGAGGGTCAGAGCTACAGTCAGTGACATAAGTTAGTAACCAAATGCTGCTTTCCATATAAAATGCCCAAATTTTGGGTGCTGTATCTCAGCTTCTGGTAGTCCGAATTGGCTGAAATTTGGATTACGAACTACAAATAACTTGAAATTTTGCCTGTAAGAGAATTATTACATTGCAGTCATTTTTCATAGAGTTTCAGAGGGTTGTTCAAAGACAAAAGCAAGTAACCGAGAGACTTTTTAATTTAATTCGAAAACTGTAAATCATGGAAAATTGGTATGTTCTGCAAATTTGTGTAACTTCTGAAATTGAACAACTTTGTGGAACAGACCAACCACCAACAACTTACCGTCTTCGAATTAAATTAAAAAGTCTCTCGGTTACTCGGCATACTTGTGAAATTAAATTTTTGGTCTGAAACCAAAAAAAAAAAAAAATAACATCTTAAAACCCGCTAAAATTGAATTCATTGTAAACTGTGAAGATCCCAAGACTTTTCCATAAATTCAAGTCGATATGAATCTAATATTTGGTTCAAAAAAAAATTAAGCATATATATGAGGTTCGATCAAGTGTAAATTTCACAGTATACTTTCTATTTAGCTTTATTAGATTCTACTTTAACGACTTTACCTAATAAGGTCAATATTTTGTGTAACTAGATCAATATGTATTACGGAAAATGTAATATTTGGTCATCAATCAAAGTTTCAAATTAATCATAAAGACGATAGGCCGTTCTTCTGAGTTACGTTGTTGAAGTAGTTATTAACACTAAGCTTCTAATATTTCAACCAAAATTACTTGGAAACTTTCATGATTCACTTGGCATTAGGGGTTCTAGACGGTCAAATTGTCATAAACTATGAAATAGTAGATACCCCGCATATTCTTGTTAAGTATTTGTTTTGTTTGTTTATTGTTTCAAAAAACCTCCTGCCGAAGTGAATCAAAAATGTCAATAAGATGATCCAACGCCACACATTTATTTAAAGAAAGCATGCGTGATTTCATGAACGATTCAATAAAAACGATAAATTCTCTGAAGCATTTCTGCATAACTATTCTTATGTATTAACCCATTTATGTGTTTTGCAAGCATTCCCAAAAATGCTTCGAAATAGGTTTTGTCAAAATTTATTCCTTGAAACCATTGAAATAAACATTGCTAAATAGATGGTTAAAACCATGCATAAGAAAAAAAAAGTATATTCTAGCCAAGGCATGTCCGGCAATTTATAAAGGGCTGGTTTGAAAACAAAATCTGCCCTAAAAAGTATGATACATTTTTAGTCTCAAATAGAACATTAAATAATTATTCTTTGTTTTGCGTTTTAGTGTGTCAAAATTTATTCCTTGAAACCATTGAAATAAACATTGCTAAATAGATGGTTAAAACCATGCATAAGAAAAAAAAAGTATATTCTAGCCAAGGCATGTCCGGCAATTTATAAAGGGCTGGTTTGAAAACAAAATCTGCCCTAAAAAGTATGATACATTTTTAGTCTCAAATAGAACATTAAATAATTATTCTTTGTTTTGCGTTTTAGTGTGATTTATAGATTTTATAGATTTTGTAAAATTTTAAAAAGCTAATGTGCTTCATACGAGTATGGTTTGGTTAATAAAATTTTGAAGACAAAGCGAATAATTAGAATGCGTAATGTTCGACAATGAAGATACACATCTAATTATCCACCAAAAGATATGAATATTCCTATTAAATAAGAATGCACCAGATATTTAAATAAACATTTAAAGAATGAACCAGATATTTAAATGAACATTTAAACCTTTAGTTTTACAACAATGAATATACACCTTACTAATAATAACTTATGTCGTTTTCGTTTTTAAGAATTGGGTCGGTGATCAACACATAAACAAACCAACGTCAAGCAAATTGTAGTTCGATCGAACCTGATTCGGGTGATTCAGAACCGGTATCGCCATTTTAAACCTAGGTTCTAAAACATATTCGACATTAGATACTATGTATTACAAATTACGTGGAACTTTATGAAAGATTAACGTTTTTCACAAGAAAACCATTGATCAATATGTTGATATCAAAATGATGTTTTTCCGGCGATGACCTAACTTAAAACTTAGCCTAAATTGAAAAAAGACCGATTCATAATTCTGTTTAAAAAATTTAGCTCGAATTAGTTGAAAAAAGTGAATTTTTGACCAAAGTAAGGTACTTTAATTGAAAAGGCTTCAAAAAAGAGACTTCAAAGTGACTGGCTTCAAAAAAGTTACTCGCTACCAACCTTGCTTTTACGTATTTTTTTTCAATTGCGAATTCAAAAGTAATACCAATTGAACTTCAGTGAAATTTATGATGAAAAAATAGGTATGAACAATTTTTCTTTCAAAATGAAAGCCTTACACAAAAACTGCATTTAGAAAACTTGTTCATCTACTCTAAATCTACAACTTTGATGAAGATACTACTATAAAGCCATTTCTTTAAATTGTCAATTGTAAAAAAATGCCAAAAAATTGATTGGATTGAATTGGATTGATTCGAAAAATCAATCAAAAATATATGTTGAAGTTAGTTAGGCCTGAAGAACCGTTAAAATTCCATTCAAATCGTTTCATAAATAACTTTTAAGTAGCCCTTTTTGTAATGGAAATCGAAAAAGTTGCAAATGTATTGACCAATACTGTAGAGTAATTTGGGGCAAAAGATCACAACACTGTATGGGTTTGACATCTTATTAGGTCAGCTGTTCACAGTTATAAAAGTTGAACAATTTCATTAAAGTACTACGAAGTTATAAATGAAGTTGTGTTTTGAGTCGAATTGGCTTGTTTAGTGGTATACCGTTTTTTACATATTCTGGCTCTACGCTAAACATTGAGCCAGAACCAAAAATTTCATAATTTTCCGTGCCCTGGAACTATTTTTAAAACACGTTTGAAGTTAGTATGGAAATTACTTTTGAATCACCCCTCGGCAAATTTTACCACGGGACGAGCTGACATTATATTAATTGAAATGTCATTGAATCTACAGACTTAAATCTTCATCAATCATTTCTAATGTCAAAACTAAGATATTGAAGCGCAATAAAATAGTGTAATACTTAGAAAAATGTGCTCTTTTCGATAGAATTACGAAAAATTGTAACCTTTTGATAACTCAACAACCCAATTGGTTAGACCAATTTAAAAACATATTGAACAAGAGTTTTGTATGGTAAAAATTTGAAAAAAGCTATTAAACTCTAGTAGTTTCCTGAAGGGTATTTTATTATTGATTGAAGGTTGTTTATTAAGTGCGTAGTTCAGTTTTAGGGCAAAAGTTCGCACTAGATATTCAAAGGAAACAATCAAAATATTTTCAGCTGCTTACATTTAAGTTGAAAATGCAAGAAAACTACTAAAAATTGATGAAACGTTTAAAAGAAATACTTAAAATATTATGACAAAGCATTTTTACTAAACTTAAGATGAAAGATCTCTTTTTGTTGTATTCAAAAGAGGGTTTAATCTGAGCAGAGTCTCAATAGAGAAATATAGATTTGAGTAGCTTGTATCCACTGAGTGGATACGTGTAACTGACACTGAAGAAGTGGTAGTCGAAAGTCGCGAAATTGTTAAATATACGCAATTAGGGCGGAATTAAAAGGTGCAAGATTCTCAAATCTACATTTTTGATTGACCAAGAAAGATCTGTTATTCTAGAAATTGTTGCCAAATGGAAAAGTACGTTTTTTGTATTGTAAAGCATTTCGTGATACTCAAGCAAGTATTCGCAATACCATCTCCTCTTTTTTATTATGGTGTCTTCCATGGCTCAGTTGGTAAAGTAGAGCCCCTTTAAGTATAATATTATGAAGAATGCTAAAACTGTTTATCTATCAAAAAATGTTTGAAAGGATTTTGTTTAAATTTTTAAAAACATAGTAATAGGGTTTGAAGGTACTATGTCGAGGTATAATTTGCCTTACATGCTGGAGCTAAAATAATATTAGTTCAATAGATATCTTCTGCGACAAGTTAAGTGTCAACCTTTACCCCGCATTACTCTAGAGTATCGCAGATTGCGTTTAACGTGCAAATCTTATCTAAATGGGCTTCATATGGGCACAAAGTAATCAAAAGACACTAAGCAACCATAGCAAAGAAAATCAATCTCTGGCTTCAATTTTCTAACAGCTAATGACATACATATAGCAGTTATTACTGAAACTTATTTGAAACATGGACCCAAACTTAAAAGAGATCCAAACTTTTTTGTTTATCGCAATGATCGACTGGATGAAGCATGTGGAGAAATTGACTCCCAATAAGTCAAAATTTTTTAATGCCGAACATCGCCTTAATGCCAAATATGAAACTCTGAAAAAAAATTGTTTGCATGAAACAATATAAAAATTTCCTCAAAACTAGATTTTTTTATATTTTTTCATGTTTCTGAAAAGTTGAAAACTTAAACTTCTATTCCATAAAAAAAAGATTGGAAATCGGTTGAGCTGTTCAAAAGTTATGATTTGTTTTGAAAATAAAAAGTCTATTCCGCTGAGACCTACAGTGTGTGCCGATGAAAAATGACAGATTTTTTATTTTCAAAAACATATATCTCCAAAAATAAAAAAAAACGTACATTGCTGAAAATTTGACAGTAAACGTAAAATTTACTGAACTTTCAAGAAAATGAGAACAGCATAGCCTCTTTGGTCCCGAGGCCTTCAAAACACCAAAAACGGAATTTTTTTTATGTAAAAAAAAACAATTTTTGTGATTTTTTTTTATTTTTCTTGAAAAGTCAAAATTTTTAGCTTTCATGCTGTCCAAGAAAATTGAAAATCGGACAAGCGGTTCATAAGTTAAATTAAAATGAAAAAATATTTGCAAAATCGCGATTTTTCTGGTCACTCTAATAAAAAATCTAAAAACACGTGTATCCTTATTTCGGAGAAGGAACAAAATTGCAAATTTTCACGGAATTCAGTGACCCACTAGATCGGTTTTTCATGGAATGGCTGTATTATTAAAAAATAAAAAATGTGAAAGCTCTTAGCAATGATGGAATTTTTTACATCCTTATCAAGAAACTTCCGGCGAGTAGCATATCATTCTTAGCTGATATACTGTTTTCAGTTGTCACATTTTCTTGACAAAATGAAAAATGCTAAAATTGTACCAATTTTAAAACCAGATAAAAATCCCACAGAAGCTTCCAGATATCGTCCAATCAGCTTGCTTTCCTCCATCAGTAAACTTTTTGAAAAGGGTAATTTTGAACAGAATGATGGTCCACATCAACGAAAATTCATGTTTTGTCCATGAACAGTTCGGATTTCGACATGGGCATTCGATTACTCATAAACTTTTACGTGTAACAAATTTGATTCGTTCCAACAAATCTGAAGGCTATTCTACTGGTCTTGCTCTTCTAGGCATAGAGAAAGCATTCGACAGTATTTGGGATGAAGGCATAATTTTAAAATAAAAAAAAATCAATTTTCGAACATACATCGTTAGAATAATCCAAACTTATCTGTCACATTGTATACTTCAGGTTAATTATCAGAAATCCAAGTCTAAAAGTCTTCCTTCAAGAGCTGGTGTTCCTGAAGGCAGCATTTTGGGACCAATATAAACAATATTTTCACATCTGACTTACCTGAGTTTCCTCAGGGATGTCAAAAATCTTTGTGTACAAATGACACAGGCCTCTCCGCTAAAGGGCGAAGCCTGCGTGTCATCTGTAGTAGATTACAAAAAAGTTTGGATATTTTTTCTTCATACTTGCAAAACTGGAGTATTTCTTCTGATGCTTCCAAATTTGTTATGAGGAATTGAAAAATTTGCTGGAGAAAATCTGGATCCCATGAGAAACTTAGATGGATTCTAGGAATTGACTTTAAAATGCCTACTAACAGGACATTTCACTTGACTTTCACTGAATAATGGTCTAGTTGGGAAATGTATCTTCTCTGGACAGTGTAAAACGTATGCGATATTGTACTGTTCCATAAATTGACTGTATGCATTACAAATTATTGTATCCCAAACAAACTTCACAAGCACAAACAAACCTAATTATGCCCATATCACACAATATGATTGGAAGCCTTACGCCACATTATGATCTCACTTGATATCATCAACTTAGAAGAATAGAAACTAACACCAACAACTCACAATAGTTCGGATCTTCGGTCGTGGACCATCAAGAACAAAAACCATCCATCTCTTCACTGTAGGAGAACCACTTGTACAGAAAGGCGACTTGATTTTCCAAGTAAGGATGTGTTTCCCAACCTGCTCGTTCAATCACAGTTATTTCCAAGTCGAAATGCATTGGCTATGGGTATTCACTAATGGCTTTTGCTGCGCGATGATAGTTGCGAACTTGTGTGTAACTAGCATTGGTAGCAAGCAAAGCTCTAGATGGCACTCTCTCGACGGTGGTAATAAGATGCTGCATGCAGAATAATTAGACATCACTCAATGGAAGAAACGGTAGCCATCAGCACTTTGGTGTCAACACGCACTACTGCATACTTTTATACGCCAACCGCCATGTGGATGCATTGCTCGTAAAACCACTAGTGCTTCATTATGACACTGGGATGTTAAAACCTTGCTCGAGGGATATTCGTTAGGCTGTAAAACTTTCTCCACGTTTCGTGACGGTTTCACTGAGATCAACTACTCTGCATTGCAACGGACACTTTGACAAATCACGAACCGTTAATATGATCGCACATTTGGTTTAAAGAACCATCTTCCATCGGACAATAATCGCCATGAGATCTACGATCGTTAGAACCTGAACACAGTAGTTTTGATCGAAACGCGCGCGCGCAGAACTCTCCCGTGAGTTAACCGAAAGGCGCCCGCTAGCAACACACGATCGACAGGATCGCCCGCTCTTTCGCAAATGCAAACTGCGCTGCTGTATCGACCAAGTTTTATGTTGAAAATGCAAATAAAACATCGGAACCCCTGCTGTTGCTGCTGCTGGCTGACTCTCGCGGCTCGGCGGCATACTAGGGGAAATGGTGGTAAAATGACCACCTTAGAAGGATATCATCTGGTTTCTAATGGAAAACTATAAATTTGTATGTGATTTTATCGCACATCAGCGACATAAGTTCATGGAAACAAATTTTCATGTTTTTTTTATCGCAAAAAAATGGTGAAAAAGTTCATTTTACCTGCTCTAAGAAATGTTCATTTTATAAAGTGGCCAGAAATTAAATTCAAAGGGAACTGAAATGAATACAAATTTCATGTTTAAAGTACGTCCTGACCGAAGTACTAGTATAGTTTTTATATAAAAAATAACCTACGCCTTCATAGAGTTGCTTATTTAATCTCTACGTCATATTTAAAGTACAATACAGAAAAAAATGCATTATTTTCAGAAGATCACTCAAAGCACAATGAAAATCATCAAAAATGGCAACACTGCTGCAATTTATTGGAAGTTTGAGTGAGCCAAGAATTGTCAAATATCGAGCGGTCCTCAAAAACTGTTTTAGTTATAACTACCGAGGGGTCCATCAATCCGAATGCAGTTTCTTTGATTACTCGACCAGAGCTTTCGAGCATAAATTTGAACCTTTTGACAGATTAAGCGTAAATAGTGGGCCGGTCTCAGCGAAAATTGTTCAATTTTTTTCAAAATCCATTAAAAATCATGAATATTTGTCCCAAGCATATGTTTCCTATTAATATTTTATGGTAAAATACTAAAATATATTCAAAATAGGGATTTTGTGAAATTTAAAATAATTGTTTTATTTTTGATTTTTTCATGAGAAAACATTTTTTAACGTGTATATTTTTTTCTTGTAGCACAAACGGTTCACTACAACTTCTCTATAGAACCTTTTCTCCTAAAACTAGTTTTGAAGGCAGAATTTTTCAAACAAATGGAATACAAAAACTTATAGGCCTGACTGAAAATGCAGTCAAAATGATCGACTTATCTATGGAAACACTGTTTCTATGATACCGAAAACATGTTTGAAATTTAATCCAAATCAAAGTATTGGACACGATTTCTAACAATTTCGACTCATTCGGGATGGAATCCGTGTTTTCCGAAAAAATATCTTTGACTTATTGCAATCCATTACGACATAAAATCGTTTTTTTTTTAACAGAAAGACTTTTAGCCCGAGGTTGGTTCGTCTCTATGGGATTTTTACTTAGAAGGAGTTGATTAACAGAAAATTAGAATAATTTGCTACAAGATCTTATCGTTATTTTGTCATAAAATTGGACCAAATTAATAAAATTAATCGGAATGCCATCAACACGAATGCCACTACTCCGAATAACCCATAACCATAACCCCATATTTCGTAATCCCGAATCAGTGGTGTAAACAATCACGATAGTCGACACGTTTTCGCTGATATTCGGCATCGGTTCCCTTGAACATTCACAACACGAGCGATCAAACGAATGTCAGAAAGAAAAATGTCAATTGAATGCCTCTGAACACGATACCTTCGCTGAGGAGATTTGTTTGTTGTGTCAACTTTTCGTAATAAAATAGACACTGCTTACACTGTATGTGTGTCACATTCGACATAACAAGCAAGATCTAACTATTCTTGTTGTTTATGACTCGATATTTCAGAATTCTATGCTAAGCTTATGATTTATTCAAATGTCATCGACTTTCATTTCAAGTTTTTGAGTTTTTCGATGTTTATTCTACCGCTCGTGGTGTGTGTGAGACGTCTCTCACAGCGGAGGGATGAATGCGGAAAAAATGAATGCTGATCATGGCAACTAAATGAACGTCGCGCAAAATGTCGAATGTTTACAACACTTTCCAGAATACTGTAACGCCGAATGATGTACAATTACTTCGAATGACATTTGCCCGTGATAATGAATTCGGGGATGTGGATCGATCGGGCATATGGAATTCGGGGTGACGGCATTCGGGATAATGGGATTCGGGGCAATGGGGTAGAATCCATTGAAGGGGGCGAATTAAATTTATGAAATAATTCAGGCATTCTTCATTTGATACATTGAAGAATTCATCCAGTGCTTCAACCAGGATTTTTTCTAAGGATATCTACCAAAATTTGGGGCCCAGATAGCCGTAGCGGTAAACGCGCAGCTTTTCAGCATGACCATGCTGAGGGTCGTAGGTTCGAATCCCGCTGGTCGAAGATCTTTTCGTGAAGGAAATTTTCTCAAATCCCAGGGCATAGAGTATCTTCATACCTGCCACACGATATACACATGCAAAAATGGTCATTCGGCAAAGAAAGCTCTCAGTTAATAACTGTGGAAGTGCTCATAAGAACACTAATCTGAGAAGCAGGCTTTGTCCCAGTTGGGATGTAACGCCAAAAAGAAGAACCTATTAAAATTACTAAAGACATTCCTAGGAGTTCCTTCCAGTATTCTCTCGAGAATGTCCTCAATTCTCTACGGTTTCATACATGGGTTTCCCCCAAAAATTAAATTAAATTTCGCATTTTAGGAACTCATCAAGAATTAATGTAGTATCTAGTATTCGCCTATGAATTTATTCAAGATATTTTTACCATAAATTGCGATTTTTTCTAAGGATATTTCTCCAGACCGACTAGTTATATTTCTTCTGAATTATTCTATGCTATTTTTCCAATATGAATTTATCCTGATTTTTTTCCGAAAACTTTTCCAGGCATTGATTGCCAAGCTATAGTAGGAGAGGACCGATAAAAAACGGGAGCATTTTTAAAAGCAGAAACTTTTTATTTTTAATATTATTTATATAAATGAGTTTTCAACTCTGGGCTAGTTCATCCAGAGACTAAACAACTTTTAACTCATAAGTGACCATCTCGGGGATGGGATTTTAGCCCAGGTCCTTGGCGTGGGAGTCTTGGATGGTTCTCTAGATCGACTGTTGAAATAGTCATGAAGAAAATAATCAAACGAAACCCTTGAATTTCCTCAAGGACTTCCTTGAAGGACCTCGCATGGATTCCCTGGTGATTTTTTCTACAGAAAAAAAGCGTTGGATTTACCAGAATAATTGGTGTTGTTTTTCTTGCCAAAAGTTCTAAATGTAGAACTCACGGAAAATTTACTCAGGAATCTATGGAGTCTTACATAAAGATTTTCTCCGAGGATTCTTCCACAAATGAGGATATTCAATTTTGATTACCACATATTTTACAACAATATTAACAAGATCTCACGCAGCAATTTTTCCTTTCCTTATGAAATGTTAGAAATTTATTATAAAACTTTAGCAAGTTTATTTAGATAGATCCTTTCTACCAAAAATTTCTCATAACATCAAGTTTTTGAAGGAGTACTAGCTTTGGGATTCCGTTGATGAGACTAGAAATTCATGTAGAGTTTTCTTTAAGAATTCAGAATGATCTGAACAAAAACTCGCTCATATGTTGCTTTGTGAATTCCCTTAATTAGACTCTTAGGGATAACCTTTCGTCTGTTTGCAGCTTTGAAGGTGGCTAATAGATTCTATAGTATATAGTATTATATTCAATACAACATACATAAAAATTCAGTATATTTACAAGAGCTCTTTGCTAAAGATGCCATTGTCGCATTAGTATAAGTATCACGTGGCAGGTGCGATGATACTCTAAGCCCAAGGATGGTGGTTTCAGCTTAATCTACCTTCGTTATCAAAATCAAGACTACAAATAATGTATTTAAATTTCTGTGAATGATAAAAAAATTCAACCAGCAAGATGTTCATTTTACCACCAATTCCCCTAAAAGTTCCTAGCGCCGTCCGTTGCATCGAACATGCAAACGACAACGCTCTGTACGGTTCCTGTCGCGACCGTAGGTTAAGGTAAGCGAGAGAGTCTTGCTCGGATATTGGGGAGCCATGGAGACATTCATCACGAAGCCAGAGAGACAGAGAGAGAACCGACCAACGACGCTGCACAACAAATGACCACTGGTCATTTGGTGGCTGTGTACAGTGCACGCAATCCATCGCTTCGGTCAAGTTCTCTTGGCGGTTTGTTTGTGTATATAGGTAGGTGTATGTATAATGGTAAATTGAAGCCATGCGTACCGGAACAGCTGATCGCCAGGGTTGAAGGGTAATGCCAATAAATTGATTACAAATTTCATTGTCAGTACAACTTTAATATCTTTACTGTCAATGTTAACATGAAAAAAAACAGTCGTATAACAGTCCAAAAAAATCATCGTGTGTCTATTTAGCGACCGATTTAAATATTTGGTAATTAATTATCTTCTTGTATGTGTTTTTTAATTCATTTATTAGTATCATTCCAAACATTACATTTTGTTTATATTAAGGTGCTCTGTGATAGGCAACACTATCATCCTAATGCGGTAAAACTAAATTAAGCTTTTATTAAATTCTTGTCTAGCATACTTAACTTCATCTGACCAATTTATTGGATTGGAACCCCTCTCATCGTGACAACATGTCTACTTGAAGGGTTCAAATAAAGAGCATGTATGAAGAAAAAATAATCAAATTTTTTTTTTGCAATCGACTACTTCCTTTGGCGGAGAGGCCTGTGTCATACGCAAACAAGGATCTTTGACATCCCTGAGGTAACTCAGGTAAGTCAGATGCACAAATATTGTATAATATTGGTCCCAAAATGCTGCCTTGAGGAACACCAGCTCCTAGAGGAAGTCTCTCAGACCTGGAGTTCTCATAATAAACCTGAAGTGTACGATTTGACAGATAACTTCGGATTATTCTAACGATGTATGTTGGAAAATTAAAGTTCTTTAATTTTACAGTCAAACCTTCATGCCAAACACTGTCGGATGCTTTTTCTATGTCTAGAAGAGCAAGACCAGTTGAATAGCCTTCAGATTTGTTGGAACGGATCAAATTTGTTACACGTAAAAGTTGATGAGGGGTCGAATGTCCATGGCGGAATCCGAACTGTTCATGGGTAAAAATTGAATTTTCGATGATGTGGACCATCATTCTTTTCAAAATGACCTTTTCAAAAAGTTTATTTACCCTTCTTTTGAACACAGGCAGTCCTTTAAATTGCACTGTTAAGATATATGAAACTTCTCGGTCCAAACCGCGAAACGGTACACCGCGAAATAATACTGACCGCGAAATAACATGCCGCCAAATGGTACCAACCGCGAAATGTCGTGCCGCGAAAAGGCACTGCGCGAAATCGTATACCGCGAAGTGGATTACCGCAAAATGTTATACAATCATGAATACTTATTTTGAATTAGTAAAAATTCTGGCTGTGTTATGCCCAAGTAACAAAATAACACATTAATTAGCTTTACGTGCTAATATACAGCTGACATGCCCTATATTAGCCGTGGTGGTTTAATCCGTGCGAATTTATTTTATGAGATATTTATTGTGAAGTATTGAGAAGTTGAAAAGCTTTTGTTCCTCTAGATATTTCATTGAAAAATCACTCAACGAGATTTTTCCCTCATCCAAAATTTTAGTTAAATAAATAAAATACAAGGGGTGTCCCAAGCTTTTGAACGATGTTTTGCAGTTTATTGATTTTGACGAACAAGTTACAGAGAGTCAATTTCAAATACATTTGAATCAAAAACCCCCTGTCATCGAAAGTAACCAAATGAGTTCAAAGTGTGAGTGTTTTATAACTCAAAGGCATCATTTGAAATGATTTTTTTTTTGGTTTGGTTTTACCACATTTTTGTTTAAGGGTCAGTCAACTCTAACATAGATTAAAATTGATAGATCGAAAACTTGTTACACTAATCTGAGTTAGATTACAATTAGTTAGAACTCAACAAAAGTGTGTACGGCTTTCTGTAGGAAACTCTATTGATATTGATGCCTGGACTGGGTTTGGCATCAGATAAACATGACAGCATTTGTTGCGTTGCTTTGTATGTCTTGAAAGGCTAGACTTGAAATGGAAAAAACTGTATTTTCGGTAAAAAAAAAAGAAAACTGCTTATCTAACATGCGAATGATAGAAAACTCATCAAAACTAGCACATACATTAGTGGTATCACATACATCAAACAGAACACATTTAGTAATTCAAATATTATCATATTAGGCTGATACAAGAGAAATCAATTTTATCTATTGATAAGATGCCTAATTAGAAGGGTCGAATTCAAAAACTGTAATTTTCGGAATTTTTAATGAACATTGTAACAGCCTTAAGAAAGAAGTCTACACAGGTACCTATCACATATATATCTAATGACACTGATTCGAAATGGAAATAGAACAGATGTATGTGTGATTCTGAACAGCACATGTATTTGTTTCATTTGATAGCACAAATGCGAACGATGAAAACTACTGGGAATCAAATGTGAAAAAAAGAATCTGTACAATATAGATTAGTTTGCAATAGCAATACAAAACATCCGCAAACGCGATATGGTCAAAGTCTAAGAAACTCATGTTTTAGATACCGTATTCGAATGACGTCTCATAAGGGCAAAACTGAACCGGCGCAGGGAGTTGTCTCCTTCGCCCAATCCCGGGTGGTTCCCGCTGGCGATGTGGAAAGGCGACTGTGAACCTGTGACCACCAGCGAAGGAATCCTCAGCCGATGAGGCATTTTGCTAGGCGAAGCGTGGCCAGATTCACCGGCAGGATCGTCGATGGGTGAAGTGAAACCAGTGAGGGTGGTTTTAGAATGGGTGGGGTCTGTCACTTCGGTGGCAGACGACGAAGCGTTGGTGTTCAAGGACCCAGTGTCCAGAAGTACGGCCCCTGGGAAGGAACCGTGGATGCTGTTCACCAAAGCCCTCACATGACCGTAGCTTCCCTTGTGTTCCATACCAAGGCTTTGGGGAAATCGACCGATTTGATTGATTTATTTTTGATGGGTTGGGATTACACGACCTAAGTGATGTCATTGAGTCATTCTACAAACGTCGCAGTACTCATATTCGCGATTCAACACATTCGGTGATATTAACGAAAATGGAAGAAATACGATGGGTCTCTATTTGCAGAAACGTTCACTATGATCTCCTTGATAAACTTATCCTTTTAAACAGATATTTACAGTAACAGTCACTAGCAATAAGAAACAACTAATGGTATTGTAGAATACACATTCTGTAAAATATGGATGAAAAATATAGATAATAGTATATAAAATTAAACGCAATTATGATAATGCATGTTTTACTTATGATGCATATGAAAAGTGAATGAATGTGTTAACTAGATTTTGATGTTATCAAATACATATACTTCCGTGCACAAAGTTGGGTCATCCACCCACCAAAAATATGCAAAAGAATTTTGTCAAATTCATTGTGATTACACGTCTATTTATAACACTCTATGGTTCATTGAAAAATCAAAAAGGTAATCTTGTTTCATTGGTATTGTGCGCAAAAATTTATTTGAATTTTGCGAATTCACCAAAATTTTGCGAGTGCTGTTCTAATGCCACATTTACCTAAAATTTTGGTCAACCTGAATAAATTAGCCATGTTATTCAGTTTTTTTTAGAAAATGTCACAACTTCTTGTAAAATTTATAAATTTGTTTTGGATAAAAAAACCTACAAAATAAGATTAAGTCATTCTCTTTCGTATAAGCCTTAGCCTTTCAATGAGACGTGTAATCACAGAAGTATGGGCAAAACGGTTTTGTATACTTTCTTTGGGGGTCCTTTTACACGGGAGTGTAGATAGAGCACATGTACGAATTATGTTCTAATGTTCTGTCAACAGCGTGTAACTTGTAATTGGATTTTAGAGAAGCGACAACTATTTATACATTGTACAGAAATCCATATTGTATCGAAAGATCTAATCAATTTTGTACAATACGAGACATTTATGTATTATCAATCATTAATTTTATACTATTTTAACAGATAGATCACGTTGCACCGTAAGACGTAATAGAAAACCTGCACCACTAGAATCAATTAGAAAACCAAACATCTCAACAACGTCACAGTGCATACTATCACAATAAACTAGGACTAGCAAGCTCGATATGAATAACTAAACAGAACGTGTCACATGGCAACGATTTTGAATATGCCCTCGTTCTTTTCTGATGCAAAAATTGTAAAAACAAGTGGTAAACATCAAACTAGCTTCACAGGAACCCAATTGAGCATGGATACAGTTTGTAAGAGAATAGCCGTCACGGCGGCTGTTGTTGAACAACAGAAACACAACGTTCTCGCGTATAATAATAATTGGTTAATTGTTGGTTGATGCTGTTTGAAATCTCGGTGGACAGACGCTGCGAAGATGGCAGTGACTACAATGTATATGAACCATAAGATGATATATGTGCTGTTTCAAAATGTTGTAAATTTTGCCAAATTTCTAGTTTGATGATGAACGTAGACAAAAATGCAGTGATACAATGTGATGGTCGCCGGTGGTAAGCGACTATTACTGTTAATGAGATGTACGATGGGAAGTAGAATTTCAATCGATTATGAATCAAATTTACAGTTCTGAACTGAATCGACGTTGTACGGAAGCTGTAGCGTGATCAATCCAAGTCTCGTGGCCGACTCGCTCGATCAATGCAATTAATGCGTGTAACGATCGAGTTAGCGATTCTTTTGTTGGTGTATATTATTGGATTTAAAGTTTCAAGATCATGCAGATGGAATTTCTGCGGTAATTGTTGGCACTGCCGGTCAACCGCAGAGCAAACGCGATGTTCAGCCAAATTTGATCGGTTTTAATTGGTGCCGTTAGAGGTGTTTGCTTTGAGTGGCATTACAATCCAATGTCTGGAGTGGACATTAACCTTTTCCACTCATGGTAGCTTCGAAACTTCTCTGTTTTTACAAGATGCTACAAAGAACTCTAATAATATACTGTTACATAAATCTATTCTTGATAACAAGCATAAGTAATAAAGTGCCCTTTTTGTTTGCATTATAAAATTAAGATGAAGATGCATCGAACACTAACCTCGAATATTCAAGAGCACAAATATAGCGAACCAGACAACAGCGCGCTGAAAATTTGATCGATTGGTCACCACCAAAAGTGACTAGTGAGTAAAATTTTCAGCACAAACTATTTGTGCTTTGGAAAATTCGAGGATTGCTTCGATACATCTTCACCTTAATACCGTAAATACGCATTTCAGCGCTCATTGAATTATTATAATAACACCGCAATAAAAGATGTTAACATGTATTAGAATATCAAAATGTTTTGTATTAGAGAGAAATCTATATAATTGAATATTATGAATTTTGAAGGAAAACATGGTTTTAGGCTTTTCAAGGTGGTAAACATGAGTTTATCACTAATTTTATTATGGCAGATTGAAAAATGCTTCTTGGCTGTCATGGTTTGATATGCTGTCGTATTGCTAATGAAAGCAAATAAATTCCACCGATTGCTATAGACATGGCTCATTCTTAATCGCACCATGCTGAGGGTGACAGTTTCGGATTCCGGGCCGGTCGAGGATTTTTTCGGCTTCCCAGGGTACAGAGTATTGTTGTGCTGTTTTTTTTAATGCTGCCAGTTTAGTAATTCTACTTAACTCGGAAGAACAGCCAATATTCAAAAGAAGGGTGTTTCTATATGACAATGACAGCAGCTTTAATGAAAAAGCATGTTAATTGATTGGTTTATCAGTTTAAACATTATTATTTGTTTTGATGGTATTTCTTGAAAGGTTGATACCTATGTATGGAAGAAGGGTAATTTTCCAATGAAAATATGGACAGTCTAATAAAAATAATAAAAATAATAAACTCCCCCAGAATAACACAAATATGGACCGGCTGAAAAGTTTCCCATATTCAGCACAAAAATGTTACAGAGGCTTAAATGTCTTGCGTTTATTTAGTCTTAAAGTCTACAGTATTCCATTCCGATATGATCTGAAAACTAGAAAATTGGTCTCCATGATAAATAAACAGATTAAACTAAACTTGCAATAAGATTGTTTATAAGAATCTTACCCGTAAAAATTCTTGATCTGATAAGATATCTAGCGCAATTCATAACCTTTATCACTAGCTGACATATAGAGGATTCAACTATTTTGGCTGTAAATATATTTTTTATGGCGTATACGGAAATATGTCATATTAATGTGCTGCTAAATTAGCCTTTCACAAATCAAAATATCATATTTAAAAGCAAAGGCTAGTTTGATACATTTTTAAATATCAGGGTGGCCAGTGAATTTCTGATTTCAAATTCCCGGTTTTCTCCCGGTTATTTCCCGGTATTTTAAAAATTTTCTCGTTCGTAAATCTACATAAATAAAAATGGACTAGTGTTTGTATGTCACGAAATGGCGCGAGAATGGGTCAACGAATTTGAATGATTTTTTCTGCGTTTTGTTCGTCAAGGGTTCCGACGTGTTCGTATATATAAAAATCCCAGGCCAATTACTGGGAAAGTCGGAAAAACGAGAGTTAATGGAGCTGTCATTTTCTATAGGATGTGCCATAGCATTTTCCAACAGCCTACTTGATGGCAAGACGAAGTTTGCCGGGACCACTAGTAATGGATAAAAATCCTTATTTTGAAAAAAGAAACCGAAACAGATAATTTGAATACTGTAAAATCTGACCTGCAGAATTGGTCATTTGCAATTTTTCGATTTTTCAAACAACCGATTGTAATAAAGTCTTTTCGACATGTGGTTCCTCAAGCGATTGATAACCACGTTTTTCAGACTAAGTTTGAATTAAAGGGATTTGTTGTAATTCTGGTGTTATAGCTCAGTGCCTGAAGATTTATTTTCGTATTACCAAGCAGAAAATTGAACTTCAGAACATATTTTTCATATTTTCTGATAGGTTCAAAAATTAAAATGGTTCAACAAAGGCGATGATTAAAGCAAGAAATCAACAATTTATACCTAGTCTAAAGGAGTCAAAAAATGCTCTGCAAACTTCTACATTATGTTAAAATCTACAAACTTTTTCAGAACACATATTGTTATATAAGTTCTAGTGACTTTTGTACGGTACACCATACAGAGTTATAAAATTTCAATATTTATGTATAATTACAATAACTTTTCAAGTCGTAAAAAAACGATTCAGGTTATTTCTGAAAAATATTCACACAAGAACAACGCTAGCAAAGAAATTGACTAACTGCCAATTAAAAAAAAAATCCTGATAAATGCCAGAAAATAAATGCGTAACAGGGACATTGTAGGGAAAATAACTACTTGGTCACTTGGATTTTTTTCTCGGCCGAATTGTCTGAAATTTTGCAATAAGTAGTTCAATATGACGCATATTGTGGCCGAATATGAGCTCAGTAGCTTTTCAAAATCAAAAAAATAATGAAAAGTGCCAAGAATGTGAACCAGCTCCCTACCTGACTGATTTCATATCCAGTTCAAATCTAAAGATTAATGTTAATTTTAGTTGCTTCATATAGGATTATGATATCAATAGATTTTTTGATGAACTCAGTTGATTATACTTGAGATCCTCAAGCAAACTATTTTTCCAGTTGCAAGGACATGGCCAAGGTATTTCTCGGCCATACACCAATATGAAGCATTTTCCCGGTAGTAATTGAAATTCCCGTATATTTCCCGGTTTTCTCCCGGTGATATGAAATTCCCGCATATTTCCCGGTTTTCCCGATTTCCCGGTTCGCTGGTCAAACTTCCGAACGGATAACAGAAAAAAATTAAAACCTCATTATTTTTTTCAAAATAATGCAAGTTGAAGCAGTATACACAGCCATATCATGAAAAACCGATCTAGTGGGTCACAGAATTCCGTGAAAATTTGCTATTTTTTCCTTATCCAAATAGGATACACGTGTTTTTGAATTTTTTGATTAGGGTGACCATTTCCAAAATAGGGTGACCAAAAATCGCGATTTTGGATTTTTCATTTATTTTTTTAAATTATTACTTTTGTACCGCTTGACCGCTTTTCAAATTTATTTGACGGAATAAAAGCTAAAATTTTGACTTTTGAAAAAAAAAATATAAAATTTCACAAAAAATTGGTTTTTACATGAAAAAATAAAATCAAAAATTTCCGTTTTTTTCGTGTTTCGAATGCCTCGGGACAAAAGAAGCTATTGCTGTTCTCATTTTTCATCGGCACACACTGTAGGTATCAGCGCTTTAGACTTTTTATTTAAAAAAAATCATAACTTTTGAACAGCTCAATCGATTTCCAATGTTTTTTATGGTATGAAAGCTTGTGATTTCAACTTTTATTACCAACTAAATTAAGATGATAGTGAACACCTAGATATAAGAAATGAATGTAACGTTTAAAATAATACTAATAAAGAAATAAAAAAAAATAATCTCAGCTTTATTATTTTCATAAAACATGATCAAATTCGGAGGACTTGATCTAGATCATTTATTATTGAATTTTAAAAATAATGTTGGTGGGGTGTTGGAAAAACATGACCAATTTATTGAATAATCTAAAAACCAACAACAATAAACTTTTGGGAAAACTTTTTGCAATTGGCAGAATTGAAAGTTTGCTAAAGTTACCTTAAGATCGAGTCTTCTATTTATTACAGAGATGGTCGGGTTTCACTTTTTTCAAACCCGAACCAGACCCGTACCCGACTTATATTATTTCTTTAAACTGTTTGGTCCATAAAACTTTGAATTTTCGGTTCGTTAAATAAAATGTCTGGCATGGTAATAACGACCCTCCAGTATTAATTTTCTGCCGAGTGGGCAAACCTACGGTGGGTGTCATGAACCTCTTAGAATACGAAGGAAAGATCTTACAATTACAGGCAATCCGTTTTCTTTTTCTCTTTTCATTTCTTGAAAATACAGTCAAGTAAAAGTTACTTTGTCTGTATTTTGCTGACCCCAAATTCAAATCGCGATATCTTCGCCAAATTTGAACGAATATTCGCTGATTTTAGACCCTTTTTTATTACAACTCCTCTCCATCTTCCTTTTAAATTTCCTTATATATCTTAGTTAAATTGAATTTGATTTCCAAAGCTGCCGAAAAATCGAAAATCCGTTAAAATTCGCAATTTTTTACAATTTAACCCCCTCCCTCCTCCACGTAGTAGCTTTTGTATGGGAAATTTAAAATGTTTGTATGAACCGTAGCACTACGGAAGACCACCTCTCTCCCCCTGCTGTGTTATGTAATATTTGAATGGTCCCTAAGGCACAGATAACATGCTATTTTCATAAAAATATTTTTTAAGATAGGGTGCCGGTGCCATTGGTGGACTACCTAAGCTATAAAAAAATCCTAACATAATAACGAAAAGTCTTAACAGAGATCTTTTGGCGTCAACAAATTTTATACCTCTACTATATGGGAAAAGTATAAAAAGAGTGATAACATTATTTTTTGAGCATAGAATTGCTTGAGCAACTATTGGCTAGTGCTCAAGTAGTAGACGTTCGGGAATTATGCAAGGAATTTTAAACAAAATAGTTGATTTTTACAAAGGTTTATTATTTTTTCCTCGGAGCAGCAAATAAAATCTTTCGAATAAAGCATAAATATCAACTCTGGGACATTTCTTCATTTTTATACAATTATTTGAAACACTTCTTTCATCAGTTGATCCACTACTAGAATACGACGGCATCTACTGGTGCAAGGGAGCAAATTTCTTGCGTAAACTTAATAATTTGTGAAAAATATTCACAAATCGTTTCTCTAACAAACAAGTTACAGCTGTTCAAAGTGGAGTCATATTAACCTTTTCCAAGTAACCACTAGCACGTTAATTCGCCTTTTTGGGCTTATAGGGCTATTATATGGCTAATATAGTGCATGTCAGCTCTATGATAGCACTATATTAGCACGCAGGGCGAATAAAATGCTGTATGGCGGCGTCAATTTATTACGTAACACTAAAAATTAATTTTTTTGACCTCCCCCCATCCGTAACTTTTTTTGTATGAGAAATTTAAATTTTTAGTATGAGCCATAACGCTTGAGCCTACTCCCCCCATCCTCCTAGAGCGTTACGTAATTTGTGGACAGCGCCTATGGTTACTTGGGTTTGTCTTGCACCCCTTTGATACCCGCAATCCTTAGGGATTCCTCCAAGAATTTCGTTAAGCATACCTTCAAGAATTTAGCCATCAATCCCACGACTAGCAGCATAATTTTTTACCTTAAACAATTATTGAAACCGGAAAGATTTTTTTTTTCGATATTTTTACCCCATTTTTACAAGTTCTCAGATAACTCTTCTTTTTTATAATTTGTGTCAATTTTGATCATCTGATTCCGATGTATTTTTTCTCATGTTCGATTACTTGCTTTCCGATTTGTATGTTTTTTTTAGAAAAGCTTCTTATTAGCTGACATTGTAGACCACACTTATTAGTTTTTTGATAAATTAACTATAAACCAAGGTTCCGAATTCTCACTCAATCCTACCATAATGGATTTTCGGCCTTACGAAATTATCCGTCGACAAAACAAAGCGAAAATAGATAATCGCACACTTCCACAGCTGTAAGTTTGTTTTCTCTATCTCCTATCCATAGAGAACTTTTCCTGTATCCATCGCCACGAGCAGCTTTTATGCAACACATTAACAATTAAAGCCTGTCCACGATAAATTTCGGACACGGATGGCGGGTGTACCACAGAAAGTTCGAGAATTTTACAGAAAGAAGGATTAACGTCCTTGTCAACTGTTTATTTTGTAGATATAACTCTTTTATTCTGAAATAAACAATTGTTTTTGTTAAATTATGAGTAACTTTTTTTTGCTGCCATTATTTGGGTGTCCGAAATTTAACGTGGACAGGCTTTAAGCAAAAAACCATTCTACTCCCGTGCAAAAAAAAAACAACGAAAATTCAGAACTCTGCTACAAACAAATTAAAGTCAAAGATTTTTTTTTGTAGTGAGAGTCGATCCTCCAAGAAACATCCGAATATCTTCAAAACTAGATGACCAATGATCAATATTGATACAGATTCTAAAAATAGAAAAGTATTTTTTTTAGAACTGGTAAGCAAAAACATCGAGAAGCAAAAAAGTTATCACGATTTGAAAACTTATTGGGATGAAAAATTGAAGCTATCTGCCGGTAGAGGGGTTGGCAAAAAGGATAGCCACAGAAATTACCTCAGAGATTCAATTAGGAATTAGGATTTATGTTTGACGATATCTTCATGTAGTACTCCAGAGCTTCCCCCTAAAATTCCTTCGGAAATTCTTTGAGAAATTTTGCAAGAAATATGCTTTCCAGGCATGCTTTAAGGCGCAAGACAAAATGGCACAAAAGTCAGAAATGAAAAAGCAGTTTTCTGTTTTTAAAACAACAAATTGATGAAAATAAAAACACACAGCCTTTTTATTTGGCAAATAAAAGAGCTGTGTGTTTTTATTTTCTTCGATTTGTATATTTGAAAGGAGAAAACTGCTTTTCCAGTTTTGACTTTTGCACCATTTTTACTTGGGCCTTAAGGCATGTTTCCTGAGAAATGTCAAATGTAATCTCGAATTTATTTTTCTACTCAACCATGTTTTCTAAAGTCTTGCAATCAAACTAATATAGAGAAAATGCATGTACATGCTTTGAGTTTAAGTTCGTAGGCAAAAAGTTAAGAAAAAAAATCTTAGTTCTTTTCAGTAATTTACATTTGGAGTGTAATTAAAAATTTATATTTCTGGTCAACAATGTTCACTGCAATTCTACAAGGAAATTTATGTCGAAATATTTTGAAAATGTTTCATTGAACAACATGATCGATGGTTTTAAACTTAAACGTAGCTTTCAAGACATAAAACTGATATAGATCAGATATGATTTATCTAGATCAAATCCAAAGGGATCAACATGTAGTGCAACTTATTCCAAAATACATTGTCGAAGATTCCAAACCTCTAGCATGCATATCCACTAAACAGTTTGCATATCCATGCATATCCACTAAAAGTTTTGCCATGCGAAATCAGCGATCTACAGAAATCTGCCTCGTTAGCGATGCTCGAAATATTTGTTTGCCCTACATGCATTATTACTATTGTTATCTAGGGTCATTCGGGTTTGAAAAACTTTGAATTATAACATTTGCGGTAAAATTTGACACGATTGTCATGCCGTTTCAGTGTGTAACATGTTTATTGGTTTAATTCCTCTAGAAAAATTTGAACACCCCTATGAGCATTTTTTTCTACTATACTAAACTATGGAATATGGACATAAATATGCGAAACAATTTCGAAAATCGGTTAACTTGTTGCTGAGATATGGCTGATTTTAAGGTACAATTGAAACTTTATCGTGGGGATCCTAGTGTTAACATGTTTGCGTTTTGAATTTTCTCATTGCAAATTTGTTCCGCTACAAAACAAAACCATCCTTATCGCAATGAGTTCTCGATATGCACTTAATGATGACTGAAACAGTTATCTGATTGCTTGCACTGATAGCAATGCAATTTGATTTCAAGGGAACATTTTTCTGCTCTCTCTTTCGATGCTTTAACACTACTTCAAATGAAGTTTCCAATAGGATCTCAAGCTTTGATCGGGTACTTTCTACCATGCGTTAAGCACGGAGAACAATCTTGTAGGATTGATAAGACAATAACAGAAAGCCTGATAGTAAAACTGAAACCAAAAGAAAATACATATTTACGATGAAAGAAACCAGTTTTCCCCAGCGTACACAGCAGAAATTTAAACTTAAACATCTGTTCAGTACCTAATTAAGTTAGCTGTCACTGCAAAACCACACATCACTGGGAAACATGGAGACTTAATTAAGTGTACAGAAATATTAATTACCTGGTGTTGCTCATTGGTCGATGATCGTAATTTGTTACGAAACATTGCAGAAAATCACTTTTTCACACTTTTTCAAACTTCAACTTTATTCAGCAACGATTCGTTCACATTTCACCACCCCGCCTGTACATAACTGTAGAATCCCCAATACGTCCAACAACAAAGAACATATTAGCGTGACTGCTTGGAACACACTCTGCTATCAGATCGATCAATTACACTTTTTCCAATATTCATCAATTCGATGGCCATGTCGTTAAATGTTGCCACTCATAGCGTCACCCTGCACTGCACAACATTGTGACTAGAAAACAAAAATAAAAAGTTTTGTTCGATTCGAAAGAAAGCGAAACTGCCGAACCGGGTTCTAGCGAAGGACTGATGTTTTCAGAACCGTTAAATTTTTATAGTTGCATACAGTTGACACAACCAATGTGGCTTTACAGTAGGGTGTGGGCTGATTCACAACACTAAAAATTCTTGAGCTCTGCCAAATTCAAATCACATAAAAAAGAAGAGAAATATTAAGATTTAGAGGTACTAGTAGGTATTAATTTATAGTAGATTTCTGCAAATTTTTCCTCAGTTAAATAAACACAATTGTTTGGCCATAACTTTCTGAATGTTCAACCAATTCTAAATATTTTTACTTGAAAGCAATATGTTGGTTTTCAAACATTTTAAAGTAATCATTTTGACTTAGTTATTTAACAACAACTACTCAAAATACGAAATTATAACGAAAATAAATAAATATTTTTCAAACAATTGCAAATTAAACATTAAATGTTTTGTACAAAACTGATTATTATGTTTTGTTACATTGTTTAAAGTGTTTAGTAACAGTTTTTAATTTAGTTAAAACATGTTTCGTTTATAATGAAAAATATACTCAATATGAAGTGTACAATAGTATACAATAGTGGAAACGTCATCACGGATAAAAAAAACTTCCAACCCCATTTAAATTTAATCATTAAATTGAAAAATCTCTCTTTCGATTTTTTTTTTTGTAAAATCACGAAGCCCCGCTAAGTAAGCTACCTCTAAATCTTGATATTTTTGCCTCAAACCGTGAGGTTCTTTTTATGGGATTTGAATTAAGAAGACCACACGAATTTTTGTTTGAAAAATAAGCCGCACCCTAACGGGCATTGAAAGATGGGCACGATGAGCCTCTAGCAAGCAAACATATAACGAAAGCAATGTGCATTCTAACTGTTGTAGCTATGGTCCATCATTGCTGCACTATATCACTGCTGGCATGCGATACGTGCACTATTTTCGAAACGGTTCTCTAGCCTACACCTCCACAGCGAACACCACTCGCTCGTATATATATTTGCCCGCAGATAATGAAAAGTCTGTACTGTTTTCTAGTAGGAATAACATTGACTTTGAACTTAATATCCAGTGCACGGGAATCGAACGTCCCATTATGCAACGATTTATGCTTGTTGCTTTCATAGGTATTATATATGGCGATATCAATACTATTTGGATTGAAGGATCCACCTATCCTAGGGTTAAGTTAAGATCAATGGTTGCGAAAGAAATCGTTTAAAACGTAAATTATCTAATGCTACACATCGTAGGTGTTACTATCAGTTTAACAATAGTAGTTTACGCAGCAAGTTGAAGAATGATGATTTTTGCAGCACGAGTCGTACATTTATCCAACGAGGCTAGCCGAGCCGAGTTGGATAGTTATAACGAGTGCTGTAAAAATCGAGTTCTGCAACGAGTTGCGTACATCATTTTTTTGCAACTTGGTTGTAGACCACTTGAGGATATCGGAAATCATATCAGGAAGCATTCACAATTATTTTGAAAATTTGCGAAAATGGTTGGGTAATGATTCACTACGCAACTCAGAACAGTTTCGTCAAAGTTGACAGGTACTGGCACCATTGTTTTCAAGTTTTGATGAAGAGCGAAAGAGAGAGAATTTTGCCGTGAAATGCCTAACAGAGCACTTTGTTGCTAGCCCGGCCGTGTTGCTAGTTCATAAGTTAGAGTTTTCATCGAAAGTGTGGACATTTTTCACATAATCTGTTTTGTTTCAAATCCATTTATATTAGATGTTAAGTGTACCACATGCGATTCTACAATGCTAAAGTAAATAAAAATACTGAATTAAGAGCAAAATAATGGAAATTGTGTCTTTTTTTTAAATATCGTCTGTTTTGAATATAAACCTGAATTTTGAAAAAGATAGCATCATCTATTGCATTAAATGAGTAAAACGTGCAAGAAACAACCAAATTATGAGCCTTGATATCTGAATTTTTTCACAAGATTTACCAATACGAGCATCACTGGCTTTGGTATTGTCAAGGTTATCGACTGGCAGTCTCAGTTGAGCTGTCACGTCCTGTCGTAGGTTGTAACAAGATTTATCAAGCTTCATTATTGGCATTACGTTCACCATACGTCTTTCCAACGGTATTACCTCGAATGCCACTACCCCGAAAGCCATTACCCCGAATGGTTCATTACCCCGAACGCCACTACCCCGAATGAGCCATTACCCCGTATAGTTCAGAATTTAGCCTAGTATTTTTTTAGTGGGAAATAAAATTGGATTGAACATGGTTAGTATGTAAGCATCTGTAATGTAAGCTGGCAAGCAACAGTGTGGAAAATCGGACCAAAAATTTTTGTTCCAAAAAATGGAAAAACACATTTTTATCATATCACGCCAAAATTTGTTTGATCCGTGATATAATCGAGAAATTACTAATAATATAATATATAATCGAGAAATTACTGTACTGTGAAAAACAGACTATTTTAAATTAGTTATACTGTTTTAAGAATTATTGATAAGAGATTAGGCAGCACTTTTTTCTCCAGTAGCATTTAAGGGGCTATAATTACGATTAAAATATTTAATTGCCTTTGATCATAGAGTTCTTTTTGTTATATGTAAGTTCAGATCTCGTATAGAGGTGATCAACAGCTGTTATCGGAACGTATTCAGGTAAATAATTTGATTCATTTTCTAAATTAAGCCAAAGAATTCTGCATACCAAAGCGCTTTTTTTTGCCATAACGTTGATGGAATTTTGTGATCATATTTTGATGTCGATGCAGGCATAATCTACCCAGCCTTCTATACTACAGCCCAGAAATTTTGGTCAAATTGGCCATCCAAATGATCCAGATGGCGACCATTCATTGTCGTCACTGCAAATAAAATATGAGCGAGGAAATAATAGCGTAATAAAATAGTGTTTTTGGGAATTTCATAGTTTTGAAATTCATAAGAAATTTTTCCTTCTTTTCAGTATAGGCTGTTCTTTGACCCATATTAAAGTCATAATGCCATAATTTGTTGTGCAAATTTTGGAACATACGCTGAAGTCTCGACAAATGGAAAGTATTAGGCCAGTGGATCAAATCACCTAATGGAAATTTAATTTGCCCCCACCTTTGTTACAATTGTTAGACACAGCAATAGGTTGTTCAAGAGGCTCCGTCCCATTACCCCGAACGCCACTACCCCGAAAGCCGTTACCCCGAATGGGTCACTACTCCGAACGCCACTACCCCGAATGAGCCATTACCCCGAAAATTATGAGATACAGTGTCGTATCTTGTTTTGCGGGCAAAAATGTTGACCATATTTTCGTAGTTCAAGGGATCATTCACAAATTTAATAATGCCAAAACTTGCCATTTTTAAACCTACCCATCCCATCGTAACATTTTTTGTATGGAAATTCTACAAAATTTGTAAGAGGTGTAACATTTTGAGAACAACAACCCACAACATTTTTGCCCCCTCCAGCGTTATGAAGTTTGTGAATGGGCTTCCAATAAAACAATCCTTTTATTGACTGAGAGCTTTCCCTGCCAATTTACCATTCTTCTACATATACCTCTATGCACAGGGATGTCAAGGAAATTTTCAATGCAATAAGATTCATCACCGGAGGAATTAAAACCCATACCCTGAATATGGTCTTGCTGAACAGCTGTGTACTCTCCGGTATTTGAACTGCTGTTGGCGTTCATATTTTAATTTTCATTTTAACAAAGATTTTCCTTTCTTATTAATATAGATTGTGGTATAGCATCACGTTGTTACAATGATTATTCACGTCATAGCTGCAAGCATTTCACCAGAAATTTGCCCTTCTTTCTTAAATAGGCTGTTCTTAAAAATTTTCGTTGGATGGCTAGCTACACTAATATTTTCATAGGGAAAAGCAGAACGGTTGGCTATCATATTGGTCTTTGTGGGTTACATGGAACACCACTTGCAGCGATAATATCAGGGTGGTCTTCTGTTGCCATCGTTTACGAAACAAAATTTTTTAGGAGATCTTAATGCTAAAAGATCTGCATCTAAATAAACTGAGTGAAAAAAGTGGGTAGCAGCGTCCAAAAGAAGAGTTTGATACATCCTAATTTGGTGCATATTATAGCTGTCCTTTTTATAATAAATTCACCCTTCTTTTCGAGATAGGCTGTTCTTTATAGAATTGTAGTGTGGCTGTGAGGATCTCAACAAAATTAGAGGACAAATCCAAACGAAACTTAGTATATAAAATTTATTTGCTGAAAATCTAGCTCCTTTTTTACTTTCTTGTATTTGAAAAATACATTGTTGAGCCAAACTTGTTTAATTCTCATATGGAATGGTACAATTATCTCCCCACCTTCTAATTATAATTAGTCTCAAAATGTTATGCATTCGGGGTAATGGCATTCGGGGTAGTGACCCCTTCGGGGTAGTGGCGTTCGGGGTAACGACCCATTCGGGTAATGGCTTTCGGGATAATGGCATTCGGGGTAGTGGCGTTCGGGGTAGTGCCATAGAGTCTGTTCAAGAACCTCCTGGAAGATCCTGACTTTACATCGGAGCCCAGATAGCCGTAATGGTAAACGCACAACTAGTCAGTAAGATCAAGCTAAGGGTCGTGTTGGAAATTTTCTCGACTTCCTAGGGCATAGAGTATCTTCGTACCTGCCACACGATATACACATGCAAAAATGGTCATCGGCAAAGTAAGCTCTCAGTTAATAACTGTGGAAGTTCTCATAAGAACACTAAGCTGAGTAGCAGGCTCACTAAGCTTAATAGCAGGCTCTGAGTAGGGACGTAACGCCAGAGAGAAGAAGAAGATGAATATTATCCTATTGATCGAAATTCCACGATTATCCATCTCAAAATATTATACTTTCGGGGTAATAGCGTTCGGGTAGTGACCCAGTCAGGGTAGTGGCGTTCGGGGAATGACCCATTCGGGGTAATGGCGTTCGGGATAACGGCATTCGGGGTAGTGGCGTTCGGGGTAGTTTCATAGAGTCGTTTTTTTTATGTTGATTTTCTCTAAACTTTGTTTGTGTCATTTACACCCCTTTGCTTTTAAGCCTATAAATTGTGTTAATTGGACAGTTTCAATTCTTGACACTTTTGACTCAATTCGATTGGGGTTTGTAATAAAAGCTGTCAAGCCCATATTTGCTCGGTGTTCAGACAGACTGGACCAAGTGTTTTTTAATGGTTTCAGAATAAACGTACCCCAGGCATTCGAAATATCAAAATTTTTGCATTATTTGCTGCAGTAACGGGACTTATCTGTTTGATGATACATCAGTATCAAAAGAGCATATGAAAAATAGAATTGATGGGGTTCTAAATGTATCTTAAGAACTCCAATATATCATCTAGTCCGATCTGTCTGAACACCGCCCATTTATCAACAATATGCTCCTCATGCGCAATTCTCTCTTTCTTTCTAAATTTAAAGTTAAAATAAATAAATAGGGAAGGTGTACCGGTATTCGCCATGTACCAGTTATTCGCCACCCGGGATTATATACCATTTTACGACATATATGGTTGCCAATTGTTTTATGTTCGCTAAATTGCTTTAAGATGATACGGAAACATTCTTGGAAACCGTAAAATTTTCTCAGAAAATGAAAGAAAAAAAACATTTTCCTTAAAATGTTTGCTCCTTTGCACCTATTTTTCGCCATGGTGTTAATGATTCGCCACCCTCCATAAGAAATCACCGTACGTGGCGAAATCAGGAATCGAAATTAAAATCGTGGCGAATACTGGTGCAAGTGGTCCAGTATTCGCCAACCCCATTTTTAATACAAAATCAAAGTTTCCAATTAGTTTTTATATTTTCTCTGCTGAGCACGGATTGAAAGCTTTCGTTTAATGTATTCCCAGTAACCAAAGGTCTTTTGATTTATGTTTAAACAATATTTTTCCTTAGGGTGGCCAAAACTGGTACACCTCCCCTAAATGAATAACTGTAATTGAAATGATGAAGTATCATTTTTCACTATCTGAGATCGACCTAAACAAGCTTTGGACAATAATTTAATTTTATTTGCAAATTTATACAATATGGACAATAATAAAAAAATGTTTTAATTCAATCAGGCAAAACGACCCATGGTGCAAAGTAATTGGGAACAATTTATAATCAGGAATTGATAGTATAGGGTGTCCCAGAAAGTATGGGCACGACTTTACCATACTGCCATATCGAGACTAGTGCAGATAAAAATCGGCTTTTCACAGCTTTTGAAATTTGAGCGATTTTTACGCTACCTGCTTGTTAATGGTGTTACATTTCTGGAAGCTCTTCTTATCAGTTTTAATCAAATCGCGTTTTATTTGAGTGACTTTGTAGTGCTGTTGTTAAAATTTGTGCTAGGTTTTGAAGTACAAACAATAAAAATCTAAAAAAAATCATTGCCGATACGATAACACTCCATCGCTTATTTCATTGAAAATTATAAACTTTAGTATATGAAATTAGAATAGAAACAAAAAAAACGATTTCAGCTGTGGTCGATTTTTAAATTGACCCAAGTCCTTGTAAAACCGTTAAAACATGTAAAAAACTTAAATTGTTGTTGCCTATCCAAAAGTATACGAAATTGACATAATTAAATTTGATATGAAATATTTTTATCTAAATTGGTAACAAGCAAAGCTAAATAAAATTTTCAAACAAAAAACTTGTGGAACTTCTTGGATACAATGTACCACACCGAAGGATTTAGATAAAAACATTTATTACTAGTTAAGTTCCAACGAAACACAAAAGTAGGGTCTGTGCTGGCTAGATAAGATGATTTTTAAATTTTAAAACTTCATTGCAAAAAGATATATTTTGTCAAACAAAATTTTCACAGGTAGCATTTAAAATGTCCCAAGGAAAAACACAAAAATATAAAAATATTTATTTGTTAGAAAAAATTTTGTGATTCTTGTTGTTAAAGTCGTGCCCACCCCCCGGGGGTGCATATTACCCCAGATACCCTTACCCTAGGGCCATCTCTAGCCGAGTGGTTAGAGTCCGCGACTACAAAGAAAAGTCATGCTGAAGGTATCTGGGTTCGATTCCCGGCCGGTCCAGAATCTTTTCGTAATGGAAATTTCCTTGACATCCCTGGGCATAGAGTACCTGCCACACGATATACAAATGCGAAAATAGCAACTTCAGCAAAGAACGCTGCTCAAACTATGGAAGTGCTAATTCAGGGCTGCCCAACGTACGGCCCGCGACCTCATTTTATACGGCCCGCGAAGGGTTCGAAGATTCTTCTCATATTTTGCTCGTTGAATATTCTACGAACCCGAAGTTAGAACATCTTAAGCCTATTCAATTTTCAATTTAGTTTCAACCTAATACTCTAGCTTAGTAAATCTTTAAATTGCTTTGTTTTTTAACAAGCAAATTTGAGATTTAAAATTTGAATCAATCAAAATAAAATATCTAGGAAGGTTAAAAAACAAAGCAATTTAAAGATTTACTAAGCTAGAGTATTAGGTTGAAACTAAATTGAAAATTGAATAGGCTTAAGATGTTCTAACTTGACTTACTATGACTTCCTACGACATTCATCTTTAACAGGATTATAAGAAAAGCAGGCTTTTTACATAATCTTGAACAGGATTTTTAAAGAATTCTTGACACGATTTTCAGGGCAGAGTTCTGGACACGAAATTCCTTGACTGAATGGGGCAGGGACATTTCTTCTCAATCGCGTACTGTGATCGAAGAAATGTGGTTTCATTGACCATTTCATGCAAGTAATTTCCCACGTATCCTGATTGGCGATTAATTTTCTTGTCAGCAGCAAATCAGCCTTAACATTCGCAAGATTCTCACAGACTTTTTACCAGGATTCCATAGCTAGGATTTTCAACAGAAACAGAGTACGATTAAACAAAAAAACCTGGGTATTATACTTACAGGATCTAAAATTTCTAGGGTAGATTCTTCTACCCGGACTAGATTATTTAATTTTGAAAGGAACTATCACAACGTCCAGCAGAATGCTTAGCAGCAATTATCTCTTTGTGAATATTTGTGCGTTTTAAAATGCGGCCCGCGACACAATTTTTATTCTGCGAATTGGCCCGCGGTTCAAAAAGGTTGGGTAGGCCTGTGCTAATTGAACACTAAGCTGAGAAGCAGGCTTCGTCCTTGTGAAGGCGTAATGCCATAGAGAATAAGAAGAAGAAGATCTGTCAGGAATTGAGCCGCATTTTTTCACAAAACCCAACAAATAAATTCCAGATAGTTTGTCAAAAATGTATGTGCAGTATACTGCCCATAACTGCATATTTGTAACATTCGACAAAAGTAGGCATTGAGTAAATGGAATACCAAGTGTGCATTTTAGGGCAGTATGGGAGGAAACTAAAATTTCTAAAAATTGCCAGGAACTCAAAAGTGCTTATTTGAGGCTAATATTATGTACAACTCATATCGCATATGCCTATAGTATATACTAGGTGAATTGTCAGAAAATAATTTCATTGCTATCACATAACGAGGCTCATTTATAATATCAATGTGACTGTTATGCGGTTATAATTACCGATGTGACAAAACAACTTGGTATTTTTTTTCGAATTTTCTAGAACAATCTCACAGATTTCAGTAAGTTGATCGAAAGTATTTAATATTTGATGACCCTTCATGGTATTAACTCCATTTTGTCAAAAATGTCAAATGTGACTATTTTGCAGTTATGGGCAGTATAGACCTGAAATATTCCAGAAAGTTAGCAAAGAATCCTTTCCTCTTAAGGCATTTTGATTGATTTAGACACTGATGTAAAAAAAAAGATTTGCATTAGAATAATAAAAACCAGTGAGACATTTCTGGACTAGTATATAAGTTTAAGAAACTGATCTGGATTTATATTTACGTTGATTTATCGTCAGATCACGAAAATAGTGACTTTAGTGACCATTTTTCTGAAAAGTGACTTTAGTGACTTTTTGTTGAAAATAGTGACTTTTTAGTGTACCAGGTCGATAAAAGTCACTCAAAAGTGACTCGCTACCAGGCCTTGCAAAAAAAAAATAATAATAATTTTGACAGAATATTCAATAAGTTATGAATAATAATTGTAACCTACGCACATCATCAAACATTGATAATTGACACATTAACTGAAATTAGTATCAACTTCTCTCTCTCAATGCCACCAAAGCAATGAATCAAGATAAAGGTCTGGGAATAACAAGTATCACTTGATTTTTTTTTTCGAAGCTACACATTAATATTAAATCTCAAGTGTTGGTAAAGTATTTAAAAAATCTTGGTAGCTTCTTGACATTTGAAAATTCCTTGCCTTTTCCTTTTGCAGTTTTTGAATTATTCCACTCGAATCATTGTACTGGCAATGCTTTGCCGTATTCATCTCGGAGCTATCAGAATAGACAACACAAAATACTAGGCAAATTCCAGGTTTTTTTTTTGCAGAATGCTTAAACAATTTTGTATGGATTCATACAGTCATATTTGATTGTAGTTAGATTAGAATTTCGCCAAGAATCCATTAAAAATCTTGGTGACATAGTGATGGATTTTTATTGATTGTTTTTACATAAGGCAGCGTCCATTTATTACGTAACGTTTGGATTGAAATTTTTTCAAATTTTTGTATGAGCTGTAACGTTTCAGCATACTCCCCCCTCCCCATAGAGCGTTACGTAATTTGTGGATGCCGCCTAACTTGTGTCCATTTTTTTTTGGAAATATGTTTATGTTGAAATCGATGATGGGCTCCATCAAATATAACGCAGCGGATTTTTGAAAAATTCTTTTGAAAGGAACTTTTACGATTTCATTGCTAATTTTGTATTGAGTGCATTCAAGATCTTTAACGGAAACATCTTTTTGAAAAGATTAATAAACAACAACATATTTTATAATATTTGTATAACAACTTCAAACACCATTCAATGCCCAATGAATAATATTTCTCTGAAAATCAATATTAAAACATGGAAGTTTATGTTTGATACTATGACCTAATAACACATAGAGATGCTTTATATTGATAAATTAACAATTTAAATTTAAATACTCTTCAAGTGTAATATTATAGGACCCGGGGAATATTTGTAGAAGCTCAAAGAGGGCCGCAACTCTGAAAAGGTTGGGAATACTGCTCACAAACTTTGGTTTCATTCGAAAGCATGCAATACTTTACTTTGTTTAGTCTCTGTAGGAAGGATTACCATGCAGTTTCAAATAATAAAAAATCTTAGTGAAAATTGTCCTTAGTTTATTGCCTGCCAATGAAAGCTCTAAGTTATTATGCGAAGAAGTGCTCATAGACCACTAAGCCGAGAAGCAGCCTTTGTCCCAGTAGGGACGTGATACGAAACAGTTGAAGTACGTGTCATCTGTAAGTGAAGCATCAAACACTTATAATATCATCGGTCTTCTTTGATCTGAACTTGCACATTTTGCGACACACATAGTTCACGGTTATCAGCAATGAACGCTGGAGGTTCAATATTGACACAAGATAGGCTGAGACGTTTCGTCGAACTAGATTATTACTTTCAAGATTCACTTCAGTTTCAACAACTGGGCATCTTCAGGCAACGCAGACCAAAACTAGATTGTAGTTTGGCTTTTCGAGTTATTTTCTACAGCTACCCTTGGAGAAGTATTTGATCTGTTTGACGCTATTATAAGGCCTTTGATAGATTCGCATTTTGCAAAATTGATCTTTTGCACGACTGATATTTCTTCACTAGTGTGTTCCAACAGTCCACGCTGGGGAAGCCCTTATTGAGCAGATTTAATCGCACTGCACCAGAATGTTTTCGATTCCAACACGTTGAATTCAAACTAACCGAAGTGCGTTGGCTACGAGCGACGACCGTTTGTATCTAATCAGGAGCACGACTACCAGCGGTACTAAAACATTAAACGGCACAGTATAGCCTCAGCGCAAGTGACAAATATCTCTCGCGATTCGAATTCGCACACAATGACCAAGCGACATCCCACCCCCACGACATCAACAATAGACTACGGCTGTGATTAAAGACATTTTATGATTAGAATTGTATATCTGCAAGTAAATGGACCAATAATGCCTACTATCTAAAATTATCAACGCAAGTTTTCACACTGTGTGCCCCGACGTAGTAACTAACAAATGGGAATCGCTGATGAGTACCGTAGGCACTAGTAATTGTTTGCGGTAGTCTATCAACCGCCAGTCGTCATAATGCATTGGCACTGTGGTGGGTGTAGCCCACTATGGGTGATCAGGTGGCCAAAATCGAAAGAAAAATGATTTGTTCTGAGAAGAGAAGTTTTTCATACGCAAATGAAGATTTTTTGCATCCTTGAGGTAAATCAGGTAAGTCAGATGTAAAACTTTGAAGTGTAAGATTTGACAGATAATTTTGGATTATTCTATCAATATACGTCGGATTTTTTTTATTTTACAATCAAACCTTCATGCCAAACACTGCCGAATGCTTTTTCTATGTCTAGAAGAGCAAGACCAGTAGAAGAGCCTTCAAATTTGTTGTAACAAATCAAATTAAAAAAAAGTTGGTGAGTGGTCGAATGTCCATGTAGGAATCCGAACTGTTCATTGGCAAAAATTGAATTTTCGTTGATGTGTACCAACATTCTGTTCAAAATGACTTTTTTAAAAAATTTACTTATGGAGGAAAGCAAGATGACTAGATGATAGCTAGAAGCTCCTACAAGATTTTTGACCGGCCTTAAAATTGATACAACCTTAGCATTTTTCCATTTGTCAGAAAAATATACCAACAGAAAACATTCGTTTAATACTAAGAATCAGGGTTCTGAATTTTCGTATCAATGATGCGAAATCTACGATTTTTCGCACGTAAGGAGAATGCTTTTTTCGCTTCCTCACGTGAACATTTTTTATCGCTCACACTAATTTTCCCTGGAGCTACGATGGTGGATAACCGAAAATCACTCCACTCCGGGGATAATATATTTTTCACTCCATCATATTTTCGCTCACTAACTGCTCCCGAGAATTATCACTATGTGGATAAACAAAAACTAATGCCGGCGACGGGATTCGAACCTAGAACATTGCTAAAAACAACCGCGATGCGTGCACGCTAACCATACTACCACGCCAACTTGACGAAAGGAGTGGTTAATTTGGTGCATAAAAGCAACTGACGATGCATACAGCAAAAGTTCTCCATGGATCGGAGAAAGAGAAAACAAACATATCACAGCTGCGGAAATGTGCAATTATCTATTTTCGCTTTGTTTTGTGGACGGATAAAATCGCAATGCAGCTAATCGCTGAAAATTGCTGTGAGGCATAAATCAATTATCGTGAGAGTGAGTGAGAATTCGGAACCCTGCTAAGAATGATAAGCTCTGGAAGTTTCTTGATGAGGATGTAAAAATTCCATCATCGCCAGGGATTTGCATATTTTTTATTGTTCAATAATAGTTCTCTTCCAAACCAGTGCATCATTAATAACAACTCATACATATGACATGTATTCAATATAGTTTTGGCCGCCAGACTCAATAGAAGCAGCCCATAGTGTAACGCTACGATCGAATCCGTAGTGTGAGTACGCAGTAAACCACGGTGCTGTCAAGCAGTTATCATCGAGTGCAAATCATCTGTCCATCTCGCAACAAGGCCAATTAAGCTTTGAGTCATAAAGTATTTTCACCTAGGCGCACCAAGATGGAACACTGCAGGGTCGAACCGGAATTGTACGCTTAATCAGAACATTACTTTAATAATTCTGCATTATTCAAGCAATTTTGAGAAAAAAATCAACTTCATAACTCGGAAGAATGATAACCGCGAGTTGTTCTTCAGTCGGCAGCTTCGGTCAGTATCGGATGCTTCATCATTTGTTCAGTCCGTATAAATTATTGAACGATAAGAAAATGATTAAGCTTTCAGCGGCGATAATGTATCTGGTGTTTTATAGCCTTGTAAATTGTTCAATGATTGTCAGATCGGACAGCTGATGTATCCGTGTGGGATATGTTCCTATATTTTATGCCATAACGATTGTAGAGAAATGTTGCATTTTCCAAATGTATTAGATAATAAAGTGATGTTTGGTTTTAACCAACTTAATTTAATAGCAAATTTTGTTGATCATTAATTTCCCCGTGTATTAGCTATCTTATTACAAATACGATTTGCACTCAATAGCTATGCAATTCAATCTAAAAATATCTTTATTCTGTACATTGCTGCATTGAGAAATTGTCAATAGTTTACGAAATATTCGTAGCAATATCAAGCAAAAATTTCAAAATGGTGTAATTTCAACGATACCATATAGTCGTCGCGGTAAACGCGCAGCTTTGCAGCAAGACTATACTGAGGTTTGAGGGTTTGAATCCCGACGGTCGAGAATCTTTTCGTAACCGAAATTTTCTCGTGCTTGCCACACGATATACACGTGCAAAAATAAAAGATCGTTTGGCCAAGAAAACTCTCAGCTTAAACTGTGGTTTCTTTGTGCGATCAAAGAAACACTAAGCTGAGAAGGAAGTTTTGTCCCAGTTAGGACAAAGCAAAAATAAGAAGAAGAACTTTAAAATTCAAACTAAACTATCAAAACCCGAACACGATTATTTATGGCTTAGTACTTTCGGAAACTATAATTGAAATTTTATTAAATTTGACGCGTTGCAATAAGTAATAATATCGTACTTGTTTGTTTACGAACAAAACAATTAGACCACATCAGCAGAACATTTGTTTGTAGGGCTGGTATCAGCCAAACAGCAAAATAATAGTGACTAAAAAGTGACTTTAAAACTACAAGCAAATGATTTGGTCTGTCAGTAATCCGTCTTGTTTTTTAATCGGAATTTAATTAAGTGGCTGAATCGAAAAACGTAGTTTGAATGAAAATAAATCGTAGCCACCGGCACCGGGGCCTTCCTTAGCCGAGTGATTAGAGTCCGCGGCTACAAAGCAAAGCCATGCTGAAGGTGTCTGGGTTCGATTCTCGGTCGGTCCAGGATCTTTTTGTAATGGAAATTTCCTTGACTTCCCTAGGCATAAATTATCATCGTACCTGCCACACGATATACGAATGCGAAAATGGCAACTCTGGCAAAGAAAGCTCTCAGTTAATGACTGTGGAAGTGCTCATAAGAACACTGTCTCAGTGAGGAGGTCAATGCCAAGAAGAGAGAGAAATCGGAGCCACACATCAAATCCTCAAGAGCACAAATTAAGAAAACGAGATTGCCGTTCAAACTGAAAACATGATCGATTATTCACTAGCTGGCGATGACAAATCAATCAAAATATCAGCTGATATGGCCATTCGTAGCACCTACTTCCAGCACAACCTTCCATACCGATACATCTGGAGATCACCACAGCAGACAGAATCACAAATCGACCACGTTCTGATGGACGGCCCTTCTCTCACGACGTCAGCACATATCGTGGCGCTAACATTGACTATGACCACTATCTGGTGATGGTTAAACTGCGCCCAAAACTCTCCGTCATCAACAACGTACGGTACCGACGGCCGCCCCGGTGTGACCTACAGCGCCTTAAGCAACCGGATATCGCAAGCCCCTCTTGAGGACTGCTGGAGAACAGTGAAAACAGCCATCATGCATCGTTGCTGAGAGCAACGTCGGGTACGTGGGACGGAGTCGACCAAACGATTAGTTCGACGAGCTGGAGGAGAAGAAACAGCGCTGACAGTCATGCTGCAGCAAGGGACCCGGAGACGGAGTGCGAGGAGATGGAACAGCTGTGCCGGTCTCAAGAAACACACAAGTTCTATCAAAAGCTCAACGCATCCCGCAACGGCTTCGTGCCGCGAGCCGAGATGTGCAGGTATAAGGATGGGAGCATTTTGACCGACGAGCATGTGGTGATCGAAAGGTGGAAGCAGCACTTCGACGACCATCTGAATGGCGCTAAGAGCACAAGCAATGAAGGTCAGGACAACGGGGGAAATGCCTTCGTCGGTACTGCGGAGGATGGAAACCAATAAGCCTCCACTTTGAGGGAGGTTAAGGATGCCATTCACTAGCTCAAGAACAATAAAGCTGCTAGGAACCCAGACAACCAGAAATCGCATGAAAGTTCACGTTAAAACTCTTTAATTCATACTAATTACATCAAACGCGCAAAACACCGTGGATAAACTCGTCAAATTGATGAGTTTCCTCGCATAAAACACTTTTTTATGAGTTCATTTGTACATTTTGTTTCGTCCCTACAATTGTACAAAGTAAGTCGAATCAACCCGTAGCAGCTGTCAAATCAACATTTGTTATCATAAGTAAAGTCGCATAAGATAACAGGTTAGTTCGGGAGAATATGTATACACTCGCATTGTATGTTATAAATCATCACATAATATATGCACGCATATCGCCTCCACTTTTGTACGTAGAAGGCCTTTTCGCCACATCTTATAAGTGAAATTTTGCACGTACAAAGCCTCCAGGTGATTTCGTTATGCGTACATTTTGGTTGTCTGGGAAGGATGGTATCTGAGCTGAACTCATACAGATGGGCCCGGAGAGGCTGACTATTTGTCTGCACCGGCTGATAGGCACAATTCGGGAAACGGAATAGCTACCGGAGGAGTGGAAGGAAGGGTTAATATGTCCCATTTACAAAAAAGGCGACAAGTTAGATTGTAAGAACCTTCGAGCGATCACTATTCTAAATGCGGCCTACAAAGTATTATGCCAGATCATCTTCCGTCGTCTGTCACCTAAAGTAAACGAGTTCGTGGGAAGTTGTCAAGCCGGCTTCGTTGACGGTCAATCGACAACGGACCAGATCTTTACTGTATGACAAATCCTCCAAAAATGTCGTGAATACCAGGTCCCAACCCATTACCTTTTCATCGATTTTAAGGCGGCATACGATAGTATCGACCGCGTAGAGCTATGGAAAATCATGGACGAAAACAGCTTTCACGGGAAGCTCACAAGAGCGATAAGAGCGACGATGGAAGGTGTGCAAAATTGTGTGAAGGTTTCAGGCGAACATTCCAGTTCGTTTGGATCCCGCCGGGGACTACGAGATGGTGATGGACCATCGTGTCTGTTGTTCAATATTGCACTAGAAGGTGTTATGCGGTTTGGCGCGGTAAATGGCTGGGCATGGCGTACCATTGGTACCTCGCGTACCTGCAGGAATAAAATAGACCCCTTTGTGCGGTCCTTAGCCTCTTGCCCAGCAACTCCTATCCCTACCTCCTCGTGGTACTGGCCGGGGTACGAGTAACCTTGGGGAAGATCGGGCAACCAACCCCCGGTGGGAACTTTGGTCGTATGCTGACAGGGAAGGGGGGGTTTGCTTTTGCAAACCTGGAGCGTCTGTACTCCACGTTTGGAGCGGCTCACAACAGCGTCTGTTCCCCATGTCAGGGGCGGCTGATCATCGTCCGAGTGCCAGAGAAGGACTCTAAGCTAAACTGCGCACTATGGCCCTCTGAACATTTAGGGGGAATGGTCCTCCGGAAATCTAGGGGGTTGGTGTCAGGCCCTGCAAGCCAACCGTAAAAACACATCAGCACAGGAACGTCAACGAGAGAATACGGACCGGAACAATCGGCAAAGACCACAGCGACGAAAATGGACTAGCGATTGGAAACTCGGTACGTGGAACTGCAAATCTCTCAACTTCATTGGAAGTACTCGCATACTCTCCGATGTACTGAAGACCCGCGGTTTCGACATCGTAGCGCTGCAGGAGGTGTGCTGGACAGGAGCATTGGTGCGAACGTTTAGAGGTAATCATACCATCTATCAGAGCTGCGGCAACACACGCGAGCTGGGAACAGCTTTCATAGTGATGGGTGATATGCAAAGGCGCGTGATCGGGTGGTGGCCGATCAATGAACGAATGTGCAAGTTAAGAATCAAAGGCCGATTCTTTAACTTCAGCATAATCAACGTGCATAGCCCACACTCCGGAAGCACTGATGATGACAAGGACGCATTTTACGCGCAGCTCGAACGCGAGTACGACCGCTGCCCAAGCCACGACGTCAAGATCATCATAGGAGATTTGAACGCTCAGGTTGGCCAGGAGGAGGAGTTCAGACCGACGATTGGAAAGTTCAGCGCCCACCGGCTGACGAACGAGAACGGCCTACGACTGATAGATTTTGCCGCCTCCAAGAACATGGCCATTCGTAGCACCTATTTCCAGCACAGCCTCCCGTATCGGTACACCTGGAGATCACCTCAGCAGACGGAATCGCAAATCGACCACGTTTTGATCGATGGACGGCACTTCTCCGACATAACCGACGTCAGAACCTATCGTGGCGCCAACATTGACTCCGACCACTACCTGGTGATGGTGAAACTGCGCCCAAAACTATCCGTCATCAACAATGTACGGTACCGACGCCCGCCCCTGTACAATCTCGAGCGGCTGAAACAACCGGATGTCGCCAATGCGTACGCGCAGCATCTTGAGGCAGCGTTGCCAGATGAGGGCGAGCTCGATAGGGCCCCTCTTGAGGACTGCTGGAAGACAGTCAAAGCAGCCATTAACGACGCTGCCGAAAGCGTTGTCGGATATGTGGAACGGAGCTCAAGAAACGATTGGTTCGACGAGGAGTGCCAGGAGGTTTTAGAGGAGAAGAATGCAGCGCGGGGGTCGTGGGTTCGAGTCCCGCTGGTCGAGGATCTTTTCGTAAAGGAAATTTTCTCGATTCCCAGGGCATAGAGTATCTCCGTACCTGCCACACGATATACACATGCAAAAATGGTCAATCGGCAAAGAAAGCTCTCTGTTAACAACTGTGGAAGTGCTCATAAGAACACTAATCTGAGAAGCAGGCTTTGTCCCAGTTGGGACGTAACGCCAGAATGAATGAATGAATGAAATGCAGCGCGGGCTGCAATGCTGCAGCATGGTACGCGGCAAAACGTGGAACGATACAGACTGAAGCGGAAACAGCAAACCCGCCTATTCCGGGACAAAAAGCGCCGCCTGGAAGAGGTGGAATGCCAAGAGATGGAGTTGCTGTACCGTTCTCAAGAAACGCGGAAGTTCTATCAGAAGCTCAACACATCCCGCAAAGGCTTCGTGCCGCGAGCTGAGATGTGCCGGGATAAGGATGGGAGCATCTTGACGAACGGACGCGAGGTGATCGAAAGGTGGAAGCAGCACTACGATGAACACCTGAATGGCGCAGAGAACACAGGCACAGAAGGTCAGGACAGCGAAGGTGATGGCTACGTCAGCACAGCGGACAGCGGAAATCAACCAGCTCCCACGATGGGGGAAGTTAAGGATGCCATTCAACAGCTCAAGAACAACAAAGCCGCTGGCAAGGATGGTATCGGAGCCGAACTTATCAAGATGGGCCCGGACAGGTTGGCCGCTTGTCTGCATCGGTTGATAGTCAGAATCTGGGAAACGGAACAGCTACCGGAGGAGTGGAAGCAAGGCGTTATATGCCCTATCTACAAAAGGGCGACAAACTGGAGTGTGAAAATTATCGTGCAATCACCATCCTAAACGCCGCCTATAAAGTGCTATCCCAGATTCTCTTCCGTCGTCTATCACCTATAGCAAACGAGTTCGTGGGAAGTTATCAAGCAGGTTTCATCGACGGCCGCTCGACAACGGACCAGATCTTTTCCGTGCGGCAAATCCTCCAGAAATGCCGTGAGTACCAGGTCCCTACGCACCATTTGTTCATCGATTTCAAGGCGGCATACGATAGTATCGACCGCATAGAGCTATGGAAAATCATGGACGAGAACAGCTTTCCCGGGAAGCTCACAAGATTGATCAGAGCAACGATGGACGGTGTGCAAAACTGCGTGAAGATCTCGGGCGAACACTCCAGTTCGTTCGAGTCTCGGCGGGGACTACGACAGGGCGACGGACTTTCGTGCCTGTTGTTCAATATTGCGCTTGAAGGTGTCATGCGGAGAGCCAGACTTAACAGTCGAGGCACGATTTTCACGAGATCCGGACAATTTGTTTGCTTCGCGGACGACATGGAGCAAGGCGTTATATGCCCTATCTACAAAAGGGCGACAAACTGGAGTGTGAAAATTATCGTGCAATCACCATCCTAAACGCCGCCTATAAAGTGCTATCCCAGATTCTCTTCCGTCGTCTATCACCTATAGCAAACGAGTTCGTGGGAAGTTATCAAGCAGGTTTCATCGACGGCCGCTCGACAACGGACCAGATCTTTTCCGTGCGGCAAATCCTCCAGAAATGCCGTGAGTACCAGGTCCCTACGCACCATTTGTTCATCGATTTCAAGGCGGCATACGATAGTATCGACCGCATAGAGCTATGGAAAATCATGGACGAGAACAGCTTTATGGGGCCCAGATAGCCGTAGCGGTAAACGCGCAGCTATTCAGCAAGACCAAGCTGAGGGTCGTGGGTTCGAATCCCACCGGTCGAGGATCTTTTCGGGTTGGAAATTTTCTCGACTTCCCAGGGCATAGAGTATCATCGTACCTGCCACACGATATTACGCATGCAAAAATGGTCATTGGCATGGTAAGCTCTCAGTTAATAACTGTGGAAGTGCTCATAAGAACACTAAGCTGAGAAGCAGGCTCTGTCCCAGTAGGGACGTAACGCCAGAAAGAAGAAGAAGAACAGCTTTCCCGGGAAGCTCACAAGATTGATCAGAGCAACGATGGACGGTGTGCAAAACTGCGTGAAGATCTCGGGCGAACACTCCAGTTCGTTCGAGTCTCGGCGGGGACTACGACAGGGCGACGGACTTTCGTGCCTGTTGTTCAATATTGCGCTTGAAGGTGTCATGCGGAGAGCCAGACTTAACAGTCGAGGCACGATTTTCACGAGATCCGGACAATTTGTTTGCTTCGCGGACGACATGGATATTATTGGGAGAAAATTTGAAACGGTGGCAGATTTGTTCACCCGCCTGAAACGCGAAGCAACAAGAGTCGGGCTAATGGTGAATGCGTCGAAAACAAAGTACATGCTGGTTGGCGGAACTGAGCGCGACAGGGCCCGCCTAGGAAGCAGTGTTACGATAGACGGAGATACCTTCGAGGTGGTGGACGAGTTCGTCTACCTCGGATCCTTGTTGACGGCTGACAACAATGTTAGTCGGGAAATACGAAGGCGCATCATCAGCGGAAGTCGTGCCTACTATGGGCTCCAGAAGAAACTGCGGTCACGAAAGATTCACCCCCGCACCAAATGCACGATGTACAAAACGCTCATAAGACCGGTAGTCCTCTATGGGCATGAGGCGTGGACTATGCTCGAGGAGGACTTGCAAGCTCTTGGGGTTTTCGAACGCCGAGTGCTAAGGACGATTTTCGGCGGCGTGCAGGAGAACGGCGTGTGGCGGCGAAGAATGAACCACGAGCTCGCTCAACTCTACGGCGAACCCAGTATCGTGAAGGTAGCTAAAGCTGGAAGGATACGCTGGGCAGGGCATGTTGCAAGAATGCCGGACAACAGCCCTGTAAAGATGGTGTTCGCCACGAATTCGGTCGGAACAAGAAGGCGTGGGGCGCAGCGAGCTAGGTGGATGGACCAGGTACACCAGGACCTGGAGAGCGTGGGCCACAGTCGAGGATGGAGAGAAGCGGCCATGAACCGAGGGAATTGGCGAAAAATTGTTGGCGAGGCTTTATCAAGATAATTGATGTAAAGCCAAATAAGTAAGTAAGTGTTATGCGGAGAGCCGGGCTTAACAGCCGGGGTACGATTTTTACGAGATCCAGTCAATTTGTTTGCTTCGCGGATGATATGGACATTTCAGATGAACATTTGAAAAGGTGGCAGACCTGTACACCTGAAATGCCTGAAATGCGAGGCAGCAAAAGTTGGACTGGTGGTGAATGCGTCCAAGATAAAGTACATGCTAGTTGGTGGGGCCGAACGCGACGAGGTTCGCCTAGGTAGCAGTGTTACGATTGACGTATCCCCGTTCGAGGTGGTCGACGAGTATGTCTGATAATAACGTTAGCCGTAAAACACGGAGGCGCATCATCAGTGGAAGTCGGGCCTACTATGGCCTCCACAAGAAGCTGCGGTCAAAAAAGATTCACACCCGCACCAAATGTACCATGTACAAAATGCTCATAAGGCCGGTAGTCCTCTACGGGCATGAAACGTGAACGATGCTCGAGGAGGACCTGCAAGCACTTGGAGTCTTCGAACGTCGGGTGCTTAGGACGATCTTCGGCGGTGTGCAGGAGAATGGTGTGTGGCGGCGAAGGATGAACCACGAGCTCGCCCAACTCTACGGCGAACCCAGTATCCAGAAGATGGCCAAAGCTGGGATACCATCGGCAGGGCATGTTGCAAGAATGCGGGACAACAACCCTGCAAAGATAGTGTTCGCTTTGGATCCGGTTGGTTCAAGAAGACGTGGAGCGCAGTGTGCTAGGTGGGCGGATCAACTGCGTATTGATTTGGCAAGCGTGAGACAGTACCGAGGATGGAGAGATACGGCCACGAACCGAGTGTTGTGGCGTGAAATTGTTGATTCAGTGTTATCTGTTTAGATGTTAACTAAATAAATGAAAAATGAATGCGTATAAAACAGCAAGTTTTTTCGTCATTTGAAACCAAAGTTTTTGAAACATTTGGTATTTCTGATGAAACACGGCTTGGTAAATACACTTTTATAACTGCCTTTTTGCCTTTTCGATGCACTGGGCCGCAATTTAATTTGCTTCAAAATGACTTGCGGAAATTGACTCGCAATAAGTCATTTTTTTGTATTGGTGACTTTAATGTCTGTTAAGGCTTAATAGGTACTTTAAAGCACTAAACTTAGACATCACTCGCATAAAATAATTTATGAACCTGTCTTATTATGGTCTCCAACATGCAAGTCTCTTGCATGAAGTTGGCTGAAATCGTCAAATGCGGCATTTTTTTTAAACAGAAAATGTCTCAAAAACTAGACGCGCTATAATATTTTTGAAAACGGCAATGAGTTTAGCAATCCTGTATCAAGTAAACAACGGTATTTTGATGCTTGAAACAAGAAATGTGTTCGGTAGTGTTATATGTGAAAGTATTTGATTACCTCTAAAAACTGATTCGAGCGTGTGCTAGAATAAGGGCTTAAGTCGCATGATCGGGTTTTCCTTCATCGATCCTTCCTTCTGTAAATAAAGGCTCAAGATCTTGCGTCTCGAGGTGGAAAAATGCTAACTAACTTACATCTTGTCACCTTTATGCACAGAAGAGAGGATCGATGACGAGAAATCGATCATGCGAATTACGCCCTTATTCTAGCACACGCTTGAATTATCTAAATAAAATCAAAAGCTTAGATTTGGAATTGGTTCAATTTTTGAAAAAAAATATAGTGAATGTTCTTGGAATACCTATTTATAATTTATTGACATTAATGTAGCTGATTATCAGTTATTACATCACACCTGTGATTCTCCCCGCCTTAACAAGCGCACCCCTTTTTACGGTACACCGATATTGTATCGTACCTGTGTTGATGACGAAGTAGATGTTCTCAGTAGAGAGTTCCGCACATATGACATGAAGCTGCCGTACGAATGATTTCGCTGCATGTTGGAACTACTGGACGGCTGAGTTAAGGGGGACAATTCGGACAAGGTCCGGTCCTTTATAAAAGGACGGTTTGCCATCGTTGATATTGGTATCCACTATGATCGACACTTGACGAATTTCATCACAAATAGCTTTGATTCAATTGAACCTACGTTAACACTTCCGAAAGGTCAAATTAATAAACTGTTATGACTAAATATCACTGTCTAAAATGAGTAAAAAAAAAAACACCAAAACAAATAACGCAAATCACGAACGGACAAATCCTGAATGCTGTGCGCTCGAGTAAAATGAATCGGTCAGACTAGAGCAGAAGCTATCAGCAGGGAAAAAAGCTACTGAAATCCTGATCTTGATGCATCCATCACAACTCGTTCCCTCTCTATCCCACCTACTGTCCTCGAGGTTTTCGTGGTCTGATGAGTACATGGAGTAAGTAGTTCGGAAACGGGGACTTATCAGCTCCTGCTGTACAAATCTACGCTATTATAAACAAAAGTTCATGGTTTGGCTAGCGCCCCACACACAGTTAGAGGTGCACAGCAGCACATGTAGAATGTCGTTTGTTTAATGTTTTTTTTTTCGAACAAAAACGGAGATAGAGCATGTCTAGTGGCTGCGAATATTTACATGCCATATTGTTGCTGTATTTATATTGTGATTAAAGCAAAATGAAATGAACGCTTTCCTTCTTTTAAGCCAGCCGAGCCAATGATGTGTCGGAGGGATCGGAGTAACTCATCCACTCAGCTGTTTTACGAGCAGATAAATTTCATATGAAGGAAAGGTGGAAATGCTAATGCTTGTAGTGGTAATAGTTTTAACAGGTCACAGTAGAAACGAGTGATAAGATTGATATAGGGGATTGCAACCGGATAATGAGTGTAAGAACATGCCGTTGAATTTAGAGTACTTTTTTGGGCAAAGGCTCGATATACCAGTAGTATGCCGTAAAAATAGAGAATGTTTTTAGTTTATCAGCCACTAAACGTAAGTAAAGGTAAGAGCAGTCTGTCAAAACAAAATTGCAGCATGATAATGAACCTCAAGGCATCGAAGCATTATAACCGACAAAAAAGACAATCATTGACGAATTACCCACCGACCACGCAAACCTGATAATAAATCTTCGAACTGTTTAGTGCTCGAGTTTAGTACTATACCATTTAATTCCACTAGAGTTTGTATCCTCTGACAGATATATTTATAGACTAAGTAATTCAAGTCTAGTACACGACACTGAAAATGGCCTTACAATTGAGGTCGAAATACACGTATCTGTCAAAGGATACAAATTCTAGTAGAATTGAATGGTACAGTACTAAATTCGGTTTTTCATCTGCTTCCACGCACACCTGTTTTTTTTTAATGGCGAATCCCGACCAACCGTGCTTTGAACAATTAGGTTGAGTGTAATGAAAGTTTGTTTAATCTCACTAACAGACGATTTAAATTCGCCTGTAAACATTTTGATTTGTCGCTCAAAAAGTGATATCTTGCTAACAAAATGATAATAACACATTAAATAAACCTAATCAAACAAAGATGATGATGTTGCCTAATACAGACTACCTAGATATACAAAAAAAAGTGATATTTAAATTGATACTAACAAAGAACGTAAACAAAATCGTGCTTGACACACTTCTTTTTTTTTCGCACAAACGTTCAGGAAATCTCACTATTATGCGTAAAATACCCGTAAGTGAGCGCAGTTGAGTATTAAAAATAATTAAATTTTTAATTCAGTGCGCATCGTACCTTCGTGCTGTGCATACACTAATTCTCTCTGCCCTTGGAAGTTTTTTATGAACTACCTGAAGCAATAAAACAGTACTTCTCAGTGCTACAAAACAGTATTTTTCAGTGCTAAAATAAAAAAAAGATACTTTTAAGTGCTATTTCTTCTAATATAGATACCTTTGCGATCCTTGTTTGGACCTGTGCCTTCGATTTTTCGTTGGACCCATTAGCGAAAGCTAGCGGTGGTAATCTTTCTTGGACACCGTCTTGAGAAAAAAAACCTCTCGAAGGTCACGTCTTCTTTCGTTTATTCACTACACATGGTTGCAACAACAAACAAAAGGAAGGGTGAATCTCTGAATTCACAACTTCCTTACAAAAAAAGTGAGATTTAGAACTGTTACTAAACGTGGCAAGAATGGAGGAAAGGACGTTTCTCCGGAATTCGCGCTTTCTTCCAAGGGTGAAATGAGTAATGTTGATAATTGCATCGAAATGAGCAATCAGTCCGATGCTCTAGACAAATTTTCCAAACACTAAATCGAAGCAGTCTCTAGCCCAGGCTCTTTGATTCAAGTGAGGAAGCAAAGAGTGCCGCCTATCGTGATCAATTGTTCCGAATTTGGGGGATTTAGGCAGGAGATCTTGAACTCCATTAGGGGAATCAAGGTTACCTTCCAAATCGCAAAGAAAGGAGACTGTCACGTTTTGCCGGAAACTCTTAAAGATCGCGAACTTCTTCTCAAACATCTTGAAGAGAAGAAGCACAATTTTTTTACTTATGACGACAAAACTGAACGTTTGTTCAAAGTTGTCTTGAAAGGTCTCTCAAGTGACTATAAGTCACCTGAAGAGATCAAAAATGGAATAAATGATTTACTTGGATTTTCCCCAGTCCAAGTACTCATTATGAAAAAGAGAACCCAATCTGGCATTGTTCGGAAAGTGCTTTTTCAAGAATATTATTTAGTTCACTTTAACAAAAAATATCTAAATAATAATAAAGCTTTAGAAAAAGCTAGACTTATGTTCAATGTCCGTGGGACGTGGGAACATTTCCAGAAACCTGGAGGAAATTACCAGAACTCCACTCAGTGCCGACGGTACCAAAAGTGGGGTCATGGTACAAAAAATTGTCGCATGGATGCTCAATGCATGATATACGGAGGTTCTTCTTTCGCTAAGGACGTCTGTCCTGTGTAGGAAGATACCGATAAGTTCTTATGCGCCAATTGCAAGGGCAATCATAAGTCCAATTTTTGAGCTTGCCCTTCGCATAGGCGAGTCGTCGAGGCTCGTGCCAAGCAGATGAACGGTAATATCCGTTACGATAACGGTCGTTTCCGGAATTTCCCTGGTAGAGTATCGAACAATGCTCATTTTTCATTTAACGATCGCTCGATCAAGAATCATACCCGTCAGGAAGATTATAATCATGCTCATTAACAAACTTTTTTTTTTCGTCGGGTAGCCGTTCGAATCTTTTAATTTCGAATGGATCTACCCAACGAAAATCCTATGCCGATATCGCAACAGGAAATTTGAACTCCTCCCCTTTTCATACTACGAGTAACCGATCTAATTGTTTCAAATCAAATGGAATAAACCCTGCCGCCACAGGTAACTTTTACTCCGCCTCTTCGTCCACTAAAAATTCTAACGGAAAAACATCAGATAATGTACCCACTTTATGTACTATGTCTCCCTCTGATTTTATTTTTCTAACTGAACAATTGAATCAAATGATTGATGCAATGTTCAAAACCACCACTGAAGCACTCCAAGTTGGGGGCGGTCCATTAATTACGTAAGACCATTTCCGGGATTTTCAAACCCCTCTGCCCCCATGGTAAGATTTTTTGTATGAAAATCAAAAATAAATTGTATGGTGCGTAAGAAATCTTGACCCCACACCCTCCCGCCATAAACCCTTACGTAATTAATGGACGGCCCCTTAGTGTAAAATTTACTAAGTGTTATTAGATTACGTTTTTCTAATGGATTCAATTAATAATTTAAATATTTTAAATTGGAATGCTCGTTCTTTGAATGGTAAAGAGGACTAGCTGTTTAATTTTCTTACAGCTAATAACGTGCATATAGCAGTTATTACTGAAACCTATTTAAAACCTGGATCTAAACTAAAAAAATATCCTTTTCTTGTTTATCGTAATGATCGACTTGATGGGGCATGTGGGGGAGTTGCAATAATCATTCATAGGCGTTTAAAATATCAACTGTTTTCATCAATTGAAAGCAAAGTTTGTAAAACTTAAGGTGTTTCAGTTGAAACACAGCTTGGAAAATATACTTTCATAGCTGCCTATTTGCCTTTCCAATGTTCTGGGCAACAAGTTAAATTACTCAAAACTGACTTGCGAAAATTGATTCGCAATAAGTCAGCATTTTTAGTCATTGGAAACTTAAATGTCAAACATCGGTCAAGGAATAATTCACAAAGTAATTCCAACGGCAGAATTTTATTTGATGAGTGCTCTTCAGGATATTTCTAAATTCAATACCCTGTAGGGCTACATGTTTTTCCTCTTCTAGAAATCCATCTATGATTGATTTGGTCATAACCGACTCTAGTCATCTTTGTAGCCAACTGATTACTCATGTTGATTTTCATTATTGACAATGCTCTTGAAACTTTAACAAATTCCATTGTTGAAGCCAGGAGCATTGTAATTCAAAATGTGAATTCGTCGTTATAGACGATGATCTTGAACTCTTGATCCGTCTTAAAAACGTGAGGAGAAAACAATTTCAACGCACTCGCGATCCTGCTATGAAAATTATATGGCAGAATTTTCAGGAAGAAATCACGAAAAGTTTTGCACAATTAAGAAACAAAAATTTTGAAAATAAGATTTCTCAATTGGACCCTGGCTCTAAGCCCTTTTGGAAATTATCTTAAATTTTGAAAAAAAAACCTTGAAACAGGAAAACAAATTATTACTAACTAATTGCGAAAAAGCTCAAAAACTTGCTATGCAGTTTGAAAGCGCGCACAACTTACTAGTCCAATGGAAAATCAAGTTACTCTGGACTTCGAAAACATTCTCAATCAAGAGAACGTTCTCGAAAATTCCTTGGAGCTGATTTGGAAAAAGTGAGAACTACTATAAAAAAAAAATCAAAAATATATTAAAGTTCCTGGCGATGATGGAATTTTCTACATCCCCATCAAGAAACTTCCAGAAAGTAGCTTATCATTCTTGGTTAATATAGTTAACAAATGTTTTCAGTTGGCATATTTCCCTTACAAATGGAAAAATGCTAAGGTTGTATAAATTTTGAAACCAGACAAAAATCACAAGCTTCTAGATATCATTTGTCTTACCTGAGTTACCTCAGGGATGTCAAAAATCTTTGTTTGCGGATGACACAGGCCTCTCCGCCAAAGAACGAACCATGCGTGTCATTTGTAGTCGATTGCAAAAAAGTTTGGATATTTTTTCTTCATACTTCTACATACACAAAAACCAAAAGCTCTTTATTTGAAATCTTCAAGTAGACATGTTGTCACGATGAGAGGGGTTCCAATAAATTGGTCAGATGAAGTTAAGTATCTAGGGCTCATGCTAGATAAGAATTTAACTTTCAAAAATCACATTGACGGCATTCAAGCCAAATGTAATCAATATGTAAAAAGTATCTATCCCCTTATTAATAGAAAATCAAAACTTTGTCTTAAGAACAAGCTTTTGATTATCAAACAAATTTTCAGGCCAGCCATGTTGTATGCTGTACCAATATGGACTAGCTGTTGTAATACCAGGAAGAAAGCTCTGCAGAGAATTCAAAATAAAATTTTGAAAATGATTCTGAAGCTTCCACGATTAATGCGTTACATATTTAGGTTAAGTTAGGTTAAGTAAATTGAAAACGTGTTTTTTTCTCTTATAAGCAGCTGAAATCAACTCACCTGTAAAAAATATGTAATTGGCGAATTTCACCGTAATCTCAACAGCTGAACAGTTCGGTGAAATAAAACACCTTAATTCCGACGAAATTTGACGGATTTCTGTGATTTTTTACCGAATACTGTAAAAATTTACCGTACTCCGTTAATTTATTTTTTGCAATTTCTCATCGTAAAAGGCTGTTTTTCATCACGTCAATCTGTCATGAAACGGCCTACTTTCCTGCACTGAAGTATGCAGTGCGGGAATAGTCATTACCTAACTGAAACCAGTGCTGTAATGATTCATTACGCAACGCTTTTTCATTACGCAACTGTTTTGAGTTGCGTAATGAATCATAACACAACACTTTTTCAGAAATTGTGAAACAATGGTGAATGCATTCTGATATAATTTCTGATACCCTCAAGCAGTGTTGTTCAGACTCATTTCCCCGAAAATAACATTTTCTGAACTACGAAGCCACGAACTACTACAACCATGCTCTATCCTCCTAAGATAGAAAAGCAGATGGTTAAGCTTGAGTACTGCACACAAAATTGATCAATTTTGATCCCAGAGAGCCACAATTCAAGTTTCGGTGAAATGAAATGAGTGAGTGAGTGAGTGCGAATCATTTCACCGAAACTTGAATTGCGGCCCACCGAGATCGAAACTGTCGGATCCCATGTGCAACACTCAAGCCCAACCACCTCCCCCTCCATCTCAGGAATACAACGCACAGTTATAACAGTTCATGGCTTCACAATTCGAATTTCGGGGAAATGAGTCAGGTCAACACTGCCCTCAAGTGGTTTTCTACGAAATTGCAAAACATGTTGTACGTAACTCGTTGCAGAACTCGAGTTTTACAGCACTTGTCGTAATTATCCTACTCGGCAAGCCTCGTAGGATAAATTTACGACTCATGCTGTAAAAATCATCATTCTGCAACTTGTTCCGTAAACTACTATTACCGAACTGTTCAGCTGTTGAGATTTTACAGGAATCCGTAAATTAATTTAAGTGCAAAATAACAACATATTACACACTTAAATTAATTTAAGTTAATGTTAATTAAAATGTTAATAAAATCTTAAATTTGTTTTACCAAATTAGGATGATAGTGTTGTCTTATAACAAAGTACACCTAGATATAAGAAATGCATGCACTGTTTGGAATAATACAAATAGAGAAATAAAAAAATGCCTTTTCAAATAGAGTTTACTGTAGAAAATTTCTTGATCATTTCTTGTGCAGAAATTTTTACTTTTCTTGAGCTGAACAGCATATCTAGCTTTATACAGAAAAATACAACATTTTTTTAAACCAACAAAAATAACTGTTGAGCATCGAAAGCATTATGAACTTTGTTTATAAGTATGTTTACACCCATGAAGTTTGAATTCTGTGACAAATTAAGCAAAAAAAGGGCCATACAAGCTTACATGCAAGTTGGCTGAAACAGTCAAATTTTGCATTTTCAACAGCAAATATCTCAAAACCTAGACGTACTGCGATATTTTTAAAAACGGCAATCGATTTAACAACCCTTAAATAAGTAAATAGCTGTATTTTGGTTTGTGAGACAAAAACGTGTTCCACAGTGTTATTGAAATATTCCATATCATATTTTGTTTGCGTTCTGCTATTATTTTGAATTTTTGTTAATGTTGTTTTGTTTGTATATATTTATAAATTTATTCGTGCATAATAATACATGTGTAAACACTGATAATATAAAAATTAAGCGTTTATTTTGCCACAGACTCGTTCAACATCAATCGAAAATATGTATATCTCTGTGAGGTTTCAATTTGCTCCCCATGATAACAGAAACAGTTTTCAATTTGCTTTCACTGACAGCAAAAATAGTTTTCAAACTTATTTCATGGTAACATTTTTCTGCTCTCAGAGTTGACATTTAAATAGCAAAAACGATCGAAGTAGCAACAAACTGAATTATCAAATTCCACAGCATCACAACATCAAAACCTTACGTAGTTTACTTTCGTAAAAAAGAGAAACCTATCAATGTTCTATTGATCTCTTCTGAGTTATATAAATTGTATACGTCGGTTAAGAAAATTAAAAAAATTTCGCTCGACAAATTACGAGTAATTTTTGGATCAAGAGATGATGCTAACGCTCTACTTTATGCTCCTGCGGATGCTTGCGAAATAAATCTAGAAAGATTCGCGAATTAGGCGAAACTGACAAAATGTACACAATTTAAGAAACTATAGCGGTGAAATTGTAGCTTGATTGTCTATTCACTGCACTTGAACTTTCCCCCTTTCGATAATTTAACTATTCAAAAAACGCAAATTTGTAGAAGACGAAACTTCACTTCATGCAAAACCACACACTGTATTGATTACGCCTGTGTTTTTGTTTATCAAAGTGATGGGCGCATCTGAAATCGAAATCAAAACACGGCGACACTGCAAACAAAAAATAAACAAGGCGTACATGGCCGACTTAATTGAAACCAGAATGAAAACACGGCGCAAAAGTAATAGGCGACACTGAAAATAATATCGATTACAGGCTCATGACATTGGGCGATACTGGCATTCTTGAGTGCGTTTAAGGCGAAACCTTATAATATTTTTTTATTACGAAATAGCTAGGAAAATTGAAGGAGATGTGTGTGGTATTGATGAGGATTTCAAACTAGGTTTATGAAATGTGTATTAAAGTGAAATAGTTAAAGTTGGAGTATATTTTCTCCAATTGGGATTAAAAATTGCACATGAAAATTTCATTGGTTATTTTCTCATTGTTATTGATTTGTCAGATAAGCCCTTATCGCGAATCCCTCTCGAAATGGAATTATTTAAAATGAATCTTTGGATTGTGAAGATATCAAAATCCATGGTTCAGGCGTTTTCAAGAACAAATCGATTTCTCCTGTTAAGGTTCTGGATTGTGTTCGTTTATCGAAATTATTTTTTGTTGGAAATGATTCAAAATACCTTCATTCAAATTGTATTAAAATAACGTTCTCCGGCTCAATTCTTCCGGATTATGTTATGATTGATAATGTAAAATGTCTAAAATTTCGCGTGAGACTTTATTATCCAAAGCTCATGCATTGTGATAAATGTCTTCTATTCGGCCACACTTCAATTTTTTGTTCAAACAAACAGAAGTGTTCGAATTGTGGAAACCTCATCAGTCATCCGAGTGTAATAAAATCTCGGATCTTTGTTTTTATTGTAAACAAAAACACAATTCTTTCAAAGAATGTGTTGTTTACATTGACCATCAATCCAAATTCAATCATAAAATTAGGAATAAACATATATTGTCCTACGCTGAAATAACAAAATCCACTGAAAATTTTCCATCTTCCAATTTATATGATATTTTGAATGATGATGTTGGGATTGAATCATCACAAAATTTAAATAATTATGTTTACAAACCTCCTAGTAAAAGAAAAAGAATTTCTAATAAATCTTTGAATAACCATAATTTGTTGTTTGAACCCCAACCATCTACTTCATTTGAAATGAATTTCCCTCCCCTTGGTCCCTCTAATAATATTCCTGGATTTAAAAGAGTTGATTCTACCCATTCAACTAACAAAAATGATCAAATTCGAACAATATTGACAGTAACAAAAACAATGAAAGTTCTAATCAATCAATTTTGAATATTTTGGAAGAAATTGTTGATTTTTTGGGATTGAGTGATTTTTGAAAAAAAAAAAAATCAAATTCTTTTTACCATTATTGGTTTTCCTCTCGGATAAATTGAATTCATTTGTTCCCCTTATTTCTTTTCTATTTTCGTCCTAATGGCTTCGTTCGATTCTAAAAAATTACACATTTTACAATGGAATTTTCGAAGTATTGATCCAAAAATTGATAGACTAAAAGTTTTATTGACTAATTTCGATGTAGATGTATTTTGTTTGAATGAAACGTGTTTGAGTACAGCTAAATTTTTTCGTATCCCTAAATATAATATTATTCGTAAAGATAGAGATACATAATTTGGCGGAGTTTTAATTGGTATTCGCGATAATATTTCATTTAAATATATAAATGTATCCTTTCAAACGCAAATAGAGTATGTTGCTGTTACGATTAGAAAAGAAATACATGAGTTTTCAATTAGGGTCGGTGTTCCCTTAGTGGACAGTCCCCTATATTCGCACTAGTGGCTTTTTACGGCCGTTTTGCTATAAATCTTTTCAAAACATTTTTTGACATGAAGGCCAGGAGCTATGCATCTAAGTACCATTGATTTACAGCTTGATTTTGTTCAAAAAATGATAGAAATAATTGGTTTTGCTTAAAATTTGAACTCCCTTGCGCCTATAGTAAACCTATTGTTCCTATAGTAGCACTACTGAGAGAAACTATTTTTCATTATACAAAATAATTGATGAATTAAGAACTTTTATACATCAAACGAAAGCTTTTGTTCCACACTTTGTAGGAAAAATATAAGTTTTGTAAAAATACGGTTTTGATAAGTATTTTGCCAACGCCGTGATGCTAGTGCTACTATAGGAACAGAAATTAGAAATAGTGCTACTATAGGCACATGTATTCCTATAGGGGCACACGCGATAATAAATACAAACATTTGAGTTTTCGTAGTTTTCATATTTTTCTCATAGGACCAAGATAAAAAGCTATCGGATGATGTAAAAATAATGACGCTAGCGTTATTTTTCAATTTTATACGAATTTTTGTTCTTAGCAATGCGGCTATTGGTACATCGACCCTATATGTTTTTATATCCCTCCAAATACAAGTTTTAGTTTATCAGAAATCAAAAGTATTTTTTGCAATTCCGTTGCAAATTAGCCTACTTTTTATCAAGAGAATGGACAACATAACGGCCTACTTTTCCTACCGAAAGAAACAGTGCTGAAAAGTGCTACTTTTCAGCACTAATATCAGTATCGAAAAGTAGCACTTTTCAGTACTGTTTTGGGTGTTATCAAAATGACATCGGATTGCATCCATACGTTTTATATTCAATTGTTTTGAAGTTCTCAATGGCTTAGTCAACTAGGTTCTGATTCTTCATCCGTATGATGAACCGATTATACTCGGATTCGAATTGTAGATTCGGATTTAGAATCAGAAGCTGGTTGGCTGTGAGGGATTCTGAGTTCAAATAGAATGCATTTTTATGGGGCAGTAGAATATGTAAGTTCACAAAAAAAGACGGGAACTTTATAGGCCGATTCATACAGTGAACGTAGAGGCCGTAGTTGAATTGGTCCCAAAATGATCGGAATTTCTTCGGTTTGTGTAGGAAGACTGGCATACGAGAAACTAATGTACAACAAAGAAGAATATTTCATGTGGCGTCTTACCTTGTCCGTTCACGAATTTAGAATACAAGTTTGACTTCGGGAGATGCGTGAAAAGTTGTGACAGTCATGTCATTGTCATACTGCTGCATCATAGCCTACCTGATTGAAAAATATCGAGTCGCTTCATCGTATGGATGCCATGTGGATCGTCTTGAATTATGTTTGTGTTCCTAAAAATGATCTAGCTCAAACAGCATTTTTCGTAATTGCAAAAAATGTTGTATGCAACGCGTTGCAAAACTCGATTTTTTCAGCACTCGTCGTATTTATCCAACTCGGCAAGCCTCGTCGGATAAATGTACGACTCGTGCTGAAAAAATCATTTTGCAACTTGTTGCTTAAATAACTATTATATCCTATTGGGTGATTTCAATGCGCATAATTTTGCTTGGGATAGTGAAAAAACTGATAGTAGAGGTTCTATAATTATGGATTTGATTGATGATTTGAATTTAAATATTCTTATTGATGGATCGATTACTGAGATTGCTGTACCTCCTAATAATCATTCCTGTGTTGATTTATCTTTATGTTCAAATAATTTATCAATGCAATCATCTTGGAGAACTATTGATCAGCCAAATGGTAGTGGTAATTTACCTATTTTGATTGTAATGTAAACTTCTGAAGACACTGAAATATTTTATGAAGCTTCTACTCCTGATCTTTGTATAAATGTTAATTGGGTTAAAGGCAAATTTTCTGATCTTGTTTCTATTTCATTAATCAATATTGTCAATTCAGATATTCCAATTGATAATTACAATAATTTTTCAAAATTTTTAATTGATTGTTTACATAAATCTCAATATAATAAATCAACTTAAAAAAAAATAAAAAAATCGACCGTTTTTCTGGTGGGATAACGAGTGTTCCATTTCTTTAAGAAACAAATCGGAAGCCTTTAAACTATTTCGCAGATCAGGCTCCAGAAATGATTACTTTTTATATTGCAAAGCTGAAGCACATTTTACCAGACTTACTAAATTCAAAAAGATAAATTATTGGAAAAATTTTGTTGAAAATTTGGACGGAGAGACTTCATTGTCAACTTTATGGTCCGTAGCACAACTCCTTTCCTCCTTCTATTTTAGAATATTCAGAAAAATGGATGGATGATTTTTCTTCGAAAGTTTGTCCTGATTTTGTTCCTCCGTCCATTAATTACAAAATAATTCAATCAATTACTATCCTGAACTCTGTAATTCATTTTTATTAGCTGAATTTGACATGGCTTTATCAATAACCAAAAATACTGCTCCAGGTATTGACAACATTAAATTTATTGTTCTTAATAATCTACCTTATGAAGGAAACTTTATTTACTTTCGATATATAATGCTTTATTTTGTCAAAATATTATTCCTTTTGAATGGAGTTTCATCAAAGTTATTAATATTGTCAAACCTGGTAGATATCCTGCATGCGCTGATAGTAGAAGACCCATTAGTTTATTGTCATGTTTGCGGAAATTGTTAGAACGTATGATTTTGAATCGCCTTGATTTATGGGCTGAGGCCAATAACATTTTTTCATCTTCTCAATTTGGATTTAGAAGAGGTCGAGGTACTCGTGATTGTATTGCCCTTTTAGCTTCATAAATTCAGCTTTCATTCAATAAAAAGCAGGATATTGTGTCAACATTCCTGGATGTTTCTGGAGCTTATGATTCTGTTTTGATTGATTTATTATACAATCAAATGCATAATTTGAAAATTCCAAATTTAATTTCAAATTCACTAATAATTCGTTATAGTTATTTTAGTCTTTCGCAGGGATCTTGTTAAAGCCCTTTCTTTTATAATTTATTCACAAGTGACATTGCTTCGATTATTCCTAATGGATGTTATTTATTACAATTTGCTGATGATAACGTAATATCTATCAGTGGTAAAAATAGAGAAATTATTAGACATTTTATGCAATGTGCCCTGAACAATATTGGTTTATGGGCTCATGCAAATGGTTTTTTTTTTTCAGTTCAAAAAAACAAAATATATAACATTTTCGAGAAAATATTCGGTTTCTATGATTAATTTATATTTAAATGGTATTGAAATTGAACAAGTTGATGAATATAAATATCTTGGTATATGGTTTGATTCTAAATTGAATTGTAATGCTCATATTAAATTTATTCAAAAAGTTTGTTCAAAAAGAATAAACTTTCTTCGAATAATTACAGGTATATGGTGGGGCGCTAATACTTCTGATTTAATTACACTTAACAAAACTACTATTCTTTTAGTAATGGAATATGGTTGTTTCACATTTGGGAGCGCTGTACGTACATATTTTGTCGAACTTGAAAAAATACAGTTTCGTTGCTTGTGAATTTATTTGAAACTTATGAATTCAACACATACTCAATCAATAGAAGTTCTTACTGGCATATTACCACTGAAAATTCGTTTTCAAGAATTAAATTGCAAATTTGTGATGAATTGTTTTTCAAACAATCATCCTCTTATTGATATTTTGAAATCTTTATTTGATATAAATCCTACGAGCAAAATGTTAGATTCCTTTGTTTATTGTTCTACAGAAAATATTGAACCAATTCTTTCGAATACTTTTCATAATTCAAAAACTTCCATTCATTCATACAAACCATTAATTGACTTGTCTCTATTCTATGAAATGAAACAAATTCCAAAATTTTAACATTCTCATATTGCTAATATTTTGTTCGAGCGTAAATTCAATGGAATTACTCTCGCACAATTTTATTATACTGATGGTTCATTGATTAAAGGAATCGCAGGTTTTGGTGTCTATAATTTATATTCTGATCATTTTTTAAATTGCGATCTCCTTGTTCTGTTTTCTCAGCAGAATTAATTGCTCTTTATTTTACGTGCAATTTAATTAAAGATTGTACACCAAATATTTATGTTGTTTGTTCTGATAGTTTGAGTTGTCTCCAGGCATTGAATACAATTAATTTCAATTTCAAAACTCATTATATTATATTGAAAAATGAAAAAAAAAAAAAAAAAACACTGCTTGAACTTAGTTTTCAAGGATTTATCATCAAATTTGTTTGGATTGCTCATATTCTTGGTACAAAATGGTATCCTGTAATGAAACTTTTATTTCAGTTTTTGAATGAGATCTCATATTTGGTTTGATACTCTTTGTTTGTTTACCTTTATTTTCAGATATCACGGATTCGATTTTGACTCTCTCCCTCACTGGCTTCCGATGACCCTCTTATTTTAATGTCGATAATTATATTTCAAGATTTTGGCTCTGTTATGCTTTGTAACCGTATGAGCCTTTAGTTTTAAGTTTGATTTGTAACGTTTATTGAAAAGATAAAGAGGTTTTGTGCCTCTTTGAGAAAGATTTCCAATAAAAATCACTCAAAGGGGTTTTTCCCTCTTTCAAAATTTTAGTAAAAATAAATAATAATAATAATAATAATAATAATAACAACATCAAAATAAGTTTCCAATATGATCTCAACCATTACTAGGGAGGTTATCAATATGTCCGCTCCATATTTATCAGCAGTAAAACTTTCAGCATATTATGATGGCTAGCCTCAGTCAAAACCGCGATTCCCTAAAGCCAACATTAAAGATAATGAATTAGGTAAAATTGTATTAAATTTTGTATAAGTTTGGCTCCGTTATGCTAGATGGCACTTGAGCCTTGAAATAAGTATAATAAAAACTAGAGAAATCATGTCGTTTTCTACGGTATTCTAATAAAAAAAAGCGAACTCAAGTAGTATAAGAATGCATTACTTGAATAGCGGCCTGCTTCCATCATCATTTGTTATCTCGGAATTAGTTTTTCAGCGATAATGATGCATTTTTATTAACTATCAACTCAACAGAAAACAAAAGATGAGATGAGATAATAAATTTGCTTCGATTTTATCAAATAATTGATTATCTTAGAATCAAAATGTCCACTAAATCGAGGAATACCTGGATTAGAAAAATACAGGCGGTAATAGGCTACATTATAGACATATTTTTTTCTCAATAGTCTACTGATTCTATAGCTTATCCCGTACAATTAACATAATTAAATTGAAATTTTAATTGAATTGTGGTACCTTCGTAGTCGCGAATATCCTAGCATGGCCTACTCTAATATTGCTACTGAACTTCGCCTACTGCAACATGAAACGAAGTATTTCAAATGTGGGCTACGGTAGCTATGAGTAGATAACAATGCATTTGATAAAAGCGACTTAAAATCTCCTTTGTTTACTTTTTTGTGAAGCCCGTTTCACATGTTATGCTAGAGCTGTTTCTTTTTCTGAAAGTCTCATCTACTTTGATTGATCGTTTTGTTTTTAATTTCGCTACAGCTTCCGTTCAATGATTCATATATGTTTTGTATCTTAAGTTGACCTTTTGTGTTAGTTTTTTGAACGAATCTATGAATGAACTGGGATGTAAATATTTATTAAGACTTAGAAACTCACCTGATTCTATTACGGAAAAGTCCACAAAACTTGAATGATGAGCAAGCCGGATTGAATTTGCAGCTGATGATGAGAAAAGTGGATTTTCCCACTTGCTGCACTTGTGTCGATACTTGAATGCAATTAATTATTCTTATTAGGTTTTCAATGTCACTTGAAAAATCGAACTGCAGCACCAACAAGATTTTGCACAATCCGAACTTCTTTCTTTCTCTTGCTCTTGGCTCTTCGCTTTCCTCCGCAAAAAAAAATACACACGCACCAATTCAATGCTTCCTCAAAATTGAAAAATATCTCGAAAATCCGCGCATCCGAATATTTTCCACCAACAACGCAACATTTACACTTTCCAATCGCGAACGAACGAATCAAAAAGTTTTAAACGCAGTTTGCTCTGAAGTCGACGAAAAAATATTTACGCAGACGAGGATGAGTGATTGCACAAAATAATCCTAAAGTTTTTTTTGGTTTCCGCTTTCGACTTTCTTCCCATCAACCCTCCAAAGTGACACGAGATCTCAAACGCGCGGCGAAAGAGGAGACGCGATGACAGCTGTTGTTGTTGTGATGGAAATCCAGAGGCGGCTACACGAACAATAATATGATGGGGGCAGCCGTGCCCTAGTGGTGGATTTCAATTTTTAGCGAGTGACTTTTGAATTGGCCTCAGAAGTTTTTGACAAAATTTTACAAATAGGGTAAATTATGTATTTTGGACAGGTTAAGCATACGTCTGGAAACAGCGATCGAATAACTACATTAGATACTAATATTGTATTACGTAATGTTACTTATATGCTTAATGTCTCATTGTACTTTGAGTTTCTGGGGAGCAAAAGCTAACAAACTGTACATTAGCTTCCAGAATAGCGTTTTTTGGCGACCAGTCTGTTATGCATTTCGGACACCAAATATACACTTTGGACACCCTCATGTGAATATAATTTGGACAGGAGTGTTTTCTCAATACCCATACAATGGTTTCGGAAAAAGACGATCATATCGTAAAATTTTAAGAGTTTACATGAGACTGCTTTTTTTTCGCTTATTGGACGCGTATAATAGTGATAATCAATAATTTCATTTAATCCATCAAATATCGTCAGATCCACGTAATACGCCTACAAGTATGCATGCATGCGACATTCCAGTGTGTTTCATCAGATGGCCAAATTATATCAACTGAACAAAAACCATAATCTATTTTGGACATGTTTATTGTTTATGAATGCCAATTCTGAGCGCTATTATTGCATTTAATCGATGTTCTTGAAACCGTACATCCTCTTGCATTCGTAGGTTTCACAGATGTTCTGTTGAATCAATTTACAATTTTGATATTTTTGAAGCCAATTTGTAATCGGTATGAAAATGATCATCATTAATAAGTAGCATAGTGAATTAATAATGTAATACATGATTTCCCGTACATACACTACCCGTCATAAATACGGACTCACTGAAATAAGTATTGCAACACTCAGCTGAATAATGAATCACCCCAAAAAGTTAAGCATCACCTCAAAACAGGTTAATTCACATTGATATATCTCGAGATCCTTACGACTTGCAAAGAAGCGATCTTGAGCAAAGTTGTTCAGGGGATCAAGGACATCCGGAAAGCGAACAGTGTTTAGTTCACGATTTTGCCGCTAGGTGGCGCTAGTGAGCATGTAAAATTGAGCATTTTGAACTAGTTCTAGCTTGTGATCCATAAGAGATAGAAAGTTCGGGTCTTCGGCAAAGTTGCTCAGGGGTTCAAGGACATCCGGGAAGTGAACAGTTTAGTTCGCGATTTTGCCGCTAGGTGGCGCTAGTGAGCATGTAAAATTGAGCATTTTAAACTAGTTCTAGCTTGTGATCCACAAGAGATAGAAAGTTCGAGTCTTCCGTATGTATAGAACAGAAATAAAGTAAAGGACATCCAAATATCAAATTTTTTGGTTCTTAATTTTGCCACTAGGTTGCACTAGTACGCATATTTAATCAAATATATGAAACAAATTCTATCTGAGATGAGATGAGATATAAAGTTCGGGTCTTCGGCAAAGTTGTTCGGAAAGTCAAGGGCATCCAGGAAACAGTTCCCTCTGGAGAATTGACTGTACCTGAACATTATGAATTTGATAACATAGAATTTCCAGAATGCTGTTCAGAAATCCTTTGACATTTGGAAGTTAAAGTGATTAGGGATGGAATCATATTAAATTAAATTGATTCAGGTCTGATCAAATGTATATTCAAGTGTATCATATCTGATTGATATTCTAGTGATTCTGGTATGACTTACTCCATGTGCGAGTGACTCAGTTTGGGGCCATATTCATATTATTCAAGTCAGAATCTCTTCATGGTTCAAGTTTGATTGACTTCATATCCAAGTGATTGATGTCTTATTCTCTTTATATTCATGTCTTTCGGGTTTGATTCATTCTACATTCAAGAAATTCAGGTTTGACTTGAATATGGAGCAAACAAAAGTCATGTCAAATTCCCTCCATGTTCAAGTGACTCAGGATTGATTCATTTTATATTCAATAGATTCAAGTTTAGTTCTCTCCATACCTGCAAGTGTTTTACGTCAGATTCACTTTATTATTGAGTGATTCAGAATTGATTCATTTCATTTTCAAGTGATTCAGTTTGCTCCATATCGTAGTGATTCTTATCTGATTCACTCATATTCGACTGTTTTAAATTTGATTCATTGATGTTCAAGTGATTTCAAGTGATTCACCTCATTTTCAAATGTTTCAAGTTTGATTCACTTTATGTACAAGTATTCAGGTCTGATTGATTTATTTTTTTTTCTTTTGTTGGGATTTGAACCACTGCGACCATTAAGTTGATCTATTGTGGTATACCCCTGTTTATTTTTCGCATATTTTCAGGACGACAAGTTACTATTAAGAGTAACTGCAGTTGACTGATAGTGCGACGTACCCCAATCTGGTATGATTCTTAAAATGAATTCAACTACCTTATTGGGATTTCCTTGCCAAATTTCAAAAGGACTCAGTATACCCTTGTTGAAATACTGTCTTCTTTGCGCAAATAGTGCTGAGCATTCACAAAGCAAGTGTTGAGAGGTCTCTATCTCACAGTCGCAAAACCGACAGATATCAGTTGGACTTCGACCCATCTTCTTTAAATGATATCTAGCTGGACAATGTCCTGTAAATAGTCCAATAACTATACAGAATGATTTTTTATTTAAGTTTAGAAGTTTTTCTGTAATTTGTTTATTTGGACTTATAAACAGTTTAGACTGTCTTGATGTATTTGTACCTGAGACGAGACTCGCGAAGTCGGTCTTCTTTTTCTACGGTTGCTAAGATTTTCTTCTTCGATTCTGTGTTTACACAAATTTGTGAGCAAGATGTTCAAGCTTTTACATGAACTCAATGGCAAAGATGAATTGCGATTGCATCGTTCCAAGTTCAGAAAACCTTTTCAAGTTAAATTTCATATCCGCAAACGCAGTAAACATTGCAATAACAAATGTTTTGCTTGTTTCGATTTAGTTTCGTCAGCGCAAATCAAATGGAATATTTCGCTGAATTTTTTTTTTTATGGATGATTCCAATACTCTCCACATATTCGCCCACAAAATCAACTGGCTGCATCTGACAGCGAAATCTGGGCTGCATATGACGTTGCTTTTTTTCCTCTTCGCGAGTCTCGTCTCAGATTTGTACCAATCCAGTTCGACTGTATCATATTACGCTCCCATTTTTTTTATTTCCATTTGTATTACACATTTTGAAACTCCACAAAAGGGTTCTGGTCCTAAAAACTGAGTATTCGATCCTCGTCTAGCCAGAAAATCAGCTTTCTCATTTTTTTCGATTCCACAATGGCCTGGTACCCAGTACAGGGACACCTGGTTATTCATAGCCAGTTGCTTCAATACTTGTATGCATTCCCAAACCAGTTTTGATTGGCATGTATAGGATTTTAATGCGTTCAGAGCCGCCTGGCTGTCTGAAAATACGCAAATCCTTGCATGTCTATACTTTCTTCTAAGACATATAGAAGCACACTCTAAGATGGCGTATATTTCTGCAAGGAAAACAGTTGTCCATCGTCCCATTGGTATTGAAACATTAACTCCTGGACCTGTTATTCCAGCCCCTGTGTTATCACTCATTTTAGAACCATCGGTGTAGAACATAATCGATCCTGGTGAAATACTAGGCCCACCCGATTCCCACATTTGGCGGTCTGTTTCAACCACCTTATATGGTATATCTAGGTTTAGGGTTCTTTCCATCCAGTCTTCGTTCATGACTACTAATGGATTAATTTGAAAATCTTTCAGTATACTTAGATATCCGGAAAGATTTCCTTCAAGAAAGATATTCGTTCTTCGCAGTCTTAGTGCATTCTTTTCAGCTTCCATTTGCACGTGTTGATGTAGTGGAAGCTTATACAGAACTGCCTCTAAGGCCTTTGATGGCGTATTGTGTCTGCAGACAAAAATCAGAAGCGATGTGTCGCTAGACTTCGTTCGTTTGTCTAACGATGTTCATGATATACTAATACAATGTAGCCTGGACTGGCTGAAATGAAATGGACTCGTTTTATAAAAAAAATATTTTTTTCTACAGTGCTTTTTTATTACCAAATCATAAGAACATTCGAAGAGCAATATTTAAAACTGCGAAAGCAAACAATATAATTTTGAAACTAATTCATTACTTTCAAAAATTTTATGATAATCGAACATCATGAGTACTGCCACCAAGACAACTTCATGCGTATGACACACCATGGTTTTATTCACATTGACGGTGTTTTGTTGTCTTTTTTTTATCCGATTTTCATTTCAAACTGTAAATAAACAACCCAAACTTGTGTAAAATTCAGCTGCCGGAGTATTAACTGATTCGTAAAAATACTAAATGGAGTGCAATAAGGATGCGTAAGTAATGTGGAACTTGAGATTTATCATCGAGATGAAAATTTCCATCGTCCCATACGCAGGTACGAGGAGGAGTAGTATTTGGAAGAGCCGGGAGACATGGATTCTGATTATCAAGATAATGAATGGTTTCCTCAACAACAAACACCCTCTCCGCAACCTTTGTGTTCTCAGGACCCGTTACCGATTCCAGATGATTTGAGTGAAGTGAACCATTTTCTCCCCGTCGATGGTTCCGACGATGACGACCATTCATGTTTTAATTGCTCGATAGTATCCGATGGCGCTGCGGAGAACTATTTGTACTTTTTCAAAGCAACAATGTTCCGTCGGCTTTATCGAGGTCAGATGCGCCCAAGAGAAGTGGGAACTAAGAATGTTTTTGGAGATTCTGTTGAAGACGTAATTAAATGCATTTGGAAGTTGTCTGTAGCGCATGTATCGAGACAAATCAATTTTGATGATGATGGACCAAAGTGGGCTGAAAAGCAAGTCCCGGACCAAGAAGATATTGAGAAGTTCGTCACGATGCAAGATCAAATGAAAAGGAAGGCCTACACTATTTCTGGAGTCACTCCTCGACTGCTCGCTTCATGGAGAGGCAAGCAAATCAAAATGTTCATTCATGCATATTCGGTAAATGTTGAAACCAACCCTCAACACCAAATGGTCCTCAAACAGTTAATTGCACCCAACAATCCAGATCGTTCGGGAGCTCATTCGACCCGAGATGATGCAGCTCTAGCAAAAGAGTTGAAGAACAACCATCCTGAACTGGAAGGCCATCACAGTTCCTGGTTGTTATGGGCCAACACAATTCATTCGTCAGCGGCGCATAAACAAGAGGAAATGAAAAATGCTCCGTCGCCTCCTTTGGAACTTGCGAAGTATTTCAGGTGGACTGGCGTCTCGGAAGCAGCCCGACTACAATCTGTTCATCGGGGGGCATCAGTGGCTCATGCTGTAAATGGGGGATGGATGAAAGATGTTGAGGAAGTTTTTCAAGGCATTTCTTCGGCGGTTTCCATTCTTTCGAATGTTGCTCGTAAATTGGAAGGAATGATTGCGAAAGGAAAAGCAGCTGAAGAAATTATTATTGCTGTCCAATCTGCAGTTCGCCCTGAGGAGACAGAGGTAAGTAAAGTCCTGGCTGACAGTGTAACTGACTGTCCAGATGTTGATCACATGTAACAAAAGTGAACAGAACGATGTAATTTGAATGAAATAAAATAACCGATTATATTTTCATCTCAAATCCGATTTTATTCATTATTTTAAAGAAAAAAAGAACAGCAAATATTGTGATAAAGTCACTCAGGAATTACACTTAAGCCTAAATCGCTTGGATTTTGTTGCAGTCCCTTCTCAAGATAAAAATGTCCTCCAGGGAAGTAACCACAATGAGCAAAAAGTTTTTGGCAGGAATATTGTTTGAAAAAGCTCATTGCATCGCAGACATCACCCATTATTGGAGTGTTTTCTTGGTGTCTTCTTTGCAAATGTTTTTTGACAAAACCAAAAACGATCTCAATAGGATTAAAAAAGGGACAGTACGCCGGAAGGAATATGGGAATAATGCCGGGTACTGACGAACTTTTGGATTTCGTAGTGCAAACTCTCGACAACATTCAAAAAATTTAAGTCCATCAGTCCAAAAGCTGTCTAGAATGCCTTCAACTCCAAGAAAGCACAAGAATGTTAAACGTGGGCGGCGACAAAACTCACCGCTGTAGATTACTTTTTGCCCCACAACACCATACCATATATATTGTTATATTTACTTTCTGTCTGCGAGTGAACGGTACCAAAACGGTTTTCGATGGGTTTATATTCAACCCTTCGTTTTGGCACCACCGCGAAATGCAGTTTAGTGCAGACTGCATTAAATGTGTGATGGTATGTTCAAACTTTCCACGAACTATTATGGCCACATCATCAGCAAAACCGATAACTTCGAAGCCTTGTTCTGTCAATTTATTAAGAATATCATCAACAACAAGCGACCATAATAAAGGCGACAATACGCCTCCTTGAGGACATCCCTTAGTGGTCTTTATTGTTATAGATGATACTCCCAACTCAGCAGATACTTCTCTATTTTTCAGCATTTCCATAATCCAAGCTATAATGCCAGGATCGAAATGCCTATTTTCCATTGACTTTTTTATTGAACTGAATGTCGCATTATCAAAAGCACCTTCTACATCAAGAAATGCTACAAGAGCAATTTCTTTTCTATCGAGAGTACTTTCTATTTTTGTAACCAAATTATGTAGAGCAGTGACTGTAGATTTGTTAGTTTGATATGTATACTGATACCTGTTAAGAGGAATCTTTTGTAGGTATTCTGTTTTGATATATTCATCTATTATCTTTTCCATGATTTTAAGCATAGTAGATGTTAGACTTATTGGCCTAAAAGATTTTGGATTTGTTTTGTCTCTTTTTCCTACTTTAGGAATGAAGACAACTCGTACTTGGGTCCATATTTTTGGTACATGGCCTAACATTAAACTTGCTTTGAAAATATTTGTTATAGAATCCAGCAGTATTTCCCCACCCTTCTGAAGCAGTGCAGGAAATATACCGCCCATTCCCGGAGATTTAAATGGTTCGAAAGAGTTCATCGCCCATTCAACTTTAGATTTTTTGAAAATGGTATCAGGTATAAGCGAATTATATCTTATAGTCCCGGTCGGCCCATAATTATCGTTAACGTTAATACTTTCTTCATTATCACTTACCACTAAGTTTGATCCTGGGAAATGAGTCTCCATCAACATTTCAAGGGTTTCTTGTGAGTTAACAGTAAAATCGCCATTTGTTTTCTTTAAATTTCCCAGACCATTTGAATGGTCTTTGGAAAGTACTTTTTGCAGTTTAGCTATATCTGGAGTTTTCTCTATGTTTTCACAATAGGATCTCCAGGTTCGTCGTTTTGATTTTCTAATTTCTTTGTTGTACATTGTAAGGGCCTTTTTATATTGGTCCCATTGCCCAGAAATTTTCGCTTTATTGAAAAGTTTTCGCGATTTTTTCCTTAAATTATTTAATGTTTTATTCCACCAAGGAACCTCTCGATTTGAGATTTCTTCCTTGACAGGACAATTAACGTTGTATGCTGGTATTATTTGTTCAGTAATATTTTTTGCAACTCTATCCAATTGCATTGTTGATTGAATTGTAGTATTTAGCAATAAACATTCAGATTGCATTGTTGAAGCATATCTCTCCCAGTTAGTGTTCCTGGGATTTTTATACACTATTTTAACTATTTCCCTAGCATTGTATTGAAACACTATGTGCTTGTGATCGGATAAAAATTGTTCATCTGAAACATGCCAGTTTTTTATACGCGTCGAAAATAAAGGACTGCACATGGTTATGTCCAATACTTCTTCCCTAGCTTTGGTTATAAATGTAGGTTGATTTCCTTTGTTACATAAATCGATGTTGTTCGAAGATATGTATTCAAAAAGGTCTTCCCCTCTTTTATTGATGTTGGTGCTTCCCCAGATTGTATGATGGGAATTTGCATCGCAACCAATGATAAAGTGTTTATTATTAGTTTTACAATAATTAATGAAAGCTGTCAATTCGGGTGGAGGTACCGCCTCCACATCTCCAGGGAAATAAGCTGAAACTACATAAGCTTCAGTTTTGCCCCTAGTTGTGGGTATTTCCATGCGAATCACGACTATATCTTTTGCAATAAACTGTGTTATAGGTACGAATTTTATTCCCCCTTTTATTAAGATTGCTGTCCAAGGATTTGAGTTTCCTTCATCATAAACTAGTTTTCCTATTTGCCCAGCGATTCCAAGAACTCGGTTCTTGTTAACCCAAGGTTCTTGAATAAACGCGACACTAAAATTTTCTTTCAAAAATCTTCGACAAAGTATTCCTGTTGCACCTTTGGCATGGTGAAGATTTATTTGAATAAATTTAATATCAGTATTCATTTTTATAAATGTTCATTAGAGGACTAGTAATTCACTCTTCATGTTTCGATTGTTATTTATATTTTCTGCTGTGCTGGTCTTTTTCAGGCCCAGAAGGCATTTGTTCCTTCGAAGGTTCGGATGAATTCCGGTCTTTTATATGTCCAGAACGACTTCGGGCCTTTGGAAGCCCAGATGTGTTCCGGTCCATTGGAAGCCCAGATGTGTTACGGTCCCTCTGAGACCCAGAACAGTTCCGGTCCTTCGAAGGCCCAGCAGCATTCTGGTCTTTTAGTCGCCCAGAATAATTTTGATCTTTTCGATAGCCAGATTGGTCTTTCGGAAGCCCAAAAGTATTCCGGTCCTTTGAACGCTCTGAAGATTTTTGGTCCATCAGTATTGTGGAGCACTGCTGGTCTTTCGCGAGCCCAGGGCATTGTACATCCACTTGGAGCCCAAAATGGTTCGAGTTCTTAGACGGCCCAGAATAAATTCGGTCATCGAATTTCCCTTGGCTGTTTTCGTTTTTGGGAAGCCCTGTACTCTGAGTGCTTTGGTGGTGATTTTTCGAGGACTTTGCTTCCGGCACTTTACCGTCTGTCCCGCTTGTCACCGGGACACTAAGGTCTTTGTTCGGTCCCAGGATCCACGCTACTTACCGGTTCCAGCTCCTTCGGCTCGTCTCTCGAGATTACCATCCCATCTACCCCAGGTTTGTACATCCCTTTTTTCCGTAGCTTTGTTTGCCCGAACTTGTAGTTGATGAGGAAGTTGCATGTCTTAAACTTTGTGATTGATTTCATATTCAAGAGATTTAGGATTTATTTCCAGTGATTTATGTTTGATTCGCTTCATATCCAAGTGATTCATGTCGGATTCGCTCCATATTCAAGTGATTCAGGTTTGATTCGCTTTATATTCAAGTGCTGCAGGTCTGAAGCACTTCATATTCACCTATTTCAAGTACGAATTACTTGATATTCAAGTAGTTCAGGTTTGATTCATCTAGAATTTTCCACTTTTACAGGTATGACTTGATGTTCAAGCAGGTTAGGGCTGATTCACTTAATTTTCAAGTGATTCATGCTTGAATCACTTTATGTACGTTTTTCAGATTTGATTAGTTCAATATCCAAGTGATTGATGTTTGTTTTTTGAAGTAAATTTAAGGCATTCAGGTCTAATTCACTTTATTTTAAAGTGTTTCAGATTTGACTAGCTTATATCCAAGAGACTCATGTCCAATTCACTTCATATTCAAGTGTTTCAGGTGAGAATCACTTCATGTGATTCATGTCTGATTCACTTCATAGTCAAGTGTTTAAGGTAATATTCACTTCATACACAAGTAATTCAGGACCGATTACATTCTTGTTCAATTTATTCAGATATGATTCGCTTTATAACCAAATGATTCATGTCATGTGACACTTCATTTTTGAATGCATGCTCACTAGCGCCACCAAGCGGCAAAACGCGAACTAAACTGTTCGCTTTCCGGTTGTCCTTGAACCCCTGAGCAACTTTGCCGAAGACCCGAACTTTCTATCTCTTATGGATCACAAGCTAGAACTGGTTTGAAATGCTCAATTTTGCATGCTCACTAGCGCCACTTAGTGGCAAAATCGCGAACTAAATTGACCGCTTTCCAGATGTCCTTGAACCCCTGAGCAAATTTGCCGAAGACCCGAACTTTCTATCTCTTATGGATAACAAGCTAGAACTAGTTCAAAATGCTCAATTTTTCATGCTCACTAGCGCCACCTAGTGGCAAAATCGCGAACTAAACTGATCGCTTTTCGGATGTCCTTGAACCCCCGAGCAACTTTGCCGAAGACCCGAACTTTCTATCTCTTATGGATCACAAGCTAGAACTAGTTTGAAATGCTCAATTTTACATGCTCACCAGCGCCACCAAGCGGCAAAATCGTGAACTAAACTGATCGCTTTCCGGATGTCCTTGAACCCCTGAGCAACTTTGCCGAAGACCCTAACTTTCTCTCTCTTATGGATCACAAGCTAGAACTAGTTTGAAAAGCTCAATTTTACATGCTGGCGCTAGCGGCAAAATCGTGAACTAAACTGATCGCTTTCCGGATGTCCTTGAACCCCTGAGCAACTTTGCCGAAGACCCGAACTTTCTATCTCTTATGGATCACAAGCTAGAACTAGTTAAAAAAGCTCAATTTTGCGTGCTCACTAGCGCCACCAAGCGGCAAAATCGTGAACTAAACTGATCGCTTTCCGGATGTCCTTGAACCCCTGAGCAACTTTGCCGAAGACCCTAACTTTCTCTCTCTTATGGATCACAAGCTAGAACTAGTTTGAAAAGCTCAATTTTACATGCTGGCGCTAGCGACAAAATCGTGAACTAAACTGATCGCTTTCCGGATGTCCTTGAACCCCTGAGCAACTTTGCCGAAGACCCGAACTTTCTATCTCTTACGGATCACAAGCTAGAACTAGTTAAAAAAGCTCAATTTTGCGTGCTCACTAGCGCCACCAAGCGGCAAAATCGCGAACTAAACTGTTCGCTTTCCGGATGTCCTTGATCCCCTGAACAACTTTTGCTGAAGATCGCTTCTTTGCAAGTCGTAAGGATCTCGTCATATAGCAATGTGAATTAACCTGTTTTGAGGTGATGCTAAACTTTTCATGGTGATTCATTATTCAGCTGAGTGTTGCAATACTTATTTCAGTGAGTCCGTATTTATGACGGGTAGTGTATTTTCCTCACCATCTCATTGGAAATGAGCTGAGAGAGACTCGCGAAGAAGAAAAATATCAACGTCATATGCAGCCCAGATTCCCCTCTCACGAAACGTCAAATGCAGCCCACCGTTTTTATGGCTGAAAAAGTGAAAAGTATTGTGTTCAAAGTAAATTGTTGTTGAAAACCTCAGTCAGCAGAGCAGTTTTTCCAAAGTTGCTGTTAAATCTAAGCAGAAGATACATTATTTCTAATGTCTGCTACGTTTGCTGGCATGAAATTTCACTCAAACGGCTATTTATGATTCGATGTGATGCAAACTCAATCATTTTTTGCTGAGAGGTTCATGTGAGGATTTGAACGGCTTGCGCATAATTGGTATAAACACAAAGTGGAATAAGAAAAAAACTCAGCAATCACAGAAAAAGAAGACCGTCTTCGCGAGTCTCGTCTCAGGAAATGAGCATATAATGACTAGCCGGTCCAAATTATATGCATATCCAAGTTATATACGTTACCCTATGCACAGAAAACAATCTTACAGTAACTGTAGCAACAAAACCGTGTTTAAATTTACTATGCATGAAAATATTGAAAATAATGGTGAATGAGATTAAATAAACCATATTGTGATAAATAATACTATGCCCCCTTCAAATACGGTATAGTCGAATCGAGAATATTTTGTTGTTAAAAGAACTACGCTTTTCTATTATAAAATTACTACGTTTCTAGTACATTTAACTATGCGCATTACCACCACTCTATATTTATAACGCAATATATACTATCTTACCATGTTTATTGTTAAACCAAACGTGTCGTACCGACAAATTTCAGCTGACTATGTTTTTCGTTCGAATTTACTACTTTTGTGGTATATTTTCAATGCAATCGTCGAGCTTGACGCTGAGCCATTTTGTTGGAAATGCCGTCAAATTTGTTTGCGTGTTTGATTTATATGGATGAAATAAAATCAAAATAATTGTAAAAACTCGAAGGAATTAATACATTTCGTGTTAAATAAGTAGCAGATTTGGGACGTTTTAAGGTGAGACAATAATATCTATTTAATTATTTTTATTCAATGCGATCTCCATCCTGTAAAGCTGTTCTGGTCTATGTTATAATTGCAGATAAGGATCACAATTAAAAATCGGACGAACTGATTATGGATTATGGAATGGAAGTTTAGTTTGTTTTAACGTAAGAAATAGAAAAAAACTTGTCATATCTGTATTACAGTATATCTCTGCTTTGTAGAAATTGAAATTGGATATGCAAATTAAAGCGGAACAGGAAAAAGATACCAATACCGGCATTCCAAAGGCATTTGCACTAATTTTCCTGAACCAAACAGGCAAATTCTTCTCCACCTCTCGAAGAGCTCAACAGCCATGGGGAATAAAATCAGTACCACGAAACGTTCTACCCGGGACATCATTCCCGAAAACGTTAATCTGCAGCCTCAAAAAAAAAAAAACGGATTCTCGTTTTAATCACGAATTATTCACATTTGAAGCTTAGGTACAAGTAGAAATCCTTTATAAGGTACCCCGGGGCAAGTGAGAATCTGGGGTAAGTGGGGCGTTTCGTCATAGCTAAACTAGGAAAAGTTTTTCATGGCGGTATTCTTCTAGAAAGTTGAAGATACAATGACAAAGAATGTTTGTAGTACTAAACATATTGTTATTTTTATTACCATGTGGTTCATGTAACAGTTGTCAGTTCAGCGCCATTTTTAACTTGCATGACAAATTGTGACACGTTTCACGTCTTGCATTGACTCGCAAAAAATAAATGTGTTTTAAATCGAGTTTCCATCAGTAAACTATAATTTTTAGTATTATTACAAGCTGCTAACGATGAACCAATATTTTGTTTTCATTTTATATGAAATTTTCGATAGTCTATCTTACCCCAAAATATATTTGTACCTGGGGTAAGTGGGACCTATCAAAACAAAACCCAGAATCAAAACTTTTCGTACACGTTCTATACATTTTGCTAGAAAGTAGCACTAAAACATTCAAACAAATGATTTTTATCAAAAAAGATCAACCTCAAATTACGTAATTGCATAAGAGGGAGAAGAAAAGTGTTATTATTCTTTATTTTTTCATTTTTGAAATACGACTTTAAAATTGAACAAACACACAGCTGAAATTTGAAATGCATCATGAGAACGATTACTTTTCTATGTTATTTGAACTTTATTTGTTATTCCTACCAAATTAAGTAGTAATGGAAAACAATTCCATCCCATAAGGTGGTTTTCTGTCATGCATATAAATAATAACAAAACATATTTATAATTTCGTCAATTATTGATTGTTTATGTGCTACATTTTAATTAGCAACTTATAAATGATATATTTTGAACATTTTTAATTCCTCTTTTCGCTTTTATTGAGGAATTTTCAGTTAATATTAAATTTGAGGTGACATACTATTAAATAAAGGGTTTCTTCCTAAAACGTAACGTATTTTATGGTTGATCCCTTATGTACATCAAATATGTACTTAAAATTAAAAATCTATGACTATGTTACTGATGTGGATTGACGCATGAAACTGGATGTGTCCCACTTGCCCCGCTTAGAGAGGTAACTGCGTCCATTGGCTCATTCTAAAACATTCTTCCAAGGTTTTCACAATTTCGAAAGTATTCAATTAGTTTCATGCACACACCAGCAAATGTGTTGCTAACACGTGATTGTGTTGTTGAATTTGAAAAATATTGACATTTGAAAATTTTATTGAACAATTTGTTTGAACTATCGTTTTTTTCGTTCCCACTTGCCCCGCGGTACCTTAAGAGAGATTCGCGGAAGCTGACATTTCTGTCAAAGTGTGAGCCAATCGAGCAGCGAGAGCTGTCAAAGTGTGAGCCAAACGAACATGCGTTATGTTTGTTTTAAACTTTTCTTGAGGAGTAATGTAATCCGCTTGAAATTATTTCGGTAAAAGTAATTTTGCATGAAGCAAAAATAATGAAATGTTTTACTTTTTTGAATTTTTGTCAGTGCGATTTTTGGTTTTTGATATTTTTGGCTTTTTATTAGTTTTGATATGTAGCTCAAAGATCTATAACGAAACAAAATACACTTTATAGCAATGAGGAAGTCATGTCTGTGTTACAATATTATTCTCGACGCCGAGCAAAATCAGCACTGCTGGTCTGTTGCCAAATTATTCCATTTTACCTCCGCTTATCTCTCTATACAGGATCACTAGTGTAGACCAAATGAGAATTGATTCACACAGCAAAGATTTCTGGAGGGTCAAAGTGGGACCAGCACAATTGTGCTGGTACCGGTACTTACCCGGTCGATGTTAGTTGTGGACTACCAATTTTCATTTTCAGTATTTTGATCAAATTAAGTGGCTGAATCTGTTTCTAATGTCCACAATAGTGCATAATATTGCATTAAAACATGAATGAGTGATTTCATACGAACCATAAGGATGATGTACCGTTCGAAAACTATATAACAGAAACTCATAGCTTTGGTTTAAAAACTTTTATTTTTTATACGTCCATATTTGATATAGATTGGGAATCACATTTAATGTTTTAAATCTCCTATAGTAAAGTTTAAGACAAAGTAAAAGTTTAGGGGAACGGTAAAAAATTATGTCAATCACTAGTGGTCCTGGCAAACTTCGTCTCGCTATCAAGTAGGCTGTTGAAAAACGATATGGATCATCCCATACAAAATGACAGTTCCGTTCACGCTCGTTTTTCCGACTTTCCCGGTAAATATCCTGGGATTTTTATACACACAAACACGTCGGAACCCTTGACGAACAAAACGAAGGAAGAATCATTGAAATCCGTTGACCCGTTCTGAAGCCATTTCGTGACATACAAACACCATTCCATTTTTATTTATATAGATTTAGGGGAGCGACAGTGAAATGATGATGTTAGAAGTTAACAGGTAGATGGTGGTGTAGGACTTGCTCTATACACGGTGTGTTTCGTAGAACAAGTTTATTACAAAAAATAGGTAAGTCTGAAACTTCTCCACAATAAAGTCTAGGTTTCTCGCGTTCATTTGTTGCTAAAACCAAAATAATCGGTCGGGGGGCCCAGAGTATTTTTTTTTTGTTTGATTTCGAGAGACTTGCACATATGTTTGAATTTGCCTATCTATGTGTTTATGTACATTAAGGTGGTTCAAAATAAAAAAAAATGTTTGAGAATTCAATCTCACATATGTTCCTTACTATCCTTACTATAAAAATAGTGTTCTGTGAAATTCGCAGCTTTGTAGGTGGTGATTTAAGGTGGCCCAAAGACAATGTAGGTTTATATGTAAATTACTATGAAGAAATTTTGAGGTATGTTCCAAAAACGCTTGTACTGTAATGTAATTTCAAACTTATTATCCCATTGCAAAAGCTCATTCTTCAAACCATAATAAAGAAATTTGCTGAAGAGAGAAATTCAATTCGACAGATAGCAGAAGAGATATTCATGAGTTTGTTTGCTATTATTTAGCTTAACCCCTCTACCGGCAGCTTCATTTTTTCAGCACAAAAATATATTTGAATCGCGATAACTTTTTTGTTTCTCTATATTTTTCCACCATTTTTTCACAACTTCTCAAAAACCTCTTCTACTTTTGGAATCTATGTCGGTATTGACCATTGGTCAACTGGTTTTAAAAATATTTCGGTGTTCCTTGGGGGACCAACACTTCGCATATAAAATTTCAATATGATGTTTTAAGAAGTTTTCAAGATCTCGTTACGGCTAGAGTGGTATCAAAAACATAAAAGCTCATTGCTCAAAAACAGTTACACTGATTTGTTTAATTTCTTCACAATGGACTTTCATAAAAGTTTAGTTTTGAAAAGCGAATAACCGAGTATGAGAAAACAATCTGTAGCCAGAGATAATAACGAGAGTTATGGCTATGTGTCGGTCCCCCAAGGAATTATAGATGACCAATGCTCAAAACCGATATAGATTCTGAAAATAAGAGAGTTTTTTGAGAAGTTGTGGAAATTTTTTTCAAAAATATTGAGAAACAAAAAAGTTATCGTGATTTGAATATTTTGAAAAAATGAAGGAGGGGTTAATATGGGGTTATAGTACTGCAAACAAGTACAAAAATCCCAAACCCATTTTAGCCTCATGATGTTAGTTTCTGATCTTTTCATAAGCACTGTGCCATTAAGAAAATAACATAAAAATATAAGATTTGAAACTTCTCAAATACTATCCAAATTAGCGTATTTTTCAGCACCATGGGGCAAGTATAGGGTAACGTATATAACTTGGACATGCATATAATTTGGACAGGCTAGTCGTTCTGTGCTCATTTCCAATGAGTTGGTGAGGAATATATGTACGGGAAATCATGTATTGCATTATTAACACATAATGCTGCTTATTAATGATGCCCATTCCCATAACAATTACAAATCGGCTTCAAAAATATCAAAATTGTAAATTGTATCAACAGAACATCTGTGAAACCTACGAATGCAAGAGGATGTGCAGTTCAAGAACATACATTAAATGCAATAATAGCGCTCAGAATTGGCATTCATAAAAAGTTGAAAAGTGGCAACATGATAAAATATGTCTGAAATTTAAGCTAAGTTCATCTAAAATCTTAACATGAGTATATAAGGCATAAATCAGGTGATGTCCAAAATAGATTATGGTGTTTGTTCAGTTAATATAATTTAGCCATCTGATGAAACACACTGGAATGTTACATGCATGCATACTTGCAGGCGTTTTTCGTGGATCCGATGATATTTGCTTTCATTACATGAAATTATTGATTATCACTATTATACACATACGATAAGCGAAAAAATGCATAAGTCACATGTAAACTCCTAAAATTTTATGATATGATCGTCTTTTTAAGAAACCATTGCATGAATATTGAGATAACGCCGCTGTCCAAATTATATTCACATGAGGGTGTCCAAAATATATATTTGGTGTCCGAAATATATAACAGACAGGTCGCCAAAAAACGCTATTTTGGAAACTAATACTACAGTTTGTAAGCTTTTGCTGCCCAGAAGCTCTAAATACAATGGGACATTAAGCATGTAAGTAACATTAGGTAATAAAATATTAGTATCTAATGCAGTTAATCAATCGCCGTTTCCAGACATATCCTTAGCCTGTCCAAAATACATAATTTACCCTATTACATGCCTTATAACAAGGTTTATCACATGCGAAGCCCTCTACTAGTTAATTCGAATAACTGAAATTGTGTTGTTTGAAAGGCGGATAAGTCACTTTTGTATCTAGGTTCTTCTTCTTTCTGGCGTTACGTCCCCACTGGGACAGAGCCTGCTTCTCAGCTTAGTGTTCTTTGGAGCACTTCCACAGTTATTAACTGAGAGCTTACTATGCCAATGACCATTTTTGCATGTGTATATCGTGTGGCAGGTACGATGATACTCTATGCCCTGGGAAGTCGAGAAAATTTCCAACCCGAAAAGATCCTCGACCGGTGGGATTCGAACCCACGACCCTCAGCTTGGTCATGCTGAATAGCTGCGCGTTTACCGCTACGGCTATCTGGCCCCCTGTATCTAGGTGTCATGCACAAATTACGTCGTGCTCCAAGGGGGGAGGGGGTTAAGCCATGCGTGACAAGCCTTACAAAATTATCGGAGAACTCATACAGAAAGTGTGACAAAGGGGGGGGGGGGTCGAAAAAATTGAAATTTAGCGTGACATAATTTGTGTACCATCCCCTACGAGTAAAAAAAGAAATCTCGCATAATTTCTGATCTCGTCCTAAAAGCCAAAGGTTGTTATTACTGTGCAAACGAATGGATTTACACTTTATTTCACAATGCTACGACGAAGAGAAGATCCTCCTCTGTCTCCCAGCGGTGACAATTTTTATTTTGGTCCGTTTATCTGCTTAACCCTTTCTTTCCCACAGCTTTATTCGACAATTTAGCTATCAAAATAGCGTTTCTAAAAAAGTGCTTGAACAAAAGTTGTTCCAAATAAGCTATATTATTCAAAACCACAATAAAAAAATGGATTGTTTTTCAATAGTTAGTTGATTGGTTTTCAATAGTTTGACCCTTAGGTCACTTATTTCGGTGTTTTATAAGACAAATGAGCGTATAAATTTATTTCAATTATTATTGAGCTACTCGTACCAATTCGGTTTAGCCCGCGTTCGTTGAAAATCGGTGGATCACCTGTGCTACCATGGGAAAGAGAGGGTTAATAACAACGAGCTACACACTCGGTTATCAATGGTTTTAAGGGTGAATTTACATAGAAGCCAAACCTCGAATTTTCAAAAGCACAAGTGTAGAGAAGCAGGCAACCGGTAACTCACTGGTCACTCGCTGGTGGCGACTAATCAATAAAATGTTCAACGCAAAAGGTTGTCAGGTTCTCAAGATACAAATCTACAAACAAGCTCTTGAAAATTCGAGGTTTGATATCGATACATCTTCACCTATTAAAAATATTTCCTAATAACTTCTTACATCATTATGACCAATTTAAGTACGATTTTCAAGGTTTTTCGTGGACAATAACTAAAATGACGTTTGAGACAGTTTTGCGATTATGCGTATATCATATGTCATATATGCTTATTACAGCTCTTTTGAGCAAGAACAACTTTACCTTCCAAGCCAAGGTGTTCAAATGGTTTGATCTTGCAGTTTGTCCCGTATCTATGTTCAACGCAATGTGTGTCGGTACAAAAACACATATCCATGAATACTTCACAAAAAAAATGTTCTGGACCTCCCGACCGATTATTTTGATTTTGGTTGCAAATGAAAGAGCAAAGTCTAATTGTTTTTAGTTCGAAATTTCAGACTTACCTATTTTTTTGTAATAAAGTTACTCCACAAAGACACCGTGTATAGCATGAACCGCAGCGGATGACCGAATCTATAAGTAGGTCGAAACGTTCGGTAAATGCCAAGTTTTAACGTTAATTTCACCGAAAAAAGCCAATGAAAACATCTACAAAAAAAGTTTTTAATTTCCCTGTTGTATGTAAGCTATCCGTCATAGTCCTTTCAATCCTACACACTACTAAAAACTAATATTACAATGACTTAAATTCCATTTTAAGCAAATAGACTCGATGTAAAAAATGAAATGAGGTAAATTTTATATTGGGAGCCAGATAGCCATAACGGTAAACGCGCAGATACTCAGCAAGATCATGTTGAGGGTCGTAGGTTAGAGTCCGGTCGAGCATCTTTTCGTAAAAGGAATTTTCTCGACTTCCCTGAGCGTAGAGTATGATCGTACCTGTCACACGATATACACATGCAAAATTGGTCGATTGACAAAGAGTTAAAAAAAGTTAGTTAATATCTGTGGAAGTGCTCATGAGAAGTTGAGAAGCAGGCTTCTTTAGCGTCAGAAAGAAGAAGAAGAAGTTTGATGGTAATTATTTGCACTTAAAAATGCGCCATTCTTGTTAATGAACGTCCAAGCTGTCGGGCACATATGACGTAAATTTACATGAATTTTTAGGGAAGACTGAATATTTTGACGTTTCCATTTTAGCTCTAGGAATAAAATGAATGATTCCAGTTATCTATCTATATAAATAAAAATGGAATGGTGTTTGTATGTCATGAAATGGCCCACCAACGGATTACCAGAATTAGGAAATTCTTTCACTATGAACCGATGCACGAGTTCACTAATTTGACGTTTGAGCGGTGCCGAATTCACTTGTTGCCATGGTCACGTAAATAACACGGCACCGCTCAAACGTCAGATAGTGAACTCGTGCATCGGTCCATTGTGTTCGTGAAGTGTTCCGACGTGTTTGTAGACACAAAAAGAAAAACATATTCAACGCGGAAGTTCAAACCACGGGGCAAAACGAAACTGTCAGTTTGTATTGAGATTAAGCGTAGAACCACAACAGCCTACTACGAGGCAATACAACGTTTGCCGGAGGGCTATGTGATTTCAAAAGTGATAGTGGAGGTTGGAGGGAGTCTCTAAAAAAATAACTTAATTTTTGAGTCTAGTACACGACTCTGACAACGGCCTTATAGTGGAGGTCGAATTATGCGTAACTGTCAAAGGATACAAACTGTAGTGGAATAAAATGATATAGTTCTCAATTCGGTTTTCATTTATTTATAGGTAATCCACTAAACATTTCGAAGGTTTATTATTATTTTCAATTTTAATTTTTATTCCATAATTAGGCTGATACAAATATTAAATTTCTTTTATGTCCGACACCACTTGGGTAGTAGGGGGGGGGGGTGTTGGTTGGTAAAAATAAATAAGGAACAAAAATATATAAATAAAAAAAAGTTATTTTTTCGAATTTTTATTTTTAGCGACAGTTGTTAAACTTATTTTAATCGTCCTCTGGATCATTATTTTACTTGTTTTTTTACTTTAAAAATGAAAACCTCTAACTGATGTCAAAAAAATGATGAATTTTTTTTTTCTCCCCTTCAAAGTTTTCGGGGGGGGGGGGGGGGGGGGTTGTGGTGACATAAAAGAAAATTAATATTTGTATCAGCCTTATTTTTGAGAAAAAAATCCCATTTGATTTTGGAGGACTTAAACAAACATAGCAAAACCAAGACGTTTTGATTGAGACAATTAGTGTTCAAGTTATTCACACATTTATGTTTACCCATTTTTATATGACGTAGACTAGTTCTTGAACAATCTCGATAAACGTCATCATCACGTGATGCTTTGAATCTTAGAGAGAATATTAAGTATTTTTATCTCTCGTATATTGTTTTCGTTCCATTTAAAAAAAATCATATAAATTAAAGTATATTATTTTTTTAAATTTCAATGTACATAAAAAAACAAAATTATTTCTGAATTTTTGGGTCACCCTATCTCACGAAAGAGCACCCTAATGACGAAATAAAAAATACGGCTCCAAAATTGTTTAAAAAGACATAACTGGGACAATTTTCTAAAAAAATAAAAAAAAATGTTTTTTCGAACATCGACCGCCTTGGGGACGGACCAACACGATTGTGCTGGTCTGAATTTGACCCTTAAAAGTTCATGGAGTGATAGAATAGCCAAAATAAAGAATGTTTTGTTCTACGAGATGATTAGTTTATAAGGTAAATTTTGAAATAATCACTCACATATGGTCCGTCCCGAAAGGGATATGAAGTGAAACTAAGTGATGCTTACATTGGTTCTTTGAATGCACGTGTAATATATTTGTCAACTAATTTAAAGAAAAAAATTGTAAATGAAGTTAAATTTCACTGTATTGCTACTGTATTTGCACTGCAATTAATTGACATGATTCAACTTTCAGTAACCGCCGAAAGAGGAGGGTGCGCAAGTTATTCCAGGAATACAAGGCTTCTTACATTCTATTCTAGGATCGCAACATGCGAACCACGGCCAGTCACAAACGTTCTTTTCTCTGTTGAAGTGTAGTCCAGGTGGGCATTCAAACTCACAGGCCCTGTTTGATCCATCCATACACTTCCAGAATTTGTCGCACTGGAGATGAGGCAAGAGAATGGCTTCCCCTTTAGAAATAACACCGGAACAGCGACGATCCTCATGGCAGTTTGTCGGGCATTCAGTGGTGCAGGGAGCAGGCGTGGGTGGGGTCGTAGTCGTGGGCCGGGTCGTTGTAGTCGTCTTACCTAGGAAAAAATTGAATCATGGATTAATTTGTGATTTTTCTACACGATCGTTTCATTGGAAACTTATCATCTACAATATTGGTAAAGTAATATCTATGATCAATAGGGTCTTAATGCCCTGTTCCAATTTTAATACCAAACGCTTATGTTTAGGCCAGCAATACATGTTTATTAAATTTTAGAATGATGTTTGTTGATTTAAGTTAAAAAAAATGTTTTTTTTTCGATTTTCAAATTTTGTTCCACCCTTTGGTTTAAACTCAAGTTTTGGGTGTATTTTGTTTTCCATGTCCTTTCCGAAATGTCAGGACTAGCTGTTGTAATACTAAAAAGAAAGCTCTGCAGAGGATTCAAAATAAAATTTTGAAAATCTGAAGCTTCTGCTCTAGTATAGTACTAATGAGTTACATTAATATCCAATTTAGAAACATTGGAACACATGACGAATAAAATTATGCAAAAATTTAGGCAAAAATCGTTACAACATTCTATTGCCATGATAAATGCATTATGTATTCAAGGCAGGTTAGGATAAGTTAATTGAAAGTGTTTTTTTTCTCTCTTATAAGCAGCGAATTCAATTCACTTATAAATATAGTGCATAGTTACGGCATAATTTACTGTTAATAAATTGTTAGAATAGTCTAATTTAGTTTTATAAATAAAGATGATAGTGTTACCTAACACATAGCACCCTTGATATGAGAAATGAGTGTTATGTGTTATGTTTGAAATGAAACTAATAAAAGAATTTAATAAAAGACTTTCACTCACCTGGTGGGCATGTAACTTCCGGGATGCATGGTTCTATGCAGGGACCATTTTTGTCACAGCATGCCAACCATGGCCAATCGCAGACTTTTTTGACATCGTTGAAGTGCAGCCCCTTCGGACAGTCGAACTCGCATGCCAAAAATCCAGACTGGCACTTGTAGAACTTATTGCAATTCGTATGAGGAAGAAGGACGGCCTCCTTGCTGGCAATGGTACTGAAGCAGCGGATATCCTTGGTACAGTTGAATTCCGGGCATCCAGTGCTGCAGGGTGGTGGTGGTGGTCGAGGTGTAGTTGTTGGCCTCATTGTGGTGGTCGTACCATCTGTTTTAATAAAACATATATATTTTGAATATAATTTCCATGGAACATCCGAATTAGTTGCGTTTTTTAAATCTGGCATTTATTTATTACCTGGACATGTGATTCCTGGCTCGCATCGTTTAATGCAAGGTATCCTATCGTCACAGCATGCAAACCACGGCCAATCACAGACCATTTTCTCCTTGTTGAAATGGAGTCCTTTAGGGCAATTGAACCGACATGCCATGAATCCAGCTTGACACTTGTAGAATTGGTTGCAATCTTCATGAGGAAGCAGGACGGCATCCTTACTGGCAACGGTGCTAAAGCAGCGCATATCCTTGTGACACTCGAAATCCGGACAACCTGAGCTGCAATCACCTCCTCCGCCACCCCCACCCCAGAGTTGTCCTTGCACTGTCATCCCAAGCAGGGTGATTAAAAGTATAAACTGTTTCATTTTCACTGCAAAAATTAGTATTATTAAACTAAGCAGTGAGAAAGGCAATTCGCTTGTGACTGACGATATAGCCTTCGTCTACCAAGTATATATACCAAGCGAAAATTTATCTAGCTACCAGTTGGCGATTTCTAGTTCCGCTTTCAGAATTTGCAGTAATTTCAATCAACGAAATCAACAAACGCATGCCCCAATATGTTATCAGTCAGTAGCTTGTTTTACATTTTGAAAACGATGATTAAGTTGGTTATCAACCATGCAATGGGCCGTATCGCGATACCGGAAAACAGAGGAAGTTGGTTGAATTATGCAATGCACTTTGGTCTGATCTGTTCATTCTTGTCCAAATTGATTCCTCCGTTGGCATACTGAAAATTGAGTTTAAGCTTTCAACTGAGATCAACGAATAACCATGGAGCATGTTACGGTGAGCGGTTTGAGTTGAAAAATCACATGTTTAGAATGATCATATTAAATACTAATACACCAATGGTACATTGTACGATACAACAATAAAACTACTAATACATTGAATTACAATGCGGAAAACGTTTTTGTCTCAAGCAAAACACCGCTATTTACTAATTTAAGGGTAGCTGAATCCATTGCTGTTTTAATAATATCATAGCACGCCTAGTATTTGAGATATTGGCTGTTGAAAATGCAAACTAACTATATCAGCCAACTTGCATGCAAGTTTGCCAGCTTGTATGTGTATAACAATACTTATCATTACAGTTCATAATACTTCGAAGCTCAAGTTATTTTTTGATGGTTCCGAATAGTATCGTATCTTGCCATAGAAGAAAAATGAAGAATTTTGTAAGGAGACTGCTAGCATGCTAGAAAAATCAATTTGATATAAATTGAATCCTGCAATTTCTGTTGGCGTAGACGACCCTATTGCCAAAATACGCGAGCACACCCCTGCATATATGTGACATTTCTTAATATTACTAATACATCAACATTTATGTATTTTAAGAACGATAATAAACAGTATGATTTATTCCTTCGCCATAGTAACAGCTCCGCACTTTATATATCGGTTTCATGATAATATCGCTTTTTCAACGGTTTATCGTTCTATATTCCTGAACAGCCAACAGGTTATGGGCGCCAGTATTAATTCTCGAAACCATTAGCAGGGCTGTTACAAAAAAATTAAAATCGTATCCGCGAAAATCGCGACTTCAGAAATTCGATTCGCGCCTAGGAACTTCAATTCGCGTCTAAAAAAAATCTGTTTCATTAATATGTCAAACTCATTATAAAAAATGCGTAAACGTGCTTGAAGCTAGTTTCGCTTTATCTTAAAGTATATACAATTGAGCAAGACAAATTGGTGTATGGATTTCTGTCAACACTAAGGGTTGAGTTATATTATGAAGTATATTTAATTTACTTCAGTTGCGCCACTAGGCAGGAAAAAAGGTAAAAAGCGAAAAAAAATCCAATAATCTAAGTTTTTCATGGAGAAAATCGTATTCAACAATATCACTCGAAATTTATTTGACATCAACATTTCACTATATTTTTACAAAAAAAATCGTGCAATTTACAGTGGGGATTCGCTCGTTGGAGGTCCGCTACATGGAATGACTCGATGGTTGGATGTTCGCTGGTTGGAAAATATTCCAACTAAAAAGCACTCAAATGTCAACAGAAAATGTCAAACTGACTTTGACGTCTGAGTACCGTCGCATTGAAGTCTCCATATATAGAATAATTGCGTATGTATATGTGCGTTTCGTGACGATTTGCTCTCCAGATACGTTAGTGTGGAGCATTTTCACCAAATTATAGTTATTAATGGTAATTTAAAGAGAATAACACACAGTAATTTTACATTGTCAATTAGAAGCATACAACAAAACCTTAAATTTCTATTTATATTTCGATTTTTTCTCTCATCTAACTTTACACTATATTTTAAGTGGTGATGTTAACGAGAGTGAAAAGATTGCCATTGATAAGATTAGATCGCCAATACAGTATTTTTTATTTTTCATATAATACATGGATAGGCAAACACCATCATATTATTTTGAAAAAAAAAAAACAAGTTGCAAAAAAATGTTTTTATGAGATGAAGACAGTTAAACAATAAGTTTGAAATGCATTTCCATTCATTGTGTGAAAACTGTTTTTATCTTTTTTAAACTTCAAGTCTTAATATTAAATCAATTTGAGGTAAAAATTCAAGTTTGTTGTGATAATATAATATTTTTAACAAACTTATGTTTTTATGAAAGTTGTTACATTTTTTTTCAGTAATATTCTTTAGTCATTGGCAGTACATTGGACTATACATTTAAAACTCTCTCGACGTTTGACACAAAATGTCCAACTCTACAGGGCAGATCTGAGCCACCTATAAATCAATTTTGATGAAATGTTAACAAAACCTTATTCATTTATCAAAAAAAAAAAAATCTATTCAAAATTTTAACATAAAAAAACACAATAGAATTTTATACAAATTGTTTTGTAAACTACTCAGTTTAATTATGCGGAGCTTACTATTTTACACAAAAGTAATTAAAATGTAATATACATACAGTTATCTTCAGAATAATAGTAGCAAAAGCCGATTTTCATACAAAATTCTCAACTTTGGCATGCTGTAACTTTGTTTTCCTATGAGCAAAACGCATGAAATGTTGACAGAGAACTCTAATTGTCTCTTCAATTTCATTACCCCACAATTCGTCATTGTACTGCACACTTAGAAAACCCTAATATTACGTACGTAACGTAAACTTGATGGCATTAAAACTTAAGAATACGTCATTTTTGTAAAATAACGTCCAATATGACTGAACATTTTTTGATTCACGTCATTTTACTTGCTTCAATAAATCGGGAACATATGACGTAAATTTCAAAGATTTTTTCTAAGTATCTGGTTGAAGTTAAGCCATCGCTCAAACTAATAGTAGTTTTGATATCAGCTGCATTATGCTTTTTAAACTTTTTCTTCACTCATCGGTGTTCAACAGTTTTCTCCAAAGTTACAAATATATAAATGATTCATTTTTTATTTACCAAACAAAACTACCTTTATTTTGAGCGATTTCAACAGGTGATAACTTTTTAACCTGTTTGTTGTGGTGATGATTCAATCGTTGTACTGGTTTTCAAATCAGATCGTAAATTGGTTTTATGGTGATCAGCCAAAACTGCAAGAGGTTTTATTTAGTTATATTTGCATCAAATATTACATTAATTATAAATACAATTTTTAGTGCTGCTTTCCATCAACTTTAAGTAATTTGTATCTTCTAGATTTACAATACTTATTCTTCTTCTGTTTTAAACTTTTATATCGATCCTAAGATTTCATAGGGTAACCAATTATGCCTGCAGCGCCAACACTCAGCCAGAGTGTCCGCATATTATCCGTACAAACTTTGAATGCATGCATTTTTGTAATCAAGTTGAACAAACTTAGCATTCCTACACGGTTCAATATTTTGACCTATTATATTGATGATCAGTAAATTTGACACATTTCTGATTTCAAATATTTTAAAGCCAAGTCAAATGTGCTGAGTGGTCTTAATGAGCGCCATTTTCTAAGATTTTTAACAGAAGAGAAATATCCTTCAAACTCGCAGGATTTGAAAGGTGTAATTTTCTATTTCCAGTTTATCTTAAAATCAAGAACCTATAGTTCGCCGTCAATAGAATAGCATTTTAGATTAGTGTCATTAAGAATTTAAGGAGGAACTATCTCTTGATTGACTAGCGACACTCGAGGAAAATGATTCCAAATAAAATGAAAATGATTTACTAATAAAATGTTACTGCTTTTTATATTTCCCTGATCAGTATTTTTGTTATCAGTGACTACACTAACTGAACTTTACTGCTCTCAAGTAAAAGACTTGGATTTTCTGTTTTAAATAGAAATTTCCTAATTATGAAATCACTACTGTATGTATATAACTGCAATTTTTGTCGCATGATTTGGGGAATCCGCGATTTCCGCGACATAATTTTAACCACCCGCGATTTTCGCGCTTGGCTGGCCAAATCCGCTACAAATCCGCGAAAATCGCGAAACCCGCGAGAATCGCGAAATTCGCGCCTGTTGTAACAGCCCTGCATTAGTAATTTGTTTTTTCGGTCGAAAATATCGTGATTGATCGATCAGTGATTACCGCGAGTGGAAGAAAATAAGATGGCGGAACAACGATCACCAGGATTCCCACTCACGAAGCTCAATAACCATAATTTCCAATCATGGAAATTTAAGATGGAGATGATGTTAGTGCGTGAGGAGCTATGGCACGTGATAGCGGAGGAAAGGCCTGATCCAGTCACTGATACCTGGAAGAAGGCGGACGCGAAAGCCCGAGCCACAATAGGTCTTTGTATGGAGGATAATCAGACAAGCCTGATACGGAGTTGTACCTGCGCAAAGGATGCATGGAAGTCCTTGAAAGATTACCATGACAAAGGATCAGAAGTCTACCTGTTGAAAAAGCTTACTCGTCTTGAGCTATCGGAGGATGGAGACATGGAGCAGCATCTTCAGAGTTTTACGGATCTAGTGCAAAGGATTGCGGATGTAGGTGATGAGGTTCTACCAAAATTGCAAGTAGCTCTTTTGTTGTGTTCACTTCCGGATTCCTATGATTCCTTAGCAACCATTTTGGAACAAAGGCCAAGAAACGAGCTTACCATCGATTTGGTGAAGTCGAAAGCCTGGTCACATTAAGCGGAATTGCAGGATTCTTCAGAGAGAGCTTTCGTCTAGTCAGGATTCCAGCCGCAAGGATGAAGAACTATGTTCGGGATTGCAGCAGAAAGAAACGGCGAAAGCGAAGCAGGCACAAAGCGTAATGGAAGGTCCGATTGCTTTCATGACTGGTCAAGGAGAACTGTCTGACTGGTTTGTTGATAGTGGCGCATCTCGTCACATGACAGGTAACGAAAGCTTTTTCGCTGAGTTGAAATCCACGATTGGTATGAGTGTGTTGTTAGCCAACGGAGAGAAGGCAGAAGCTAAGGGAATTGGCAGTGGTTATATTGTCGGAATAGACAGTGTTGGTGCTCCAGTTGACATACAGTTGAATGACGTTCTATTTGTTCCAAATCTGACCAGCGGATTGATAATTGTTAGTGCACTAGCAAGAAAGAAATTCACCGTCGATTTCAGTGCAAATCAATGTGAGATCAAAAACAAAGCAGGCATTGTTGTGGTTGTTGCTGATCGTTGTGGAAGCTTGTATCGTTTGTGTACCCCGGATCGGATGCTGTGTGATGAAGGAAATGGAATGAAATTAAACTCGAAGAAAAGCCGTGTTACGAATAAGGTTGAAAAGGCACAGAAAAGACTGGATGTGGTGCATATTAGTTTGAGTGACTTGATGGTAAACACGCCTAGTGGTAACAAACACTATCTTACTTTTGTTGACGAGTTCACCGGAATGACTTTTGTTTACTTTCTCCAAAAGAAATCAGACGTGTGTTTCAAGATGATGGATTTTATTGACTTTTGCAAGACGAAGTGTGGTGAAATGCCGAAAGTGATCCTGCAGGATAGTGGAAAGGAGTTCATGGATACCGATCTACAACGTGTTCTGAACAACGAAGGAATATCTGTATCATTTTCACCTCCGCATTGTGCTGTGGCGCAAAAGAAGAGTCGTTATTTGAAGAAGATCACGGAGTGTATGTTGATTGATCCTAGACTTGATCGGAAGTATTGGGGTGAAGCTATATCGACAGCAACGTACATTCAGAATCGATCGACTTCCAAATTCAAGAGCATTAGCTCTTTCGAAAGATGGTTCGGTCAGAAACCGAATATTGGAAATTTCAGGAGATTTGGTTCAAAAGCGTTGGTTCGCATTTCGGCCACCATGCAAGAAAAAGCGTTAATTTTTGTGAGATATTCCAACCAGAATCAAGCATATCGATTTCTGGATCTGAAGAGTGGAAGCATTTTCGTCAGTCGTAGCGTAAAATTCATGGAGGGAGCTGGAATCAAGCGTGGTCATCCTCCTGATGAATGTCTGCAGGAATCGATTGTCATATTGGAGCCTTTGATTCCTGATGAAGAGCGATTAATGAGACAGGAGGAGCTATCACAGCAACGAGTTCGGGTGAAGCAGGTGGCAGACGAATCTGTCCACCCAGAGGATTATCTGGAATACCAAGCAGATGATACATTGAGTGTCGAATCATGTGAAGAAGTTCTCTATAGCGACGATCAGGTGCAAACTGGAACTGAGAAGGCGATTGAACCCCAACCCGATTCGTCTCGTCCAGGTAGATCAACAAGGGGAGTTTTACCAGCACGGTACAAAGATTACGTCGTCAGTCCGTTTCCTAAGAAACAACAGAAACCAGCTGTACTTCATGATGATATTAAGGCGTGCTCTGTGGATGAAATCTGGCCATCTACAGCACAATCCAATTGACTGCATTTTTTCGAATGATCTGTAGGATCAACGCAGGGATGTTTTCGCGAGGAGGAGTGTTGGCGTAGACGACCCTATTGCCAAAATACGCGAGCACACCCCTGCATATATGTGACATTTCTTAATATTACTAATACATCAACATTTATGTATTCTAAGAACGATAATAAACAGTATGATTTATTCCTTCGCCATAGTAACAGCTCCGCACTTTATGTATCGGTTTCATGATAATATCGCTTTTTCAACAGTTTATCGTTCTATATTCCTGAACAGCCAACAATTTCAACCAAATTATATCTGAAATGAAAGAAAAAGTCATATATTGCATGCTTGGAGGATTAGATTACAAAAAAATGGGGTGGGTAATGTCTGTTACACTACAGCGGGGTTGACGTAGGACTACTATGGACAAAACTTCGATCAATTCTGGGTCAGACTCTAACAACAGTGTGGTAGTTTATTTTGCAGAGGATAGTATATATAATGATATATGATAGGTGCTGTGATTGTGAGTATTCAATTACGTTATGGTTTCAAAGGAGATCTGTCATTTGGTTTGGAAGCTTTTTCAGGTTTTCGGATTTCAAAGTAAAATATTTAAAAAAAAATCAGTGGGGATTGTGTATAAGACATAACCGCATGACGTTAGCTACGCGATGTGATTTGCTGCATTTGAATTCAAGTCAATTGGCTTGTTTAGGGGTATCCTGTTTTTTACATATTCTGATTCTACGATAAAAACTGAGCCAGAATCCAAAGTTCAATAATTTTCCATGCCCTGGAACTATTTTTAAAACAAGTTTGAATTTAGTATGGAAATCGCTCTCGAATCACCCCTCGGAAAGTTTTACTTCGGGACGAACTGTCATTATGTAAATTGAAATGTCATTGAGTCGACGGAATGAAATCTTTTTTAATCATTTACTATATCAAAATTCAGATATTAATGCGCAATAAAATCGCGTTACACTTAGAAAAATGTGCTCTTTCGTTCAAGCTACAAAAAACTGTGAATTTTTCATCACTAAACAACCCAATCGTCACAATTGAAACCTTCCTTTAGTTATAATTCAGAATGTAATTGTTTGTGAATTTAAGAACAGTGAGGAGCTCTCCGTTCGGAGAAGTGCCCCAGTCATCGATATCGTCATCACCACCGTAAATTTCAATTTGTCGTATTGTCAATTCTTCTTCTTCTTTTTTTTATTGGCATAACATTCTCACTGGGACAGAGCTTGCTTCTCAGCTTAGTGTTCAATGAGCACTTCCACAGTTTTTAACTGCGAGCTTTATTTGTCAAAGTTTCCATTTTCGCATTCGTACATCGTGGGGCAGGTACCATGAGACATGAAAGCCACTTTGAGTGATTATCATTAAAGATATCGTTCTCAAAAAGGCATAAAACCTATTTATCTTTTCTAAAATCATTATAAAAAATATTATATACTACAGGCTCAAACGGCATTGATCCATAGCAGAGCTAAAATCTTCAAGGAGGACCAGGAACCAGAATCTACCTGAAACCATCAAACGGCCTGGGAAAATTTTCTTCAAACCAATGGATCATTAAAATAACCAAAACGGCCGCTATGGAAAGCATTGATCGCGCCACCGTAGCCTTGTGTGTTTGACAGAACAGCAATGCTGTCACAATGTAAAATCCCATATACAGTGGCGCCTTTGTTTTGATGCGGTGAGTTCCAAGAAAACTGCCAATTGTTTAAGGAATATTTTTTAAATTCAGTGTTATATTCAAATGGTGCAATTTGACGATCATACCATATTCCACTACGAACACCCAATTTAACTTATGAATCAGCCTGCTCATTATCATAAATATTGGAATGAGAAGAAACCCAAACAAATTTAATAATGTATCCCTGAGTATGTAAATAAAATAGTTCTTCTTTTAGTTTCAAAGTATTATGATGAGTTTTAGAATTAAATTGATAGATTTAATTGCATTCAAACAACTCAAGCTGTCTGAACATATAATAAAAATATTGGATAAAAATTGTTTAATTAAAGAACATGTAAAATATAAGGCTGTTAATTCAGCTAAGAAAATTGAACAAGGTGATTTGAGTTTGAAAAAATATGCTGAAAAATGATTATACTCTCCAAAACCACATTGGGGAATTCCGAACCCAAAGGTGGAAAAAATTGATAAATTTTACAATAGAAAGATAAAAAATAAGTTTTACACCTCATTCGAAAGGAATTTTTTTCAGGAATCGATTGGTGATGGTTTCAAGCATGTGGGGCCACTCTTGGATAAGCTATGGTGCCCGTTTTGCCCCAATTCCTTGAAAATTTTAGATTTTCATGTTGTTTTGAGTAAAACTCTTTTATTGTGGACATTATTTCCCATGAAATCCATCATTTCTAGTCCATTCAACAATGTTTCACAGAGAACGTTATAAAAAAATGGAAATTTAGGGGATTATGGTGCCAAATGTACAATAAAATATTTTTGAAGAGGAATTTTTGTTTTAAATTTTTTCAACGTGTTTTTTTATTGAAATAAATTTTAAAATAGTCAAATAATCATGAATATAGCTTACAGACATAAGTTGTAGTAAAATTTGTAGAATATGTATGATAATTATGTATGCTCTATGCAACATATTGTGAATAATTTACCTTCTTATATCACAAATTCCAAACATTTCCAATCGATGTGCGATGGTTTGGGTAAAAGATATTGATCGGTGCGATGGTTTGGGTAAACCTCATTGATCTGATACTATATTTAAATCATAAAACATAGGAGATTTTGGGGATCTTTTACACATAAACAAAAAAAAAAAAAATAACCAAATAAAAAAACCAAAAATAAATCTATCAAGAAATCATCAGCCGTTTTTTTCTGATTGCAACAAATTACTCAGGATCAGGTTAGTTATTCAATCATTACTGTAGCAATTTCGTGAGAGTTAAATTGCATTTTACAAGAAATTATTCGGGGAACAATTTTGTCTTTTTATGGATATTTGGTATATTCCAATTGCCATCATACACTACAGAAAAAGTTATCATAAAAGTGATTATGCAGTTGTTAATAATGCTCAATTCTAGATTTTTCCAAAATCGATCATTCATTTCATTAGTATAATTTATAGTTACTATGTTTGTTATGTTGCCTCTACATTTGCTGTTAACAGATTGCTTGTTGGTTGACATCAATGTTCCTCGTGGTGTTCCATACTTTGTTAATATTGTAAACAGTAATTATGGTTACATCTGTTTGACTTAATTTCAAGCATGTTCAAGAGCCTTCTGAAATGCATAACAAAATTTAAATTAATGCGGGGCTTGTGACAAAATAAAATGAATTTGGTTTTAGACACGGAAAAAGAAAATCTACTATTATGAGCCGATATATCAATAATATCCAATATATTTTGCATAAAATGACGAATGATTTCTATATTATTACCACAAATAGAAATAATATAAGTTGAGTTTTGGAAGCATGAGGAGAAATCTTCCATTTTTGCAAGTATGAAGAAAATATATCAAAACTTTTTTGCAATCGACTACAGATGACACGCAGGCTTCGTCCTTTGGCGGAGAGGCCTGTGTCATCCGCAAACAAAGATTTTTGACATCCCTGAAGTAACTCAGGTAAGTCAGATGTAAAAATATTGTATAATATTGGTCCCAAAATGCTGCCTTGGGGAACACCAGCCCTTACAGGAAGTCTTTCAGATCTGGAGTTCTGATAATTAATCTGAAGTGTACGATTTGACAGATAGCTTTGAATTATTCTAACAATGTATGTTGAAAAATTAAAGTTTTTTTCATGCCAAACACTGTCGGATGCTTTTTTTATGTTTAGAAGAGCAAGACCAGTAGAATAGCCTTCAGATTTGTTGGAACGGATCAAATTTGTTACACGTAAAAGTTGATGAGTGGTCGAATGTCCATGGCGGAATCCGAACTGTTCAATGGCAAGGTTTTTTCAAAATTTTAGATAATTTCCAAAAGGCCCAAAGCCAGGGTCCAATTGAAATTTTTTTTTCAAAATTTTTTGTTTCTTAATTGTGCAAAACGTTTCTTGATTTCTTTCTGCAGATCCTTCCATATAATTTTCATAGCAGGATCGCGAGTACGTTGAAATTGCCTCCTCACGTTTTTAAGGCGGATCAAGAGTTTAAGATCATTGTCTATAATCACGGATTCAAATTCACATTTTGAATTGCAATGGAATTTGTTAAAGTTTCAAGAGCATTCTTAATATCAAGTTTTGTTTGTAAAGAAAAGTTAACATTAAGATTAGAGTCAATATATGTTTTATATATATTCCAGTCAGCTCGAAAATAATTGGAAGTGGAGCTGATAAGATTGAGAATCGTTCATGGGATATTTGAAACGTAGGAGGAACAAGATCAGACTCAAAATCAGCATGAATAGCTAATTGGATAAAAAGATAATTAGAGTCGGTTAAGACCAAATCAATCGTAGATGGATTTCTAGAAGAGGAAAAACACGTAGGGATATCAGGGTATTGAATTGAGAAATATCCGGACGGATTAAAATTAGTTTGTGAATGAGCATAATTATGATCTTCCTGACGGGTATGATTCCTAATCAAGCGATAGGTAACTGAAAAATGAGCATGATTCGATACTCTTCCAGGCCAATTCCGGAAACGACCGCTATCGTAACGGATATTATCTTTCATCTGCCTGGCACGAGCCTCGGCGACTCTCCTTCGCGAAGGGCTATCCCAAAAATTTGACTTATGATTACCCCCGCAATTCGAGCATATAAACTTGGTGGTATCTTCCTTCACTGGACAGACGTCCTTAGCGTGAGAAGAACCTCCGCAAATCATGCATTTAGCATCCATGCGGCAATTTTTTGTTCCATGGCCCCACTTTTGGCACCGACGGCACTGAGTAAGGTTCTGGTAATTTCCTCCAGGTTTCTGGAAATGTTCCCATGTCACACGGACATCGAACATAAGTCGTGCTTTTTCTAAAGCTTTAATATTATTTAGATTTTTTTTTGTTAAAGTGAACTAAATAATATTCTTGAGAGAACCCTTTTCGAACAATGTCAGATTGGGTTCTCTTTTTCATAACGCTTACTTGCACTGGGGAAAATCTAAGTAAATCATTAATTCCATTTTTTGATCTCTTCAAGTGACTTATAGTCACTTGAGAGACCTTTCAAGACGACTTTGAACAAACGTTCAGTTTCGTTGTCATAAGTAAAACAACTGTGCTTCTTCGTTTCAAGATGTTTGAGAAGAAGTTCGCGATCTTTAAGGTGAAGATGAATCGAAGCCAAACTTCAAATTTTCAAGAGCACGAATCTGGAGAACCAACCATCCGTTGAAGCTGAAAACTTAATCGATTGGTCACCAGCTGGTGGTAACCAATCGATTAGGTTTTCAGCTTTCTTCAGTGTTTGGTTCTCCAGATCCGTGCTTTTAAAAAAATTAAAGTTTGGCTTTGATTCATCTTCATCTTAAGAGTTTCCGGAAAAACGCGGCAGCCTCCTTTCTTTGCGATTTAGAAGGAGACCTTGATTCCCCTAATTAAGTTCAAGATCTTCTGCCTAAATCCTGCAAATTCGGAACAACTGACCACGATAGGCGGCAGAGCCAGGGCTATAGGCTGCTTCGATTTGGTGTTCGGAAAATTTGTCTAGAGCATCGAACTGATTGCTAATTTCGATACAATTATCAACATTATTCATTTCACCCTTGGAAGAAAGTTCGCATTCCGGAGAAACGTCCTTTCTTCAATTCTTGCCACGTTTAGTGACAGTTTCAAATCCCACTTTTCTGGAAGGAAGTTGTGAATTCAGAGATTCACCCTTCCTTTTGTTTGTAGTTGTTCAGTGAATAAACGAAAAAAGACGAGACCTCCTAAGAGGTTTTTTTGTCCAAGAAGGATTACCACCGCTAGCTTTCGCCACGGGTCCAACGAAAAATCGAAGGCACGGGTCCAAACAAGGATCGTGAAGGGTTCAAAAGTAGAAAAAATAGTACTGAAAAGCACTGTTTTTGTAGCACTTGTAGGATTTTTCATGGATCAAAACCATTAAAACAGGAACACAGTTTTCGCGACCATTTTGTTTTTTCATTCACACAGCATAACTCCGAGGTATAACATAACCTTTCTTTACAACGTCCTTCTTCAAACTGAATTTTGTTCATCATCGATCACCGTTCACCGTTCACACATTCTCTCGGAAGCTTTCCAACCACTGCCTTTCAACAGGCTTTTTCTCTCGTTCTCTCCCATTGAGACGGTTTGACGAAAGCTCGTTCTCGCCAACTCGCAAAACGTTCTGCCTTCGTGGTCCGTTTTCCGTTCGCATTTGAATACCGTCAAACGGGGTAACTTGCAACAATTTTCAACTTCAAAGCTATATGGATAAAAAATGTGAGGATTCAAATGAGACAAAAACCATCTAGTACCCTAATCGCCACGTGAAGAATACCACGCGGTATTAATTTTATCAGTATTTAGTTTCCTGGGATCAGTAGAGACGAAAAATATACATTTCTCATGCTACCTTTAATGGGGGGGGGGGGGGGGTAACATGCAACACATAGTACAACATAAAGTACACTATTAAAAACTTAACCTACGTCAAGTCATTATGTTCATTTAATAATTATCTGCAGTTAAAGCATGACAATAATCAGAAACACTGTGAAAAAACTAATTATTATTGAATGAAGTATGAATATTAAAACAATTTGATTAAAAACTTCATTGGTATTGCATAGGGTGTACACTGTAGGGGCCTTCCTTAGCCGAGTGGTTAGAGTCCGCGGCTACAAAGTAAAGCCATGCTGAAGGTGTCTGGGTTCGATTCCTTATCGGTCCAGGATCTTTTTGTAATGAAAATTTCCTTGACTTCCCTGGGCATAGAGTATCATCGTACCTGCCACACGATATACGAATGCAGAAATGGCAAATTTGGCAAAGAAAGCTCTCTGTTAATAACTGTGGAAGTGCTCATAAGAACACTAAGTTGAGAAGCAGGCTTTGTCCCAGTGTGAACGTTAATGCCAAGAAGAAGAAGAAGATGGGTGTACACTGTACACATGGGGAAATTCTAGCATATCATAAGTCTTAACAGTTATTGGAAAGCCATTAAAACATTGTAATACAACTTTTCTTCAAATACAATTGTACTTTAGGTTATGCTTCACATAACTTATTTTTAATACAAATTCAAATCAAAGCGACATATGACATGTATGTTTCAAAATTGCCTCTGTTTGTGTTCTGACACAACATTTATCATACTTCATGTAGAAAATTCCCAATGGCAGATCAGCAAGTTAGATTTCTATAGATTTTCAAAATTTTTCATTATTTTTTTAAGAAAATAAATCTTAATCTTATAATAAGGCGATTCATGTAATATTTTCAATATTTTTTACCAAACGAGTATTGAATTAATTGCGGTACAAAAAAAAAATCATGTTGCTGAACAAATTCATGTTCAATTTTGCCTTTTCATGTGTTTTTGATGATTAACGACAAGAAATATCAAACATTTGAGATCCAAATAGCTGTTGCAAGTTACCCCACAAGGGTAGTTGAAAACGTTTTTGAATTTTCATTATGTTTAAGTATCAGATTATCAAAACTTTTATATTGTCAATTAGTACACTACTGAGTACTGTTACTGATAGCAAATGCCTCGAATGACAAATTTATACCGTTTGTGTGGTACGAGGAACGTTTTTCAGCATACATTTAATGCAATCCAACATTTAATACGATTTTCACCTCCAGGAGAGCAAGCAAAAAAGAAACAATACCCAAACCCTCGCCAAAACCTTCTGTTATATACTTGGTGTCAATAAATGGTTGAATAACTTATAAAAAAATCACTCAAATGCTGAACGAAACGACTATTCGGTTACATGTCGAAGTGTTGCAAGTTTCACCACTGTTGCAAGTTACCCCGTTTGACGGTATGTGTGCGTTTCTAAATGAATTGTGTGACACTGGCATAAATCGTACCTCTGAATCTGTTAAACTACTCTATGGATTTATACATTATATTTTATTCATCGACGATACTAAACATATTTTATTAAATTAATTCTTCCTACATTCACCTTCTCTCCTACTCTTTATTAAAATTTTAAATTCAATTGTTTTATTGTTTTTTTTTGTTTACCTACAAAGTGAGATAAAAGTTTTCTAAACTAGTCGACGCCTAAAAAAATACCGAAAAAAAACCTAAACGCACAAAAATAATGGAAAACATTGATTTATTTGATATCTGAAAGAGAATTCCTGAAAAGAAAGAAAAATATTATTTGTATTATATATATATATATATATTATATATGTATATATATATATATATTATATATATATATATATATATATATATATATATATATATATATATATATATATATATATATATATATATATATATATATATATATATATATATATATATATATATATATGTATATATATATATACCGTAATCCGGGGTAACATTGATCAGTCATCCAAAAATGTAAATGTTGTGAGTTTCATGTTTTTAAAACAAGTAATGCCACCCATAGCTCGTGACTATATACTGTATTTTGTTTTTTGAAATATTTAAGCATGTTTACAAAAATGTTTTATGTGAATTTTTCATTTAGCTGATATGGGGCAACATTGATCATCCATGTAAACAACGTTCGGTAATATTGAAAATGTCGTTACTTACATAAATCATGGCCTCTGAAGCCGAATATGATGTCCAAACGTCTCATTTACTTTTTGAGTTTAGGCTGATACAAATATTAATTTTCTTTTATGTCACCCCCCCCTTCGAAAATCCGAAAATTTTGAAGGGGAGAAAAAAAAAATCATCATTTTTTGACATCATTTAGGTTTTTTTCAATTTTTAAAGAAAAAACAAGTAAAATAATGATCCAGAGGACGATTTGAAAAAAGTTTAACAACTATCATTAAAAATAATAATTTCGAAAAAATAACTTTTTTTTTCATTTTTATTTTTTTGTTCCTTATTTATTTTTATCCCCCCCCTCGTACCTTCCAAGTGGTCTCGGACATAAAAGAAATTTAATATTTGTATCAGCCTTATTTTAAAATTAAAAACATCTCGAACAGCAGAATACGCCTAAAGGTAGGCAATTTCCTAAGGGAATTCTATATTCTTAACAGTAATTCGTTAAGGCGAAGTAGGCCGTCATTGAAATTTGTACCCGTCGTTGATGATTGTTGCTAATTCATATAACGATTTCGAATCAAAGAAAATCAGTTGGTTTTGCACTGACACAGCTGAAAAAGTATCAGCATAATTTATGCACGTCAGCGCGTACAGTGATACTTTATCAAGTCAATATAAACTATCAAGACTGAGTTTTATCACTTTGAAAAGCAAGCTGAAAAGTCATCATTGCTGCAAAAACAAATGACGGGCTACTTAGCCTTAATGTTGCCTAATTGAACATACTTATGAAAGTTTTGACAGCGGAATCGTTTTCGGCGATGCCATTTTTAGTGAGAACCGCATTTCACTTGCTCATATCGCTTGCAGAACTTATGTGAGACATGAATCTTCGGTAGTGTCATCCTTAACCATTGAAATTATTGTTTCGTAAACTTGACAAATTTACACATAAAGTTAACGCAATTTTTGCAAAAATCTTAATTTTTAATAGCTTATAAATATAAGAAAGACAAGCAACATTCATGCTTTGGAAATGATTCATCAATAAATGATGCATTCCGATCAATGTTACCCCGCTGATCAATGATACCCCGGATTACGGTATATATATATATATATATATATATATATATATATATATATATATATATATATATATATATATATATATATATATATATATATATATATATATATATATATATATATATATATATATATATATATATATATATATATATATATATATATATATATAATATATATATATATATATATATATATATATATATATATATATATATATATATATATATATTATATATATATATATATATATATATATATATATATATATATATATATATATATATATATATATATATATATATATATATATATATATATATATATATATATATATATATACAGTCGAGTCTCCTATTAAACGCATTCCTATAACGTGCACTCCTATTACGCTCACTCCTATAAGACACACCAGGACGTTATAGGAGACCCAGGGCTTATGGGATTTCATCACTTTGGGGGTGTCGTTGAATATCTCGTGTGCCAGAAGAGATAGTACAGTACTGTCTTCGGCGAAGTTTCAGTACTAAGTACGATCTACCTTTAGGAGTTGAGGATGATCCTTTTAGTTGAGAACTTGGCCGGTAGGGGCGCTTTTTCTGATTTGCACTATATGAACCATGGGGGATAAGAATGCAAAATTTTGTAACATATGATATCTCTGAATCCTGATGTTTTGGAAGGTTGGTGTCTTCGGAAGAGTTGTTCAGTACCTCAAGGGCTGACATGTGGTGGCCATTTTAATACGGAATTACGCCACCAGGCGGCGCTAGTGGGCATGGAATTTTTGTTTTGCGCATAGCTCAGTTGCCTGACCACTTAGAAAGATGGCGTCTTCGGCAAAGTTGCTCAGTATCACAAGGGCTAACATTATTTGAGCCGAAAGTTTCGAAATTTTGCCACTAGGCGGCGCTAGTGAGCCAAGAATTTTTGTGTTGCGCATAACTCAGTAGCCTGACCACTTAGAACGATGGCGTCTTCGGCAAAGTTGCTCTGTATCACAAGGGCTAACATTATTTGAGCCGAAAGTTTCGAAATTTTGCCAGTAGGCGGCGCTAGTGAGCAAATAATTTTTGTTTTGCGCATAGCTCAGTTGCCTGACCACTTAGAAAGATGGCGTCTTCGGCAAAGTTGATCAGTATCACAAGGGCTAACATTATTTGAGCCGAAAGTTTCGAAATTTTGCCACTAGGCGGCGCTAGTGAGCCAAGAATTTTTGTTTTGCGCATAGCTCAGTTGCCTGACCACTTAGAACGATGGCGTCTTCTGCAAAGTTACTCTGTGTCACAAGGGCACATTATTTGAGCCAAAAGTTTCGAAATTTTGCCACTAGGCGCCGCTAGTGAGCAAAGAATTTTTGTTTCGTGGATAGCTCAGTAGCCTGACCACTAAGAAAGATGGCGTCTTCGACAAAGTTGCTCAGTATCACAAGGGCTAACATTATTTGAGCCGAAAGTTTCAAAATTTTGCCACGAGGCGACGCTAGTGAGCAAGTAATTTTTGTTTCGTGGATAGCTCAGTAGCCTGACCACTTAGAAATATGGCGTCTTCGACAAAGTTGCTCAGTATCACAAGGGCTAACATTATTTGAGCCGAAAGTTTCAAAATTTTGCCACGAGGCGACGCTAGTGAGCAAGTAATTTTGTTTCGCGCATAGTTCAGTAGCCTGACCACTTAGAAAGATGGCGTCTTCGGCAAAGTTGCTCAGTATCACAAGGGCTAACATTATTTGAGCCGAAAGTTTCGAAATTTTGCGACTAGGCGGCGCTAGTGAGCGAAAAATTTTTGTATTGCGGATAGCTCAGTACCCTGACCAAAGTTGTTCAATATGACACTAGGCTATCGATTTTCTTCGCATTGTCACGTTTAAGTAAAAGTGCCTGGGGAAAAATATATACATTATTTTTACAATCGGATAAAAGTATGGCTAGTATCCTAGTATTTTCGACGGATTGGATTGACTTTCCACCACATGTCAGCCCTTGAGCTACTGAACAACTCTTCCGAAGACACCAACCTTCCAAAACATCAGGATTCAGAGATATCATATGTTACAAAATTTTGCATTCTTATCCCCCATGGTTCATATAGTTCAAATCAGAAAAAGCGCCCCTACCGGCCAAGTTCTCAACTAAAAGGATGATCCTCAACTCCTAAAGGTAGATCGTACTTAGTACTGAAACTTCGCCGAAGACAGTACTGTACTATCTCTTCTGGCACCGACACCCCCAAAGTGATGAAATCCCATAAGCCCTGGGTCTCCTATAACGTAGATTCCTATTACGCCCCCCAACCATGTGTCTAATAGGAGACCTGACTGTATATATATATATATATATATATATATATATATATATATATATATATATATATATATATATATATATATATATATATATATATATATATATATATATATAATTTTCATTTTTAAACATCCCTATCTTTTTAATTTTTTTTTTTTGAACCCTCTTCTAGTTACTGATTTTTGGCAATAATAAAAATTCAAGTTTACACGGTGCTTTTAAATTTTTTTTTTCTTGAATTTCTTTTACTTTCCGTGTAATTAACGAAAACACAGGTTTGAAATTATTTTAATACCACCAAGCTCTTCTCCTGTGATAGGTTGACCTTAAAATTATATAAAAGGTGCGATTTTTTATATTACACCACAGAGAAACAGACGTAACACTTAGAACAAATTGCGATTAAAATCATAGTCGCGAAAACATGTACGCCCAATGCTAAAAACACTGTAGTTGGCCGATGGACCAACAGGTGGCGGTAGTGTGTAAACGTCACACACGAACAAAAACGATGCGAGCGCTGCGGGTGGTCAAATGACCACCTACCAGATATTCAAATCAATCGTTAAAAAGTTGGTCGATGGACAGTGATGAGAGTGTGACGTCTGTTTGTCTGTGATTACACGTTGAATGAACCCCAGGCATTTGTAGGTTATATAGTCGGCGTTAAGTCAGAGGGGACCAAGTACATATCACGAGAAAATTGGATTATTCTTTTATTAGATGCGGAATTACCTTACCTCCATTTTATTTTGATCAGATTCGATGAATATTGTAAACTGCGGGAGATATGTAATAAATTTACTTTGGATGATCAATAAAAATCGATAAAAGTATGCAGTCAGAGTGGACCAAGTGCTTCCCAGACAACCAGAAATCGCATGAAAGTTCAAGTTATAACTCGTTTATTCATACTAATTACATCAAACCCGCACAACACCGTCGATAAACTCCTCAGATTGATGAATTTCCTCGCATAAAACACTGTTTTTCTGAGTTCATTTGTACATTTTGTTTCGTCCCGTACACTCGTACAAAGTAAATTGAATCAATCCGCAGCTGTCAAATCAACATTTGGTATCTTAAGTTAAGTCGCATAAGATCACAGGTTAGTTCTGTTGAATATTTTTGCACTCGCATTGTATGTTATTATTCATCACATAATATATGCACGCATATCGCCTCCACTTTTGTACGTAGAAGGCCCTTTCGCGACATCTTATAAGTGAAATTTTGCACATACAAAGCGACCAGGTGATTTCGTTGTACGTACATTTTGGTTGTCTGGGATTATTACCATAACAGCGAATGCAAGGAAATGAAAAACATTTCAAGAGATTTGTCAGATTTTTCGACATCGAATGATTCTTCTACTCATCCATCAATAGAAATTCATAAATATTACTTAATTCAATGCATTTGATTTTGATTTTCTACCATTTACCATATGAGTGGTCAGAAATTGCAACAATTTCTGTACAGACAGACCGGACCATGTGTGGAAAAGCAATAAACTGATTGATTATTGCATCAAGCTATTATAATTCCACTGATTTCGGGATTGACGATATGGATTATTGAAGAATTTACGATACTGGTTTCGAAGGGTCTTGATAATCTGTTTATCTTTGAGATATGCACTCAGTCTGACCAAGCCAGCATTAAATGGTTGTTATTTTCCTAGAAATTGTTCAGTCAGAGTGAACCAACTCACTGAAGGGTGGTCTTAAGTTCAGTCAGAGTGGACCAAGTACACATAGTCCTTTAAAAAATCGTACAATTATAGGTTTGTATCATTATGTTCAATGATTATCACTTCACATTATATTGTTTGAAAATAACACAAAGATGTGTAGAAATATTCAACCGAAATTTGAACGAGTTAAAAAATTACAAAACGTTAGACTTTAAGCCCATTTTTCTCAAAATATGAAAAACGTCACTTGGTCCACTCTGACTTAACGTCGACCATATAAGAATACAATTTTTCAAACAATTTTCAAAAATACAAAAAAGTTCCAAAAGTCATAAAAAAATTTTTTTCTTATATGCGCGTTATGAATCAAGGTTTAAGACAAAAATAAAATCATTTTGATTTCCGAGCTACGAAAAAACACACAAAATTCCAAAATGTACCCCGTGGGTATTCGAGGGTTAACTTGGACGTTGACGCAACGTAAATAGCAAACAGCAGCAATAGGCCTTTTCATAAGACGTTTAAAATCAGCTGTTTTTGAAGCTGTTTGACAGTTCTTCTTCAGATATGACAGCCACGTGTATGCACCGCTCTTCGGCAGATGTAAACAAATGCATAGACGGACCTGTCACATGAAAAGGCCTCGCTCGCTCGCGTCAACGAACTTGTGTAGTTGCACGTCTACAGCCGCAGCAGAGTGTCCATTGTCCCGGGAAATCCCGAGATCCCGGGATTTATTAAATTTTCAATAAAACTTGCATTTCGGTAGAAATGGAAGTACAAATTTAACAATACAATTATTTTTTTCGATGAAATAAGCAAAAAATCTAACTATTCAAAATAACATTGTAATTATAGCAAATCACATTTTAGAAGACTTTCTTATTCTAATGAACCTGATGTAACTTAACAAAAATCAAAACTTAGCTTGACTTATTACGGGTTTGCTATGGATTTTTTTCAAATTCACTATAACACTTATGATTGGAAGTATGACAAAAACTTAAGTCATAATTTAAAAGTAATTTGCTCCAAACATTTGAAAAGTCATAAAAACTTCAGAACAAAAGAAACGATTAAAGATCATTGAAGGTATTGTGCATCATGCTAAAAGTTAATTACTGAAAATTATTGACTGAAGTTTACTGTCGTAAAGTCAGTCCCATCTGCATTTTGGTCAAAATTGAGTTAATATCAGTTTTTATTATATCTTCTAATGATCTTTTAGCTGCACTAACGAGAAATCACTTTTTGTTCAGTAGAATTAGGGGAAACACCAAGTCGAATTGTCCCATAATGAAAAGTAAACGCAAGTCCCACTGCAGATTTTCGCATCGTGTAATACAAAAATAAATTGTTATTTCTTTATTTTTATATTTTTCTTGGAAAGATAACGGAGTGAAAAGCAAATTATGAAAGTTTCATTGAGATCGAAGCTTGTTCAAATCTTCTGGATTTTTTTTTTTTTTTGAATATTTGTATGGAAAACGAGTTTGAAAATTTTCTCAGTCACTTTTCTCAATGCCTACTTTTTACAGATGGTACTGACATGCGATTTGCGGCAGTTTAGGTGTACTTTCAAATTTGTTATCTCAGCATAGGCTTATAAAAAAGGCTAATGTTGAAATAAAAAAAAAACGTTAAAACTTTGCAACTAGACAAATAGAAATATGTGTTTCTTACTTGGTAAATTGATCTTTTCATGAAAATAATTACTGTTTTATTCTCTTTTTCATTATGCTTTTTTACTTTATCAAAAAAGGTTGATAGTGAGAAAAAATGTCATTGTTTTTCATTAAAATTTAGTGGTTTTCACCAAATTCAACGTACATTTCGGGAATCCCGGGATTCCCGGGATGTCAGAAACAAAAACTCGGGAAACGGGAAATCCAGAAATTTGTCGAATCCCGGGATTTTTTGTCCCGGGATGGACACTCTAACCTGCAGGCATTTCTATACTGTGGTAGTACCGAGGAATGGCGATAGGTTCAATTTCTGGAAGGAGTTATAATCTCTTTTGCCATTCTACAATGGCGCAGTCAGTAGGACTCCAATCCTTGTGCAGATTGGTACTTCTGAGAGATGACGTTTGATCCGGGTGTATCAGTGTAAAGGGATTCCAGTCCTTGAGCGGACTGTTACATCTGAGAGATGACGTTAGATTCGTGAAGGCATGTTGAACTAAGTGGTTCTAGTAAGTCGTAGAATTTCGAGAGTTTATTTCAATGCCTTAATCTCATCATGAATGGGCACATATTTAGTTAATATTAGATGCAATTTATGTAATAGAGTGATTTGTTAAACTACGTATATAATTATATTTTCTTGGTTTTAGTTTTTATCAATTAGCTATTTTTCAGCGTGAATGACAGCCAAGCCCGCATAAATACGAACCATACTAGTACTGTTCCAAATACCATCCACAACCATTTATGACAATATTGAAATGATTTCGTGCAACGTAAAAAATAACAATATGTCTGCTGTACCACAAACTGTTTTTACAGTTTGGTAAACGTTAATTGAACAAATTACAATGTGGGGAATAGGCGGTTAAGTTATGTAACCATTCAAATTTGGCGATTTTCCCGAACAAATTTTGCGACTTACAATTTGCTATTTGGTCAATATACTATCCATTTTTCTCCCAATCCACTATAATGCGAACAGTTCAAAAACTGTTTAACAATAACTGAGAAATAAAAATGTCCACTGTATGTAGAACTATTGTTTTATTTTGCCTAATGGTATTTTAACGCTTTGCTTTATTGTTTTGTTGTATTCATACCATATGATTTTTTTTTTAAATAGACCCAAAAATGATTCCATGTTTTTCTTTCAAACACGATAAATCCAAAACAAACATTTATTTTTTAATGCACTAAAACACTTTTATTATATGAAGCGCATAAACTTCAACATTTTTAGTTATCATTAAAAATACATTAAAAATTAGTTGCATAACTTTTGAATAATACAAAAGATTTTCAGTCACACAGTTGAAACTCGCAATTTTCGACCCGCGAAATTCAAATTATCCTGAAATCCATGCGTTGGAGTTATGTCGGGCAACGTGCGCGGTGTAGCACACCAAATCCGCTGTCCAGCGCAGTATGACCGACGTTAGGTTGGACGCATAGAATTAGAAAAACATCGGTTTTCGCGTGTCGATCATTCCAGCATTGAACTGGAGACGCGATATTCATTCCGGGAAAACACTTTTTCCAGAGCGATGTATCCTGATCCTGATGCACTCACCGTTAGGCAATCTCCTCCTATGCCTGCCTTGTCTGGTACCGCTGTACCGCGAGCAACAGCAGCACTATCCCGCGGATGACAGCATCAGGTTGAATTGAAATCTGATCGGTGGTCAAAATCTGTCGTTCGGGTACTATGGATGAATTCTTGGGGGGAAGTTTCAGCGTTGCCGATGCTCGAAGATTCCAACCGATGCTTCGAAGATACATCCGGGGGATCCACTGAGATTCCTCGAGAATCAGCGGCAGATGCACGGTTTTTTTTTCGTTTTTCACTGCGTCTACATTTTTCCACAAGAGGAGCTATCACAAAATAAACAATATGCACACTAAAAAAAAATACCATGGTTTTGCAGGGCTTAAGCGGGGGCCACAATGGTCTAATACACCGGTGTACTAAATTTACTCGGTCTGAGAATTTTGACACTTGAGCGGGGCACGCTCCCGTTTGATCCCCACGTGATCCGGACCCGCTCTAGTGTCAAAATTCTTCGACCGAGTTGATTTAGTTCACCAGTGGATAAGACCATGGTCTTATCCACTGGTGTACTAAACTAACTCGGTCGAAGAATTTTGACACTAGAGCGGGTCCAGATCACGTATATATATATATATATATATATATATATATATATATATATATATATATATATATATATATATATATATATATATATATATATATATATATATATATATATATATATATATATATATATATACATATATATATAGAGTAAAGTGGGGCAAAAGTTCGAGTGGGGTAAAAGGTTTCTTTTTAAGATTTCTACCTCAATTCAAAACAAATCTTATAAATGTCATGGTGGTTCGAATGCTATTCAAGTAAGAGACTTTCAATCCAAATATCATAAAAATTGATTAAGATTTGGAAAAGTTATGGCCATTTGTTGTTTTTCGACGTGCATATTGTAATTTTTGGTCAAACTTTCGTTGCATGGAACCAATTGAAGATAAAATCTTTTTCAATATTTTATGTAAGGGCGTTTCTAGGCCTATCATAAGGTTGCTTTGAGGTGTATTAGTTTTTGCATAAATGCTTGAAAACATTTTTTGGCCCATAGTGGGGCAAAAGTTCGAATCAGCGGGGCAAAAGTTCGAATCAGCGGGGCAAAAGTTCGACCCATGTATAAAATCACGGAAAAATTTGCAAATTGCCTAAAATCCACATGTTATCTTCAAATTTAGTTAAATTTGTTTGATCGTGTGAAAACTGTCACTAAAATTTTACATTTCCACTTAGTTTTGCGAAAAACTGCTATTTGTGGGTATATTACAATTAACCCAGTTTTGGGCAATTTTTTGATGAAAATTTAGTGTGTATTTTTTGTCAAACTTAAGTTAACGGCTGGTGTAAAGTATGCCTTTCATAAAAGGATCGATATTTTGTGTTTTAGCCAGCGAACTTTTGCCCCACACTAGATTCGAACTCTTGCCCCACCGGTGGGGCAAAAGTTCGGATAAGACAATCAATTTTGAAACTGTTATAACTAACAATGGGTAAATATTTTGACATAAGTTTGTTCAGCAAAATTATAGCCAATATGTTGACGGTTCACTGTATGGTATTTGTTTTGTTTTAACTGCTATTGTTTTCCTGGAAACCTTGATTATACCACTAAGGTCGAACTTTTGCCCCACCTTACTCTATATATATATATATATATATATATATATATATATATATATATATATATATATATATATATATATATATATATATATATATATATATATATATATATATATATATATATATATATATATATATATATATATATATATATATATATATATCTCTTGCAATCTTATGGTCTTTGCATCAAAGCGTGGATAAAATCCACGTTAAGCTCAATATATATATATATATATATTTTCAGAGTGAATGACAGCCAAGGTCTCTTAATCAATTGTTGAATTCTCCCCTTTTATCAATGCTTTAGTTTCATCTCTTGCAATCGTATGGTCTTTGCATCAAAGCGTGGATAAAATCCACGTTATATATTGAGCTTAACGTGGATTTTATCCACGCTTTGATGCAAAGACCATAAGATTGCAAGAGATGAAACTAAAGCATTGATAAAAGGGGAGAATTCAACAATTGATTAAGAGACCTTGGCTGTCATTCACGCTGAAAATATATATATATATATATATATATATGTATATATATATATATATATATATATATATATATATATATATATATATATATATATATATATATATATATATATATATATATATATATATATATTATATATATATATATATATATATATATATATATATATATATAATATATATATATATAATATATATATATATATATATTATATATATATATATATATATATATACATTATATATATTATATATTGAGCTTAACGTGGATTTTATCCACGCTTTTGATGCAAAGACCATAAGATTGCAAGAGATGAAACTAAAGCATTGATAAAAGGGGAGAATTCAACAATTGATTAAGAGACCTTGGCTGTCATTCACGCTGAAAAATAGCTAATTGATAAAAACTAAAACCAAGAAAATATAATTATATACGTAGTTTAACAAATCACTCTATTACATAAATTGCATCTAATATTAACTAAATATGTGCCCATTCATGATGAGATTAAGGCATTAAAATAAACTCTCGAAATTCTACGACTTACTAGAACCACTTAGTTCAACATGCCTTCACGAATCTAACGTCATCTCTCAGATGTAACAGTCCGCTCAAGGACTGGAATCCCTTTACACTGATACACCCGGATCAAACGTCATCTCTCAGAAGTACCAATCTACACAAGGATTGGAGTCCTACTGACTGCGCCATCGTAGAATGGCAAAAGAGATTATAACTCCTTCCAGAAATTGAACCTATCGCCACTCCTCGGTACTACCACAGTATAGAAATGCCTGAGGGTTAGAGTGTCCATCCCGGGACAAAAAATCCCGGGATTCGACAAATTTCTGGATTTCCCGTTTCCCGAGTTTTTGTTTCTGACATCCCGGGAATCCCGGGATTCCCGAAATGTACGTTGAATTTGGTGAAAACCACTAAATTTTAATGAAAAACAATGACATTTTTTCTCACTATCAACCTTTTTTGATAAAGTAGAAAAGCATAATGAAAAAGAGAATAAAACAGTAATTATTTTCATGAAAAGATCAATTTACCAAGTAAGAAACACATATTTCTATTTGTCTAGTTGCAAAGTTTTAACGTTTTTTTTTTTATTTCAACATTAGCCTTTTTTATAAGCCTATGCTGAGATAACAAATTTGAAAGTACACCTAAACTGCCGCAAATCGCAAGTCAGTACCATCTGTAAAAAGTAGGCATTGAGAAAAGTGACTGAGAAAATTTTCAAACTCGTTTTCCATACAAATATTCAAAAAAAAAAAAAAATCCAGAAGATTTGAACAAGCTTCGATCTCAATGAAACTTTCATAATTTGCTTTTCACTCCGTTATCTTTCCAAGAAAAATATAAAAATAAAGAAATAACAATTTATTTTTGTATTACACGATGCGAAAATCTGCAGTGGGACTTGCGTTTACTTTTCATTATGGGACAATTCGACTTGGTGTTTCCCCTAATTCTACTGAACAAAAAGTGATTTCTCGTTAGTGCAGCTAACGCAAGATCATTAGAAGATATAATAAAAACTGATATTAACTCAATTTTGACCAAAATGCAGTCAATAATTTTCAGTAATTAACTTTTAGCATGATGCACAATACCTTCAATGATCTTTAATCGTTTCTTTTGTTCTGAAGTTTTTATGACTTTTCAAATGTTTGGAGCAAATTACTTTTAAATTATGACTTAAGTTTTTGTCATACTTTCAATCATAAGTGTTATAGTGAATTTGAAAAAAATCCATAGCAAACCCGTAATAAGTCAAGCTAAGTTTTGATTTTTGTTAAGTTACATCAGGTTCATTAGAATAAGAAAGTCTTCTAAAATGTGATTTGCTATAATTACAATGTTATTTTGAATAGTTAGATTTTTTGCTTATTTCATCGAAAAAAATAATTGTATTGTTAAATTTGTACTTCCATTTCTACCGAAATGCAAGTTTTATTGAAAATTTAATAAATCCCGGGATCCCGGGATTTCCCGGGACAATGGACACTCTGCTGCGGCTGTAGACGTGCAACTACACAAGTTCGTTGACGCGAGCGAGCGAGGCCTTTTCATGTGACAGGTCCGTCTATGCATTTGTTTACATCTGCCGAAGAGCGGTGCATACACGTGGCTGTCATATCTGAAGAAGAACTGTCAAACAGCTTCAAAAACAGCTGATTTTAAACGTCTTATGAAAAGGCCTATTGCTGCTGTTTGCTATTTACGTTGCGTCAACGTCCAAGTTAACCCTCGAATACCCACGGGGTACATTTTGGAATTTTGTGTGTTTTTTCGTAGCTCGGAAATCAAAATGATTTTATTTTTGTCTTAAACCTTGATTCATAACGCGCATATAAGAAAAAATTTTTTTTATGACTTTTGGAACTTTTTTGTATTTTTGAAAATTGTTTGAAAAATTGTATTCTTATATGGTCGACGTTAAGTCAGAGTGGACCAAGTGATGTTTTTCATATTTTGAGAAAAATGGGCTTAAAGTCTAACGTTTTGCAATTTTTTAACTCGTTCAAATTTCGGTTGAATATTTCTACACATCTTTGTGTTATTTTCAAACAATATAATGTGAAGTGATAATCATTGAACATAATGATACAAACCTATAATTGTACGATTTTTTAAAGGACTATGTGTACTTGGTCCACTCTGACTGAACTTAAGACCACCCTTCAGTGAGTTGGTTCACTCTGACTGAACAATTTCTAGGAAAATAACAACCATTTAATGCTGGCTTGGTCAGACTGAGTGCATATCTCAAAGATAAAGAGATTATCAAGACCCTTCGAAACCAGTATCGTAAATTCTTCAATAATCCATATCGTCAGTCCCGAAATCAGTGGAATTATAATAGCTTGATGCAATAATCAATCAGTTTATTGCTTTTAAACACATGGTCCGGTCTGTCTGTACAGAAATTGTTGCAATTTCTGACCACTCATCTAAATTTGGTAAATGGTAGAAAATCAAAATCAAATGCATTGAATTAAGTAATATTTATGAATTTCTATTGATGGATGAGTAGAAGAATCATTCGATGTCGAAAAATCTGACAAATCTCTTGAAATGTTTTTCATTTCCTTGCATTCGCTGTTATGGTAATAATCCCAGACAACCAAAATGTACGTACAACGAAATCACCTGGTCGCTTTGTATGTGCAAAATTTCACTTATAAGATGTCGCGAAAGGGCCTTCTACGTACAAAAGTGGAGGCGATATGCGTGCATATATTATGTGATGAATAATAACATACAATGCGAGTGCAAAAATATTCAACAGAACTACCCGACCAGAACCACATAACAAGATAATAACACATTCCTATCAGCAGCAGTTAAAAATAACAGAAGTTGATATAATTTTGTTATCAAAATGGCTTTGTTCTCAACTTGTTTCATTTTTTGTAACACATTTATAACAAGATTTGTTATACTTTTGACATCGCATTTATAAGTTTGTTGCAAATACCATCCGATGTCATATACAGTAACATAGTTTGTAAGAATTTTGTTATTTTGTAACAGCCTTGCAACACATTCTGTAATAATTTTGTTATTATTATAACAGGGTTTGTTATATTTTAGTTTGGTTTGGTGCAAATTTTGTTAGAATTTTTGTTATTTTAACTACTAACGGTACATGTTTTATAACAACTGGTGATATAAAAAAATCATATCAGGGGAACACAATCTGTTATAATCTTGTTTCTTCCTTCTGGTCGGGTAACCTGTGATCTTATGCGACTTAACTTAAGATACCAAATGTTGATTTGACAGCTGCTATGGATTGATTCAATTTACTTTGTACGAGTGTACGGGACGAAACAAAATGTACAAATGAACTCAGAAAAACAGTGTTTTATGCGAGGAAATTCATCAATCTGAGGAGTTTATCGACGGTGTTGTGCGGGTTTGATGTAATTAGTATGAATAAACGAGTTATAACTTGAACTTTCATGCGATTTCTGGTTGTCTGGGAAGCACTTGGTCCCCTCTGACTGCATACTTTTATCGATTTTTATTGATCATCCAAAGTAAATTTATTACATATCTCCCGCAGTTTACAATATTCATCGAATCTGATCAAAATAAAATGGAGGTAAGGTAATTCCGCATCTAATAAAAGAATAATCCAATTTTCTCGTGATATGTACTTGGTCCCCTCTGACTTAACGCCGACTATATAACCTACAAATGCCTGGGGTTCATTCAACGTGTAATATAAAAAATCGCACCTTTTATATAATTTTAAGGTCAACCTATCACAGGAGAAGAACTTGGTGGTATTAAAATAATTTCAAACCTGTGTTTTCGTTAATTACACGGAAAGTAAAAGAAATTCAAGAAAAAAAATTTTTAAAAGCACCGTGTAAACTTGAATTTTTATTATTGCCAAAAATCAGTAACTAGAAGAGGGTTTAAAAAAAAAATTAAAAAGATAGGGATGTTTAAAAATGAAAATTATAAAAATCAAAAACCTTAATTCGTAGATTTGCGAATAAAAACAAATCATTGCCCAAAACGTGTTCAGAAGGAATTTAGATAACTTAAAATTATATTTAGATGAAAAATAAAAATTTGGGTATTAGAAGGTTAAATACGTTACCCTATAACCGTTTGGATCAAGAACGGAGTTGGTCAGTGTGTCCAAACTGAGCACCCGAAGGACCCGGATGGGTCAATAAAACAAACTTGAAAGCTTTGTATAAAAAAGTTGGCTGTGTGAAAATGTTTGGAATATTTTCTGATTTTGTTGCTCAAATGCATTTCATGGTTAGCTTTATCCTAAAAAAATTGGAATATTTCATGAATAAGTTGCTTATGGATATTTCTGCAGCCTGAATACCTGCATCCAAAGAAGCATTACGAAATTATTTGTTATCAGGTGTCGAGAGTCAACTTTTAACTTGTAAATCTACTTTGAGTAAGAAGTGTTTGGAATATTTTCTGATTTCGTTGCTTGAGAAATTTCTGAAGCTTCATCTAAGGATAAAATTCGAAATCAGTTGTTGTCAGATGGTGAGAGTTAGTATTTGTAAATTCACGGTTAGTGAAAAGAGTTTGGAATATTTTCTTATCATGTTATTAAAAAAAGACACGGACACCGTCTTCAGCCATTTAGCTGCACAGACTGTAACTTAACACTAGACAACGGACAAGCATGCTCCAATGGTACAACCGAGAAACATTCCTGACGCAAAGTTTCAATGGCTGCAGCGGGAATCGAACCCACACCCCATGACACGATGCGCTCATTGCCTGACGACACTAACCGCACGGCCACGAAGCCCATAAAGAGGGCATTTATGAATTAAGTATTACCATACTTAATTCATAAAGAGGGCATTTATGAATTAAGTATGGTAAAGTCCATCTAAAGGAGAATTTCGATATCAGTTGTTAGATGTTGAGAATGAAAAAATCGGGAGCATGTTTGGATTATTTTCTAATTTTGTTGCTAGAGGATATTAATGGAGCCTAATAAACTTCATCCGAAGAAGCATTTCGAAACTAGCTGTTGTCAAATGTCAAGAATGAGAGTTGTATAACTCAATAGGGTCTTAAAGCCCAGTTGCTTAAGTTTAGGCCAAAAATACATGTTTACTCAATTTTTTAACGTTTATCGTTTGTTTACACCCAAAAAACTTTTTAACATATTTTTTAAGATTTTGTCGCAGAAATTCTTAGAAAAAAAATTCAACATTCCTCGAGCAATTATCTTATCAATTCACAGTAGAATTCCTGCGATATTTCCTCAAGGATTGCTTCAATCAGATCCCTTCTGGATTATCTAAAATATTCAAAAGATTCTTCTGGGCATTCCTTCAAAGTATTCTTGAATGAATCTGGAATAATTATAAAACTTTATTCTTCAAAGCATTATCAAACGATTTATGATATCAAATGATTTTTATTCCTGGATGTTTCAAAACGAAAAATAAAATCCAAAGATGTCTTAATCCAAAGAAATCTCATCGGACCATCCCTAGACGGTTCCTTGAAGGAATCCATGAAATAATCCTTGCAAACATTGCTAGGAGAATTGATTTTTAAATCCCTGTGGGAATTCATGGAAGAAACTTTGAAGAAATCCTTGATGTCTTTGTTTGTCTGTAAATCAAAAATTAAGGCGAACAAATTGAGATGTCAAACTATGACAAATAATGTAATCGTTCTGGTTTGTGTTTACAAACTACAGTGTTTTTTTTAAACACCATCGGCTGTTTTAAGCCGTGATAGACATGACAACCCTAGTGCAGAAAATATGTGTTTTTTGAACTTTTTATAAGTGGGGTCAAACCGATCAACCACTATACGGTTATTCGTAGATCTTTGCCGAAGCCCTAATCATAATTTTCACTAAGTCATTGAAGGAAATGATTTAGGCAAGAGTGAATGCATCAGACCAAATTGGATTGCATAATTCAACCGGCTTGCTCCATTTTCCGGTATCACGATAGGGCCTATTGCATGGTTGATAACCAACTTAATCACCGTTTTCGACATGTACGACAAGCTACTGACTGATAACATATTGAAGGATGCGTTTGTAGATTTCGCTGATTGAAATTACTGCAAATTTTGAAAGCGGAACTAGAAATCGCCAACTGGTGACTAGATAAATTTTTGCTCAATATATATACTTGGTGAACGAAGGCTATACCGTGAAGTAGACTTTTGGGAAACTTCAGAAAGAAATCTCTATTAGAATCCTTAAGCTTCCCTGTAGAAAGCTTTAGATGATTAAAGAAGAACTTGTTCAGATTTTTTGGAGAGATCCCAGTAGAACTTAGGAACTAAGGTTAACCTTGTCATATTTCAGGAGCGGCCAGTATTGACAAGTATTTTAACGCGCATCTATCCAAGGAGTGTAGGTTCGTTTCCGTATAAGTCCGCTACGCTTGTAGCAACAGAATTCGAAGCGAACACCATATTTGCAGAGTTGCTGTCCTGCATTCTTGCAACAAGTCCTTCCCATCGTATCCTTCCAGTTTTTGCCACCTTCAGGATACTGGGTTCGCTGTAGAGTTGGACGAGCTCGTGGTTTATCCTTCACCGCCACACACCGTTTTCCAGCACACCGTCAAAGATCGTCCTAAACACCCGACGTTTGAAGACTCCAAGTGCTTGCAGGTCCTCCTCGAGCATCGTCCACGTTTCATGCCCGTAGAGGACTACCGGCCTTATGAGCGTTTTGTACATGGTACATTTGGTGCGGGTGTGAATCTTTCTTGACCGCAGTTTCTAGTGGAGGCCATAGTAGGTCCGACTTCCACTGTTAATGCGCCTCCGTGTTTTACGACCAACATTATTATCAGTCATACTCGTCGACCACCTCGAACGTATCCTCGTCAATCGTAACACTGCTACCTAGGCGAGCCCCGTCGCGCTCGGCCCCCCTTACTAGTATGTACTTGGTCTTGCACGCATTCACTACCAGTCCAACTTTTGCTGCTTTGCGTTTCAGGCTGGTGTACAAGTCTGCCATCCTTCCAAATGTTCGGCCTATAATGTCCATATCATCCGCGAAGCAAACAAATTGACTAGATCTCGTGAAAATCGTAACCCGGCTCTCCGCATAACACCTTCTAGCGCAATGTTGAACAACAGGCACGAAAGTCCATCACCGACAGGATTCATACGAATTGGAATGTTCGCATGAAACATTCACACAATTTTGCACACCTTCCATCGTTGCTCTTATCAGTTTAGTGAGCTTCTCGGGAAAGTTGTTCTCGTCCAGGATTTTCCATAGCTCTACGCGTTCGATACCATCGTATGCCGCCTTGAAATCGATGAAACGGTGATGCGTTGAGACCTGGTATTCACGACCTTTAAGGCGGCTTGATAACTTCCTACGAATTCGTACACTACAGGTGAAAGACGACGGTAGATGATCTGGGATAATACCTTGTAGGCCGCATTTAGAATGGTGATCGCTCGAAAGTTCTCACAATCTAACTTGTCGCTCTTCTTGTAGATGGAGTATATTACCCCTTCCTTCCACTCCTCAGGAAGCTGTTCTGTGTCCAAGATTTGCCTATCAGCCGGTGCAGACAAATGGTTAGCCTCTTAGGGCCCATCTTTATGAATCCAGCTCCGATACCATCCTTACCAATAGCCTTTATTGGTCTTGAGCTGATGAATGGCAGTCGAACACTCGATACTGAAGAAGTCTGTAAGTCGCAGACGAAATAGGCCTATCTGTCAAGATAAGCAACACATATTAAAGTTTAAAGGTATTTGCTCGTTTTACAAGTGATTTTAGTATTTTATTTTTTTTGCAAAAGTGAAGTGTTAAAGTTCAATTTGTAGTTTTTTTATTCATAACCTTCCTCAAAGAGGGGGCTGGTTGGTTTCCATCGCCCGCAGTACTGACGAAAGCATTTCCTCCGTTGTCCCGTCCTTCATTGCCTGTGCTCTCAGCGCCATTCAGGTGTTCGACGAAGGGCTGGCTCCACCTTTTGATCACCTCACGCTCGTCTGTCAATATGCTCCTATCACTATCCCTACATATCTTGGCTCGCGGCACGAAGCCGTTGCGGGATGCGTTGAGCTTCTGATAGAACTTACGTGTTTCTTGAGACTGGCTTAGCTATTCCATTTCCTTGCACTCCGTCTCTTACAGGCGTTTTTTCTCCAGAAATAGGCCGGTCTGCTGTAGCCGTTTCCGTCTATAATGTTTCACGTTCTGCCGGGTCCCTTGCTGCAGCATGACCGCGCTGCATGTTCTCCTACATTCCTCGTCGAAATAATCGTTCCGTCGACTCCGTCCCACGTACCAGACGTTGCTCCAAGCTGCATCGTTGATGGCTGCTTTCACTGTTCGCCAGCAGTCATCAAGAGGGGCGTCATCTAGGTCACCCTTCTCCGGTAATGCAGCCTCCAGGTGCTGCGCGTATGCAATTGCGACATCAGGTTGCTTAAACCGCTCTAGGTCATACCGGGGTGGCCGTCGGTACCGTACATGTAAACGATGGAGAGTTTTGGGCGCAGTTTAACCATTACCAGATAGTGGTCAGAGTCAATGTTAGGGCCACGATAGGTCCTGACTAGAGATGGGCAAATTGATCCAATTTTGGGAGCGAATCGTGGGTGACCCACTCACAAAATTGAATCGACTCTTTTGATCGATTCAGTGACTCATTAAAAAAAAATCAAGAACAAAAAAAACATAACGTCACAATTTCTGAATGATATCTTTTTATGCATGAAGCTACTCCAAACATTTATACATGTCTAATACTCTTGATTACGATAAATCCAACTCAAAAATGTTGTCCTTGGTAAACTTTTAAACTCCCTTCCGAATATAGCTAAGTATGCTGTTTCGCTCAAGAAAAGTAAAAATTTCTGCGGAAGAAATGGTCAAGAAATTTTCTACAGTGAGCTCCATTTGAAATGACATTTCTTTTCAACTGCGTACTGCGATCAAAGAAAAATGCTTTTCTCGACCATTTCTTGCAAGAAATTTTCCACGCATCGAGATAGGCGATTACTTTTCTGTTGAAGTGCATACTTCGCTTATTGCAGTGCTAGTGAATCGCGGCTCTTTTGAAAAGAATCGTGATTCGTTCACTCATTTCAGAGAGTCGACTCTTGTGAACGATTCGCGAGTGAGTCGCCCATCTCTAGTCCTGACGTCTATGCGATAATGTCGAAGAAGTGCCGTCCATCAAACAGAACGTGGTCGATTTGTGATTCTGTCTGCTGTGGTGATCTGTAGGTGTATCGGTATGGAAGGGTTGGCTGGAAGTAGGTGCTACGGGTAGCCATATTCTGGGAGGCGACGAAATAAATTAGTCTCAAATCGTTTTCGTTCGTCAGCCGGTGAGCGCTGAACTTTCCAATAATCGGTCTGAACTTCTTCTTCTGGTCAACCTGAGCGTTTCGATCTCTTATAACGTGGCTTGGGCAGCTGTCGTACTCGCATTCGAGCTGCGCGTAAAAAGCGTCTTTATCATCATCAGTGCTTCCGGAATGAGGGCTGTGCATGTTTATTATGCTGAAGTTGAAGAACCGGCCTTTGATCCTCAACTTGCACATTCTCTCAATGATCGACCACCACCCGATCACGCACCATTGATACCTTTCAACACACTTCCTGCAACGCTACAATGCCGAATCCGCGGTCCTTCAGCATGTCGGCGAGTATGTATGTGCTCCCGATGAAGTTGAGAGAACCGAGCTTCTAATCGCTAGTTCCTTTACGTCACTGTGGTCTATGCCGATTGTTCTAGTTCGTATTCCTTCGTTGATTATTCGTTGCTTGTTTTTTTATTCGGCTAGCTTGCAAGGCCTGACACCAACCCGCTAGATTTCCGGAGGACCATTTCCCCTAAATGTTCGGAGGGCCATAGTGCACAGTTTAGTTTAAAGGGTGTCCACGATGAAATTGCCACACACAAAATTGATTCGCAAAATTTGAGTTTCCATCCATCATTGCCATCAAACTTTCAGGGATTGAAAAATAACTATTAAACTTCATTTTACCATTTTACTCGTATTTTGTTTACAGTCCATACGCAAATGCCCGCACCTTGGCCTTAACCCTGGCCATAAGATTCCGCACAACCTGTGAATCAACCGTTTTTTGTATGTAAACCCATACTTTCTTCAGTTCCTCGACTGTCTTCACTATCTTAGGTCATTTAAAAAGGTGCTGCTTCATAATGGCTCAGTACTTCTCGATGGAGCGGAGATCCGGAGTGTTGGGAGGGTTGAGCATTTTCGGCACGAAATTGACCTGCATACCACTTCAGCACGTCCTTGGAGTAGTGACATGAGGCCAAATCCGGCCAGAACGTCCCAACAATCGGACGTTGTGGGCCTTCAAGAGAGGAAGCAGTCGCTTCTGGAGGCACTCTTTCATGTACACCTGTCCGTTCATCGTATCCTGGCTCACGAAAGTTGTACTCCGCTTCCCGCACGTGCAGATGGCTTGCCAAACCAGGAACTTCTTCGCAAATTTGGACATCTTCTGAGTGCGGACATGCTCCGGAACGCTGAACTTATCCTTGGCCATGAAAAACAGGTTGCCAGGGATCTGTTTGAAGTCGGCCTTCACATATGTTTCGTCGTCCATGATGCAGCATTCAACTTTCGTCAGCATGTTGAGGTACAACTTCCTGGCACGGGTTTTGGCGGACTTGTTCTGCTTCGCGTCGCGATTAGGGGCCTTTTGTACCTTGAACGTTCGAAGCCCAGCTTTAGTTTTGGCCTTCTGGACAAAATTTCGGCTTATGTGCAGGTTCTTAGCCACATCCCGAACGGAGGCGTTCGGGTTTCGGTTGAAGGCCCCAACTACGCGGTTGTGATTTTTGGTGTTGTGCGGAATACTTTTTCCTTCACTTCTGGGCTTCCGATTGGTGGTCAATCGTTCCTCGATCCGCTTAATCACTCGCGACACCTTGGAATTCGCGATTCCCAATGTTTTAGCGATGAAACGATGCGAGAGATCCTTGTTCTCGTGATGAATGCGCAAGATTTTATCACGCACGAGCTGTTCTTTCGACTCCATTTCCGCGAGTTTTGATCACAGGACTTTAAAACTTGCTGGATGTAAATAATGCACTGTGAACTAAATCCACCCAAAGTTTCCTTAAATTCTACCCAACGGTTAAAAAGTTAGAGCAATTTCATAGTGTGGCAATTTTATCATGGACACCATTTAGAGTCCTGGCATCCGGAAGATGATCAGCCCCCTCTTACATAGGGAACAGACACTCAATGTTTTTTTTTTTTTGGTTTAATCAACTACGTGAACTGTTAGAGATTCATGAAGCGCCGTAAATTCTGGTGAAATTGATCACCTTATCACACGATTCTATTTCCTACTAATACAACACCTATAATAATATAGATGAACAACTTTAATTTACCACAGGTGAAACATAATTATTATCAAATTGTGTGCTGTGTGATGATAATGTCCCTTTCTAAATAATGTAAAATTCCAGAATCATGTTCGGTGTGGTATTGGCAGACATTCATAAACTTCTAGTTCTAAACAAGGATATGGACATGATGTCAGCCTGAAAATTTTTCAGGATGCTTATAATATATCCCCAAAATAGATTGGATCATCTAAATTCGAACCAGTTTGCTCATTTTGATGAACTATTTTTTAATCCCTTAGAATTATGAGCATGAGCATTAGAGTGATGCAAATTTTGAAATTTTAGCTCCCCTATGCTTAAACGATTTTAATTATGGTAAATAGCATCCTCCTAAAGTTTGAAGTGATTCGGATGAAATTTGACTGTGCACACGCCATTTGTAGTTTATATGGAGATTACTATGGAAAACGCTAACCTTTTGTGTTCAGTCCTCTATCGCTTCGTCATAATAATTTATGGAAAAGTGAACACACTCATCTCATGTGAAAACTCTGTGTCTATATCATGCTGAGATGATCATTCAATTACTTCAATAGCAACACTGCTTTTCTGCTGTAGAACATAGTGGTTATCACGCCCAATGGTATGGGTGCCCTTGTGTAGATGTAGTTGTGAACCTTAGAGGAAAACAATATGCACTCACTCTAGAAAAACACCTAGAAACCGGGTGTAAATTTTTCAAATTGGGTAATATTTCCATATGCATTTTGATGAGTCTGGAAAGTGTGTGCAAGTTTCTTTGAGGAAAACAAAAACAAACTGTGTATGACGAGCGTATGCTAGTCTACGTGTGTTCAAATGTCACTAAGCTCTATAGTGGCCTGGATTACTTTGATCTATTCATCCTGCCAGAAGCACCACTGTTGCCTGCCGAACAGTTGGTGAAGCATGCTACATGCAAACCAACTTCATGATGATGAATAACAATTTATCCTGACGTCCCATCAAAATGTGGTCTTCAGCAAAGTTGTAGTTGTAGTTGTAACTTCAAATGGCGTGTGCACAGTCAAATGTCTTCCATATCACTTCAAATTTTGGGAGGATAATTTTTATCATAAGTGACATCGTTCAAGCTTAGGGGAGCAAAAACTTCAAAATTTGCATCAGTCTAATGAGCATAGACGACCATACAATTCGTAGTTGCTACTCCGTGATTGACCAGACCATTCGAGGTTGCACAGAGATTCAATAAATTGAGCTTGGGATTAGCTTACCATCCTCAATGAGCACAAATCAAGAGCTCAAAATTTAAACGTCAATAACGGCGCCGGCCACGTCCTTACGGTCATCGGGGAAGGGAAGGAATGTTAGTTTGTTACTAAAGACAGAAGAATCTTCTGCATCTCCACAGTTAGCATGGGAAGGATATTGGGTTAGTGGGATAAGAGAAAGATCAGAAAGTCACCTTTGGTTACGGTTCCTACGTGAGATATTGAATGAAGATGCTTGAATTCTTACAGATGGATTTCTCAATCATAGTAGAACACTTTTCTGAAATTTACAATTGTACTTGTTTTAAACGGCATGTGCTTTTATATGTTATTTATTATTAGCGAAATATTTTGTTGACTATTGTCGTTAATTTCTCTTAACCAAGGCTGGGCGAGCATGAACCAGGAATACAAGGCTGCACACACTGGACAGAGGGATCGCAACATGCCAACCACGGCCAGTCACATACGAGCTTTCTTTCGTTGAAGTGTAGTCCTGGTGGGCAATCAAGCTCGCAAGCCACGTTCGATCCGTCCTTGCACTTGTAGAACTTGCCACAGTTGTAATGAGAAAGGAGAACTGCCTTTCCATCCGAAACGGTGCTGAGGCAGCGTAGATCGACATGGCAGTTGAAGTCCGGACATCCAGTGTTGCAATCGTCACCGCCTGGAGGCAACGTCGTTGGAGCAACAGTTGTCGAAGCAATAGTGGTTGGGGCGGGTGTTATTGGCGCGGAAGTTGATGTGGCCGGAGCAGGACCTAGTTTGACAAAAAAAAAAGGAAAAGTTGAGCAGAATGGGGAACACATTGGCCAGTTTTTATATAAAATAGTCATATTTGAATCCCACTGGTCGGGGGCCTTTTCGTAAAGTAAATTTTCTAGATTTTCCAAGGCATAAAATATTTTCGTGCCTGTCATACGATATACACATACAGGTCCATTGCCAAAGAAAACTCTTAGTTATTAACTGTGGAAGTGCTTATAAGAATACTAAGCTGGAAAGCAGGCTCTATCTGAGTTGGGACGTAACGCCAGAAAGAACAAGAGGAAAATCTTCAGGACCTCTTTCAATTTTCTTAATAATTGCTCCAAAATTGCATTTAGAGATTTCTGCATAAACTTTCACAAAAATGTTTCGAAGTTTCATCAAGTAGAATTTCATTTATAAATACTACAGTAATTCAATCAGGTGTTCCTCAAGGGGATTACCCGTTTTGTACTGAAAATATTCTTAGCAGAGACTTGTAGAATCGAACAAGCAATGGGTTGAGAAATTTGCTGGAGAGAAATTTTCAGTGTTCTTAGAGATATTATTATACAAATATTAGTAGAACCTCACGAAACATTAGATTAAAGAATTCCTGTTAGAATAATTTAAAGAGTTCTGAGAAAAATCATCAGTTTTTCCTAGGGATATCAGAGGATTATTTTCTGAACAAATAAATCCGACACAAACAGATATAGAACACTTCCTTCAGGAAATCAGATCACATATCTTAAGGTACCGGTTGAATTTTTGAATTATGTTACCTACCGAAGAAACTCTAAAAAGTTTATAAAATAATTAACGAGACACTTTTTGAGTAGTCCACAATTGAGCTCCAGCAAGAATTCCTACACATTCAAACAGAGTGTGAGAGTTCAGTAAATAAAATCACCTAATTTAATCAGCAATTCATTAAACTACAGATGTTTCGGAAATCAGGCATTTTACTGAATTTCGGTAAATTAACGTGAATCTGTCACCATTTTTACTGAGGCGTCATTACCGACAACGGTCATGTTTTATAAAGTAATAAACAATATTATTTGCAGTACGGCTTCCAGGAATCGCCATGCAAGGTGTCGGACAAGGTGTCGGCGAACAGCAGTTTTAGAGCGGTTCCACGCCGTTTCGCAAACCCGATTATTTTTGTATTTTTTGAATCGCCTGAAAATTTGCATACAGATTCTTTATGACCAAAAATGCCATTATGCACTTTCAGACCGCCATTTTGAACCTCGCCTTATTTTTGAGAAGGGCGTATCGGAAAATGCATGGCAAATCTTTAAAAAACTGTAACTCGAAAACGGTTTGTCCGATCGATTTGAGATCTTCTACAAAGTTGTAGGTATTGCTTAGGACTATATGGAGAAAAATATAGACGGTAAAAAAAAGTTACAGATTATTTTTTATTTCAAAAATAAAATTTTAAAATCGATTTTCTCCAGAAACGCAGTTTTGATTTTTTTTATTTTTGGATATGTTTGAGGGGACAACTTATGTGATTTATTGCACAATGTTTCAAAATGGAAGAATTATGGACAAAAAAGTTATGATTTTTTAAAAAAAATACAGATTTTGAATAGAAATCGAAATAGAGGAAAACAATAATATTTTATGTGATTATTTGAAAGTACAGAAAAATTGCAATCGAAAAGTACATAAGTAAATTTTTTGTAGGTTGCATCAATTTCGAGATATACTCATATTTATATAAAATTTTCAAATAAAAAAGAAAAATAGGCCCTTTTCAAGCATATTTCGTGTTTCTCCATTCCAGAAAAAAAAAATATTTTGATTGAGCGAATCGTAGCTAAATCGTTTATCGTTTGATCAAAACATTTATGCTTAAGTATTGAAAAAAGAATGCACGGTAAAACATATAAACGATATTTTCAAATGAAAATTTGAAGCTAATAGTTCTTAAAAACCGCAAAATTGATGTTTTTAATTTTTGGATATGTTTTGCGGTTGTTGTTGGTATTGTTTAGGACTATTTGGAAAAAAATATGCACGGTAAAAAATAATGACAGATTTTTTTAATAAAAAAAAAATAATCGATTTTCTATGATACATCTGTGATTTTTATTATTTTTGGACATGTTTTAGGGGACAACTTATGTGATTTATTGCACAATGTTTCATAATGGAAGAATCATGGACAAAAATGTTATAATTTTATAGAATATTACAAATTTTGAAAAATATCGAAATAAAGGGAAACAATATTTTTATGTGTGCGGAGACGAACCAGCCACTGGCTGAAAGTCTCCTTAATAAAGATAAAAAAAAAATAATAATAAATTTTTTATGTGTTTATTTGATAGTACAGAAAATGCATTGGAAGAGTATTTAAGTAAAATTTTTCTAGGTTGCATCAATTTCGAGATACAGGTCGGTCTCGATTATCCGGAGACTCGATTATCTGGGATTCAATTATCCGGAATTTTAGACTCGATTATCCGGAATTTTTTTTTTATGTTCTTGTTTTTCAATGTTTATGCAGAAATCTGAGATAATTCGGTATTGCAATATACAATTGCAGTTTTGAACGTATTTAAGAAAAAGGGGTTTGAAAAAGTGTGTACGCTGATCAAAAATTTTGTTTTATCGTAAAGACTTCTACTGTTTCTAGAAATAATTTCTGGCTACGCCACAGCATCATATAAATAAAACAACAAAAAAAAATTTAAGTTCTTTTATCGAAGGTTTAATTTTTTTCTTAGTGATTCGATTATCCGGAGTGAAAAAAAAATCGATACTCCGCATAATCGAGTCCGACCTGTATACTCATACTTATATAAAATTTTCAAAAAAAAAAAACGAGAAATAGGCCCTTTTCAAACATATTTCGTGTTTCTCCATTCCAGAAAATTTTATTTTGATTTCAACAACACAAACCAAGTCAAGGCGAGTACACAACACTGAAGACGGCTTTACAGTTGAGGTTGAAATACGCGTATCTGTCGAAGAATACAATAGTAGAATTAAAAGGAACAGAACTACCTACTCATCTTTTTGTATATTTACAGGCATTCTACTAAACAGGCCCACAAGAGTTTTCATCACTTTTGCCTGTGTTAGTAGGTATGATGAACAAACACGTTTTTCCCATACCCATACATTTGGACATGATAAATGAATAAAAGAAAAACGATGCTTTTTTTAAACGTACTTCATGGGTACAAAATAATGCACTATGTTGTCAAGTTTTATCACTGTAGCAATCATCATTGAAAAAAATGCGGATGAGAGGGCTTTACCCATTAGCCGGGCTTAGCCCTGGGGACCAAAGGTGCACCGTTATGATAGAATCACATTTTTAATGCCACGTTTAGATTTACCGTGTATATCTCGGAAGTGATGCATCTCAGCTAAAGTTCACTTGAGTATTTTTCGATAGAAAGTTTTCATATTTAAAATTATATATAGTTATTTTTCTGTACTCAAAAAAACGCACCAAAAATATCGTTCTACATAAATTTGTTTTATTTATTTTTTTAAATAATATATTTTTTATCCAAAAATTTTCCGTTTTGAGGCATTGTGCAAGAAATTACAAACAATATGCTGCAAAACATGTCCAAAAATTAAAAACATCAATTTTGCGGTTTTTAAGAACAATGAACTTCAAATTTTCATTTGAAAATTTCGTTTATATTTTTTTACCGTGCATACTTTTTTAAATACTTTAGTATATAGGTTTTGATCAAACAATAAACAATTCCGCTACGATTCACTCAATCAAAATAAAATATTTCAGGAATGGAGAAACACGAAATATGTTTAAAAAGGGCCTATTTTACTTTTATTATGTGAAAATTTTATATAAATATGAGTATATCTCGAAATTGATGCAACCTAGAAAAAATTTACTTATGTACTTTTAGATTGCAATTTTTCTGTACTTTCAAATAATCACACAAAAAATTATTGTTTCCCTCTATTTCGATTTTTTTTTCAAAATCTGTAATTTTTTTAAAAATCATAACTTTTTTGTCCATAATTCTTCCATTTTGAAACATTGTGCAATAAATCACATAAGTTGTCCCCTCAAACATATCCAAAAATAAAAAAAATCAAAACTGCGTTTCTGGAGAAAATCGATTTTAAAATTTTGTTTTTGAAATAAAAAATAATCTGTAACTTTTTTTTACCGTGCATATTTTTCACCATATAGTCCTAAGCTATACCTACAACTTTGTAGAAGATCTCAAATCGATCAGACAAACCGTTTTCGAGTTACAGTTTTTTAAAGATTTGCCATGCATTTTCCGATACGCCCTTCTCAAAAATAAGGCGAGGTTCAAAATGGCGGTCTGAAAGTGCAAAATGGCATTTTTGGTCATAAAGAATCTGTAAGCAAATTTTCAGGCGATTCAAAAAATACAAAAATTAAATTTAAAAAAAAATTCGTCATGTTCGTTGGAATTGCTCTTTAGTGATACCTTCCTGCGGGTCAAGTTGATAGACGAAGCGGAGCTTAGCTACTCTGACGAAAGTCGCCGTAGTCGTGAATAGGGTCCTAAAGCCCTGTCCCAATTTTAGTGCCAAACGCTTAAGTTTAGGCCAAGACCACATGTTTACTCATTTTTTTTATGTTTTCCGGTAGTTTAAGTCCAAAAAACATTTTTTATGTTTAATTTAGCTTTTGTCACACCCCTTGGCTTAAACTTAAATTTTGGGTGTATTTTGGTTTCCGTGTCCCTTCCGAAATGTCAGATAGGAACAACCCCACTGCTAAAACTAAAACCTCTGTGGCGTTTTTGTCGAATAAGGGCCAATTTCTTCACCTTCGCTTAAGCCGTAAACCACGTTTACCCATATGGTTAAACTAGGTTTAATGCCTAAGCGGTGGTGAAGAAACCGCTTATAAGCGAACGTCGAACACGATCAAAAGTATAAATGTTCATTTATGGACCCAATTTTCAAATTAAAGTATAAACATGATATAGCCGTTATTTGAGCGGGAAAATTTTCTAAAGCAGTTGCAGTAACATACTCTTTCGTGTTATCAAATAAAACAAGATTTCATTAAAAGTTTTAGGACCATATTAAACTATAACCGAGATTTCGATTTGAACGAGCTCGAATGTGCCCTCAGTCTTGGCACTGGAAAGGCTGCGGGTCCTGACGATATAGGGTGCAGAACCACTTGGGCACTTCCATGATTCACTTTGGCATGGGAGGTTTTTCTCGCCCGAATTTTCTGCAGTAAGCTGCGCTTTAGTACGACGTATATTTTGTGACCCTTTCGGCCAAATGGCGTTCGGTCAAACAGCATTCGGCCAAATGGCGTTCGACCAAATGACCCGGAACCTAAATGTGGGTTTTTATGGATACCTCGATAGTTCCTTAAACCAAAGTTGCTTTGATTTTGTGTTCCTTAACACGATATTTCCTAACTTCATGTTGCCTTAACATCGAGTTACGGAGAATTGACTGTACTATAATAACTAAGTATTTACGGCCAAAGCACACAAATAGCAAATGAAACAACCAGTGCTTTAATAACAATGAGCGGTTCAGTAGCTGTCGAACGAGCCGACGAACATAATGGGACTGGTATGCAAATATATTGGTATAATTTATTGTATATAATCGCATAACAGTCTCGCTACAATGTTTGTGCATTTTTAGACAAATTTTCAACTTGAATTCAAAAGAAATGTATCAGGTTTATTCGTGTACTTAACAAATATGTAGAAATATCACATGCTTAAGGCCAAATATAGACTCAAAATGCAGCAAAATTGTTTCCACATTTCAATCGTCTTTTTCTCAGTTGGTCGTTTTCCAACATGGGATTGTTGTGCAAAGAGGGGCATCATATATACCTTGAAAAGTAGTGCACAGGGTTCTGAATTTTCGTTTCAATGATGCGAAATCTACGATTTTTCGCACGTAAGGAGAATGCTTTTTTCGCTTCCTCACGTGAACATCTTTTATCGCTCACACTAATTTTCCCTGGAGCTACGATGGTGGATAACCGAAAATCACTCCACTCCGGGGATAATATATTTTTCACTCCATCATATTTTCGCTCACCAACTGCTCCCGAGAATTATCACTATGTGGATAAACAAAAACTAGTGCCGGCGACGGGATTCGAACCTAGAACATTGCTAAAAACAACCGCGATGCGTGTACGCTAACCATGCTACCACACCATCTTGACGAAAGGAGTGGTTAATTTGGTGCATAAAAGCAACTGCTGCTTGTGGCGATGCATACAGGAAAAGTTCTCCATGGATCGGAGAAAGAGAAAACAAACTTCTCACAGCTGCGGAAATGTGCAATTATCCATTTTCGCTTTGTTTTGTGGACGGATAAAATCGCAAGGCAGCTAATCGCTGAAAATTGCTATGAAGGATAAATCCATTATCGTGAGAGTGAGTGAGAATTCCGAAGCCTGGTAGTGCATGAGCATCACTAATCGAACTGTTCCGTGCACATGATGAATTGATCCGACAGTTGAAGGTAATGATTGTAATGTTATCGCAATACGAACAAGTTTAATACGGTATTGGGGGACATTCCAAAGGATTTTCGACACATAGTAACAGTACTAACAGTTATCAAGAAGGAGGATCTCAACGAGATTTCCCTGGAAGCGAATATCCTCTGAAACAGATATTAAGCGCGGAGATGGGTATGATGTGACCCAAGCTGCAGCAATGCTCAGGCTATACTGGAGGAAGATCGTCAGCTAACGGAGCGTGGCGAGAAGTTCCAATCGGCTTACTACCAGTGTCGCAAGATCATGATCGGACTCGTGACACAGTCGAGTCGCTTTAGTGGCTCGCGGAGATTGGTCGTTCATGGTACGTGTACCAGTGACCTACTCCGTGGACGTCAACGGTCAGCCGCGATATTATACTCAAATGAAATGGAAGACGAAAGAAGCTAGACCAACGTGTGCTGATGTGGCCCATTCACCAGCTGGCGGTTGAAATGCCAACTGGATTCCCGTGTTTTCTCGGCGGTGGCGCTTCAGAACACATGCTCCAATAAATGTGCGCTTTCAATGAACTGTGGGATTAAAGACTGCTACAGTATGGCGGTTCAAAATTTAAAAATGTTTGAAAATCCAATCTCCCATATGCTCCTTACCATCTTTACCATAAAAATAGTGTTCTGTGAAATTTTCAGCTTTCTAGGTGGTGATTTAATGGTGGCCCAAAGACAATATAGGTTTGTATGGAAATTACTATGGAGAAATTTTGACATATGTTCCAAACACGGTAGTTCTGTAATATTAATACAAATTTATTATCCCTTATTGAAAACTCGTTCTTCAAACCATAATGAAGAAATTTGCTGAAGAGAGAAATTCAATCCGAATGATAGCAGAAGAGATATCCATGAGTTTGTTTGCTATTATTTAGCTTAATATGGGATTATAGCCCTGCAAACATGTACAAAAATCCCAAACAAAATTAGCTCAAAAGGGATTTGTTTCTTCAGCAACATCCTTCATTAAGGTTTGAAGAATGAGTTTTCAAATGGGATGATAAGTTTCTACTTACATTACAGTACTAGAGTGTTTGGAACATTTTTCTAAATTTCTCCATAGTAATTTCCATATAAACCTATATTGTCTTTGGGCCACCTTTAAATCACCACCTAGAAAGCTGAAAATTTCACAGAACACTATTTTTATGGTAAAGATGGTAAGGAGCATATGAGAAATTGGATTTTCAAACATTTTTAAAATTTGAATTGCCCTACTGCTACAGCAAATGAGAGAACTAACCTCGTTGTACAATAGCGAGGTAACGTATCGCTGCGAAGCCAAGTACAGTGACTCAATCTCATTTTCGTACGGGGCACTGTTTTCATCTCAAGTTGGTATAAATCTATTAAATGGTGCATGGACTTCGATATACTTTATCAATAATGAAGGTTATAGGTGTCATCTATTGTTTGGCAATGACAAACTGTATTCATTTGCTTAAATCTTTGGAATAATGGAAAAGTATTGAGATTGTGTCTATAATTGACCCAATTCCATATTCGTACACCTAACAAAAAAGAAATATACAGCGTTCAAAACTAATTTTTAATGGACTAGATGATTACTTAAGCTCTTCGTTGTGTTGTTCAGATGCAGTAGAATACATTTGGAAAATTTAAAAGCGGACATATTTGAAACTTAAGTAAATTTAAGAAAATTACCAGTTTTCCCATGTTTTTTGCTAAAATATTCGGTAAGTCTTATTGTTCGACTTACCGAATATTTTAGCAAAAAACATGGGAAAACTGGTAATTTTCTTAAATTTACTTTGCATTTTTTTCAACATCACTTCCTTAAGAATGATAACTGCGGATATTGCACAAGTTTCAAAAAATTATAATCAGTTTTAGAGTAGCTAGGAGTGGATATCGACAACTTATACTTTTGAATCTTAGGTAGTATAACATTTATAACAAATCCAAAACCAAAAATTTTAGTCAATTTCTTTATGTTTGGCTCCTAAATGTATATACATAATCCATAGTTAATGTTCCTATCAAAACATTGCGTAATTATCATTTTTAATTTACATTTTACTACCAAACATGATTATAGAGATTTAAAGAATAAATATTATTGCCATAACCGCAACACAAACGTTTTTTGAAATGATGAAAACAACAGGATATATTCTATTAAATAGTATATCAATGCTCTCTGCTCATTCAAGTTATTTTGTATTTTTCTTATAAAATCAATAAATTGCAAAATAGGGTGCTATTTTGAATATAATTTGAATATTATTTCAAAGATAATTGAATATTACGATGACATCAATGCTGTATGTACAGCGTAGTTTAGGGTACTTTATTGTAAAACGAAGTGCGTAGTTCAAATTATGTTTACAGGCAAATTCAAAATTAACATTTACCTGTTGTTTAGAATGAAAATGGTTTACATTGATTACAAATATCATTTTAGAAGAGTTTTGAACTTATGGCACAACAATTTTCTGAACTCAAAAGGGATAAACACTGTTTATGATTTCTGTAAACTATATATATTTCAACTAAATTTCTATCAGAGCTTACGAGTATAATCTATAGATTGGATCCAATGACAAAAATAAACGTTATTGTTCGAATTATAGGATTTAATAGCAAAAATCATTGGAAAACTGGCATTTCTCATAACTTTACCTAAATTTCATATATGTTCACTAATAAATTGTCCAAATGTGCTTCACTACATCTGAACATCATAATCAAGCATTTCAGTAATCAAATAGAGCTTCTAAATTTAGTTTTGAACGTTGTGCGTATGAATTTTAGTAGGTGTACGAATATGGAATTGGGTGAATTCTAGACATCAATTCAATACTTTTCTATTAATCCAAAGATGAATGTAAATGGAAACATTTTGTGATTGGCAAACAATAGATAACACTTGTTACCTTCAATGTGGATAAAGTATTTGTAGCTCAATACTTCATTTAATAGTTTTTTACTAACTTTACTAACTGTATCCTGTACGAATATGATATTGGGCCACTGTAAGTCTTAATAAAGTCATTTTGGACATATAGAATGTGATTTTCATTCCTGATTTGCAAACAAATGTCTTAACGACTTTTGGAACAGACGTTTATAAACAGATGCCAGATAAGACATACGACTACTGCAAATACTTTGAGCTTTATCGAATTAATGATGATATCTGATTTGGGGATATATTTTTACCATCCTAATAAACTATCAGGTTGACGCCATATTCAAATCATTGTTGAGAACTAGAAGTTTATGGATGCTTTTTAATACCACACCGTACAGTTATGGATAGCACATAGAGCTGGATCAGAGTATGACCAAAAGGGAAATATCTCATCAAATAAAATTACAATTACCGTAAAACGGGGTAACTTTGATAATGCGGGTAACTTTGATAGTGCGTAACCCACCACATACTAAACGAAATATCATAATTTCTGTTAATCAGTTAAGCAAAATGAATGCAAAACTAAAGAATATTAGTATGACACTTCATGTAAGAGCGGTTTTCATTTGAATCAAGAACATTTTAGGCTTTTTATACGAATTTAAAAAATTTACACAATTTTAGCATTTTTGAAACGTTTACAAACAATCTGTTCTACGATCACTATTTGATGTAGTTTTGAATAGTTGGCCACTTATCTTTGACAGCCTAGTTATCATAGAACTTGAATACGGTCTCAAATCTCTTAGCGAAAAGCATTTTCACAAACTGGGACCATTTTTGTAATCTAAGTCAGAAATTTCCATATAACGTTGAACGCCTAGAGGTATGCAATGCCCTACAAATGTTCGTTATTCATTCAATTTTGTTCGAATCATACTCCATTATCAAAGTTACCCCAAAACAGAAAACCAACTTTCGATTATATGAAAAATTATATATCCAAACAAAATAAATCTTTTGCCAATTTATCGACTGTAATCGATAGCTAGGATGCCAGTACTTGTTTTAAAAATATAAATTGTAAATCTTTGAAACAGCATGCAAAAATATTCAAGTTTTCTTCGAAAAAACTATCAAAGTTACCCCGTTTTACGGTACGCAGAACACATTTCATTTTCGTTAACGATGAATCTACACAGCATCGCAATCAATTAAAAAATGCTTAAGTATATTTTTTCCGTCCGTTGGAAATAAAATGGCAATCATGTTCCTAGACGCGTTGATTCATAACGGTGGGGCCTTGAAAAACATACAACAGTTATAAACCAACAATCGGACGATTTCGAAATAAACGCTTTCACTAAAACGTCATTTGTTTATCTCGTAGATAAGTTGCTGTTACAGTGTTCTAAACCAAGACTTCTAAGGCCAAGAAAGCAAAGAAAAAGGAGCCACGAAATAGGTCGAACCAGGCATTGCTTCCACAGGAACCATGGAGGAAGCAAAACAATAGCAACCCGTGGATACGAGTCGGAAAGAAGAAAGAAAGCAGAAAACCGGAAAGTGATGGGAAGCACGCAGAAGCTATCGCCATTGGGCGCAGATAAGGCGGGCTAGGATTGGTGAAATGATTCTAGTCTCAAAGAAGGACGACAATCAAAAGGGTGTAGCCTATAAGCATCCAGCAAGCAAAGGACAAGAAAATCCCTGCATACAAAAATACATTATAAATGGGCCCACAATAAATTTGTGACAGTTAGAATAATCGGAATTGTTGAGAATTTTATTGTTCTATTCAATTTATGAAATAGATCCCTCGATAGATCGTTTATCTTGTCTTACATTAAATAATCCATAAACAAAAATACCGACGAAAAGACGAGCATTTTGTTTAATAGTTTTAGTTTTCGACTTATATTTCGCCGCATTATATGCGAGCAAAGCGAAAAAGCATTGAAAATGTTTGATATTTTGAGATCCAATGAGGACATTAGTTAAAGTTATGAGAATATGTACTAAAATGTACAGTGACGGTTTTTTGAATATACATGGTCGATTATTCTTTTTCAAATCTTCAGGAAATCCGAGAATCCCGGGAAATAGAAAACTACTTCTCGTGAAATCACAATTCCCGAAAAATTCTTCCCGGGGCCGGAAACTCTAGAAAAAATGAAGAAGAAATTGATAGTGCGGGACCCTCAATGTTCTAAACGAAATTTCTGTTTCTGTTAATCAGTTTATCGTAATGAATGCAAATACGAAAAGTATTAGTATGGCGCTCAATGACAAAGCAATTTTCATTGGTATCTAGGTTGTTTGAGACTTTATACTCAAAAAAAAAAAAAACATGGTGATAATTTAGCATTGTTGAAACATTTCCAAACAATATACTCTACGATCACGATGAGGTTTTAAAGAGTTCGTCACTTCTCCCTGACAGCCTAGTTATAGTAGAATTTGATTTTTCCTCAAATCTCTTAGCCAAGCGCATTTTTACAAATTGGGGCCATTTTTGAAATCAAAGTCAGAAATTTCCATGCAGCGTTAAACGCCTAGATGTTTGCAACGCTTTGTACATTTTTCGCAATCTACACGCAAACAAATTTTGTTGTATAATCTACCGAATCCATGGTAGAATTAAGAACTGCACCAACGATTTTCAACCGACTACAAAAATCTGTTAAGTTTACTATAATCTGGTGAAAACCACTGAGCAGTGCAGTAAATTTGACAATGTCCATAGTAGCATCCACTACAAAGCATTGTATTTCAATCCGTGACACCCACCCTACAACACAGTGTGGTCAAAAGTATAATGCTAAACTTCTCAAATCTAGAATGTTTTTAGTCAAAAATATTACAACTCTGGTTAAATCAACAGAAGAAATTTTCTTGTGTAGTGATGTTGACTATGTTTTGGTAGAGTTAACAGATTAATGTAGTCGGTTGAAAATCGTTGGTGCAGTTCTTAATTCTACCATGGATTCGGTAGATTATACAACAAAATTTGTGTGCGTGTATTCAATTTTGATCAATATATACTTATTTAAATTCCAAGAACAATTCATCTATGTTGAAATTAATATCGAAACATGAGGCTCATTCGATCAATATTCAGAAATATAATTTTATAGAAATTCTCATATAGGGTGGCTGATCTAGTGGTAGTGTGTACCAATAATAGTGGTAGTGCGGTTTCAAACGTGTTATAGGCAATTTTTATTTTCATGTGCATTTTTGTAACATGGCCCTTGTTAAATTGATATGAATTAATTAATCAATTAATTAATTAATTAATTAATGATATGATCGTCTGAGCAATATATATGAGAAATCCGTCAGATGCAACATAGACCACACTGTTTGATGCCAACATCTATCTGGTAGTCTGGCTAGAAGGAGACTGGCACCTGGACGATGCAGCAGATTCAGTGAAGCTCCATTGTCATCAATGCCCCACATCTTTCTACGATTTCCGGGCCATTCCGCAACTCGATTCCGATGCAATTTGTTTCCTATGGTATGTCAGATCGGCAAGACATACAATCCACAATCCCTAACCACTTGTTTATAAACCCCCACCATTGACTTAAATTCAAGATACTTCTGTCAGATGTCTTTAGGAAAATCATAGATAACTCGATGATATCATAAAAATAATATATCTTACCCCATGGAGGGACGTTCCCATAATAGTGGGTTTCAATGGGAAATCAATGTAAACCATTATTATAGGAACAGACGTTAGCAAATACCACTATTACTGGAACATGTTCCAATAATGGAGATGGAGGAAATGCTTTTTTGAAAGATTCAATTGAAAAAAATTGAATAGAAAAGCTTTCGTATGACGTATTCAGATATGAAAAACGAGCTTCCGTTATTTTCTGGCGATTTTTTATTCCTCAACCCGTTACTATTGCCACTATCACTAGTAGAGATGCTCTAGTTATAATGGTGTTTGTCATATTTGTTTTTACTTTCAACTGGCCCGAACAAGTCACCACTAGTTCCAATCTAGTTCCGAATGCAATAATGTCAAACGATAGTTTGGTAATGAATTTCCATGCGTTCACATACCCATTATCAAAGTTACCCCGAAACCGAAAATCGACTTTCAATCACATGAAAAAAATATAGGTGCGTTTAAAATAAATCGTTAAGCAATATTTCAACTGTAATCAGTAACTTAAATATTAGTACTTGTTTTTTAAATATAAAATAACAATCTATAAAAAAGAATGCAGATATATTTAGGTTTTGTTCCAAAAAAACTACCCCGTATGACGGTATAAATATACTGCTACGCATTGAAAAATGGGTTGATCAACGTGCGATGTTTGATTTTTGACCAACTTTGCCGCGTCGCAACTCGATTCTTAATAGTGCTCATAATGAAAACGGCGGAAGGTTTAGATGCGCACTATAGCGAAGCGAGTTGCGACGTGGCAAAGTTGGTCAAAAATAGAAGCACGTGGGTTAACCCATTTTTCGACGCGAATCAGTATATTATCTTCTATACGATCTACTCCCTTTAATGAGAAGGGGCCGTGGCCCCCCTCATGTTTGATGGCTATTTACGCCCATGCTTGTTTTAATAATTTTTTGAATGTGAATTTCGTATGTTTGGGTTTGGGAGTTGCTACGACAATTATCGCATTCTTGGATTGGATATTATCTCATTTGAAATATTTCATTCAAAGCACACGCAATATCGTGAAATATTTGAGATACGCAGTTAATCATGACTTACAAAGAGATTTACGCTTTTAAGTGAATCCCTTAATGTTTTATTTGAAAAAAAAATAGGGGGAAAATTAACATTTGGTCGCAAATTAAATATATTGGCGAGATTTATTGAAATGACATGTGATCGCATAAAATGTATAAAGGCGCTACAGCTAAGGGTTACCGAGTGTTGCGATATGATTCCGTGGCTAAGTGGGAACAAAGGTTTCTGTCAAACTGAAATGTCATGTGAAAGAGTTTAAAGAAGGAAAACACAAAAATCACCTGAAATGATCAGTTCATTATCCATAGTGCGAGAAAGCAGAGAAGCAGAAGTTGTTATCCACTGAAGTAATTTAGATCCGGCATAGCCGAAGCCAGATACTTGTCGAACGAGAGTTAGGGTTACATAAATTGACTGAGAAATTGTAAATTAGTACTAAAGAGTGAAAAGAATTGAACTTGATAAATCTTCTCTAGTTTTAGCTTATCCATCAAATTGACATCTTTCGATTTGCTTAAAGAAGCTCAGCCTCTCTGAATCTACAAACCCTCCCCTTTGGCAACATCGAGCATTTACACTTAGAAACACGGGTAGTCACAGAATGACTAAATTTTAGTAATTTATAACTATTTTCTATCTGCCTCTCTTTCATCCTGCAGGGAATTTTATTCCTATTTGTCAATTCTCCTGGGTTGAAGCATCGCTAAGCTAGGGCTCAATAAAGGTTTAAGAATGTGAATCTTCTTAGTGTTTTCATAAAATAGGAAATAGTCACTTATGCCGTTAAGGTTATAGTGACAACTTCCTTAGCACAGTGCTAAACATCTTCTTCTTCTTCTTCTTCTTTTTTGCGTTACGTCCCCACTGGGACAGAGCCTGCTCTCAGCTTAGTGTTCTTATGAGCACTTCCACAGTTATTAACTGAAAGCTTATTATGCCAGGGACCATTTTTGCATGTGTATATCGTGTGACAGGTACGAACATACTCTATGCCCTGGGAAGTCGAGAAAATTTCCAATCCGAAAAGATCCTCGACCGATGGGATTCGAACCCACGACCCTCAGCTTGGTCTTGCTGAATAGCTGCGCGTTTACCGCTACGGCTATCTGGGCCCCCCTGAAATTGTGATAAAAATAGGCCCCAACATCTAATTGTGATAAAAATAGAACATTTGAGCGCATAGAAAAACGGATAGGTACCGTAAAATGGGGTGAAGTTGATCACTTTTGTGTGATTCTTTTCTATAATTACTAGTAAGATGCATGTATTACCACCCAAATATTTTTAAAACCTGTACTAGTTGAATATTTATCGAATTATACCAACGTAATTTTGATGATATATTACCATAATAACAAAAACAATTTTTAGAAATCAAAACGTGAAGTTTTTGATTCCGGGGTGAAGTTGATCAATTACTGTGATAGGTTTCCTAAAATAAAGCAATAAGCTTTTCACTAATTTTGAGCTCACTTAATCTGAATCTAGCTTCAAAAATTGTACAACTTGTTAATAAATCGGTTAATTCTAGAGTTGAATGTTGTGAATTACAGAATACACCACATTAAACGCCTAAAGGTATGCAATTTCCCTTCAAATTGCACCTCGCTTCCAAAAAGAACATGTTTATTCTCTGAAAATGATTTTTTATCCTCGATGCAAATTCAAAATTGGGTTCACAGAACATATCTGCACTGTATGAAACAGTTTATTTAAATGGTGTCTTTATATAGCCCTGGCTAGAGTCGATTGTTTGGAGAAGAATCCTTCAACAGTTCATTAAACATGTAATAAAAAATCTTTTTTTCCATGGAATAATTATCTTGAATGTCGAAACGAATTTCAAAACATCACGAGCAGCTACCAGGTAATACGACATCACAGAAATTATGATGATTGAAATCGGATCATAGCTCTCTTGACAGTTTATACATGTGGGTACGCGAATGATCAACTTCTCCCCAGTGATCAACTACACCTCGAATTACGGTACCTATCATTGTTTCCTTTTTGCTCGAACTTACCTGGTGGGCATGTAACTCCAGGGATACACGGCTGGTCGCAGGGAATCGTTTTATCGCAACACGCTCTCGCAGGCCAATCACAAGCCTTGTCGAGTTTGTTGAAGTGCAATCCTTGTGGACAATCGTACTCGCAGGCTTCATTCCGGTCACACTTGTAGAACTTGGAGCACGTGGGATGCGGCAGAAGAACTGTTTCCGCCGAAGACACACCAATGCAGCTAACGTGAGGCAAACAATTTCTATCCCAATCATCGGAACCGCAGCCCAGTGAGGCGTCACAGCATGCTCTCGCTGGCCAGTCGCAGATCATTTCCTTTGCATTGAAATGAAGTCCTGCAGGACAAACACGCTCGCATCCATGTCCACTTTCACAGCTAATGTACTTGCTACAGTTTGTCGGGTGACTTAGAAGGGTCACTGTATTCAAATTTGTAGCAGGACAACGGCGATCGATGGGACAACTCTGCCAACATGATTCCGTGCATGGAGGCGCTTGTCCTTGGGTTGAAGCCCCAAATAAGGCCAGAGTAAGAACAAAATATTTCATATTCACTGCTAAAATATACTGTGAGCAAGGTGACTCGTATGTGACTAACGGTGTAAATTACGCTCAACAACTTTATATACCAATCCAAATTTATCTCTACGTTGAACGATAGTTCTACTAAATTTTCCTAAAGCTGATTACTATCTAGAACACCCTGTTCAAATTGTTATCTCGCAGCCTAATGTTTCTCAAACCAGACTATCAACTATCAACGAGGAAGCGATGACGTAGTTTGAGAGTGGTCTATTAAAAAGTATGTTTTCGATTTGGCGAAGCAAAAATGATAAACTGGCAACATAATATCTGATTGATCTTCTCATGCGCAAGAACAATCGAATGGGAGAGCAATCTGTGGTGGTTGAAGTGGCCTAGTGAGACCTAAAATAAAATTGTTCGTGCTTTCAAACCACACACCAAGATTTTGAACTTTTCCACAATTGGTTAGTACTATTTTGTATACTTATCTCAATTGTCGCCTGGATTCCGTTTTTGAGATTTTTTCAAAATCTCAAGATAATATCCAAAAATGTTTAGAGCCTGAGTCAAAATGGAAGATTTTATTTCCAAAATTTTTAATTTTTCCATTTGATTACAGCAACGATATGGACGGTGTGCAAAACTGCGTGAAGATCTCAGGCAAACACTCCAGTTCGTTCGAATCCCTCCGGGGACTACGACAACGTGATGAACTTTCGTGTCCGCTGTTCAACATTGCGCTTGAAGGTGTCAGTCGAGGCATGATTTTTACGAGATCCGGACAATTTGTCTGCTTTGCGGACGACATAGATATTAGTGGAAAAAAATTTGAAACGGTGGTAGAAGCGTCAGACTTGTGATGAATGCGTCAAAAACAAAGTACATGCTGGTAGGCGGAACTGAGCGCGACAGAGACCGCCTAGGAAGCAGTGTCAGGATAGACGGGGATACCTTCGAGGTGGTGGACGAGTTTGTCTACCTCTGAACCTTGCTGACGGTCGACAACAACGTTAGTCGTGAAAAAACGAAGGCGCATCATCTGTGGAACTCGTGCCTACTATGGGTTCCATTAGAAACATTCGTCAAGAAGATGCACCCCCGCACCAAATGCACGATGTACAAATCGCTTATAAGGCCGGTAGTCCTCTACGGAACGTTTCATGGACCACAGACAAACAGACGTATCAACAGATTGGCTCCAGAGGCACATGTGACGTCTGTTTGTCTGTGCGTGGACTATGCTCGTGGAGGATTTCCAAGCTTTGCAAGTGTTTTCGAATGCCTGGTGCTTAGAACGATCTTCGGCAGCGTGTAGGAGAATGGTTTGGGGCGGCAAATAATAAGCCATGAGCTCGCCCAACTCTACGGTGTACCCAGTATTCTGAAGGTGGCTAAAGCTGGGATGATCCGTTGGGCAGGGCATGTTGCAAGAATGCTGAACAACAGCCCTGTAAAAATGGTGTTTGCTTCGAATCCGGTCGGAACAAGTAAGCGTGGAGCGCAGCGAGCTAGGTGGATAGACCAAGTGAACCAGGGCATGGAGAGCGTGGAGCTTGTCGAGGATGGAAAGAAGCGACATGAATCGAGTGAAATGGCGATATTTTGTTAGCGACATTTTATCATGGTAATTGATGTAGAACAAAATAAATAAAGTAATAACTATTTCTGAATTTATTAAAACGTTTTTTAATTTCTCTTTGCAGATCCTGACGAATACTATTAATCGCAAGGTGACGCTACTGCCTTCTTCTCACAATTTGAGGACGGCTCGTGAGTTTAAGATCGTCGTCTAATAATGGAGTCAAATTGCATTTCACATTTGTATCGCGATGTCCCTTGATTAAACAATGAAATCTGTTAAGGTGAAACAGTTTGGGATTCATCTACAAAATTACACCAAAACTTGTACACTAGCAGAAACCTTAAAGGGACTTTGAGCATGTTTAAATTCTGAGATGTTTCTCCGAGTGCATTACCCAATCGTTTTTGCTCCACACCGCTCATTCGATCCTAAATCAAATTTTAAGTGCCCTCCCAAAATTTAGGCTTATTCGGATGAAAACTGAGATTGCACAAGCCTTTCAAAGTTTATATTGGAATTACTATGGGAAAAGCAAGCAATTCATTCAATCGGTCATAGTGTTTGCCCATGTGCTCTTGGGGATTAGCGCTACGTTGATACTGTGAGATACATTCATTAGCTACAACTTTACCGAAAACTGTTTTCAAATCGGACATCTCAGTAATTAGTTATTGATTTATATCCAATCGCAAATTCTTCAACAGTGCTCTATTATCTTCTAAACAGGCAACATTGCTACATCTGGTGCACAAGATAGCACACACCTGGGAGGGAGGCACAGATACTACACTCGAAATTTGATACAAAATGTTTCCAAACTGCAAGATAACTCCAGTTTGCCAACGACAATCAAGGCATGCTTGGTGAAAATTGCTAGTTTTCATTTGTTGTGTACCTTTGATCTTTCTGGACAAACATTGAAAAAGGGCCACAGTTTCCTATGCGTTTAATTTTCAGTTTTATTGAAAACAGTAAAAAGAGCCTCATTCCAATACGTTACATTCAATTAGAATAAACACTGCTCTCGTGACGTAACGTTTGAATGTGCATGAATTGATTTTAATTCGATTTTTGCTACCTTTGATGAAATGCAAAAATACGCTTTGGCTAATTAGGCGCTTTTATCATGTTTGTCCATTGTTTAAGATCCGGGCTCACAGTGACAGTTCGTGACAGCAAAATCTCGGCTCACTGTGACGTAGAGAAATTTTGTATTGGTTTCTCCCTCCCAGGCACACACAAATCATGGCTCCTATGTTTTACTGCGTAAATCCAGTGATGCCTGCAGAGCAGCCCAATTACAGTCGCCTCTCCACATCTCGATATCGAAGGGACCATCGAGATAGGGAGAGATCGAGACATAGAACAAATTTTTAACGAATACTAGATTGAAAATCACTCCGTTACCAGGAAAATTCAAAACAAACAAATGTCATTTCGTCTTTGCAAACTGTTCTGAATCCCTAAAATCTGGTCTAGTAACCTTTGATAATAGGCATATCGACATACGGAGAGAAAATTGGAAACGAAAATCACATCGAGATAGGGAGATATCGAGATAGGGAGGATATCGAGATATGGAGAGTTAAAATGTATGCAGAATGAAAGGACCGAACAAATCATCGACATAGGGAGAGATATCGAGGTGTAGAAAATCGAGATGTGGAGAGTCGACTGTATTATAGCCAAAGTTTTACCACTTATACAAAAATTAAGACTAATTACTGAGCCGTCCTACTTGAAAACGGTCTTCGGCAAAATTGTAGCTGATGAATGTATCTTACTGTATCAATGTAGCTCATAACACCGGGAGCACATATACAAACACTATGAACGATTGAATAATTTGCTTGATTTTCCCATAGTAATTCCCTGGGAGGGAGAAACCGATACAAAATTTATGTACGTCATAGTGAGTCGAGAGTCTGCTGTCACGAACTGTCACTGTGAGCCCAGATCTTGAAGAATGGACAAACTTGATAAAAGCGCGTAATTGCTAAAAACAAATTTTTGCATTCCAACAAAGTTGACAACAGTCGGTAGAAAATCAATTCCTGCGACACCCAAAAGCAATGCCACGATAGTACCTTTTAATTTGATCGAATATAAAATAATGAAACACGCATCTTTTTACTGTTTTTCAATCATCATTACAATTGGATGCACATAAAACTATGGCCCTTTTTCCAAGTTTGTCCAGAAAGATCGAAGGTACACAATAAAAGAAAACTATCGATTTTCCCCAAGCCTGCCTTGATTGTCGTTGGTGAGCGGGAGTTATCTTGCAATTTGGAAAAGTGTTGTGTCATATTTCGTGTGTAGTATCGGTGCCTCCCTCCCAGGTAATTCCCATATTAACTTTGAAAGGTTTGTGCAGTCTCAATTTTCATCCGCATGAGCTTAAATTTTCGGAAGACACTCAGAATTTGATGTTAAATCGAAAGAGCGGTGTGGAGCAAAAACAATTTTTTGAACCACTCTATTACTCATATGTATGATTGGGACTAACAGACACCCTCAGTGTGCTGGTGATCTTGTATTTTAGCGCCTGCCACGTCAGAATGCAGACCAATAAGGGAAGGGGGAGGAATTGATGTTGCATTAAAAATGGCCGACAGTAGACCGGATATATCCCTGCATCTACGCCAGTACATGCGGGAGTGTATAAGGGTAAGGTTATTTTATGGCAGAGTGGGACGGACCTGCTGTAACTATCAACTAACTGATAGTTACAGCAGGTCCGTCCCACTCGGGCCCAGATTGGGTACCACTTCTAGTACTGCATTCGGTCCCTCGGTAGTGCAAAAGGTACCCAAGTTTGACAGATCGCAGTACACTTTTCACAGCACACTAGTTTACCTTATGAGCCATACAATTATGGGCAACTGCAAGGGACATAGAGGTCTTTAATTTGTCTTTAATTACAGTTTAAAAAAATAAAAACATAAAAATCTCAAAATCATTTATGTTAGTTTTGGCTGCCTTTGGCTAATTTTAATTAACGTGCCCTCTGGATAACTTTCAATCCCTAACTCAAAGTTATCACATGAAATTTTAAATACATCACTCACATTCATTGCTATTTTATCGACCGAGGAACAAATGAACTAATTTTCTGCCGAACGAACATCATCTTGATTCGTCGTTGAAATACAAGTTCACGGAAGTGGTATTCGATGCCTAAGCAACAAGGGCGATAACATGCTATCTTTGGGTGGGGCCAAAAACGATTCACAGTTTTTCACACTACCCGATAAAACTTGATATTAAAAAAAAGTTGTTTGATTGATATCGATTCTGCTTTTCATTATCTGTAATACGACGTAACAAAAATAACACTTTCGCGTGTCCTAAGGATCAAACATTTTGAATTTAGTAAATTAAAACGGCTTTTTGAACAAGCATTCAAACTGAAAACTTGATCGATTGGTCACTCGGTGGCGGTGAAATATTGATCAAGTTTTCAGCTTGAACCTCTATCTGGTTCTCTAGATTTGTGCTGCTGGAAATTTAACGTTTGGCTTTGATTCATCTTCACCTTAACTACCACCGAAGGTAAACCACACTGTCTCTGTGTCCACTCGTTCGAAATATAAATTATTGACTTTTCGAGCATTGGTAACATATACCGGAGTGTTTATTCTATTCTATTAGATAAAGTCGCAAAATTTGACATTTTTTTTTAAACCACCCTAATGTAATATATTAATTAAATCTTATTGAGCACTGCTTGTACGATAACGGTGAGGCGACATATGTATCAGCTTGCAATCAACATATATTTCACAATAATGTAGAACTGATTCAAGTTACTTTACGTTCTTTGGAGTTCATACTGTCGTCAAGACTTTTCTAAAGGTCGAGTTCTAAGTTCTCTTTCTAATGCTTCTACATTCAAACGAGGCGAAACATTTCTTTCTCTTCATGGATTTCCAATCAGTTGACCCATCATTATTTTTTTGTTATCTTGAGTGCGGTATAACATGATGTAAACGATGTGTATTACAGGGTAAAAGAACCTACGTTCGCCCCAAAATATATGGACTTGTTTAGTAATTTTCAATTGGTTCCGGGTCATTTGGCCGAACGCCATATGGCCGAATGCCGTTTGGCCGAACGCTATTTGGCCGAAAGGGTCATTTGGCCGAATACCATTTAGCCGAATGCCGTTTGGCCGAATTTGAAAAAAATAGTGAACTACAATTAGCATGAACTTTGTAATTATTTTCTAATCTGAATTACAAAGAACTCTAAACGAACATCCTAGATGTAAGCAATTATTCACTTCTTTGCTAGCGGAAATAGCTGCCAGCATAGATTATCGCATTGCATTTGTAGGCAGTCAGCTTTTGACAGTTACTAAAATGGTTTACGACTTATTCGTCCTTCTGTAGTTTGCAGTTTGCTTATTTGTGCAGTGAAACAGTGAGCTTATTTGACGTAAGTATTTACCGACTCGTCCGGTTTACTGATATACGCAATCAACGGCGCAGAGTTCAGTTAACACTTTGTAATATTAATCTTGGTGGAGAATGACATCTCACCTAAGTTATCCCTTGTGTTAAAAATTATATGTTTTAATAAAACTCTTGTTCATGAAGAGACTTGATAAGACTTAATAGCTATGAAAAATATTCAAATACGAAAAAACAGCATATGATCAAAAGAAGGAAACATTTCTTATAAATTTTAAGCAAGTGTAACGCAAATATTTGTTATATCAGTATAACTACAAAGAACTGCCGATGATTTAAATAAGGTAAAACTCTCTTTGAAAATATAAGCTAAATTATTGCTAATAATGATGAAGCCAGTACAAATCGAAAGAAAAGCCTATGTTTGAAAGAAGGAATGAAAATATAAAAAAAACCTCAAACCCTAGCACACCATTGGTAATCTAGAGCTAAGAGTCTTGACGCGAGCTCACAACTTCGTCTTGAATGAACGGATCGTATTAATTATGCTCTTGAAGCACTTATTTATCGACAAACATGACATCCCGCCTCATCGTAAAGATCAACAAATTAATTAATTGTGCAGTTATTGGGGTACACTTATGAATGCTATACATCAGTGTTGAAAAAAAATAGATATTTTTGTTCGTTATTTGGCCAAACGGCATACGGCCAAATGGCCGGACACCTTTTCAATTAAAAATATTTATAATAAATATAAAAATAAGAACTTTTGGTTGGTAAATGCTGATCATGGCGTACCATTGGTACCCTTGCGTACCTGAAGACCCCTTTGTCTGGTCTTTAACCTCCTGCCGAGCAACTCCTACTGGCCGGGATACGAGTAACCTTAGGGAAGATTGGGTAACCATCCCCGTTGGGAACTTTGGTCGTAGGCTGAGAGAAAAGGGAGCGTCTGTATGCCATGTTAGGAGCGGCTCACAACCGCGCCTGTCAGGTGCACCATGGTCCCCGGAAATATAGGGAGTTGGTTTCAGGCCCTACAAGCCAGCCGTAAAAAATCAAGCAACGAATAATCAACGAGATAATATGAAAAGGGACAATCGGCGAAGACTACAGCGACATAAAGGGACTAGCAGCCCGATGCGGAAGTTTGTTGGAAGGGACCAATGTTGCGTTTAGAGGTAACTATACAATCTATCAAAGCTGCGGCAACACACACGTGCTAGAAACAGCATTTTTATAGTGATGGGTGATATGCAGAGGTGCGTGATCAGGTGGGGCAAGTTGAGGATCAAGGTCGTTTCATAGGTCAATTGACCTTAAGGTATCATAGGTCAACATCATTCGAAGCTCAGGTTAGCCAGGAGGAGGAATCAGATCGACTATTGCAAAGTTCCGCGCCCACCGGCTGAAGAACGAAAACGACTTACGACTATAGATTTCATCACCTTAAAAAATATGGCCATACGTAGCACCTTTTTCTAGCACACCGATACATCTGGAGATCACCACAGCAGACAGAATAACAAATCGACCACGTTCTGATTGATGGACGGCATTTCTCCGACAATATCGGCGTTAGGACCTATCGTGGCGCTAACATCGCCTCTGACGACTATCTAGTGATGGTTTAGCTGCCCCCAAAACTCTCCGTCATTAACAACGTAAGGTACTGACGGCCACCCTGGTATGACTTAGAGCGGCTTAAACAACCAGATGTTGCAACTGCATATACGCAGTACTTCAAGACTGCATTCCCGGAAGAGCATGAGCTGGATGCAGCCCCTCCTTTAGGACTGCTGGAGTACAGTGAAAAACGTCAGGTACGTGGGGTTATGGACAAAAGGTCGAAAGACAAAACGTCGAAAGGACAAAAGGTCGAAAGACAAAAGGTCGAAAGGGCAAAAGGTCAAAAGTGATTTGCTTGGTGGAAAAATTTTCCTTTGAAAAAAGATTTTCGACTTTTTGTCCCTTCTGTTTTGTTCTTCGACCTTTTGTCCTTTCGACCTTTTGTCCTTTCGACCTTTTGTCTTTCGACCTTTTGTCCTTTCGACCTTTTGTCTTTCGACCTTTTGTCATAGATTCGGTACGTGGGACACATTCGACCAAACAATTGGTTCCCCGAGCTGGAGGAGAAGAAACAACGCGAGCAGTCATGCTACAGCAAGGAACCCGGCAGGACGTGGAACGTTAAAGATGGAAACGGCAACAGCAGATCCGAAACAGCCTGGAGCAGACGGAGTGCGAGGAGATGGAACAGCTGTGCTGGTTTTAAGAAACACGGAAGTTCTATCAGACGCTCAACGCATTGACGGACGAAAGTGAGGTGATCGAAAGCTGGAAGAAGCACTTCGACAAAAACCTGGAAATATCCGAATGAATTTGCTGAAAAAAAATCCCGGAGGAATTTCTGAACGAATTCCCAGAGGACTTCCTGGACGAAATCCACGTAGGAATTGCTTATGGAAATCCTCCCGGAGGAGTTCTTAGTGGAAATCCCCGGAGACATTTTGAAAAAAAAAACTTCGGAAACATTTCTGGAGAAAATCCCCGGAGAAATTCTTGAAAAAAAAAAATTCTCCGGAGGAATTTCTGGAGAAAATCTCCGGAGCAAATTTTCAGCAGGATTTCCTGGGGCAAATCCCTGTCAGAATTCGTGGACGAAATCCCCGGAGGAAAACCTCGAAGGATTCCCTGAAGGAAAACCCCGGAGAAATTCTTGGAGCAAATCCCCAGATGAATTTCTGGACGAAATCCACGAAAAAAATTGTGATGGAAATACCTGTAGAGTATCTGGGAAGGAATATCCTCGGAGCAATTCCTGCAGAAAATCCCAGGATGAATTCCTGAAAAAATTCCCGGAAAAAAATCCTAAAATAAGGAACTCCTGGAGGAGATCCTGTTGGGCAAACCTAGACAATTTTTGAATTCACTTTTCAGATTACCAAGCTCGGGGAGAAAAATCCGAACTGGTAAACAAACGTGTGTGTCAAATCAGATTTAGAACAGCTCAAATTTTGTTCCAAATCCAATTAAAAATGGACCAGGCAGTAAGCCTGTTCCAAGAATATACCAGAAAACTTGTGTAAAATAAAATTGGAACATCATTTGCAACACCGGTGCAAGCTCCAATTTTCAACATGGTCCAAAAATTTGGAACCAACCAGTGATTTGGACCACCGGTGAAGTTGCCCTAAAATAGATCATCTACAGGTTAAAATGACAAATGGAAACAAGTTGCAATGAACACAAAGAAATTGTTAAGTTCAGTTCAAATAGTTAGCACATTTTTAGCATATTATTACCAACAAACAAATCTAAAATTATTTGCTAGCAAAAAAATCAATTGAAGTGAAAGTTGTTCAAAAACATCCAAATCTACCCTGGGAAACAGTTTGGGAAAAAAGCTAAACATTATATTTCATCGCAATCAAGTTCGGAATACCCCTGTTGGTTTTTTGTGGAAATTGTGTTTTGATTGTGGGTTAATTTTTCAACTTTTCGAAACAATGATTTCCTTGGGTATGAATGACACTGCCAAAAATTCATGTCTTACATAAGCTCTGCAACTTATACAAGCAAGAAAAATGCACCGTTCACATAGAACACATCATAATTATATTCAATTCAGCAAAATTGACGAATTACCGTAATTTGGGATGTAGTTGATCAGTGGGGGAAAGTTGATCATTCCCGTACCCACATATATAAACTGTCAATAGAGCTGTGATCCGATTTCATTTATCATGTTTTTTGTGATGTCACATTAGTCACACCACGTTTACCCATACCTGATATCTGCTCTTCATGTTTTGAAGTTCGTTTTTACATGCAAGACAAATTATACCATGTAAAACAGATTTTTTTATGAAATGTTTGATGAACTGTTGAAGGGGTTCTTCTCCAAACAATCGACTATTGCCAAGGCTATATAAAAACACCATTCAAATAAACTGTTTCATACATTCTAGGTATATTCTGTGAACTCAGTTTTGAATTTTCATTGACGATAAAATTTCATTTTCAGAGAAAAAACACGTTATTTTTGTGAGCGAGTTGCTAGTTCAAAGGAAAATTGCATACATTTAGACGTTAAATGTGGTGTATTCTGTAATTCACAACTTTCAACTCTTAAATTGACCGACTTATCAATAAGTTGTAAGATTTTTTATATTTGATTCAGATTCAGTGACCCCAAATCTTTTGATTAGCATATCGCTTTATTTTACGAAACCTGTCGCAGTAATTGAACAACTTCACCCCGGAATGAAAAACTCCACTTTTTGATTTCTAAAAAATATTTTTATTATTATCATAACATTTCATCAAAATTACGTTTGTATAATTCGATAAAAATTTAACCAGTACAGGTTTTAAAAATATTTGGATGATAATACATGTATCCTACTAGGAATTATAGAACAGAATGGCACAAAAATGATTAACTTCACCCCATTTTACGATACTATGAAGAATATAGTATTTCCTTACGAAATTGCCTACCTTTAGGCGTATTCCACGGTTCAAGGTGTTTTTAATTTTAAAATAACTCAAAAAGTAAATAACTTGTAAGAATTTGGTCTTCATATTCGGCTTCAGGGGCCACGATTTTAGTTAGTAATAACATTTTCAATATTACCGATCATTGTTTGCATGGAATTGATTACCCCATATCAGGTGAATAAAAAAATAACATTAAAAAATATTTTAAACATGCTTCAAAACATTCAGTAAATTAAAAACGGTATATAATCAAAAGCGATGGGTGCCAGTTCTTGTTTTGAAAATGTAAAACTTGCATCATTTGCATTTTCAACTGAAACTTTTAATAAATATAAAAAAATGATCAGTGTTACCCCGGATTACGGTACACAGAATTAAACAGTGCAAGAATTCTAAAGTTCTGTGGGATTGCGTATCTGAAATCAAGTTAAAGTTGAAAACAAAGGTGAAATCACAGAAGCATACAGACAAAAATTGTAAATCTAGAAGTGCATTGTGGTTTGTAGCACAATCAACACGAAAAATTACAAAAAGAGTAACTTGTTCTGTTTTCAAATGTAAATAAGAGAAGCAGGTACATTTTCGAAAGGCCGCTTGGTAATTTTCTTAACATATGTTTATGAAAGGAAGAAAAAGCTATCTGTTATTTAACTTAACAACAACATCGTGCTTGTATGTATAATACAATATTTATATGCTATGCTCAATTAGATTAAGTTTGTAAAACAATGGATAAAAAAGATACCCTTATTAGGTAGAAGATTGGTATCTTCTGCACAGCTGTTCAACAGATCAAGGGCTATACGGCGGTGTAGAGTTTGAATGAGAATTAATCCGCTAGGTGGCGCTAGGTAAAATAGAAAGTATACCGATTATAACCATAATGGTTCCCTATTTCGCCATATGAAAAATATCAAACATTTTCACATTTTGAAACTTTTTGACTGTCATTACATCAAGATATAGTTAACATCTTAATGCTTAAACACACAAAATAATTTAAAATTTGAAAACTATTGAATTACCCCGTATGGCGAAATAGGGAACCACTATGTCCATAACTGGTACACCTACCCCAAATCATTTATTCCATTTTTGATCTTTTCAGAAGACTTACAGTCTCTTGAAAGACCTTTCAATACGACTTTGAACTATAGTTCGGTTTTATCGTCATAAGTAAAAAAAAACGTGCTTCTTCTCTTTCAGATGTTTGAGAAGAAGTTCGCGATCTTTAAGAGTTTCCGCTAAAATGTGACAGTCTCCTTTCTTTGCGATTTGGAAGAAAACCTTGACTCCCCTAATGGAGTTCAAGATCTCCAGCCTAAATCCTTCAAGTTCGGAACAACTGACCACGATAGGCGATACTTTTTTTTTCTCACTTGAATCATAGTGCCTGGGCTAGAAGCTGCTTCAATTAGGTGTTTGGAAAATAATCTAAAGTATCGAACTGATTGCTCATTACGATGCAATAACCAACATTAACCATTTCACCCAGAAAGCGCGCATTCCGAAGAAACGTTCTTTCTTCCATTTTTGCCACGTTAAGTGACAGTTTTAAAACCCACTTTATTTTAAAAAGATGTTGTGAACTCAGAGATTTACCCTTGTTCGTGATTCCAACCATGTTTATTGAATAAACGAAAGAAGACAAGACCTTCTAAGAGTTTTTTTTTTCCAAGACAATGTCCAAGTATTACCAACGCTAGCTTTTACTAAGGGGTCCAACGAAAAATCGAAGGCACTGGTCCAGTGTTTGCTTTTGATCCAAATAAGCCGATCGAACCATATTCGGAGAGTGTAACAGTTCGCGAGCCGTAACAGTTCGTGGCACATCGCATTCGGAGAGCCCTATGAAAGTAAACATCCACTTTCTCGTTTGGTACGTGGCACCACGGTGCTCCCCTGACCGTTATTATCAGAAAAAAATCTCCACCAAATCTGTGCTCACCAGTCGATTTCTATAGCTAAGATGCATGTCTGGGCAAAATTTAAAAAAAACTCGTAGGGCCCGTTTTGAAGTTACGCTCTTTTGAATGTGTAAGTCCACTAATTCTAAGGAAATCTGAGATATTTCAACGAGTTTTCACTGGCCGTGATTATCAGAATAAATATAATAATAATATTTGAATCAAAGTTGTTTTATATAGTTATTTGTAAATTTTGGGAGGAGTTTTGAATGAGAAGATAGATGAAATTTGGAATTACGTCCTTTTGGAAGCGTAACCATTGAAAACACTAATTTCCAATAGATTAATTAGGCATTCTTATACCTTTGAGCATATTCAAATGTTTTCAATGGCACATTGCACTTATATGCCGCCAAAGTATTTCACAATCAATTGATTTTCCATAGGCTCAAGTGTTCAAGGCATCACGGAGCTAATTTCATCATGTAACCAAATTAACACAATATTCTGGCTAGCTTGGTGAACCCATGTACTCACGATTCAAATTATTTTTCAAGCAATTGATTGTTATTGTTACCTGTTGTACATCGAATCGGTTGTTATTATGTTTACTTCTTCAAGCTACTTCTAGCCGCAGCAGTAAACGCGCAGCTATTCAGCAAGACCAAGCTGAGGGTCGTGGGTTCGAATCCCACCGGTCGAGGATCTTTTCGGGTTGGAAATTTTCTCGACTTCCCAGGGCATAGAGTATCTTCGTACCTGCCACACGATATACGAATGCAAAAATGGTCATTGGTATAGTAAGCTCTCAGTTAATAACTGTGGAAGTGCTCATAAGAACACTAAGCTGTGAAGCAGGCTCTGTCCCAGTGGGGACAAAACGCCAGCAAGAAGAAGAAGCTTTCTTTGCCAAAGTTGCCATTTTCGCATCGTATATCGTGTGGCAGGTACGAATATATTCTATGCCCAGAGAAGTCAAGGAAATTTCCATTACAAAAAGATCCTGGACCGACCGGGAATCGAACCCTGGCTTTGCTTTGTAGCCGCGGACTCTAACCACTCGGCTAAGGAAGGCTTAAAGTAGTTGTTGGGCCAAAACAATATTTTATGAAAAAATAATTATGACACTAAACTGCTCCGTAATGCCTTACAGCGCGTGAGCCTTTGAAAAAATAATCAATTGTGCAAGACTTTGGCGACATATAAGTGCAATGTGTCATTGAAAATATTTGAACATGCTTAACGGAATGCCTGCTGAAAAGAATGCCTAATTAATCTATTGGAAATTAGTGTTTTCAATGGTTACGCTTCCAAAAGGACGTAACTCCAAATTTCGTCTATCTTCTCATTCAAAACTTCTCCCAGAAGTTACAAATAACTATATAAAACAACTTTGATTCAAATTTGAATATTATATTTATTCTGATAATCACGGCCAATGAAAACTCGTTTAAATATTACAGATTTCCTTTGAATTAGTAGACTTACACATTCAAAAGGGCGTAACTTCAAAACGGGCCCTACGATTTTTTTAAAATTTTGCCCAAACATGCATCTTAGCTATAGAAATCGACTGGTGGGCACAGATTTGATGGAGATTTTTTTCTGATAATAACGGTCAGGGGAGCACCGTGGGCACGAGAGCGTTCACGAGCAGCTACTCTCACAGACTGCAACAGTATCGAGCCATACGGGTGATTCATGTTTTACAAAAATTGGTAATAACTTTCATATTTTCTGGTAATGCAGCTTTTAACAACCTAATTATAATCTATTGTACCATTGAACACCCCTTTGGTTGCAAACATATAATAAAAAATAAATTAAATAATATTCGCCTCTGTTTCTTGATTAGAATGAGAGTGGGTCAGCGAATGTTACAAGTGTTGACACACAGTGATCGGCGCCAAACATTGGGTGGTGTGTGTCTGTCTTGTTTTCGTTCATGGCTCGTTATCTTCCACGAACGATAAGTGTCATGCGTATTGCATGAATGCAGGCGGTTAAATGGGATGAAATTATGGCTCGTTAGTCAATGGTCGTTAAATTTCCCGGCTTTGGCCTGCACTGGTTCAAACAAAGATCGAAAAGGGATCTATAGTAGAAAAAATTGGGGTGGGTAATGTCTATTACATTACCGCGGGGTTGACGTAGAACTACGATGATTAATAATTTGATTTGTCATGTGTATGAATTTGTAAGTGTACTAGTTTTGTGTTGTTATTGATCGGATGAAGTTTTCAGAAGTTAACTCTTTTTGGACTCATTTTGGTAGTCCTGAAAAGAACCATTTGTCGTTCTATGGTTCCGAGAACCAGTGTTTGGTGTTCCAGGAATAATGCCAGATGATTGAATTTGTTTGTTTGGTCGTTGCTTCCTTGTGTTGCTTGGTTTTGTGATCGGTTTCTGGCTCCAGCTGTAGTTCGCCAAACTCCTCCAGTAGATTAGATGTTTGATAGCTCGGGTGCTTCGATCGTTAGAATCGATAGAATCGGTCCAGTGCTTTGGTCTGTAGCAATATCCATTGCATGAGCATACAGGCTCTGTACATTGATACTCATCAATATGCAGGCTTGGCCGCTATGATCCAGTATTTCACGCAGTTCGTCTCAAAGCGTCACTAATCCATGATTGCCTAAGCGCTGCAGCTCATTCCTTAAGTCAACCCTCTTGGGAGAATTGCTGCCTTTGGCGTGATGGAACTTGAAAAAAGTAGAGTTTGGCAAAAATAGTCCTTGCAATGAAGTAACCCGCGACAAGCCAACATATACCAATTGCTGATCCTGGCTTTTGTCATAGTCGTACACGACATCGGGGAAAGTTCCACCTTGCGACTTATGACAGTAAAAGCACAGGCACTAACCATCGGGAACTGAATGAGTTTGCATTTGATTTGCACAGTTTGAAAGTAAAATATAAATTCTCTATACAGGAGTGAAATTGGAATTTCAAAACCAAGAGCCTTACGTTGGCATGAAATATTTTGAACTCTTATAACTGTTTGCTGGTTTAACGAAATTCCTTGAATGGCACCTCAATTGAAAGACAAGACATCAAAGGGTCATGCCGTTTACTTACTGAATCCTACATACCTGTCCAAATAGTTTAATAACTGTTTAAAAAGAGAACGTTGATTTCAAGCAAATTTATAAATAGGGGTGCTAGAGAAAATTTGACGTTATTTGCTTTCCATTCTCCGCTTGGATCGCATCTCAGCAGGCAACAGATTGTCTGGCTCTGACCGGGCGTGCTTCTCAGGCACAGACATCGATAGCGAAGGACCTCCCCGTTTGTCTTGCTTCGCTCAAATCAAACTGTCGAGCGAGCGAGAGAAGATGCCGTCCGAAGCCAAAGTCATCACCGCTGCCGCCGCCAAGAAGAAGAAGAAGAAGGGGAAGCTGTCCACAGGAAAATTTGCGGTCGAACTGTGAACACGGTCGGGCAAGTCATTCTCGCTTTGTGCTTCACCGCTTGTTTGCGTTCACCTAGCCATCGTCATCGCCGCCATCATCAGATTTCGACTTAAGCCCGGTGATCCACTACCTGTTACTGTTGTGCGCCATCCACGCCACGAAACTTTCGGTTCGTCGTACAAGCAAATAACTTGCTCAAATTTATACATCTGAGTTGAGGATTCCCCGTTTGACCATGGCAATCAACTGATAACATCCCGCAGTGTTATTTATCTGTAAGAGCATCAAAGCTAACAAAGTCATCGGCCCTGTTCAGGGCCATCAAATTAGTGGAAAAGAGTTAAAAGAGAAATATTTCCGACTTTATATATGACTTCTAATATTCCTAAATCAATTTCACAGCTTCATACAAAATTTCATTTGTCATGAATAATTTATGACAAAACATTTTGAGACTGTAATCGCGGACGCTGCTGCAGTGCCGTCGGGGTGAGTGCTCAACATTTCACAACAATTGTAAAATAGAGTGGCATTTCCAACAGCGTCTTTGATGTTCCATATTTTATGGGAACACTTTGATTAGGAAAATTATCACATGTAACAAAATTGCGACATATTAAGAATGCTTTTGAAAAGACATTCTCATTGAACAATTGTAATAATTTTGGCACCCATGGATCAGAAATTTACCTTCATAATAGAGAAAACTATTGATTATCAATAGCTCGTATTGAATATTTAGTTGATATCAACCCTTCCAGCAATTCATGTTCGACCAATTTCTCCGCAATTTTCAAGTAATTCCAAGCCTAACACATTATTGGCACATACCCATTTCCCAGATTGGTCGATCAGAAAGCGAAGAGCACAAAAGGGAGGAGCATCATCTGCTATTCTGAGGTTATAAAACATGCTGCCTTCGTCGGATTCAGTTTCATTCCAATTCCGCTTTCGAGCTGGTAAGAGCTCCTCCGAACTTGCTCAGCGATGGCTGGGTGAACGCAAACAAGCGGTGAACCACAAAGCGAGAATGACTCGCCCGACCGTGTTCACAGCTCGACCGCAATTTCTCCTGTGGACTGCTTCCTCTTCTTCTTCTAGGCGGCGGCAGCGGTGATGGCTTTAGCTTCGGACGGCATCTTCTCTCGCTCGCTCTACAGTTTGATTTGAGCGAAGCAAGGCAAACGGGAGGGGCCCTCGCTATCGATGTCTGTGCCTGAGAAGCACGCCCGGTCAGAGCAAGCCGATCAGTCGCCTGCTGAGATGCGAGCCAATCGGAGAGTGAAAAGCAAATGACGTCAAATTTTCTCTAGCCACCCCTATTTATAGATTTGCTTGAAATCAACGTTCTATTTTAAAACAGTTATTAAACTATTTGGACAGGTATGTGGGATTCAGTTTGTAAACGACATGAAGCTTTGATGTCTTATCTTTCGATTGAGGTGCTAATCAAGAAATTTCGTTAAGCCAGCGAAAAGTTATAAACGTTTAAAATATTTCATGCCAGCGTAACGCTCTTGGTTTTGAAATTCCAATTTCACTCCTGTATAGAGAAGAAAGACGTACTTCTACGTCAAAATGGCACTGAGAAGTACTGTTTAATGCTTTAGGTAATTTTAAAAACTTTCAATAGCAGATAGGATTTGTGTTTGCACAGAACGAAGGTAAGATTCCAAGCTATCCAAAGGCACATGATTTTTTCATCCATCAGAAATAATAACAAAAAATAACATCATGCATAGAAGATTGGCTTGTTTTTCTGGCTCCCATACATTATGTATGGAATAAATGGATGAAAACTTCAAAATCGATTTTCACAAAACTAGTTTTTTGTCCCTTCGCTTTTAAGCTCTTCAGTTATAATAAAATTCATTATATTTTTTTCATCTGCTGTTAGAACTTTGTTAGAATACTCGTTATTGTTGTATTGAAGTGTATTGCTTGCATTTATTATTAATAATCGTTTATTTAATTGGATATATTTTCCTCAACTTTACATGCATACAAGGTTAATATGTTGTGGCCACTCACATGGCAATGCATTTGGCCCGTTGAGGGAAATCGCACCAGCTGTTCTGGAGACTCCAGTGCTGTCCGTTGGGGCATTGCTTTTCCACTGCATTGGTTCCAACACATACGTAGTATTTGGTGCAATCCCGGCTATGAGGAAGAAGGACTGGATGGTTGGGGTCGAATCGTTGCGGACATCTCGAATCTCCGTAAGTGACCGGGCCGTATGGCATGAATTCCTGCTCTCGTGGTATTACTGGATCTGGAATTGGGTTTTGTGGGACTGGAATCGGTTCCTCTGGGAGTGGAACGATGGGGAGCTGTGGCATGGGTAAAATTGGTTCTGCTGGTCGTTCTGGTTCCATTGGAATCGAGATGATTGGTGCTTCTGGAGCTGGTTTATGAAGCGGTAGATCCGGCACGTTCCATGCTGACTGACCGTTATCTAGGCCTTCAATTGGTGTACGTTCTGGGAATGTTTCTGAGACATCGACTGGTTTCAGCGGCATCGGGACGTGATGAGACTTGCAATTAGCAACTTCTTTGAATTCACACTTGCTGTTTCGATTATCGTAAGCCAAACCATCTGGACAGGTCAAAATGATTGGTTTCCTTTGTAAGCATACTACGTACGAGAAACAGTCATCTGCTAATGGAAAAGTCACTCCAGATGGTTGATCCAAACAAGCCTGAAAAATATTGAAGCTTTACATTTGGTTGGAGAGATAGAATGCAACAAAATGTACCATTTGAAGGAATTCCTGTTCATTTTTGAATCCATTGTCAATAATGATGGGCTGTTCGTTATCGGAGGGAACTTCCTTAGGTTCTTCATTAATATTGATCTCTCCGCCGGTACAAGCTGATGAATCGAACGAGCAAACTCCTTCTTCGGCGCTGTAATACAGTTTACCTGGACATCGCATCTCCAGTGCATTTCCTTCTGCGTCACAGATGTAAAACTTTGTGCAATCTGTCCTATGGGGCAAGGTCATTGCCTGTGCTCCCGCGCTGTATTGAATGCATCGTGGATCTTTGAATACGTTTGTGGCCGATGCCAAGCCCAGAATCGGGAGTAGGAACAGAATCATTTTTGGAGCACGTGCAATAACCTCTTCGATGGTTAAAACTGATGAAATTCTATTAACGTTGGATAGTTTATATACCAAGAATGTTCGTTATCAACGCCAAATGCCTTCAAATAGCTTTATCAGCTTTTAACATTACTACGCTTCTTGTGGATGTATCTTAATGGAAATCATGTGCAACCTTCCAGAGTATGCTTTATCGTAATGTCAAATGAACGAACAATGCTATAGATAATTGTTTTGAGCTTAGCATGTTGTGTTGTGGTAGATAGATCGCAAGGTTGAAATTATCGGGTTAAAACCAGCTACAAACAACAGTTTTCAATTTAGGGTAATGTGGGAAAAAAATACAAATAGAGGGAAACGAGGACAAAGAGACTGGGGAGACTTGATCCACCTTTATAAAACTTTGCTGTAATTTGCTTGTAACTTTTCATTCTCGCAAGGTCAACGTAGGCCACCATTGATAATTTCAGCATTCTAAGTACAATCGACTCTCCAGTTCACGATGCTTTACATCTTGATATCTCTCCCTGAGTCGATCACTTTTTCGGTCCCTTCATTCTGCATACATTTTTGCTTTCCATATCTAGATATCATTCTTATCTCGATATCTCCCTATCTCGATATGATTTTCATACCTGATTTTCTCTCCGTTTGTCGATATATCAATTATCAATGGTTACTAGACTAGTTTTTAGGGATTTAAAACAATGGATCATTAAAATAACCAAATTGCATAGATAGCGCCACCGTAGGCATGTGTCACAATGTTAAATCCCATATACGGTGGTGCCTTTGTTTTGATGTGGCGAGTGTGGGTTGCTGGCCAGCATACAGGGTACTAGGGCGATGCGGATGGGTGGGCTCTCGAGGATGACAGGGTGGCATTGTGTCTCCAAACAAGATGGCTTACAGATGCTTACAGGTGGACCCGTAGAGGGCTTACTGCTGGGCTCAAGTTAGGAAGCTACAATGGGTCCTATTGTGGCACGAATGGGAAGACTTAGGGCTGAGTCTGACTTATGGCGTTCGAGTATTTTCCATACCTGACTTCCTGTGGTATAGCTTGTTACCGTTCTTTAAATCGCAACAATAAGCATCCATTTGATTGTCAGTTTACTCCTTTGTACATAAATATAAGATAATAATACTATTAATTAACTGAATTATCATATCCTCCATAAAAAAAAACTATCTACGGGTAATATACTGAATTTCGATATGCCTGAGTTGTTGAATAAAAATCGAGGAGAGAAACATCGTCAGTACTAAAAGGATAGACGGTTAATTAGGCTATCAAAATGGGATGGTTGGATAACACAGCAATATTGGATCCGGGAGTAAGGAGAATGGGAAGAGATTTTGGTGATTTTGGAATGGATAAGGAGGATTATTAAAGTCTAGACCACGATCCGAAGAACACTTAATTTTGGCCGAGGTCCTAAAGTTATGCGGTCGTGTAGTGCGGTTATTAAAGTGAAAGAAGCCAGTGTCACATGGAAGTAGTTGTTCCGAATAATTAGTGAATCGGGCCTGAAGGACGAGTCTTGGACCGCTACAATAGACCAAGGACGCTATACTCCAGACCAAGTGAGGTTCCCGCTACGATATTAGAACTTTCGGACTTCAACTGACTCCACTGTATGCAGACCACAAACGGCTCACATCTCTGCCCAGGTCGCATCACCCCCCGTTCGGTAAAACACACCACCCGAACACCACGTGGACATCATAGAACCCGCCACAGGGTTGCTACAAGTACTTGTACCAGCCTCTCTCCCCCATCATCACCCAAAGGGCCTCAACGTCACCGAACAGCGCTGCAACGATTCCCGTCTCACTCGAATACCGAATAAAAGATAGTATAAAATTAAACTCTCATCTCTCCCAGTATTTAATAATCTCGAAAGAGTCGGTGGATGTGGCTTGTTCCGAAACCCTTTTAGTCAGTCCGTGTTGTTCATTGGAAAGTGTCTGGTGTCGCGAGTCATCCCGAGGTCGGTGGCCGACCCTGAGATTTATTAGAAAGAGGTAAGCTAGCCGGTGTGCGACGTGCCTACGTCAAGAACACTTTCAAACTCTCTTCTATCCTACCTTATTGCGCACTAGCTCTGGATTGGGATTATAGAGTAAACGTACCAGGATGGTAAGAAATGACATCTGCTTGTTTTTAAATGTCCTGATCACGGAGTGATTTACAATCTAGTATGCATTGAAAATTTGTTCTTTGTCTAGATCTCTCCCTATTTCGATGGTCCCTTCGATATCGAGATGTGGAGAATCGGCTGTACAGTATTCAGCGTATGATTACAAATCATACGGTTTGAAATCTATAAAGCAATGCATGAGTTCACTGTTTGACGTTCAGTGCGCATCGTACTCTCGTGCTGTGTGTGCACAAATTCCTTCTACTCTTGGAAGTTTTTTAAAACTACCTAAATCAATTAAACAATACTTCTCAGTGCTAAAATGACAGTACTTTTCAGTACTATTCTTTCAACTATTGATCCCTTTACGATCCTTGTTTGGAACAGTGCCTTCGATTTTTCGTTGTACCCGTTAGTGAATGCTAGCGGTGGTAATCCTTCTTGGACACTGTCTTCTAAAAGGTTTTTTGCTTTTATAATGTCACTTCTTTTTTCGTTTATTTACAGAACATGGTTGCATCTACAAACAAAAGGAAGAGTGAATCACTGAATTCACAACACAGTGCGCATCGTACCTTCGTGCTGTGCGTACACGAATTCTCTCTGCTCTTGGAAGTTTTCTTAAAAACTACCTAAAGCAATAAAACAGTACTTTTCAGTGCTACAAAAACAGTACTTTTCAGTGCTAAAATTAAAAACGGTACTTTTCAGTGCTACCAAAACAGTACTTTTCAGTACTATTTTTTCTACTGTTGATCCCTTTACGATCCTTGTTTGGACCCGTGCCTTCGATTTTTCGTTGGACCCGTTGGCGAAAGCTAGCGGTGGTAATCCTTCTTGGACACCGTCTTGGGAAAAAACCTCTCGAAGGTCACGTCTTCTTTCGTTTATTAACTAAACATGGTATCAACAACAAACAAAAGGAAGGGTGAATCTCTGAATCCACTACTTCCTTCCAAAAAAGTGGGTTTTAAAACTGTCACTACACGTGGCAAGAATGGAAGAAAGGACGTTTCCCCGGAATGCGAACTTTCTTCCAAGGGTGAAATGAATAATTGTATCGAAATGAGCAATCAGTTCGATGCTCTAGACAAATTTTCCGAACACCAAATCGAAGCAGCCTCTAGCCCAGGCTCTTTGATTCAAGTGAGGAAGCAAAGAGTGCCGCCTATCGTGGTCAGTTGTTCCGAATTTGCGGGATTTAGGCAGGAGATCTTGAACTCCATTAGGGAAATCAAGGTTTCCTTCCAAATCGCAAAGAAAGGAGACTGTCGCGTTTTGCCGGAAACTCTTAAAGATCGTGAACTTCTTCTCAAACATCTTGAAGAGAAGAAGCACAAATTTTTTACTTATGACGACAAAACTGAACGTTTGTTCAAAGTTGTCTTGAAAGGTCTCTCAAGTGACTATAAATCACCTGAAGAGATCAAAAATGGAATAAATGATATACTTGGATTTTCCCCAGTCCAAGTAATCATTATGAAAAAGAGAACCCAATCTGGCATTGTTCGGAAAGGGCTTTCTCAAGAATTTTATTTAGTTAAAAAAAAAAAAAAGCAAAACTTTTGTTTGATGTCCGTGTGACATGGGAACATTTCCAGAAACCTGGAGGAAATTACCAGAACCCCACTCAGTGCCGTCGGTGCCAAAAGTGGGGTCATGGTACAAAAAATTGTCGCATGGATGCTAAATGCATGATTTGCGGAGGTTCTTCTCACGCTAAGGACGTCTGTCCAGTGAAGGAAGATACCACCAAATTCATATGCTGTAATTGTGGGGCTAACCATAAGTCCAATTTTTGGAATTGTCCTTCACGCAAAAGGGTCATTGAGGCTCGTGCCAGGCAGATGAAAGATAATATCCGTTACGATAACGGTCGTTTCCGGAATTTGCCTGGTAGAGTATCGAACAATGCTCATTTTTCAGTTAACGATCGCTTGATCATGAATCATACCCATCAGGAAGATCATAATCATGCTCATTCACAAACTAATTTTAATCCGTCGGGTAGCCGTTCGAATCTTTCAATTTCGAATGTATCTACCCACGGTAAATCCTTTGCCGATATCGTAGCAGGAAATTCGAACTCCTCCCCTGTTCGATCAATGGATACCCATTCTACTTGTTTCAAATCAAATGGAAAAAACCCTACCGCCACAGGTAATTCCGCTTCTTCGTCTACCGGAAATTCTAATGGGAAATCATATGACATGTCTGCCTCTGATTTTAATTTTCTAACTGAACAATTGAATCAAATGATTGATGCAATGTTCAAAGCCACCACTATGACTGAAGCAGTCCAAGTAGGTGAAAAATTTACAAATCAAATTGTTATTGGATTACGTTTTTCTAATGGATCCAAATAATAATTTAAATATTTTAAATTGGAATGCTCGTTCTCTGAATGGTAAAGAGGACGAGCTGTTTAATTTTCTTACGGTTAATAACGTGCATATAGCAGTTATTACCGAAACGTATTTAAAACCTGGATCTAAACTCAAAAGAGATCCTAACTTTTTTGTTTATCGTAACGATCGACTTGATGGGGCATGTGGGAGAGTTGCAATAATCATTCATAGGCGTATAAAACATCAACTGTTTTCATCATTTGAAACTAAAGTTTTTGAAACTTTAGGTGTTTCTGTTGAAACACAGTTTGGTAAATATACTTTCATAGCTGTCTATTTGCCTTTTCAATGCTCTGGACAGCAAGTTAATTTGCTCCAAACTGACTTGCGTAAATTGACTCGCAATAAGTCAAAATTTTTTGTCATTGGTGACTTTAATGCCAAACATCGGTCATGGAATAATTCTCAAAGTAATTCCAACGGCAGAATTTTATTTGATGAGTGCTCTTCAGGATATTTCTCAATTCAATACCCTGATAGCCCCACATGTTTTTCCTCTTCTAGAAATCCATCTACGATTGATTTGGTCTTAACCGACTCTAGTCATCTTTGTAGCCAACTGATTACTCATGCTGATTTTGATTCTGATCATGTCCCTGTTACATTTCAAATATCCCAAGAAGCGATTCTCAATCCTATCAGCTCCACTTTCAATTATTTACGAGCCGACTGGAATATATATGAAACGTATGTTGACTCTAATCTTGATGTTAACATTTCTTTAGAAACTAAACTTGATATTGACAATGCTCTTGAAACTTTAACAAATTCAATTGTTGAAGCCCGGAGCATTGCAATTCCAAAATGTGAAGTAAAATTTGAATCCGTGATTATAGACGATGATCTTAAACTCTTGATCCGTCTTAAAAACGTGAGGAGAAGGCAATTTCAACGCACTCGCGATCCTGCTATGAAAATTATATGGCAGGATTTGCAGAAAGAAATTAAGAAACGTTTTGCTCAATTAAGAAACAAAAATTTTGAAAATAAAATTTCTCAATTGGACCCTGGCTCTAAGCCCTTTTGGAAATTATCTAAAATCTTGAAAAAACCTCAGAAGCCAATACCGGCATTGAAAGAGGAAAACAAATTATTACTAACTAATTGCGAAAAAGCTCAAAAACTTGCTATGCAGTTTGAAAGTGCGCACAATTTTAATTTAGGACTTACTAGTCCAATTGAAAATGAAGTTACTCAGGAGTTCGAAAATATTCTCAATCAAGAGAACGTTTTCGAAAATGCCTGGGAGACTGATTTGGAAGAAGTGAGAACTATTATTAAAAAATTCAAAAACATGAAAGCTCCTGGCGATGATGGAATTTTCTACATCCTCATCAAGAAACTTCCAGAAAGTAGCTTATCATTTTTAGTTGATATATTTAACAAATGTTTTCAATTAGCATATTTTCCTGACAAATGGAAAAATGCTAAAGTTGTTCCAATTTTAAAACCAGACAAAAATCCTGCAGAAGCTTCTAGCTATCGTCCAATCAGTTTGCTTTCCTCCATCAGTAAACTTTTTGAAAAGGTTATTTTGAACAGAATGATGGCCCACATCAACGAAAATTCAATTTTTGCCAATGAACAGTTCGGATTCCGCCATGGACATTCGACCACTCATCAACTTTTACGTGTAACAAATTTGATCCGTTCCAACAAATCTGAAGGCTATTCTACTGGTCTTGCTCTTCTAGACATAGAAAAAGCATTCGACAGTGTTTGGCATGAAGGTTTGATTGTAAAATTAAAAAACTTTAATTTTCCAACATACATTGTTAGAATAATTCAAAGTTATCTGTCAAATCGTACACTTCAGGTTAATTATCAGAACTCCAGATCTGAAAGACTTCCTGTAAGAGCTGGTGTTCCTCAAGGCAGCATTTTGGGACCAATATTATACAATATTTTCGCATCTGACTTACCTGAGTTACCTCAAGGATGTCAAAAATCTTTATTTGCGGATGACACAGGCCTCTCCGCCAAAGGACGAAGCCTGCGTGTCATCTGTAGTCGATTGCAAAAAAGTTTGGATATTTTTTCTTCATACTTGCAAAAATGGAAGATTTCTCCTAATGCTTCCAAAACTCAACTAATAATATTCCCACATAAACCAAAAGCTCTTTATTTGAAACCTTCAAGTAGACATGTTGTCACGATGAGAGGGGTTCCAATAAATTGGTCAGATGAAGTTAAGTATCTAGGGCTCATGCTAGATAAGAATTTAACTTTCAAAAATCACATTGAGGGCATTCAAGCGAAATGTAATAAATATGTAAAATGTCTCTATCCCCTTATTAATAGAAAATCAAAACTTTGTCTTAAGGACAAGCTTTTGATATTCAAACAAATTTTCAGGCCAGCCATGTTGTATGCTGTACCAATATGGACTAGCTGTTGTAATACCAGGAAGAAAGCTCTGCAGAGAATTCAAAATAAAATTTGATTCTGAGACTTCCTCCCTGGTATAGTACCAATGAGTTACATAGAATATCCAATGTTGAAACATTGGAACAAATTTCAAATAAAATAATAAATAATTTCAGGCAAAATTGTTACAATCTTCTATTGCCACGATTAATGCGTTATATGTTTAGGTTAATTTAGGTTAAGTATATTAAAAACGTTTTTTTTCTCTTATAAGCAGGTGAAATCAACTCACCTGTAAAAAAAAACTGAACTGCTACGGCAACTGAAATGTAATATGTTGTTAACAAAATGTTAATTAAATCTTAAATTTGTTTTACCAAATTAGGATGATAGTGTTGTCTAATAACACAGAACACCTAGATATAAGAAATGAATGTAATGTTTGGAATGATACTAATAAAGAAATTAAAAAAAAAAAAACTGAATTCACAACTTCTTTCTAAAAAAGTAGGTTTTGAAACTGTCACTAAACCTGGCAAAAAATGGACGAAAGGACTTTCTCCGGAATACTCGCTTTCTTCTGAGAATTGGTTAATGTGGATAGTTGCATCGAAATGAGCAATCAGTTCGATGCTTTTGATAAATTTTCCGAACATAAAATCGAAGCAACCTGTAACCCACGCTCTTTAATTCAAGTATGGAAACAAAGACTGCCGCCTATCGTGGTAAGTTGTTTGGAATTTGCGGAATTTAGGCATTGCAAAGAATCCGCGTTTTGACGGAAACTCTTAAAGATCGCGAACTTCATCTCAAACATCTAGAAGAAAAGAAGAATAGTGTTTCTACTTATGACGACAAAACTGAACGTTTGTTCAAGGTCGTCTTGAAAGGTTTCTCAAGTGACTATGAAGTGAAGAAAAATGGAATAAATGATATACTTGGATTTTCCCGGTCCAAGTAATCATTATTAAAAAGAGAACACTTTCTGGCATTCGGCAGAAAGTGCTTTCTCAAAGATTTTATTTAGTTCACTCTCAATCATATCAAGCAGAATAATGGGTCATTAAAATAACCAAAAAGGCCGCTATGGAAAGCATAGATAGCGCCACCGTAGCCTTGTGTGTTTGACAGAACAGCAATGCTGTCACAATGTTAAATCCCATATAAAGTGGCGCCTTTGTTTTGATGCGGTGAGCACTGACAAAAACTACATTCAATGATCCATTAAAAAATGAGAAATAATGAGTTTATTTGTAAAGAATAATTGAATCATTAATTTGAGAATATCTATACGTCAATATCATTGCATAAAGGTAACAATGTCCATAAAAAATGACTTTAAAACAGAAAATAGATCCCTGTTTGCCACAAGTAAGAAAATCTGTTAGAGTTTAAGTTAAATGAATGTAAATTGTAATTTAAATAGAAACATTTACCTGCCGTTGAAAACATGAGTATGTTCCATAATCAGTTATCTTTCTTCCCAACAAGAACGGAATTCCGCCAAAAGATTTTGTATAGTTTTCTTGAATCGATTCAAAATCCTCGCTGGATATTGACGCCTTGGGGTGAATTTCCGGTTCTTTGTGATTTCGTATGTAATTATTTTTCTGCGCGGATTTCGAAAACATGGTTTGAACCTTTTGTTAAATTAAATAAATTGAGTAAATTGCAACAATTAATGCACGCAAATGACTACAGTGATACCTCCATGAGTCGATGTTGCATTACTCGATATCGACTCATGGAACCATACTAGAAACCAAATTTCATGGTTACTATGATTGTCCCTTGGAACTGCTTTCCTAAGGATTTCTGTTTCATGACTCGATATTTCCATGAGTCGATGGTCCCTTCAATATCGACTCATGGAGGTTTCACTGTATATAATTCAAGTCAATTTATTTATTAACACCGTCTTCAAAATATCGTTCAGACTGAATTTAATATATTTAAAAAAGTAAAATCGATTTCTTAGTCTATTTTAAAATATGTTTTTCGTCACGTCAAAATTATTTTTTTCTCCAACATCGTTGAATGCTCGCAAGCAAGAACTGAAGGAGCTGTTATAATCATAGTTAGTCCGATGATTTGGTATATACAGAAGAACAGCGTTCCGAAATCTTCTAGAAGGAGCTTTGAAACTCAGCAGCTCCAGCAGTGCAGGGCAATCTATTCCCCCCTTTGATCAGGTCGAATATGAACAGACGTTGCTGATTGGTACGTCTGGTTGATAAAGATTCCAATCTTATCAGCTGACATCGTTCATGGTAGCTCGGCAAATTCCTTGCATCGTTCCACGGTAGCCTACTCAGCGCAAACCTCAGGATTTTTTCTGCACTCGTTCTATTGAAAGTATCTGCGTAACCTGAGATG